>NC_140077.1:59431590-60631590 GCF_964194135.1 Talpa europaea
GCATCCTAAAGAAACTTTCTACATTCTCAGATTCAGAGAGGCAAACTCTCCACTACTCCTGTTGGCTTCATAAGTCATGGATAAAAAAAAAAAAAAAAAAAAAACCTTTGATATTATTATCAGATATCCAGTTTGTGTGGATTCCATTAAATTACTACTATCAAAATGCTTGAGAGCTAAATAGTATGACTAAGCAATCAACAAGAGGAAAACAAGCAATGGCCTAAAGAAGATTTTTCAATTTTTTGGTGTAATACTTAGCAACTGTTGTAAGGTATGAGAATGTCAACATTGCCAAGAGCAACTCTCTCCTCATGCTTCAGTAACAGGAATGTAAACCATCAAAGCCTTTGTAGAAGGCCATTTGGCAACTTAAAAGAAAATTTAGTATTAAGCAGCTCTCTCTGAGCAAGCAATCTCACTTCTAGAATTTAGCTCAAAATCATTGGCAAATATACAAGATATATATTCAAGAATGTTTATCATAATGTATTTTATAATGAAAAAACTATAAGCTAAATATGAAATGGTTGCTGCTTACCTGCATATCTTATCACACATAAAATGGAAGACTATATAGCAATATTAAAGGTGATTTTAATAATACTAAGTAGTATTGAAAAATATAAAGTGTTTCTAAATTTAAAAAAAGACAAATTATATATGTGGAAAATATCACTTTTTAAAAATATATATATTTAATTAGGAAAAGGTCTAAAGGACTATGTAACAAAATAGTAATAAAAGTTACTAAGTTCCAGGTTTACCTGAGGAGTTTTTAATTTTCTTTTTTCTTTCACTGTTGAAATTTTAGAAAATATATGTGAAAAATTAAGATTTAAAAAAAAAAACCACTTGGTACAATACCAAAAGCAATCTCTAATACAAACTCTGGACTTTGGGTGATACAATGATGTGTTACATGAATTTATAACATATGTACCACTCTAGCAGTGGATGTTGGTAGTGGGGCAGGGTACATGTGTGGGATGGGAATTTCTGTACTCCTGTTTAATTCTGCTGTGAACCTAAAATTGCTTTATAAAATAAAATTTTATAAAATAATAAAAAACTACCCTTTCCTAACATAGCATCACTTCCATCATCCTGTGGACCAAAGCAGTTGGCAAGTGTCAATAGGAAAAGAAATCATTTTAAACCTCTTGCTGGAGATGTGGAAAATCACTATGTATAGAATACAAAGGATAAGGGTGATTGTTGCAGACATCTCTGTAATCTACAATCTGCCATTAAAAGTATTTTTTTTAATTCTACCAATCCTAAAAATGTAGAAGAAAGAGAAGCACTGAAAACATGAGACAAATAGCCCAAAGTGAAGATATGTAGAAAAGTTCAACGTTAAAATACCTTTTGTTTCCATCAGTAGATTGTAAGAAAGTCTTCATAAATTGGGTTTTTCTAAGTGTGTGCACAAATAATTCAGTAAATTGAACAAATCATCATCCATATTTTTTTTAAGGAGCCTTTAAAGGGCCACCTTACATAACCCTTCTCTGTAAAATGAGTTTTCATTGTGTAAAACAGAAGGAATGGAGCAATTACTCAAACATCTGCTAGGCTTTCTCACAGGGCCAATGGATAGGAGTCAGAACATACCAACTCTCACAGGACTGGTAAGGTGAGAAAAAGAAATAAGTCCTGCTACTTCTGCAAACTCAAGGAAGAAATTTGGCAGAGGCAAAGCAATCAGAGGAGGCAGAGAAATGAGGCATCCTGTCCTGTGACAACACGCAGGGGCCTGCCCTATGGCTTTCCTTTTGCTGCAAACATTCAAAACCTCTGTTTTCTGTCTTTAGAGTTTTTTCATACATGTGGAGTCTTCCTTCATTGGGCCTCTCCAGACTGAGTTTCACTTTCTCCGTTAGACAGCAGACTTGTTCTTGGAGGTGTCGCCTGGAGTTCATAGTCCAGCTTGCATTTTAATTCAGAGTACAAAACATCACAAATATATTCTCCACATCTGGAGACAAATCATTTCCTTTTCCTGCATGAGTACTATCAGTCAAAAATGACAGAAATATTTTTCCTGCTTAGACAGATCAACTGGAGCAAATAGCAGCCTCACGATAATTGAGGACTTGATGATGGAATGGTTTCACACATATAATTCTGGTTCATTCCTCAAATCACCCACTCTTCCTAGACATTAAAAAGGCCCCCAATTCCCAATTTCCAGCTTCAAATACTCTAATGATTTTCCATTCCCATGGTGGAAAAACCAAACAAAGCTTTTACTGTGGCACCTAAATTCTACCCCTAACTTTAGTTCCCAATGCCCTGCCCCTATTGTCTCTGCACTCCAGTCACACAGATCTGCTATCAATTCCTCAAATGGGCATCAGAACTGCACATGCACTCCATCTGGGTTAAATGTTCATTTCCACCCCCAATTTTTCCAGTTGATTCCTAGCCTTTCTGCAGTTTTCAGTTTCATTTCACTTCCTTGGGTAAGCCTTTTCCAATCTCCATAAGCAAATCAAATCCCTGGAAGACAGCTCAACTTAGCACTTTCCTCAATTATGTTGAATGTATTTGTATGACTATTTTAATACATTTTGTCTCCATTAGCAGACTGTAAGTTCTATAATAACAACAACTACCTCTATTTTTACTTATCAATGTGTCCATATTATCAGTTCAATTCACAACATATATATTCCATAATAGTTAATAAATCTGTAGGGTAAGAAGACCCTACAGTCACATTTTTAAAATATGAAGCTGAGTCTCAGGGAATTTAAGAGATTTTCTTAGGGAATTACACAGGCATTTGGTTGCAAGGTATTTGATTCCTGATTTCAAGGCCAGGAAATGGACTGAATCCAAGGATCTTCAGGTCTGGGCAGTGTTGCATGACACATAGCAGGCACCTAGCGCAGACTATTGAATGAAGAAATGAAAATAAAAATGAAAGTAGGAAGGAATAAATTTGACCTTCAGTGTGCAGAGAACACTCTTGGTTGTGACATTGAGAAGGTCATCACCTTTCTAAGGCTCAGCTGACAATGATCTCCATGAAACTCAGAGATCCTGTGCTTCCAAATTCCTATACGTCGGCATCTGTCTAACAGCAGGAACCAGCAGGAACCTACATGTGGTGGTGGAGTTATTTAGCAGCCCAGGTTTGACTCTACGTTTTGTATAATTTTTAATGTACTCCAAGAGCAATTATCACTGTGCAACAGAGGTAACTGCAGAAGCAATTACATCAAGGATAACATATGGTGACTATGGAAACAATGGGAAATTATTGCAGAGTATCAAGCAAAGCAGATGGAAAAGCATTATTATAACCTTGGCAATTGACCCTGGGACTTCTAAGTATTCTCGGAAACAAAAAAAAAACTGGACAAAAGGATAGAATTTGAGTTTTAGTTTTGCATTGTTAAATGATTCAGCAACTAATATAATGGAATCATGATGGAATCATTCAGCCAAGAGTTAAATAGAAACTGCAAAGGAAAAGGCACTTTCTAGGGAGGCATAGATATATGCTGTTACCCTGGACCATTTCCTAACCAAATTTCCCACTAAATTGTTCCACAGTCTAGAGCTAGTTGACCTCTCCAATTTTATATCTCACTCTCTCCCTAATCTACCCCATGCTCTGGACTCACAACTCACTCTGTTTTGTTTTGTAATTTTTTCCCATTACTCCATGATAAACCCCACGGTTCTTTCAGGTTTAGCAGAAATGTCATTTTTTCTGTGAAACCTCCTAACATGCTCCCATGAAGAATTAAGTGCTACCCCATCTAGTTATCACTTGATGCCCAAGGTCTTGATGCCTGTAAGACCTCTGAAGACAGGGGTCATGGCTTATTTATCCTAACATACCCCAAGCATACAGCTGAATGCCTGACATTCAAGAAGTCTACTGAGTTAAATACTTAGTGTAAATTAATCAATAGATGGATTCATTGTAATCAAAAAATGAGTCCTATTGCATTAATCCCTAGAATCAAGTATATCTGGAAGTAATTAGTGATTCCCACATTAAACCCAGAGAAGTAACTCTAATGCTAAGAATTTCAAGCACTCTGATATGTCAATAATAGAGTTATTTAGAAGGCATAGATATTAATCATCTTCTTACCATATGAAATATAATAAACTCTTCTCTCTGCCAGGCACAGAATGTTTCACATGAATTATCTTATTTAACCTCCCAACAACCCTTAAAAGTATTATTATTCTTATTTTCAAATAGAAAAGTAGAGGTATCAGTGGATAAGTAAATTTCCCCCAACCATAGGCTTAGTAAATAGCAGTATTGGGATCTGAACCCAAATCCTAAAACCTACACATAAAACCTGAACACTAAACCCTGAATTTCTTATCACCAAGTTATTCTCCTTCTGGTTAGAGGACCAACCCTTGTATCTGAACTGTGAGTCATACTCTTTATCTTTAGTGTTTTTCTTCGCTTCTCATTACTGTTAATTTTACTTTCATAGAAACTTTCATTTAGATATTTCATAATTATACCTGGAAGATTCCTCTCACCTTCACTAACATTTATAAACATTTTAAGGACTCACTTTATCCCTCAATTATAGAGAGAAGAACACCAAGATATGGAACAGTTATATAACTTGGTCAAAGTCACATAGCTAATAAGTATCAGAGTCCAGAGTAACCCCAAGCCATCTGATCCTAGCAGCCCAACACTATCGTACATGTTCCAGAGGGGTGGGGGATTTCTGTATCATTTGGAATCCCACATGGAAGGTGTCTGGGTCTACGTTACCCACCCAATTGGTTCCTGAGTCAATCCAATTGAAACAGCCAACATCACATAGGAATATGGATGCCTTCCCAAATCCATGCATTTTTGTAAATATAAAATAGTGCAAAATATCTGTATCAAGTGGTGTTTTACCTCATCTGCTTCCAGGCCTCATTTCTGTTTTCATCACTAATTGGTATTGTCCTGCATTAGTGTCAACTTAATCCTTTTAGGAAAATAAAGGTAAATATCTCAATCCCATAATTACTGTCCTGGTTGATCAGATTGTTTTCTCATTTTGTTGAGAGGTTATTGTCTACCATCACAGTTCTCCAGATGAGGTCTTGACAAAGCAATAATCACTAGCATTTAATTAGTCTTTATAAAATGTGCCAGATAGTGCTGATCTCTGCATCCAGATCTGTTTATAGAGAATCAATTTACTAGCTTTGTCTTACAGTAAAGAATCCTGGGATACTGAGGACACTGACAAGGTCCTTTGGATGGATCTCACAAGTCTCTGACTTTGCAATCTAGACTCTTCACCATTCAGCTGTTCTCAGTCTCTGCTGCCACTAATCTAGTATCTTTCTCCCACTCCCCTCAGCCCCTGTAATTAAGGAAAATTATTCAGACAGAATTCAATTTTCAAAAAGTAGAGTACCTTAGAAGGCCCAGGTCATCGCCATTCAAATCTACCATTTTCAAGACTACCATTTCCTTGTCCGTGTCTGAAGAATACCTAGTCAGCAAAACAAAGAAACTTAGTCAGCTCTTTATTAGAACCCAGTCCTCTTACATTACAAACAGTGGAAACTGACACAAAAACAAAACCACACACCTCTCTGTAAGTGAGGCGATCTGACATGCTGTGTCCTGGGTACTAACTGTACCCAGGACTCAGAAATGGTTTGTGATCAGAGATTAGGGCACTAGGCCAGCTCACTGGAGATGAAATACACTTTTTTCTGTAATATATGTCATTGAAATTTCTTAAAAAAAGAATTTGTCTTTGAAATTTCTACTTATATGAAATTTAATGGACTATCATAACAATAGCAGGGAATATGCAAAATCAAAAGCACTTATGACCTGTAACTTAACGTATTCTTTTATGCCCTTTCACAGGAAATCAGATTCTATTTTCTAAAAATCAATTCTTTTGAAAGTTACTGAAAAATTGCAGACAAATGTGAAATGATAGTCATCAGGTTGAACTGAGGTCTTACTTTATACTGACGTAATAGCAAAGTACTTCTCTGTGACAAACCTTGTTTGTTGCTTGAAAAAAAAAAAGAAAATAATCATCTCGCTTAGTTATTCCATGTAATTGCACTAGTTTTATTTCTTCTTCCTTCCAGTTTCCATATTGTTCTATCCCCTCTCTCAGATGCATTCTCCTGAACTAACATGACTTCTTCTGAATAACAGTAAGAAAAGCTATTCATTAACTTAATGAATACATGTTCTGCACATTTTTATCTCCATTTTACAGATGAAGAAACTGAGAGCCATTAAGTAAATTACCAGAGGTCACAAAACTAGGAAGAGATAAAGTTAAGATGAGACCATTATTGTACCCAATTCCAAAGCTCAGAGTCCTTCAAGTGTGCCCAACGACACCCACAGCCAGCAGAGCGGGAAGGCACAAGCGTAGGTCGTGTGTTTTTCCAACTCACTTATTATTTCTGCTTGTCATAGGTTATAAACATGTTTTTAAAATTATATTAACTTTTGGGCCTCAGTGGTGCAGGGGTTGAGAGCTGGGCTGTGAAGCTGCCTGCAGTCTCTGCAGCACCAGTTCGATTCCCGGCCGCTGGCGAGGGTCCCACATGGCGCGCAGACCTCTCCTGACGCACCCGCTGCTCCCCTCAGCAGTGTACTTTGTCAGTCTGCCTGTTCTGCTCCCTGATCTGGCTCTGGTGAATTCTCTCACCCTCCCGCACTTCTGACTGTACCCAGTGCTTGTATAAAATAAATAAATTAAATTAAAAAAAAAGTTTTAAAAAATTTTTTAAAAATTTATTAATTTTTAAGATCCCATGGAATTCATGAGGTAACAACCCCATTCTTAGATTCTATTTTCTAAAGGACACACATGATTTTGTTTTGAAAATTTTGCCCTCACCTTGCTCTCTCTGACTGTGGATTCTGAAGGTAAGAAGAAGGGCTTCGGTTGATCTGGGTATCATTCACCATTCCTTTACTGATAAAGATTTTGCCTGGTTTCATATTTCTGTGTGCAATCTCAATGCTCTGTGGGTTAAAAAAAAAAAAAAGGTAGGAAATTTAAAACCATGGTGGGTATAATGACTTAGTCATTATAAACAGAAAAGAGCCCTGTGGACAATTAGCTTTGTCTCCAAACTCTCCCCACCTGGGACAAAAGCTGGAAAACCACAGGACTGGTGTCACTACAAAGGTTAACAGATGTGGCCTTCAGCATTGAGATAGAAGTGCTGCGCATAGGGAGATACCTTTATGGATCAGTACCTTTCTCTCTCAGGCAGGCTGGGCGAGGAATGCTCTGCCATTTCAGATGGCCAAAATGGGAGACATGCCCCAACAATGCTGGCATCAGATTTGTTAGTATGTACATGTTCCCACCCTCCCTACCCACCCTATACCACCACCTCCTAAGGCAGTTTTGACTTAGAACCACAGTAAGAAATGCATTTTTCATCATAAATATACACACCAATATACATATCTTAAAACAAAGTTCACAAAAGAAATGATATTCTTACTGTGTTATGCACTCTATTTTCTAGTCTATTTTACTCTGGTATTTTAATGTTTATTGCAACCCATAAAGTTGATGTCATAAAGACTTTTATAGATAACTAGCCAAAGTATGAAAACTTTGTTGTAAACAAACTGTTGCCTTTGCCAGTTAGATTTCCAGATTTAGGGGCTGACTTTCTGAAGAGAAAAAATGAGAGAGAGACTTAACCCAAAAGGCAAAGGAATGAAGAAAATATTAGTAAGCGTTGTATGCAAGAAAATAATAAGCTGGAAGACAGGAAAGAGAGGGCCTAAAAACTATCCAAACCAAGACTAGGAGGAGGATTTGGGCTATTAGCAGAGAGTACCATGTGGGTCTCGAGCTGCTATAGAGGACTTGAGAGGTAAGGGTGTGTGTTTATAAAATGGTTTCCCTTCTATGCTTTTTGGAAATACAAGGAAAGATTGGAATCACTTGTAATTACTTTGGATTCATTGATGCATTTCTTTAAGTGTAACTTTATACAAAGAAACCAATCACAAGGCACTTCATACATACAAGGGTTATATACAAAATGTTTTGTCTCTTTAGACAACTGCATGAGGCTTACTGACATAAAACTCTCCTCTTCCAATCAATTAGTACCTCAGGCCTAACATCCCACAGCCTGAGCTACAAGGGAGTTCAGTTAGGGAAAGACAGATACTAAAGCTATCCTCAGGTTAAGCTCCTCCATGGACTCTTCACATCACACCAAATCACTCCTGAACACTGTAAACAGCAGTAAGCAATGGCTGCAAGTGGCGCATCTGCCTACCTTCATGATGCCCGTGACCATGTACTGAAAAGTTCGATTGCTAAATCCCTCACTGGCTAATACAAAGATAGTATACTGGAAATATCCGGCAGGACCTGAGTGTGTGTGAGTACCACTCAAGATAACGTTGTCTCTTCTGTACAGGGAGCCATATTTACTCTTCAGTCTGTTCAGGACCTTTAGGAAACAAACGAATAAAAAACAGAAATAAGAAAAGGCAAACAGGAGCTTAGCATGAGCAAAGGCTCTGATGTGTCTAATCACTGATCCAAATCAGTGACATCTCTTATGAAGTGCCCTTCACTCTATGCTTACCCATACCATGTGTCACCATAGTAACAACAATAATTGCAATAGCTAACATTTTATAGGTTCTTGGTATGTGTAAGCACAATGCTATGTATGTATTACATATTATCATTTAAAAGATCTTTAAAACAACCCTCTCAAGGTAGGTGTTTTTGCTGAGAACACAGAAATGTAAAAAAGTTAAATATTTTGCCCATTGATCTAATCAAGACAGAAGAGCCAAAATCCAGATCCAAGTCTCCCTAATTATAGAACCAATACCTGTACCTATTCATCATTCAGCACATACTATTAGTATCCGGTTACTGTTCTAAGCACTAGGAATATAGAAGGTTATTATTCTGAAAAAGCTTTTATTCAAATAAAGGAGAAAGAGTAAATAATGTATCATGTAGTGATAAATGCTATGAAGGAAAACATTGCTGTGTAAGAAAATGAAAGTGATAGATGTGATGAAAGCTTTTTCAAAAGAGGTTGCCTTTCATCAGAGGTTTAAATAAAAAGTTCAAACTTGTCATGCAATGCCTGGGGGAAAAGTATCCTGGGCACAGGGAGCAGACCATGCAAAGATGTCCTTAATGCCTCTCTTTTAAAAATGAAGAACTCAGTATTCCCAGACAAATTATTGGCCTGGGGGAAGCCAATTTCTATGACCTAAGGAAACCCTACCAATTCTGTGCAGAGGGTCTTATGGAAAGGGACTATCACTCACTAGTAACCTTGGAAATGAGCCTTTAGCCTCAGCTTCGCCTTCAAACATCTACATCTCCCTACCAACATCTGAGTTCAACCTTATGACACAGAAGTGATCAGATATGACTTCTGTTCTAGCATAAATCTTAATCTAGCCACTCAGGCATTCCTAACCTACAGAAATCATGAGCAAAAATACATGAGTATTGTTACTTTAAGCCTCTGAGTTTTCCGGATAACTTTTTGCAAAGCAATAGATAGTTAATACAAAAATCTCAGTAAATGTTTAATGGGTAAGTCAATCAATGGACATCAAAATGCATAATTAGTGACATTATGTGGCACATCCACCTCAAGAAAATAGCACAGATAAAATTCGTGATCTTGCGGAGTACCTAC
This sequence comes from Talpa europaea, assembly GCF_964194135.1. NCBI lineage: Eukaryota > Metazoa > Chordata > Mammalia > Eulipotyphla > Talpidae > Talpa > Talpa europaea. The sequence goes on from NC_140077.1 coordinate 59,441,284, forward strand.
TTCCCATTATGCTTTAATCAGCAGCAATCTTAAGTTTGGTATTATTGTGGTTTCTTTGTGAAAGATGTTTTGACTTTTTTATGTCAAAAATCCTTAAAATGATCCAGCAGAAGTACCAAAACCAAAGAAACCACTTTCAATGTAGGGTTCTATCACATAATAAAATGATGTAAGCTCATTTATAGCCGGGATGAGCTTATCTTATGTACTTTGTCCTGTTTACTTTTGGTTTCTGTCAAGAGTAGTGTGTTGAGAAGACATCTGATTCCAAATCTGAGCTTAGCAAAAGAGACTACTTTTTGATCAACAACACTGTCTACCTCAAGAATGGCATAGGCAGTGGCATGCTAGTAAACTATATCCCTGAAGGAAAGGGGAAAAAAGCCCTCATTCGTATTGATTGCCAATTTTTGCAATCCTTAGCCATTGTCAATTTCAAGCTACCGAAAGTTTAACAACTAGCTTGTAAAATTCCTGAATACTTAACAACTGGCACTTGTGAGTGGGTACAAGCCAATTTCCATCTATCACAGGTAGATAGGGAGTCACAGCAACCTACGTGCTACATACTTAAAAGACATAAAGACATCCATTCAACCTCTTCTATTTTAGGTGAAGGACTACATCACCCTCATTCTAGTCATGTGGTTACTGAATCAGGAAAAGGATCTTACAGATCATCTTGCCTCAATAACCTCTTCATGGCCCAAACACCTATTGCTAAGACACCACACATCCTCATTAGCAACCCTGAAATACCAGGTAAATAAAGGAAATATGATACAGCCAGACTACATCCCTCTGACCAAGTAGCCCACATTCCATTTCAATAAGTTTTCACAGGAGTCCAACAAGATGGCAGAGTGAAGACACTGGGCTTGCCTCCTCCACACACTCATAAATAAATTTTAGGAGAACAAAGTCAGTAACCACTGAAAGATAAAAAGACAAGTCCAATATATTTGGAGCAAGGGCTCAATGAAAGAATAGGAGAAACTTCAAGTGAACTGTGTTTACAGTCCAACCAGGGCAGCACAACCCACAGAGAGAGGGGCAACTGCTATCTGGAGCATCCCTACAGGTGTTGATTCAGAAGTGTATAGCTTCGTTGGGGACTTGAGATCCAGCACTGCCCTCTATAAAGGGATGTACAGAGTTGGTGCCCAAAACAGAGGGCACACTTTTGGGGAATTATAGGAGAGGGGCATAGAGCGACGATTACGAACTTGAGTCTGAAGTTCCCAATACAGAACAGTTGGAGCCCATGGGAGGACCAGCAGGGAGAACCAGATGAGATCACCTGTATCTCCTCAGAAGAGGCTACTAATTGCAGTGAGACTAGAATATTCAAAACACCAGTTACCACCACCCCCACCCAGGCTAAAACCAAAATAACAATTGAACACTTTCACTAAATAGTTTAAGCACTTCTTAACAACTGAAGTAAATACTCTGGGGTAAAACTCTGTATGGAAAGGGAGGCCCAGTGTGCTTACAAATATTTGCTAGGAAGGGAGGGAAGAAGGGAAGAGAGGGAAAAGAGAGAAAAAAGGGAAAGAAGGAAGGAACAAGAAAGGACAGAACTGCTGGTCAACTTTAAAATTCCCCTAGGCCTACTCCCAATTTTTATTCTTAAAGAAGGATAACGTTAGGATTATGGAATCCAGTGTATTTCTTCAGGTTTATTCAAGAATCAAGATCTAAAAAACTAAAAATTATAAATTTTTAATTTCAAAATAAAAGAAAGAGTATAAACAGCTCACAAATGCCTTATCCTAAACTACAATCGCTGAGGGAAGCCAATTTCTATGACCTAAGGAAAGCCTACCAATTCTGTGCGGAGGGCCTTATGGAAAGGGAAACCCTACCAATATAAAGTCAGACACATATGACTTGTGGGAAAAGAAAAGGAAATAAAACACTAAATCATTTAGTAACAGTGTCTGCAAATAATCATTATAAACAGCATGTTTCCTATTTTATAAAGAAGTGGTATTTTAACACAGAGCAAAGTTACGTTAATGTCTACAGCTCACTTCCTAGCCTTCAGTCACCATTCCATTTCCTATTACTGACACTCCTGAGAACATGACAAAGGGTTGGTAGGTCATTTTTTTTCCTGCCCTGCCTCACTGCTTAGAGAACTTCCTTAACCATTCCACGCTGGGAATGCCATCAATCTTGAAGCTGAGAGTGAGACCCTGCCTAAAAACAGGTCTTATAAATAAGGTTAAAGGCAATTGCTTAGATACTTTTATTTTTCACATCTTCCCATGACTTAATTTAATTAAGAGAGGTCATTTACAAGCTTCCTACTGGGCCTCAGATTGCATAGGGAAGTAAAAATGAAGAAGAGATGGTTCAATGGTGCCTACTATTGACTTGGCAGCATCTACAAACTAACACATGAAATCCCTCTCCTCTCCACACTCCGCCCTGCAAGCCTACCTTCTGATTCTCCTACTGGGCTAAAGACCCCATCATTTCCCAAACAGAACTATTTTGGATTCCTTAGAAAAACAGTCGCGTGCAGTGGGACTGTGTACACACAAGATGCCTAAGATTGAATCCCACCTTCCACTGTTCCTAGCTGACAAATTATTTTATTATTTACAACTCTGTTTCCCAATCATCAAGTGGCGTAATAATAGTACCTCCCTCATACAGTTGTTTAGAAGATTAAATTAATTGATATATGTGAAGCACCTGAAGGAATAAATTAATTAGTGTAGATGAAGCACTTAGGACAGTGCCTGACTCATCACAGAAACAATGTTAAGTGTTATTTTTATGTCTTTTCATCCCCAAATCTCATTAGCACTTAATTTGACTTCTTGTCACCATTTTTTTCTTATACTCCATTGGTTTCAAACATTTGTGCCAGTCTCACATGAGATAGGGAAAATTGCCAGGCAAAGTTAAAAGTTCTTCCTGAAACCCTGACTTTCTAATTATTTCAACATTCAAAAGCCTCATACTCCCCTGATTAAATTCTCTCTATTTGAAATGCTTCCTGTGATACTGTTTTCTCAACTGGACCATCACCAATAGAGCCTTAACATTAATGTAAAGAATCTGCCAATTTGTGTCCTCATTTCTAGTTCCAGTCTATACCAATACACCTAAAGCGCCATTGATTAATTATTCAAAGGAAAATTGTGTTTGCTTCATTTCTCCACTCAAAGTTTTCAAGAATCCTCATCACCTGCAAAATTAAAATCAATTTTGCATCCCAGGACCCCTCCAAATATAACCAATACACCTCTTAGCTGTATCTCCAACTACATGCCTACATACATCCTGGAAGAACTAAGCTCTGTCCCTTGGAAGAAGAGTCCACATTCCTCCTTGTGTTCATGCTGCCCCTCCATATGCTCTCCCTCCCTCCCCAGATTAGCCACTTAAAAAGCTGCCCATTTAGGCACATATTAAAAAAACTAGCAACAACAAATGTTGGCGAGGGTGTGGAGAAAAAGGAACTCTACTGCACTGTTGGTGGGAGTGCAAACTGGTCCAACCACTGTGGAGAGCTGTGTGGAGATTTCTGGACCTACTAAACATAGAGCTTCCATATGATCCAGCAATTCCACTCCTAGGTATTTACCCAAAGGACACAGAAACATCAATTCCAAAGAACACCTGCACCCCTATGTTTATAGCAGCACTGTTTACAATAGCTAAGCTTTGGAAACAACCCAAATGCCCAAAAATAGATGACTGGATCAAGAAGATGTGGTACATATATACCATGGAATATTACTCAGCATTCAAAAAAGATAAACACATGCAATTTGCAGCAACATGGATGGTGCTGGAAGGGATCATGCTCAGCGAAATAAGCCAGAAAGAAAAAGAAAAATACCGGATGGTCTCACTCATAGCAGGAATCTAGAAAACTTAAATAAGGGACCAGGAAAATGAATAACTATAAGAAAGTGAAAATCAAAATCAACAAAAAACTATGAACCAGAGACACTTTTAGGGGGGCAGGGGCGGGAGGGGTGGGATTGGGGTCAGAATGGGGGGGCTGCAATTGTATGGGGAATATAAAAATAAAATTTATTATTTAAAAAAAATTTAAAAAAAAAAGCTGCCCATTTAGAAGGGGGAAGGATAGTGGGCAAATCAGGTGAAAGAGGACAATTGTATGGTTAAACAGACAATTGGATTTTTAATGGCAAACTTAATGTATATACACATGTTGATTTTTAATGATGCACACCTGAAACTTCTATTATGGTATAATGTTGTATCACATCAATTGGAAAAAAGCACAAAGTAAAATTCTGTCCATTCCAGTGTCACTTCCATTTTGAAATGTTGCCCCTAATTTCCATTTCCTGAATCACCAGTGATGGTTTTAAAATACCATTTGTCCACAAATTTTTTGCTATTCCTGCCTTCAGGTGCAGTTTAACTTTCCTACAGTTGAGGGTAAGCTGGACTTAGTGAATTTCTCCTAATGAATAGAACAAGGTGAGAATGATGGTGTGTAACTTCTGAGGTTAGGTTATAAAAGGCACTATGGCTTCTTCCCATTTCTTTCTCTTGAGTTACTCATTTTGAAGGAAACCAGCTATTATGTCATGGGAACACAGATTGGGTAACTGAGGTCTTCGCCAATGGCCACAAGTGAATCTTCATGAAAAAGGGTTTTTCAGCCCCAGTCAAGCCTTCAGATCCCTGCAGCCTTTGCCAACATCTTGATTTCATGACACCCTAAGCCAAATCCACCTCATTAAGCCTGTCCTGAATTTCTGACACACAGAATGTCTGAGATAATGAATGCTTGTTGTTTTAAGCCTCTATGTGTAAGAGCTATTTGTATCAGTCAGGAAGAGATAACTAATATTATATATCATTGCATTTTACTCCAATGAATTTTGGTTATGTGCCTATTTCTGCTACAGTCCTTTCTCCTTCTCCCCAACTAAGCAGTAAGCTCAAGAGGGACATGGACTATGATTCATTTAGTTATGTGTTCCCAGAAGTGACTAGCAGAGTCTTATAAAAAGCAGGTGATCGATGCAGTTTCAAGATAAAAGAATGATGCCTCTTTTAAGAATGTGTCTTAGGGATCAGAAGTGTATGTTTAGAACTCAGCTTGGCACTTACTAACTGACTTTGGGAAAGTTATGCACCTTTATCCATAACATGGGGATAATAACAGATCCATTTTAGTTATGTGGTAAGTGTAGATAGGGAAAATGCTTAATTTTCAGCTCCTTGTGTTTCCATAGATGGCAGAGGCTTCCATTCTATTCCCCACAGGAAGTGACCTCAGAGAAATGTTTTTAAGTCTTCTCATCACCCCTTCTCACAGGCCTGTTCACAGAGCAGAAGACAATTATCTAAAGAAAGGGGGTTCAGGGCGTCCCCTGGTGGTGCAGACAGTTGAGTGCAGCGCTGTGAAGCTGCCCGCAGCCTCTAGAGCCCTGGTTCAATCCCGGCCGGCCAGGCAAGGGTCCCACATGGCGCAGCAGACCTCTCCTGTCTCACCCGCTGCTCCCCTCAGCAGTGTATTTCGTCAGTCTGCCTGTTCTGTTCCCCGCTCTGTCTCTGGTGAATCCTCTCACCCTCCCGCGCATATGGCCTGTACCCTGGTTCTTGTATAAATAAAAAAATAAATCTTAAAAAAAAAGAAGGGGGGTTAGTGATTAATTGGCACTTTCAGACTTCTAACAAGTATTAAATAAGAGAACAGAAGGTCACCTGGAATATAATAAGCATTCAAAAAACATTAGCATGAATAAAGTGGCTGAGTCATCAGCCCATCAGTGAATTAAAAGCAAAATTTAATCAAGAGGACATAGAATGAAAAGGAAATTATACCTCATATAATTATTTGCTGGATTGTCAAGAGTTTATAAAGTTGAGGGCAGGAGAAACTTACTGGATGAGAAACCAGGAGGGCTTCGCTGTTGTCACATTCATCCACAGACTTTTCTTATAAATCTTGTCTTTGCTTTCTCACTTCACTTACCTCTAGCCTGAGTCGCTGAGATATCATGCCTATGTCAACGCTGACAAACACCGTTCGATTTGACCCATCAGGTTCTGCCATGATGAAAGCACGACTGTATAATCTTGTGAGGATGCCCCTTGCATTCTGACCATATTTGCTATAACCCATCTAAAGAGAAAAAGAGAATCAGAGCCACTCTGTCACAGTTTCCTGCTACCAGAAACCAGGCACACCCTGACAAGAATAGCCCACTTAGGGAAGACAAATAAGATAGCACATGTGTTTTCAAAAACAAGGTCCACATCATAAAAGAGGCTTTACTCATTTGTGGAGAAAAATACAGAAGCTGTATTAATGGCCAACCTGCAAAAAAGGAGCTGGTGTGGTTTAGGAATTTCTTTACCACCATGGAGATCTTTCAGGGTTTTTCTGTTCTTTGAAAGAGAAGCTTTTCTCCCACCTGTCTAAGGTAATACACAAGGAAATAATTCCCCTCCCACCATCCCATATTGCCCAGGAATGTCCTGAAGATTGAAGGCTCCCTCAACTCAACTGTTTGATGAGTGATTTCTTTTTCTGGGGGAAAAAATGGTTGCTTTATGATGAAGTAATCTTTACTGAGAATACCTAATCCTGGCTTTTACCATATGGTCCCACCCTAAGCCAAGTGAGATCAAATACATCTACCCCAAACCCCTTCTTTCATCACATCATAAAATCCACCTTGAACACTATACCCAGGTCTTCAGGATGCTTTCTTTACTGCTTACGCTAAGTCTCCTGTGAGTGTTCATTTAGGATTCACATTCCAGAGTCATTTTTCAGAGCAGACAGGAGGGAATAAATCCTGGAATCTGAAGATTATTTGGTATGAAGGAGAGAATCCCATCAAACAATCTCCATGCTCTGCTTTACTCAGGAAGGACTGGTGTAAATAGACACAGGTTTTCCCCGTCAACCAAAAGTAGCGTGTCCTATGAAACCTAGCAGAAGCCAAAATGGCATAAAGCAAAGATGCAATTGCCACTAACTTAAAGAGAAAAATTTCTGAACATTCCCAGGACCAAAAAAATAACCAACCAAGATCATGTGAAATAATACATAAAACTTAAACTAACACCAATATATAGTAACATCAGGAAGTTTATGATAAATACACAGCTTAAGAAAGTAGTTCCTAAGGAAGATGCCTGACTGTGCCACCCTGCCTTGTATAATAGCTGCTGCAAACAAGTACTGAACATTATTTTTGCTTTTCTTGTTTTGTCATAAAAGCATAAATCCTCTTCAGATTTCCCTCAGTGAAAGCAGATAGTCATAATGTAGGCCTTTTGTAAATGCAAAGTGGCATAATGTAAACTTTTAGAAAGTAAAGGATACCTGTATTTCCGCAATCAGAGCCAAGAAGTTGCATGCTTCTTATAGCTAATAGATTGGCAGTCTATAGGCCATGCCCAACACATAGAAGTGTTTTACTTGACTCATACAGTGTAGGCCCATACTGGGTTTCCAGTTTTAACTAGAGTTGCTACATTTTCCACTTGAGAGATGTAAATTCTCAGATCTTCAATCCAAAAGTTCTCTGGCTTCACTTGAAAAAATACTAAGGGAGAGCAACCCTAAGTCCACAATCTTACAAGGCAGCAAACAATTACAGCCATGCATTTTGTAGTTGCAACATAATCCCCACCACTCCCTACTGCCCCCCACACTGAGTATTCATGAGCTACTGATCTTCTTACACCGACCTGCCTGAGTCATTTATGGTACCTGCTTCTTCCCTGTAGTATTTGAGCTTGCCCACCCTACCACTTCATAAAACAGTCACTATCTTAATAAGAGTTATGGTTCAATATAAGTTTCTATCTTCCTTCTAGTTCAATATTCATAGTATTAGACATCTAGAAGATGATGATGTAATAATCCGGAATAAGTGCAGGATAACAATAAATTTCAGTCTTTTTGAGGGATCCATGCTTTACCTACCAAATTGATATCCGCTACTTGTCCTGTGCAGTCAGCTCGCCCAACTCCAATATGGTAGCCACTGAAATTCTGAAATAGAGGAGGCTCTGTGGGTGTGGAGCCCTTGGTGGTTGGAGGATTCTGGGTGCTTGTGGTTATGGGGCGCACTGAGCTTTGAGGTGCTGTGGAGCCCTTGGTGGTTGGAGGGTTCTGGGTGCTTGGGAAACCTGAATTTAAAAACAGAGTAAGACATATAAGAAACAACATTTCAGCCCAGTTATTTGTCCACATCAATTTGAACACATAGGTTCAGGTTCCTGATGAAAAATCTTTGTAGTTTCTTATATTTAATATGTATGAAATAAGAAATGTCTCAGGAGCTTGTTTCATATGATTCTGAGGAGAGTTTTTTCTTAGACTGAAGATGTTTTGTATGATCAAGTCCTCCATAAAATGTCCTTTAGCTTTTCATCACAAGCCATTTCATGTCAAATCATTACCCTCATTCACTCACCCTGCACTTCTGCTCCAGCTGAACAAATCAGCTGCCAGTTACAGGAGCACGGCCTACTCATCCCATTTCCTGTGGATTTGTTTCTGTCATTCTTTCCTCATACAGGTAAGGATGTATGTACACACACACACACACACACACACATATGTGCAGGTGCACATGCAGAATGATATACAGACTAGAAGGGCAGGTATCAAAAACAAACACTCTGGGTTTGAAATCTCACTTACTGTTACAAGGCAACTTCAGTGTGAAATGGGTTGGCCTGACTGTGGGTCCTCACCCATGCACTTAAATGGGATTTACAATGAGATTCAACTGCAGGCACACACAGAAAGGTTAATAAAGGGTTTGTTTACAAAAAGGGGGACATGAAGAAAGGAATAGCTCAGGGAGAAAGAGATAAATTGGTGAATGCATACTACAAGTTCCACTAAGCTGGAACCCCAAGAGCACACTGAAATCCAGCAAAAAAACAAGGACCCCCCCCCCAAGGCCCACATGCCCAGTTATACACCAAACCTGGCAGCTTAACTCCACCCTCAGTTCCCATCAATCCTTCCTTTGGTGACATTTTGGGATTTGTAGTCCTTGTGCCTTGGATCTCTTTGGACTGGAGCAGCAGTGGGGTCCATATAATCTATTTGTGGAGTTTGTTCAGGACATCCTTTCCCCCCAACATTACCTCTTACTTGCTAAATTAATGTCTTAGGCTATTTCACTCAAGCTTTCTCATATGTAAAATGGAGGTATTAACAATACACTACTTAACTGAGGTTGTTTTGAACAATAAATATACTTAAACATATTAAAATTCAGAACAATGACTGGCATACAGCATTGGTTTTATTTACATATTTAGATATCTTACATGTATGTTACTTGTGTGTTCATTTCTACCAGGGACAACAATCAGGAGTGGCCAAGGCAGCAAATATCAGTGTCACAAGGTATTAGTCATCAGAAAGTACCTAGACAAGATATTAATAACTAATTTCTTCTCATATTAGAGAATTTTGGACCTCAAAAATAACCTAGAGCTTACCTACTAGTCCAATCGCCTCCATTTTACATATGAGAAAGCTGAAACCCAGAGAAGTGACTTACAAACATTTCAAGCATATAACGAATCTGGTACCCAAACCAGATGCTTCAACTCAGAATCTGTTATCTGTTCAGCCATAGTCTAGCTGGAGTTAGACGCCCTATTGTCTTATCCCCAAACCCATGTTTCCAGCAAGACATCAAGAATTGCAAGGAAGGAAAGAGGCATCTTTGCTATTGCTTCATTGCTACCAATGGAAGACTGTAGTGCCACAGCCAAAGCCAAACCTCGTCAAATAGCCAAAGGCAGGTTCTTAGCAATCAGTCTCAGTTTTCAAGTCTGTATGATGGTGCCAAGACCAGTGCCTACCTTTATAGAAGTTTTATGAGATTTTAGTAAGAAAATGATGTAGACTCCTGACAACAAGTTCTTGACCCACAGTAACCATTCAATAAACAGAAATTTCTACTCTGAAAATAGTTACTTTAATAACTATAACCTCCCCGAGTTGCAGCCTCCAGATTCTTTAATTTTAAAAGCTAAAACTGAGTCCTATGGAGCCTTTCATTTCTAGCAGTTCAAGACTCTGCTTTGCCCACTACTGGAACAGAGAATCTCTATTGCAGTTTGCAGGGAATTCTAAGCATGAGAATATGCTAGAGAATATACTGGAAAGGTGAAAAGGTAACCAAAGAGAAAATTGAGGTGAAAATTGCTCTTTCTTTCACCATTTGGCCTGTGGTCAGCCCTCCTTTTACTTTGGTCAAAGCATTCAATCTCTACCACCAACTCTACTCATTTTGCAGGTATATTGTCTAACACACCAAAAACTGCCTATAAATGCAGTCTATACTGCTTTTGCTGCATTCCATACATTCTAGAAAGTGGTTTCCTCCTTGCCGTTCAACTCAAAGTGTTTTTTTAATTTCTTCTTTGATCCTCTCATTAGTCCAGTGGTCTTCCAATAGTGTGGATTTCAATCTCCAGGGAGTGGGAGGGTTCCTTGTTTTCTTTTCATGATTTATTTCTAGCTTGATGCTTTTATGATTGGACAAGAGATAGTTCGAATGATTTTGATCTTCATGTATCTGTTGTTGTTTGTCTTGTGGCCCAGAATGTGATCAATTCTGGAGAATGATCCATGCGCACTTGAGAAAAATGTGTACTCGGATTTTTTTGGGTGCAGTGTCCTATAGCTATATGTTAAGTCAATGAGTTCTATGCTTTATTTAGGGCTCTAGTGTCTTTGTTTATTTTTTGTCTTGTTGATCTGTCCATTGCTGAAAGTGGGGTGCTGAAGTCTCCCACTATATATGTATTTTCTTTAATGTCTGTTTTCAGAGCTGATAATAATGCCTAAATATTTTGGTGCCCATTAATTTGGTGAGCATATGTTGATGAGAACAAATACTGATGAAATTCATATGGAACCACAAAAAACCACGAATAGCCAAAACCCTGCTGATGAAAACAAAGAAGAAAGGAGGTATCACACTTCCAAAATTCAAACTATTCTACAAAGCCATAATAATTAAAACAGTTTGGTATTGGAACCAAAACAGTCACACAGACCAATGAAACTGAATAGAGAGCCCAGAAATAAAGACACAATTATATGAACAACTAATCTTTGACAAAGGAGCAAAGAATATGCAATGCAACACAGACAGTTTGTTCAATAAATGGTGCTGGGAAAACTGGACCTCCACATGCAACAAAATAAAACTAGATCACTACCTTTCACCATGCACAAAAATCAACTCAAAATGGATTAAAGAACTGGACATAAGACCTGAAACCATAAAATATATAGAAGAAAATATAGGTAAAACACTACAAGACATCGATCTCAAAAACATCTTTAAAGACTCATTACCCAAAGCAATGATAGTGAAGGCAAAGATAAACACCTGGGATTACATCAAACTGAAAAGCTTCTGTACAGCCAAAGAGACATTAACCAAAACAGAGAGACACCCCACCGATTGGGAAAAAATCTTTGCACATCATTCAACTGAAAAGGGGCTGATCTCAAAGATATTCAAAGAACTCACAGGGCTCAACAAAAACAAAATAAACAATCCAGTCAAGAAATGGGCAGAAGAACTCAAAAGACATTTCTCCAAAGAGGAAAAGCAAATAGCCAAGAGGCATATGAAAAAATGTTCAACATCCCTTATCATCAGGGAAATGCAAATCAAAACCACACTGAGATACCACCTTACATCAGTAAGAATGGCACATATCAAAAAAACAAGCAACAACAAATGTTGGCAAGGATGCAGTGAAAAAGGAACTCTCCTACATTGCTAGTGGGAGTTCAAACTGGTCCAACCACTGTAGAAAGCTGTCTGGAGGTTCCTCAATCTACTAAAAATGGAGCTACCATACGATCCGATCTGGCAATTCCACCCCCAGGGATCTACCCAGAGGACACAGAAAGAGTGATTCAAAAGAGTACCTGTACACCTATGTTTATTGCAGCACTATTTGCAATAGGTAAAACCTGGAAACAACCCAAATGCCCAAAAATAGATGACTGGATCAAGAAGATGTGGTGTATATACACAATGGAATATTATTCAGCAATCAAAAAAGATAAACTCATGCCATTTGCAGCAATGTGGATGGAGCTAAAAGGAATTATGCTCAGTGAAATAAGCCAGAAGGAAAAAGAAAACTATTGGATGGTTTCACTTATAACAGGAATATAGGGGAACCAAATAGGACATTAGTGTAAAAAAAAATACAGTACAAACCACAACAAAGCAAAAACAGACAATTGTAAACCAGAGACATCCTACAGGGGAGGAGAAGGAAGAGGGGTGAGAGGGAGGGAGGGAGGAGCACAGGGGACTGTGGTGATGGTGCACGGGTGCCTTGGGGAAGGAGATTCTATGGGGACTCAATCTGAGGGGGTAAGGGGAAGCAAATATTGTCTAAAAAAAGGTAAAAATATGATAAATGTTAAAATAAAAAAACTTTTTAAGTGCAGTCTATACAATATTCAAATTCATTTTTAACAGTAAAAGAGAGAGAGATGTATAAAAATACCATATGAGTCCATGAAATGTCATGAGGACAGATAGCTGGCATTCAGGAGGGCCTGTGGATCCCATTCAGAATTACAGCTGCCCCCACCCTGGCCTCTCTCCCCATTTCACTTCACTTACAGAACCTTATTGGCCCTCATGAGTATCTAAGTTCAAAACTCCCCTCTCTAAAGGTTTATACAAATTAATATTCAATGATTCTTTCATTCTCCTTTGTCTGCAGAAGAAAATGATGCCAAAAAAGTAGACAAAGGTAAAGAGTAGTTACGGAAAAGAACACATTACTGTGAGTAGATCAGCAAAAAAAGTATAAGACAAGTAAATGCATGACATAATGCCAGCCAACTGGTGATTTGGGGCAAAGGTAAACAAGATAAAAATTTCTACCAATACAGAAATAGTAATTAATATAAATGTTGCATGATCATACCAGACAGTTTAAGTAAATATTGAACTGTCCTGCTATCAGCATTATCAGTAGACACTGTCTCTTGCCTAAATGTCCTGTAATCAAGAAAATTCATGCAGGCCAAGGAACACCATCCAAGAAAGCTACGACACTTGCCTTTGTGGTTTTCAATGTTCCCACTAGTGATAAACAAGAGGCTGAGAAGGGCCACTGTGATTGCCGTCATCATCACAAGAACAAAAATCAGCAATGATTCCAATGTGGTAAAGGTGCGTTTAGCCATTTTTCCTGGGGAAAAGCAGAGATGGAAGAAGAAATATGAAAAGCAGAAAAAGATAGAATCACATATTTAAAATGTATGTACTTCCAGCTGCCCATGGGTTAAGATGTCTTCTTTTTTTCATAAGACTAGGTAATACCAGGGACAGTACGTACAGAGCACACTTGCTACTACTTCTATAATGCAAGCCTGTGGCAGTCAAGGCCAGTCACTCACTCTTTGATAAACTTGGATGGGGTTTTCAAAACCTTCTCAGCACAGTGCTCATCCTGGAAGCTACCATCTATCACTTGGAAACTACGCTAAAATCTATTTGCATTCCTTGGCTACATTACACTGCTTTCATTTATGGCACTGATGCTGTTTGTGATTCTGTACACTGGTCTCAGCTGGAACACTTCTGTCAACAGAGATGATGGATGCCCCACACTACCTGTACTTGTGCAAAAGCTGGCCGGGGCTTCTACTGGCCAGAGTTCTACTCTGTGATCACATATTAAGTAAAACTGCCTTTCCCACATGGACGTGAGACCCATAAACTTTGGTCTTTAAATTCCATGTTCTAACTTTCAAATATTATGTGATAAGTATGGAAATTGGGCTTGGCATAAAAAAGGGGGTGGGCATCTTTAGCCTCAAACCAGCTGTTAGTAAAATTTCCCTCTTCGATGATCTAAAGGATCCCACCCATTTTGCAAGCCCCATATCAAAAGACAGGGGAAAGAGTAACTGCAGACAAAGGATGAGGATAAAGACCATGCCTTATGTTCTACTAAAAAAACAAAATGTCCTTACAGATTCTTTAACATATTTTAGGAGAATTTATTATCACTACTATAAAAGGTAAAAACACATTTAATGTAGCAGGAGAAGGTGTAATATGGTAGTTAAAAAATATGGTTCTGAAATCTCCTCCAGTATTTAAATCTCATTTTTGTCATTTACTGGGTGACTGGGAAATCCCAGGCAATGAACCTCAGTTTCCCCATCTTTAAATAGGGATAGGATGACATATAATAATTTTAGTACCCAAGTTACAAAATTTCTATAAAAATAAGATCAGGGCTTCCCCGGTGGCGCAGCGGTTGAGCACTGGGTTGTGAAGCTGCCCGCAGCCTCTGCAGCACCGGTTTGATCCCCGGCTGCTCCCAGGCCACCGGAGGAGGGTCCCACATGGCGCGCAGACCTCTCCTGCCGCCCGCTGCTCCCCTCAGCAGTGTACTTCGGTCCTTCTGCCTGCTCTGCTCCCCGCTCTGGCTCTGGTGAATTCTCTCACCCTCCCCGCGCTTTTGACTGTACCCAGTGCTTTTATAAATAAATAAAAATAAATCTTTAAATAAATAAATAAAATAAAAATAAGATCAAATTATATAGGTAATTATCTGTTCCATGTAAGCTAATAAATGCTCGAAAATGTTAGCATTTATCACTAGGTTCCTAAATAGCAAAGACTGTTCCTTCCTGTCCTTAAAGGGAGGTTATATAAGGTTATTATCAAAATATTACTGGAATCATAAGTAGGATATTAAAACCCATTTTCTTAGCCCATGATTTAGTAAGCCTGAACAATGAGATGGGATTAGACAACAGGATTTTCCCAATATGAATAATACTTGGCTAAAATGTTGCTATCATCAAGAGTTGTAAATTGGTAACAGGAATGTTTAGTATAACCTGGAAAAAACTGGTTTCAATTTGACTTAGTTGACAGGATAAAATGAGGTTATAATTTGTCTATAGGACCTACATTCACAAATCTGAAACTTCAAATTTTCATTCAATGTATTTCATAAAATATGGCAACACTGAGTCAGCATTCTCACATGCCAAGTATTTCATAAAACTTAGTGGCTTCTGTTCCCTTTAGATGGGGCATGCCTTCTCCAACCTGCCATAGTGCCTAGCTAGTGGGCTTCATCCATCTAAGTTGTCACATGGTATATGTAGTTGTTTTATTTTGCAATCCCTGCGCTCAAGGTTAAAATAAGTGTAAGCACTAGCAGTAAGCACTTCAAGGGTAGTTCTAAACTCGAAGTGGACAGACACTAGAACATCTTCCTAGATTTCCTGATTATTTTTCAATTTTCCTCATCTATCAATGTCACCACCACCAGCAGGGATAATTTCAAAATTAGGGCAAAATAAAATAGTTCTGTAACTTGATCTCAATTTTCACATGTAAAATATGCCTCTAAAATGTAATGATCCCAAGAGTTTACTAGTTATTAGCTGCTATTTCAGTAGAAAACTTCAAACCCAGTACACCTACTTCTTCTCAAGGTTATGGTGATATGGTTTTGGCACAAAGAAGACAATTAAAAATGGAAGACAAACAGATGGAACTTCTAGCCCCATAAGAATCTGTGTGCAGATTTTGTCTGTAACTGGTCACGTGGTAGGGTCTGCATAACAAACAAAATCATACTATATCTTTTTTTGCTAGTTTTGATCTACTAAACTGATTGGCGTCACCGGCCTTTTAAACAAATCAACAATAACACTTGATTTAAAAATAGAATTTTCACCTTAGTAGAATTTTAATGATATACCTCATATATTTCTCCACCCTATGAGGTAGCCAACATGTTGGGTCAGCATATTACCGCACTTTTTGAAACCATTAACACTAATTTTCACTGATTGTTAAAATCTGAATTTTAATGTATAGAGCAAATGCCTGTCTGTTCTCAGAAGACAAAATGTACCTTCTAAAAATTGGATCAATTATTACATTTTAAAGTATTCTACATTTCCAAATGGTTATTATTTAATCCTGAAAGGTCAATTATGAAGCTCTAATGACACAATAGTACTTGCCATACCTTTTCCACACTGAGGCCCTTGCTTTTCAAGAGTGTGACAGTAAAAAAAAAACACTTTGGCAAAGCAGATTTTCAAAGCTAAGAAAATGCAGTGAAACTTCAGGGTTTTATCATCTCTGAGATGATTAATGATTCAAGATATCTCCCTCCCCCTCCAAGAAAATATATGCATTCTTACCTGATTCTACCACTCAAAAGAACTTTTGTGTCCCAATAAAGTAAATGGTTGTCCAGAATCTTACTTCCTTCCTCGTTGTAGGATGCTATTACAGGTCTGACTTCTGAGACTTATTAAGTAAAAGATTTTCACAGTCCTGTCAGGAATGTTAGAGATCTTATTAGCATACCTTTATGGGCTAAAGTTTATTGATAACAAAAAGCTTATATGCAAACTCTTCCTAGGATAGCCTGATAGCGAAATAGAAATTGCAGAAGGTCTGCTGATTGAAGGTCATTTCAGTCTGTACATAATTATTCCAGCATGACAGGTTCTGTGCAGTATCTACATCCTAGATCACAAAATAAACCACCTGCTTTACTTACCATAGGTCACTAACAGCAACCAAGAGTGAGAATATATGGTGGACATCAGTGTAGGCTATGGGTCCCACTGGGTAATATTTATACCAGTTTCAAAACAGAAAAAGTGATTTAAATTTTTAATTTTCATGTATAAAAGAATACAGTTTTACATTAACTGAGACTATGAATAATGATTATACAAAAAGGCAAGGATCCTGTGCAATCATTAAACATTAGATTGAAGTGTGCTGGACAGGCCTTGGGTTTGTCTCTAGCTTCAACAGTGTTTGCACGGAACAGACTTGGGATGCCCTTTCTATCAGCCTCCGACCACCCTCCAACATTTTTTACAGTTGCAAATTGAGGAACCATTCTCTCTGCAATCTTCTTCAAGAAAACCCACAACCATTGTTTGGGCTTAGCTCCACATTGCCTGACAACCATGAGCTCCCAGGTTCAGAAGAATTACTCCACCAAGGTAGAGGCCAATGTCAACCGCTCGGACTACCTGCATCTATAGGCTTCCCTACACCTACCTCTCCCTGGGCTTCTACTTCGCACACCATAGTGTTGCCCTGACTGGCACAGTGCGGAGAAGCACGAGGCCGCCCAGCATCTCTTGAAGCTGCAAAACCCACATGGCCACTGTGCCCCTTTCAGGGTGTCCAGAAGCCATACCCAGACAAATGGGGTAAAATCCTGGAGACTATGGAAGCCCCTATGGTCCTGGAGAAGATCCTGAACCAGCCCATTTTGTGTTTGCATGCCCTGGGCTCTACCCCTGCAGACCCTCATCTCCATGACTTTCAGGACAGTCACTTCCTGGACTAAGAGGTGAACTGCCTCAAGAGGATGGGCAACCACCTGACTAACCTCTGCAGGCTGACCCACCCCAGGCTGGGCTGGGCAAGAATTGCTTAAAAGGCTCACCCTTAAGCACAACAGGAATCCTTCACAGCCCAGCAGCCTCTGAGGAGCCCAAATGGCAGCCCATTGGTTTCAAGGGCTTCAGCCTGAGCCTCTCACTGAGCTCACCCAGTCTTGGACCAAATGAAAACAATAAAGCTTTTGCAGGAAAAAAAAAATGATTTTGAAATATTGATTTATAATGATGTATACCTGAAATCTATATAGATAAATCTATATCTATAAACCAATGTAACTTCAATTAAAAAAGTATATTGATCCCATTTGTGTAAAGTATATATTATATAACTCATAGTCACAGTGCAAGAAAATACAGCAAAGTGTTAAGTAATTTATCTCCCAGCCAAGCACTAACCAGCATCAGCCCTGCTTAGCTTTCAACATGAGGGTGGTCAGGGTGGTATGGCCATAGACAAAAGGGATCATGATGAGTGGAATAAGTCAAAAGGAGAAAGACAATAACCAATGTGTCCCTTATACATAGAATATAGAGAAAGTAAGCAAAGGAACAGATAAAGCCAAACTTAAAAACTAAGCCTAGAAAAGCTAATTAATAAACACAGGGATCCAAAGAGAGAGAGGAGTGAGGGTCAGGTAGGGAGGAACATGGTGGATAAGGTGACAGGCCCTGGGTGCTTTGGTAGTGGGCGCACTACAGCAATAACACTGGGGGAAAGTGGCAGGGGAGTCCTATTCTCCCTAAATACAAACAATGATGTAAACCAACATTACTTCAATAAAAAGAATATTAATTAAAATATCAATATAAAAAAGAATAATTATCTAGAAGATTATTGGACATTTTTTCATCTTTTTGATTCTTGATGTTTTCTAAAACAGTCACATAGTACTTTTGCAATGGAGAAAATAAAATGTTTCCCTTGTTTTGGAAAGTATATATTATTTAAAAATGGCCCACAAGAGAAAGAGATGAAGAAATAGGCCAAACTCCTTTTTCTGTAGTAAATCCAAGCTATTCAGGAAGCAGGTTATTTAATTCTTTGCAGAGTTTGTAGTGAAACGGTCTCCCAAGTTTCAGTGGAAACACTTGAGATATATGGAAAAGGAACTCAGTGTCTCAGTTACCTCTCTGCCACTACAGGGAGGAACAGGGTAAATTATATTATTAAACAAGTATGTACATTAATGTTAGAATTCTTGGTGTCCCTCAACAGAGACCAAATCTAGCTAACTTAAAGCAGAGAGGAAAAGAGAGAAAAGTATATCCACTGGAAGGCAGCAGCACAAGAATTTGAAGATCCATGCTCAGGAAGGCTAAAGGTCAGGGCAAAGTGTTGGTATAGGAGCAGGAGCTCTTGACTGAAGAATCTCTTTAGGGCTTCACCAATGAGATGGATGCACTCCACAAATTTTAGATTTTTGGGTTGCTCCACTCAGGATTCAACATGCATACCACTGGCCTAGCTCAGATCATTCACTTAATCCTCCCTTTAAGGGGATACTTAAACAGAAGTTTCAACAAGATCACGCCCTAGAGGGAAGGTTAGTTTTCCAAAATAAAATTCAGGTAGATACCAACTAGCAACCTGCCATCAATTTTCCTCTCCCACCCTTCTCCTTTGCAGTGGGATGCTGCGGACCAGCACAGCAGTAGACAATGAGGCCACCTCAGGGTTGAGAGAAGCGTGCAGGGTGGTCAGGGCTCTGTGAAAGAAATGACAAACAGACACACTTCAAGAGTGAAAATCTGAGTGTAATTTTCTTTGAGTTTGTGACCAATATACATGTTTTCCAAAAGCACAGGAATGAATATCAATGAAATTAGCTTGCTCATGGGCTCAGTCTATCACCATCAGGGAGGTGATCTACATAACAAACAATGACCATTATAGAAGAAAGAAGGAAGTTTAGAAAGACAAATAAGGGATTAAAGTTTGTAGTTCTAGAAAGACAGGGATAAGATTTTTAGCATTCTTGTAGTGGTTCTTGGTGGCTTCTGCCTTTTCAGGGAACTTCTGCTGAACTTCCTCTGCTTCAGGGTGTTATGCTGTTCTCCCCCTGCGCGCTGGTTGCCCAGCTGGACCTAGGGAATGTTAACCCTAAAGGTCCCTGCAGGGGGAGGTGCAGTAGTGGGATAACCTTTAAAATGCTCTGGTCATCTCTTCCAGACCTCTCCAGCCATCTTCTTCCCCCCCATACAAGCAGCCATAGCTTCTCATTTACTCAGCAATCTGCTAGAAAACCCATAATCTAGTCAGATTATTATCATAGCAAATAGGATTTTCATAAAAGACAATGACATAAGACAGCATTTCTTTCAGACAACATTTGAGTCTATACCTGAAAAGTAAGGGGGTGAGAATCAAGGAAATTCTAAGCACTGTCATAAAGTCAGTGGAGGAAAGAGGTTGGGCCAAGGGTTTTGTGATGCACATTAAAAGAGTTAGTTCCTGTGTCCAGGAATAAGACTACCTTGGGGTGAGGGGCAGATATAATCATTGCAAATATTTTAACCCTTTCATATATTTTATTTCCATCTAGAAAGCCCTCAGGTAAATCCTATTAGCTAAGACACGATGACTGTCCTTCTCTACACTCCATCCCAAGACACTTACTCATGCACACATATTCCATCCATTTTACAGATGAGCAAACAGGCACAGATAGTTTAAATGTCTTCCAGAATAGGTAAGGATGGTTAAAAAGTGAGCATGATCCAGTAATAATTATCCTAGGATGTGAACCCAAGTCTCCAGATTCTTAGACGAGACTTCTTGCTTTTTACCAAACTCTTACTGTCTACATCACCCCGGCTTTGGCCCTGGCGTGGCCATCTCTGCAGACTAGCCAAGTCCATGTGTCCACACTGCAGTACCAGATGATGAAGCAAAGCAAAGTCCTCTGCCTCTTAATATCCTATCATAGAGAAAGAATGTACCCAGCACAGGATAAAAGCAGCTGGGGAGAAACAGGTAAACTGTATTTAAACTAAAAAAAGGTTTCTCCCAAATCCTAACTCCTAAATCATCAACCGATAGTCACTAGCATCACAAATTCTCTTAATATTTTATTAATGCATACAGGGTAGTAATCTTAAAAATCTTAATAACAAATTTCTTTTTTTTTTGAAGATCTATTTATTCATGCATACAAGAACTGGGGTATAGGCCAGATGCTCGGGAAGGTGAGAGGATTCACCAGAGATAGAGCGGGGAACACACCAGAGACAGAGAAGGGAACAGAACAGGCAGACTGACTGAAATACACTGCTGAGGGGAGCAGCGGGCGAGAAAGGAGAGGTCTGACACACCATGTGGGATTCTCGCTGGCCAGCCGGGATTGAACACGCACTGCAGAGGCTGCGGACAGCTTCACAGCACTGCGCTCAACTGCCTGCACCACCAGGAGAGGCCCTTAATAACAAATTTCATATGTTCCATTGTCATATTCTTTTTCAATGCTTTAATTCTTGGAATAAAGATTGTTGTTTTTAAAAAACACAGTGTTTCATATAACAATCAGATTGTGGACTTCGAACACTATTTACTGCAAAAGGAACAAGATATCTTCGAAGAAATAGTTAGTTCTAGACCCGGGGAAGGAAATAGAAAAACTGAATCTGCAACATTTTTTCACTCTAGAAATCGAGAAGCTGATCAGGATGGTTAGAATTGTGTCAAAAAGTCTAAAAGTTCCCAGCACACACACAAAAAATGAATCATATCTAAGCATCAATCAAAAAAAGATAACTGCATTCAATTAAAGCAAATCATTTACTTAAATCCATGTCATAATAAATTTTTAAAAATTCAATGATTACCTCTAAGAAATGCTAAAGGATTAACTTGTTTTTCAGGAAAAAAAGATGAAAGGAAAAGGGAAAAGGTGGGGAAGGATAAAGAAATTAAAAATGTACACAGCTTCTCCCATATAAGGTGTTGGGAAAGCCAAATTGTTTTTAGGGACAGTTTCTCACCATTGAAGGATTTCAAGCTAATAAATGAGGAGAGAATAGCAGACTTAGAATCTAAATATTTTGTAAACTACTGAAATGATGGATCTGGCAATCATCATCAATAACTGACTGCTTATGCCACCAAAAGAGACAAAAAGATTGATGTGCACAATCTCCCTTCTCAAGCATTCTTACCAAAAAAAAATAAATAAATAAACACGTAGTGTATCAGCCTCTACTTCTAAGTGTCTGATTACAGCACTGAATGTGTTAGAGGACAATGGAGAAATTCAGTTAGCAAAATTCATACTATGAGCCTCTGTATGATAAATAACACTGTTCCTTTAAAAGAAATTGAAAAGGGGAAATTGTAAGGAGGAAAGATACGGAAGGCAGAGGAACAGGAAGGAACTGAGGGAAGATGATGAAAAACAGGAGAAGGAGAAATCGTGGAGAGTCATGAGAACGGCAGGGCCAAAAGAGTGGAAGGCAGAGGGAAGCTGAAGATTAAAAGAGGCCAAAGAGACTTATCAATGGACCGTATGGCGTTAGCACCAAACTGTCATTATTTGGAATCTGATTCAAACAAGCTATTTTAAAAACATAAGAGGCAAGCTTCAGAGATGTCTGAAAATTCATCTCTAACAAGGAAAACAAAAAAGAACATAAACATTATTATAATTAGTCTTTTCCCTGGTCCCTTATTTAGGTTTTCTAAATTCCTGTTATGAGTGAGACCATCCGGTATTTTTCTTTTTCTTTCTGGCTTATTTCACTGAGCATGATCCCTTCCAGCTCCATCCATGTTGCTGCAAATTGCATGAGTTTATCTTTCTTGATTGCTGAGTAAAAAGCAAAATCAACAAGCAACTATAAACCAGAGACACACTGGGGGTTGGGGGGAAGAGGCTGTAAGATCAAAATAAGGAGGGTGGGAAATGTATGGGGACTATAACCAAGATGAAAATGCATACATTGTGCAATAATGAAAAATGATGTAAAAAATATATAAAATAAAAAAAAATTATGGTCTCCCCTGGTGGTGCAGCAGTTGAGCGCTGAGCTACAAAGCTACCCGCAGCCTCTGCAGTGCCAGTTTGATCCCCACCAACCGGTGAGGGTCCCACATGGTGCGCAGACCTCTCCTGCTGCGCCTGCTGCTCCCCTCAGCAGTGTATTTCATCAGTCTGCCTGTTCTGTTCCCCACTCTTGTTCTGGTGAATTCTCTCACCCCCCTGCACTTCTGACTGTGCCCAGTGCTTGTATAAATAAATAAATAAATCTTTAAAAAATAAAAATTTAAAAATTTTAAAAAAAGAAATTTAAGTAATATACTGCAAAAAGAGAGAACATAAACAATTGGGACTACTTCAAATGGAAAATCTACACAGATAAAGAAATTGTAACTAAAACAAAGAGATGCAACTGAATGGGAGAAAGTATTGCACACCATATATCTGACACCATATAAGTAACTGATATCAAAGATATACGAAGAGTTCATACAAGTCAACAAAAAGAAAATTAATATACCAATCAAAAAATAGGCAGAAGAGCTAAATAGGCACTTCTCCAAACAAGGACATGAAAAAAAAAAATGCTCATCACCACTTATCATCAGGGAAATACAAATCAAAACAAAATGAGATACTATCTCCCCTCAGACCTGTGAGAATGGGCCATTTCAAAAAGACCAGAAACAACAATTGCTGGTAAGGATGTAGCAAATAAGGAACTCTCTTATACTGTTAGTGGAAATATAGACTGTCTAGACCTGTAGAAAACAAAGTGGGGATTTCTCAAAAGGCTAAAAATGGACCTGTCATATGGCTCAGCAATTCCACTCCTACGTATCTACCCAGAGAATACAAAAGCACTAATTTGAAAGCAAACTTGCACAGCTATTTTATTATAGCACTATATACAATATCCATGCTGTGAAAACAACCTAAGAGCCCAAAAGCAGATGATTGCATTGATGTATATATATATACATATAAATAAACACAATGGAATATTACACAGTGATCAAAAAGATAAACTCATGCCATTTGCAGCAACATGGATGGAGATGGATGGGATTGTGCTATGCTTAAATAAGCCAGGAGGAAAAAAATAATGATGTTGTCACTTATATGCGGAATACAGAGCAAAGATTCAGACATAGCCAAACTTTAAAAACAAACTTTTTTTTTTTTTAAAGATTTATTTATTTCCATAAGCACTGGGGTACAGGCCAGAGGCACCGGAGGGTGAGAGAATTCACCAGAGACAGAGCAGGTTGCAGAAAAGGCAGAAGGACTGAAAGCACTGCTGAGAGGAGCAGTGGGCGAAGCAGGAGAGGACTGCCGCGCCATGTGGGAATCTCCCTGGTCGGCCGGGAATCGAACCCGTGCTGCAGAGGCTGCGGACAGCTTCACAGTGCTGCGCTCAATCCGCTGCACCACCAGGGAGGACCCAACTTTAAAACCAAACTTTGAAAGCTTACCATACAGCTGAGGCATCCAGAGGAGGATGGGGAAATGGAGGGATGAAAATAAGGTGGAGAGAGCACACTGGAGTGTGGTGGAGGACTATGAGTACCATGCTGGTGGGTGTGCTATGGAAACTACACCTGGAGGAAATTCTACGCTTCCAAAATACTAACAATGATGTTAACCAATGGTATTACAATTTTAAAAATCATTCTAAAAAGAATGATGAAAGGGAGAGAGGGAGGAAAGGCAGGAAAGAAGGGAGGGAAAGAGGAGAGAAATAAGAAAGGGAAGGAAAATGGGATTGCAAAAATAAAATCAGAAAAATAACAATATTCCCCCCCCCAAAAAAAATAAGTGAAAATAATGAGACAATTGGGAAATTTTGATGATATTGAGGAACTGCTTAAAACATTAGTGTGATAATGATATTGTGATTATACTTAAAAAAAAATCCTTCTCTGGATACATTCTAAAACAAATTTTAAAAAGAAACAACAATGAAAATACCAGATTGATGGATGGACAGACAGATGAGTGATGATCAGATAGGAAAGAAGTGTTCTTTAAAATGTCAGTGTCAGGAGAGAAGTGGGTTAAAGACACATTGGCAGATTTTATAGAGCGTTCATGCAACCTATTTTCTAAACCAATTTAGTGAGCAGACTGGACCTCATCTGCCTAGAGTTCCAGATTCAGTCTAGGTTCTGCCTTTCAGATGAATTAGTGTGAGACTTTGATTCAGAACTGAGCCACTTAGGGAGAGAGGCAAGTCATGATACCCACTTTATTGGTCTGGGTCATGGCTGCATGACTCAATGATGAGCAGTCTGTCACAATGAATTTTTTAGTAGATCTGAAAAGAAATTAATTTTAAGGACACAGGCTTGCCATAGTGGTAACTTACCACTTCATGGATTTTGCAAAACTAAAAATTTTGAACTCCAGTGCAGACCCATAATCAGTTGACTAGAGATTCTCTTTTTCCCCTGTCTCAGTTCACTCTTGACCTCAAACTGCAAGCCATAGAAGAACGGTCCCTTCTGTTCCCAGCTGTCGAGAATGTTTCTTATTAAACCCCTCTGCACATGACATAGACTGAGCTTGAGAATTCCCCTAGGAGATGTCTTTACTGCCATAAAGGCCCCAAGTTTATTCAGTGACTGTCAGGGCATGCGAAGAGGGTGCATGATGGAGAAGCGAACCACAGTTTTCCTTCCCCTGGGATTCACAAAAGCCCCTGTCCCCAAAGTTACTGACAGTTCTGCTTTCTCAGAGAAAAGGTTACATAAACCACTCCAGTGTTACAAAGTTTACCCCTCAATTTAATCCCAGACCTTCATTTAATACAAAGAAAAAAAGGCAAGAGAAGAACTAGAATTTGGAATCTGCAGAGTTAATCTTTTTCCTTGGTGATCTTCATCCCTCTGTGTTTCATTTTCCTTATTGGAAAAATGAAGAGTAACAAAAATCTACCTTGCTGGAAGATTCACATAGACATATTTTTTAAAGCTCTTTGCTAAATCTACAACATCAAATAAATGACTCATTCGTTTTATTAATTAGGTTGAATGTGAATGCCCAAGAGTGGCAGATTCCTTAAACCTTAAGGACAGTTCTTTTCTTGATGTGTTTATCATGCTTAGGCCTAAAGATCTTCCCATCAGACTTTGACAAACTGGGCCTTGGAAAGGAGTGGTACTTGCTATTTTTAAAACCTCCATAGGATTTTAAAATCAGATAAAATCAAAATTGCAAAACTTCCCCATTTTTCCACTGTTAAACAGTTTGGAGTTATATAACCTTTGCAGTGTATTTGAACATTATTCATCCATGATTTATCTTTTTCCAGGACCACCGATAAGAATTTATTGCATTTAGCAGTAACAAGCTTGACCTGTTTGTCATACAAGATTATGAAGGCAGATTGCGGGGATAGTGGACTGCCACTACATTTATCATTATTTCAGAGACAGGATGATAATATATTTTGGTGTAATTCTTCTCTGTTACATAAATCTCAGATGCTTAGTATCTCCCATCTGTACTGTGCACTTGTGCACTGTCCTTTGATAGAATTTAGAGAAGAGGGCCTCCGCGGTGGCGCAGCAGTTGAGCGCTGGGTTGCGAAGCTGCCCGCAGCCTCTGCAGCGCCGGTTCCATCCCCGGCCGCCTGGCGAAGGTCCCACATAGTGGGCAGACCTCTCCTGCCACCTGTTGCTCCCCTCAATAGCGTACTTTGTCAGTCTGCCTGTTCTGCTTTCTATTCTGGCTCTGCACCCTCCCCAGCTTCTGACTGTACCCCAGTGCTTGTATAAATAAATAAATAAATCTTTTTTTTTTTTTTTAAAAAAAAAAGAACTTAGAAAAGAAAGAACCAAGAGGAGCAAAAAGCAACTTGCTTTTATCAAGGTCAAGTGTGCCTCGATGTTCTCTCCAGCCATTAGTGGAAAGCCTGACTGGAACCTGACCTGAAACCACAATGTTCTCCTTGTCCTGGGCAGAACCAAGGCTAAGAGAAACACTGCCTGGTGAGAATTGCTCTCTTCCCAGTTCAGAGCAAGTGTATGGCAACCAGTCACAAAAGAACCTTAACTGGGTCAGTCAAAAAAGCCAAAGGGGAAGGAATCTGGTCCATCCCCATTGTGGAGAGTAAACATATACCGTGTCTCACGTTAACTCTTGTTGTAATTTCTCTGACCCATTCCCAAGGATTTAAGAGCCATGGATGAGAAAAAAGTTCTTTCTCATTTGTATCTACCTGAAAAGACATTGCCTATGGGAGAACATCCTGGGTTTGTCATCAAAAATACCCAAGCTTAAAGGATACAGTCAATGAAATGAGAAGGGATATCTATCTGATGTTCCCGCTACATCAATGATCAAGGCTTGATGTGAAAAGAAACTGAGAGTTTGCGTCAGACCTGAGGGGTTGAAGTTATGGTGGGAAGTTCCCACCTCAGATTAGAAGGTTTCCTGGGAGTCAAATTGACCAGCCCAGGCAATCTATGACAGAAAATCAGAGTTGTATGACATTGGGAGAGGGGAGTGTGGACAAGCAGGAGCATTGAGCCTGCAAGAGTCAAAGGAGGATCTAACTCAGATATAGAGTCAAGGCAGGTCCAGGAAGGGATGGAATCTAAGAAAAAGCAGATGAGGCACAAGTCCAAACAGCCTGGGGGTTTTGGGCATAGACACAGATCTTCCACAGGAACTGCTTGTGATATCCTTTTATGAGTCAGTAGATTAGAGACTTAGATGGGCTGGGCAGGCTAATCACATCAGGACATGAAGGACAACTATTTATTGAGATATTACTATGTAGATACTTGTAAATCAGGGCAAAAAGGACAGCTGTCTTTTAAAAATAATAAGACATAAAATGAAACCAATGTTTGGACTTTTAGTATGATGCATACACTGTTCTAAGAAAATTACATTAAGTTACCTCATTTAATATTCACATAATCCTATGAGGATTTCTATCCCCATTTTACTTTTGAAATGAATAGCTGAAAAAAAAGCATAGAGATATTAAATAAGTCAAAGATCATACTAACTGGAAGACTGCAAGAGACTAAGCTGGATTCAAAACCAGCCTTTAGAGGCTTCTAGCTTAACCAATTACACTATGAAATATAACTATCTGTCCTTTACTAGTATTAGTATACCTGATGCCCTTAGGGTAACAGAAAAATAATGCCTTCAAAGTAGTCAAAAACACTAAACTAATAAGAAGAAATCAAAAACTCAAGAGACTGCAAGAAGAGGTAAGGTTCTAAGTTATCTCTCATCTCGTCCAACCCTCCTGTCATATAGATAAGTTACTTGCCCAAGTCACCAGGCACGAACCTTGCAGCTCTCATCCATATCTGATCTCCACTCCTCTGTGGGTACACAGAAGGTTATGCTTTCCAGCCTCCTGGTAGTTTTGGATTACAGGTCAGTGGGCTGTGAGTGGCAGTGATGTGTGTCACTTCTGAATTGAAGTATTTAATGTGAAGGCATTTAAGCTACGTGAGTTCTCCATAATTTCCTTCTCTGCTGCAGTGACCCTGATAACTGCAAGTTACAAGATCCCTGAGTCACCACATAGAAGAAATCTACATCAGAGTCATCAGACCAGAAGTGTACTTTGCATAGACAATAAATAAATGCTTAAGTGTTAAGCAATTAAGATTAGAGGGGTTTACTTGTTACCACAGCAAACCCCTCATCTATCCTGATTCACAATCATCTGTGCAATCATAACATAGTTAATGATTATCACCAGTTCACAGATTAACATAAGTTAATGTAATGACTCTTAAGCTAAATTATAAAACTTCCTTTAAAATTTCTTCAGTCTAAATAATGCTCCAAATCAAATGGTTTTATTTCTGGATAAACACATGCAGAAAACTGAAATTGGGCCCCTAACTTATACTACTCACAAATATCACCTCAAAATGGATTAAAGATGCAAACATAACACCAGAAACTGTAAAACTCTTAGAAGAAAATATAGAAGAAAGGCTCTTTGACATTGATTCTTGGCAAGATATTTTTGGATATGACACAAAAACATAAGCAACTATCAAT
This sequence comes from Talpa europaea, assembly GCF_964194135.1. Lineage (NCBI taxonomy): Eukaryota > Metazoa > Chordata > Mammalia > Eulipotyphla > Talpidae > Talpa > Talpa europaea. Next base: position 59,469,757 of record NC_140077.1, read on the forward strand.
AAGGGGGACCACATTGAACTAAGGTGCTTATGTACAGCAAAGCAAGCCATCAACACATGAAAAGGAAACCTACAGAAGGGAGAAAATACATGCAAACCAGAGGTGACATATAGGGTTAATATCAAGATATAGAAAGAACCCATACAACTCAAAAACAAAACAAAACAAAAGTCTGATTTAAAAGTGAGCAAAGGAACTAAATAGATAGTTTTTCCTAAAGAAGTTTTTCCTAAAGAATGGAATGCCATTTCCGTTCAAATGGCAAACATATACATGAAAATGTACTTAGCATTACAATAGATCTGAGGCATACAGTAAGGGAAGCGGAACAAGGAGGGAAGAACACAAGGGGATTTGGTGATGGTTCATGGGTGATATAGTGATGGGAGGACTATGGGGACAACAATTATGTAAAAAAAAAATTCTTAATAATAAAATTAAAAAAGAAAATGCACTTAGCATTATATTTCAAAGTATACTAAAATCTGTAATTCTTGGATCACATTCCATGCTATCTCAATTCTAAGACATGGTTAAATATGAAATAAATATAAAAGGTCTCCAGAAATTTACAAAATAAAGTCCATGCATTTAATACCAGAGGGGTTCTTTGGCTCACACAGAGCTTTGTGACTTTTAATTTCTATATAATCCAAACCAACAGCTCTTTTTCTTCCAATCATAGAAAATAAGATTACTCCAGGTCTCTGGAAGCAGGCCCACTGGTAGTAAAAGTGAAAATGAGTCACTCAGTCCATGACAGTCAGTGGTTAGAGTGACAATTTAAGTCATTTTTAATAGTTTTTAAGACCACATAGAATGTATAACGATTAAAAACATTTCTTCTGCAATGATCATGTACTACTTCTGTGATACAAAGGTAATTTTTTTAATGGATGAAAGTAGAATATATAAAAGTCACATTTAATTCTCCAACTGGGTGATAAGAGGTGGACTACACACTTACAATTCCATGTTGGTTCACTTCATAAGTTGGTGGCATGATTATATGAAACATTTAGAAATAACGAAGCATCAGCTAATTTAGTCAGAGCAAAGGGAACAGAGTCTGTTCTACCTGCTTATATATTTTGCTAATCAGAAAACTGGCTAAGCTGACTTTTCATGCCCCAGTGAGATGGTCCTTGGATCCACCATAAGAGATAAAGGCTCTTCTGAATTGGGTAATTATATTGGCATTTACCTAAGATAAATGATAACATCCAGTCGCATAGAACTATAACCAAGTTGTCCAACCTGTTGCTTCATAAACAAGTCCAAAGGTAAAGACATGATTGAAGACAAGCGTTTTTTCCATTCCAATGTATAATTCAGGGTTGACATGTTCAAAAGATGTCACTACTGGTTTGACCAGAGCACTGACCAATCAGGAGAGATCCCAGGATAAGCAACTGGTATACCTGTAGCGATCATTACTGCTGAACATCAACAAACCTTGCTGAGTTTATTTTTAAAAACTGGAATTATTAATTGGCTGAAGTTTCTTTTTTCAAAGACCAATTCATTGACATATATACTTTATGAAAAGAATCAGTCATCAAGAAACAATAAAGCCCTCCAATCTGCTAAACACTGCCAAAAAATTGTTTCAATCCATCATGAAGACAGGCCACCAATTGTAGGTTTTACATAAACTCTTAAGAGCACCACCAAAGGGAAAAGCAACCAGAAAACTGGCACTGTGTTCCTGACAGGGGCACCAGCACTGTTGATTTAGGATACCTCCAGCCAACCATAGTTCTGCCATAATGAAACTGAATTATGAGATGAAAGAAAACATCTTGTGCTAGTTTAGGTGGGTTGTAAGCCCAATTATCCTTGAAAATCCTTTGGAGGAAGAAAATACAACCCAATTTGTAGAAGGGAAAAATGAAACCATAAAAATACTTATAATCTTGCCTGGTAAGAGATTCTCTATATTGCACTTAACGAATAGCACAAGTCAGAATGTGGACACATTTATCAGTTCTCCTAAGTGCTGAGTGCTTTACAGCAGGTAAATAACTCAGTGAAACTTGCCCATGGCTGCAACAGGAATGCACAGAAGTGAAGATAAATAAATAGCAATGGGTGTTGGAAGATAAAGGGGCCTGTCCCAGTCAGAAAATGTGTGTCCAGCTAAAGAGAAAATTCACTACTCATTGGCGCCCTGCAGATGTGAAGTCCTAACATGGACAGACCTTCCCATTTATTAATGAAAAGTCAGTAGTGTAGAAATTTCTCTTAAATTTCTTGATATTAAATGTAGGCAAAAAATATTGAAAAAATACCTTATCATGTTATAGTTCAACACTATGTGTAACAAAGTGAACATATGCAGGCCACAAGTTACAATCTGACTTAATCAACTGCTTCCTTCATTCAAAAATATTTTCTGAGCATGAGATACTGTGGTAACAGATGCTGCACTAAGCATGAAGGATATAGTTCTTCAGACACAACTCCTGCCTTCAAGAATCTTATAATTTTTTATCGCCATTTCATTTATTTTTTTCCCACCACTTATACTCCTTTGACTCTTTCTCACTCCTCTTCCCTTTGAACCTCACTTCACTTATGACTCTCTCACAGTTTATAACTATTTTGCTTTGTCAGTTTGATACAGGGCAGCAAGGGGCACTAAAACTGGCCAAGGACACTGTCCAAATAGTTTGCTGGTTACTGTCTTAAGTATTTTACATGAGCGCACAATTGTAAGACTACTTAGGCTCAGGGAACAACAATGGGATTTATTTAACAAACCAGGGAAAAACAAAGAGTGACTGAGGCCAAAAATTACCTTTATCTCACCCAAAGCAGTGTCCAGTGTTCTTTAGTATTAAATAAAAGCAGCTAAAAAATGGTGTCTTTTTGCCACTGAGGATGCAGAGTCTCTCTCTCGAACAATAGGCCACACGTCCAAGATGGGGTCTTTTTGCCTCTGTCAACCTGGACCATGCGACAGCCAGACTCCAGGTCAGGTTTTAACTCACAAAGACAGCAGAAGATGCAACAGGAGAAGCTTTCTGGAATGCCCCAGCACAGCACCAGACAAGCGACACTTAAAGCAGCAACTGTAGTGGCTAAAAGACCTGACAAAAGGCCACACTCATGCAGCTCAGATTGGCACCTGGCTCTGGCTCCGCCAGTCTATAACAGCAGCAAAACCAGGAACAGTTTCAGTCACTCAGCTACTTGCAAAGCCTCCGAACTTTTTCTCTCTGAGGTTGGCTCCAGGAGGTCTCCACCTTCAGAGGCCCACAACAGCCTGCTGGAAGTTCGGTGCGGTGGGGGCCAGAATCCATTGACCCCAGATGCTAAAGATCCAAACACCTTGAATCCTGAAGACTGAATGAATGCACTGCTGCTTTTGTAGTCACTTGTATTTCTTATCTGATAACCCACCCCAAAAGGTGATACTTTTTAGCATTTTCCCTGGAGCTGTCTATTCTTACCAACAATTCTCTTCAGGGGACACCACCTGTTACTGTCCATGGTTTCAGCCACCAGTTACAAGTTCATTTTCTATGACTCCTTGTTTAACTCCCAATTTGTCTTTGTCTTTCTGATTTGCTTTACTATCTATAATTCCCTTAAACACCTTCTGTTTTTTGCTATAAATGTTAGCTAAAACTTCATCTTTTCTTATAAATGTGTGTATACACATTTTTGCGTGTATATACCACATCTTTTAATCCAATCCTCTTTCAGTGGGCACTTAGATTGCTTCTAAATCCTAGCTATTGTAAATAAAGCTACAATAAACATTTTGGTGTGTACATTTTTTGAGTTGATGTTTTCATGTTCTTCAGATGGAGTGGGTTCAGGGAAGGGTGAAGAACTGTGACCATTTGCGACTCTCCTTCATAATAAGAAAGCATGACATGCCCAAAGGCCCAACAATAAGAGAGTAGATGGAGTTTGGGAGACTCCAAGTTGTTTGGTAAGACAAGAGGTGAGAAGGCAAAAGGGGTTACTGGAGAAAGATGTGGCAAGTGTGGTCAGGAGAAACCAGATCAAGAAAGGCCTACCATGTATGCGCCCAAGAAAGAGTGAAAAGAAATGGGGGAGAAAGCGTTTCTCTCTGTTGATTATCTATCTGGGGAATACAAAGACAGGTACAAAATAAATATGATGGAAGGTTGCACATAGCCATCTTAAACAAACGGCTCTGGGGGATCCTAAAAAAGAAACATCAGGGCCTCCCTAGTGGCTCAAGCAACCGGTTAAGCACAGCACCATGAAGCTCCCCGCAGACTCTGCAGCACCAGTTCCATTGCTGGCTGGTCAGGGAGCTACCCACATAGCACAGCAGACTTCTCCTTAAGCTAAGACAGGATATGGTCTTATAGGAAAGGGCCAACTCTCTGGTTTTAACCACACCCTCTCTAGCCCATGAGCCCATTGAGACCCTGAGACTCAGAGACACTAATGTATAGATTTTATAGGAGAGCAATCAAAGAGGCAGCTGAGAAAATTAAAGAAGAAAACCTGGAGGCTTTAAAATGTGAGGTTAAGGAATTTTAACGTAGTGACAGCAGTGAAGAGTCAGTCCTGGGTGTTTTTGAATAAGGTAAAGACATAAAGAGCTGCATTTTGCAAACATTCACATAGCAAAACTGGGTACAATGGAGCAGGCACAGGCTAGCAGAAGGTGTTTCTTTTCAATCCCCTTGTCATGACAGGCATCACTAACCAATCAAGAGATTTTTGCTAGAGAAACCCAAATACAGCCTCCAATTCTCCCCAGGCTTAGTGCTCTGATGATGTAGGAGGTGGAGTTGAAAAGCAAATCGGAACCTAATGGTCACCCTGATGGTGGAGACAACTACCTACGAGGTGACCCCTTTTTCAGAGGGAAGGAGAATTAAGGTGGCATGTGGAGGTGGCAGTAGAAATGGAAATGGGGAGTTAATTCAAGAAGTGTGGGTACAGTATGTCATTTGGATTACTCAGTGTGGGAGATAAAAGACAGGGAACACCAAATGCCACTCCCAGTTTTTAAGATTGTAATGAGAATTGTGGTGCCCTTAACCAACAAAAGAAACTTGGGAAAACAAATAGATTGTATGAAGAAGAAGAAAATGGATTCATTTGAGTGGAAAAGCCAGGCTTAAACACATTAAAATAAGGGTCCACGCTGAAGCTTGGAAATATGGATTATAAGACAAACCATTCATCTCATGAATAAAAATTTCTTGCAAGATCCCAGTAACATTGAAAGAATATGTATGGAAGAGGAAATATTTCTTATTTTTCCTAAAGAATATTGCTACATTGTCAAAGACTTCTGGTGGAACTCAGAAGAGAAAGAAAAGTTCAAAAGTGGCTGCAATACAGGTTTTTCTTTCACATGAGAAACGGTTGGCAGGAAGGGCCCTTGACAGCACAAGTGGAAACCTGAAGTTCCCTGCCCCAGCCCTCCACCTCCACACTGTGTCTAAGCTCTGACTTCATGGAAGACTTAATCCAATTAAGAAATCTATTGTTCTACCTCTACCTTGAGATGGGTTTGGTTTTCACACAACAAAAATGGAGACCCATGCTCAGAGAAGTGTGGAGTGGTTAGTCAGTTCCTATACAGAGAGATAAATTAAAAAATAGGGCTAAAATTATGGGTTCTGGATGAAAAGTTTTGACTTCAAATCCCAGCACTGTCCTGACTCAAGAAAGTCACTGAACTCTATATATCCATTTCCTCATCTGTAAAATGGGGAGGATAAAAACTATAGTTTCCCTCTTCTTAAGGTGCTGTGAGGACTAACTGATAAGTACATTTTAAGTGCACTTATTAAATATGACTGTATTCCTATTACCTTTTTTTTATTATCGACACTTTTATCAAGCACTGATGAATAATTCCTCTCATACATGAGTAAAATCCATTGGGAGTTCTCAAACTTTCTAAAGGGAAGATTTCCTTTATTTTAGCATGACTAAATGAGGCACTTTAAGAATCTGCTAATGAATGAATGAATGCCGTCTATAAAGGAATGTACCAGAGACTTTCCTATCATAAATACATTTGCAGGTTTTTTCATCAGCTTTTCTTCCCCGACCAGGCCAGTCTGAAAATGCAATCGGGAAATGTGGGTAGTAATAAAAACAATAATGGGAACATTTCCAGGAGACTCTTGAAGGCCCTTAGGAACCTCATTTCTTGGCAGATACCCAAGAAACTTGCTTTTATCTCTTAAGTGGAGGTTCAAATTCTCCTTCAAGGTCACCAGTGCCAATCTCTGCACTGCCCTCTTGTGGTTTCAATGACTGTCATAACCTGGCAATGACTAAGCCCCGGCTACTTTCTTCCCTTCACTTTAAGTGTCTTATTGTCCCTGAAGCCGTTCTCAATAAGGTGTGAGGAAAAGTCTCATAACCATGGATACAACTGTTACAAGACTCTCCTTTGTGGAGAAATGTGGGACAAATTAATTCCCTCATGCTGAATGGGAAGACAGGTGAGTGGTACTACTTAGAGTCATGGCCAAGTGACCCCTCCCTTGCTACAGGGAATATGGGTGCCATAGTTCCTTCTCTTCAGGGTGATCCCCAACTTCAAATCAAATGATACTGGTGATACTTGTCCTCCTGTTTCTGGGCATGGATAAGTGGCCTTCTCAGAGTTTCTATACCATTTTCTTCAAAGTTATCCATCCCCACTGACGCTAAGAGAACTTCTGGAGGCTGCCCTGAGAGGTGGTCTGAATTTGATGGTTTCCTTTCCTCCCTCTCAATTTACACTAGAGATTTGATATGCTCTCATCTTTTCTCACCTACTGGCGACTTGTCCTTGTCTCTTAGCAGAAAGATAGGTACTTCATCCTCTAAAAGAAAATGAAGAGACTGGCAATGATGTCACTGCAGAAAGGTTTTGGAAAGGTGCCTATTTGGAAGAATGTTCATAGCCTAATCCCGCATCTCTGCTTTAGCCAGTGAGACTAGGTTTCTAGGTATCCCTTCATAACTGTTTCCTTTCCACAGAAATGATGGGAATAGAGCCTGCCTCTTGTCATCCTCCTACCAAGAATCTACTTCACAGGATTCTAGATGCAGGAAGAAGAGCAACTGTATGACTTTGCTGTGTAATCTACAGATTGTTGAAAGATGTTAACTGTCAGAACAGTGATTCCCCAGAGTTAATGCCTTAACCAATTTCTTCCTTTTCAACGTTATACAGTATTCTGGAACCTACTATTTAATGAGTATGAGTAATTTGGTGTTACAGTCCCATCCTATTCCTCTCTGTATCATCAGGATCAATCACCCAGGATCCTAATTTTACAAATGAAACAACTAAAGCTCAAAGCAGTTCAAAGAGTTAATAAATTTTAGGCATGGATTTGAATTCACCTCTTTGACTCCAATTGCAGTGGTCACGTCAACCTGACACATAATAAATGACCACAAAATTCCTGGCAGATACATTAGCGAATAAGCTCTTGTCTTCAGCAACCCTCACCTTTGGAGAACTTTCTCTGCTATCACACGCCCTATTTTCAAATCACTAGGCAACTACTAAGAACATAAAAGAAATCAAACAGCTTGTTACATAGGGTGTAGAGTGGAAGCCGTGGAATGAAGACTGAACACACAAAACTGCAAAATCCTGAAATTGTACAGAAAAGCAGGAGGACACAGAAGGCATAAGACCAGGAGTAGACTCTGGGCAGTCTGAGGGGAGAGCTGTTTGCTGTCAGTCTCATCTCACCTCAAGGACAATATATACCAGTGGTTTTCACAAGTTATTTCTCATGAAGCCCCTAAAAGAATATTCTTTCTTATATAATCCACTTCTTTGCATAATTTTCAAGATGACATCTCAAGTTAGTTGCAAAAACTGTATTATCTAATTTTCTGCTATTTTAAACACATTTAAATATATTCTGGCCAACACTGGAGAAACACAATCAGCTTATTAGATTTACAGAAAATAACCACCACAGATCCTAATTAGCCAAACCAACTTCATCATCATAGAAGACAAGTCATGATTTCTTTTAATATCTGAATTTTTTTTTTAATTTTCAAGAAACATGTCCAAACATGTCATGATAACCTTCTCACGCTTTTTTTTTTTTTAAAAGATTTATTTATTTTTATACACGAACCGGGGTACAGGCCAGATGCACGGGAGGGTGAGAGGATTCACCAGAGGCAGAGCAGGGAACAGAACAGGCAGACTGACTGAAATACACTGCTGAGGGGAGCAGCGGGAGAGACAGGAGAGGTCTGCCACACCATGTGGGACCCTCGCCGGCTGGCCAGGATTGAATCCACGCCGCAGAGGCTACGGACAGCTTCACAGTGTGGCGCTCAACTGCCTGTGCTACCAGGGAGGCCCACCTTCTCACTCTTTATTTGTAATTCTCAATCAAAAAGACAAGGCACAGAGTCCATGGGACGAGTTAGAAACCTACACAAGTGAGATGTGGTCAGTATCTGTTTGATTTGTTCCTACTGGTTTCTTTCTAGAAAAGTGTGTTCTGAAGTCTCCCCTTTGGATGATGCCCAGGAGTTCTCCATGTACCTTAGAACCGTAGTGATGTGTGTGCCTGTGGTGTGATTCCAGGTGAGTGAGTGAGAAGTTTTGCCTGTATTTTCCACACATGAGTTCTCAGGCAAAATTTTAGTTAGAAAGCAGTTCAAATGATAGTCATGTATTTAGAAATTCACTCACACACATGCTCACTATTGCCCATATGCCCCTGGAAATCTTCAGGCAAACTCACCTACAGTGCCATGTGCAATGCCTTCACTGTCCTGCTCATACCAACTAGTTGCCTTCTTCTTGGGACTCCAACCACTCAAGTACCTGTGCAGGTCCTTTCACTCACCAATCCTCTGCTTCATAGCCCAGCTTCCAAATTATTGATCCCTACTACCTTTTCCTTCATTCAGGAAAATTTCCATCATGTTGGAAAACAGTTATTTACAGAGGCATTAAATTGATTTATGTGAAGGTATTGAGTCCCAGGTCAGGCTTTCAGCAAGCAGCAGCCTGGACCTTTGCTCTAGTGCTGGGATTATTGGTATGCCTCTGCTGCCTTCCAGCTGTTTGGGGAAACTGTACTCTCCTTTCGTCCACCTTGAGATACTGTTCTAGTCTGTTCTGTGGGCAGAAAATTCCCATGTCTTCCTAGTCCTTAAAAGTCTAGGCTGTTTAAAGTAAAAACTGTTAACTTGGACGTGCTAAAAAGCTAAGCAGCATACTTACTGGTTCAGTAAAAAATTCTAAACTTTTTATTTGACCTGTGAAATGTTTAATTTCTTATTAAAATTATTTTATTTGGCAAAAGAAAACTAGAGAGAGAAATACAGCTTTCTGTGAGCTAAATTCCAAACCTCAGATTTCTGATAAGAGTCTAGGAACAAGAAAACTGCAAAAACTGCATCTGTCTATCTCTTCTCCTGTTCTCCTCATGGTCATGAAGTAAGTGTTCTTTTCTCTTAGAAATGCTCTTGGTCTCAGTGAGGTGGAGCAGAAACAATGACTTTGAAAACAAGTTGATTTTTCTCCACTTGCCTTTAAAATGGCCCTACCCTTGGCCCTTAGAGCTTTTCATAATGGTTATAACAAGACATTTGCTTTACAATACAAGGATCTAAACCTCCTGATATAAAAGCATTTTAGAGAGAAATTTAGCTAAATAGGTGTATCAAAACTAAGTTATTTGAGAAAATAGGCTATCTTTGTTTCAAAATGGATACAGTTCTGGTAAAACTGCCTACCCCTCTAAAATTTCTTTAGAAAATTAATTTAAAATGTGGCTTGAGAAAACTAATGCAAAATTTCTGCCTCAGTTAAAGTCAAAGGACATGCAAACTTAAAAATGTTTTCATCTAAAGGAATTAGTAAAAACTATTTGAAATTTTAAAAAAGTTCTCAGTGTCTTTACAAATATAGGTAAAATTAGTATTTCTTAAAATTAGCACATGTAGTCAAAATTTTAAATGAAAGTCAAGAGATTTCTCTGTGTGTTTGTTTTTCACCTCCAGAGGGTTACTGTGTTCAAATTATAAATGGTGCCTATATAAACTCTAAATTAAAAAAAGAATTGAGATCATGATTTAGAATTCTCACTAAACAAAAATTAGTTTAAAACTTAATGGTTAAATTTGAAGCATGCATGCCTTAAAGTTGTCATGTTCATTTTGAATACTTTTATTCTATGTTTAAATGTGTTGACTTAAAAAATAGGAAGCTTATGGTATTCAACAAAAAGAGTAAGCTAGTCTATGTTAACAGAGATAAATTTGCTTATTGATGTTTATACCTAAAGCTCTCTTGATTAAAGTTCTTTTCTAAAGAGATTAATCTACTGCCTCTTCCCTTGGAGAAGTACATTTACTCCCCAGCTAAATGCCCTAATTGACTTCTATCTTCCCCTTGTCCTAGCTAAGAAATTCAACTAAAGACACATGGAGGAGTTACACAGTAGTACTGAGACGTTCACATGTAAACAGAAAATATATATGATATTAAGTCTATCTAATTTTTCTTGCTTTTATTAATCTATGTAGTGCTTGCCTAAAAAAAAAAAAAGAAATAAAGCAAGCCCCTGGTGTATGAAATTGTTCCATTTGTAACTGATTAATGTGAAATTCCTGAGCCTAAGAAAAACCAAAGCTACAGGGGCCTCCCCGGTGGCGCAGCGGTTGAGCACTGGGTTGTGAAGCTGCCGGAAGCTGCCTGCAGCCTCTGCAGCGCCGGTTCAATACTCAGCTGCTCCCCGGCCACCAGAGGAGGGTCCCACATGGCGCGCAGACCTCTCCTGCCGCCGCTGCTCCCCTCAGCAGTGTATCTAATCACTCTGCCTGTTCTGTTCCCCGCTCTGGCTCTGGTGAATTCTCTCACCCTCCCGCGCTTCTGACTGTACCCAGTGCTCGTATAAATAAATAAATCTTTGAAAAAAAAAAAAAAACTAAAGCTACAATTGGCCTCTCTATCTTAAATCTGTTCTTTTTATCATTACTTAACTGGTGGCCCACATCTCCAAAAAACAAAGGTTTTACCAAGCTTAATAATGAGAATTTGTTGACTCTCTAAAGTCATTTTATATAAAATTACTGAGCTTTCAGGTTTATCTTTTGCTCCTTATTGTAAGAAAACTAAAATTTAATGTCATCTCATCTAAAAGAAAATTAAATCATATATTGACATGTAAGTCATCTAGTCCAAAGGGATGATAGTATAATACTATTAAGATGTCTTACAATCTAGAGATTAAAAACTAGGATATAACAACTGGATGAAAGTAAAGTGAGGTGTGTGTTTAAAAACAAAAATGTAGTTAGAGGGCCTCCCTGGTGGCGCAGCGGTTGAGCGTTGGGTTGCGAAGCTGCCCGCGGCCTCTGTGGCGCTGGTTCGATCCCCGGCTGCTCCCCGGCCACCGGAGGAGGGTCCCACATGGCGCGCAGACCTCTCCTGCCGTCCGCTGCTCCCCTCAGCAGTGTACTTTGGTCCTTCTGCCTGCTCTGCTCCCCACTCTGGCTCTGGTGAATTCTCTCACCCTCCCGCGCTCCTGACTGTACCCAGTGCATGCATAAACAAAATAAATAAATAAAACATGCCTCTATTTAAAAAAAAAAAAAAATGTAGTTAGAATGGTGTAAGGACACAGGGCAGGAATGGACACAGTGCAGGTTTTCTGATCCAGCAGACTGGGTAAAGGAGGAGTCAGAGTCCTCAGTGGCTTTTGCAGGCCTTTTGTTGGGATTTACTGTGTACATGCAGGTAGGGAGGCCCGGGGGGCGGGGAACTGGCAGCCCTCCCAGCCCCCAGCAAGTCTTCACGCCATCTGGGTTCTCGGGCATTCTCTGCTTCTTTCTCAGCTTCTGCTGCTGCTGGCGTCCCCGGGACACCGCCCTTACAAGTCCAGTCTCTCAGCCCAGGTGTACCCACTTCAGGTGCCCGCCATCAGGCATGCATTCAGGACCGCTGGGTTCCCTCATCTATCCTAATGGCGGGAGGGCAGAAAAGCCTGATACCTTTTACCTACCCTACAAATGGTTATCTTACAGGTCTTGAAAAGAATTTAGTGTTGAAATAAAATGGTTATCTTGCAAATGAAATGGTATAAAAATAGAAAAGCAAAAAAGTGTTAAAGTCTAAGAGAGAGTATCTTAGGAAAAGAAATTTTATGTGCCCAAATGACTTGCTACAAGAATATTTAAGTTTAATATCGATATTATACCTATGTAAAACCAAATATTAGGGCCTCCCCTGGTGGCGCAGGCAGTTGAGCACCGCACTGTGAAGCTGTCCGCAGGCTCTGCAGCGCAGGTTCCATCCGGGCCAGCCGGCGAGGGTCCCACATGGCGCGACAGACCTCTCCTGTGTCGCCCGCTTCTCCCCTCAGCAGTGTATTTCGTCAGACTGCCTGTTCTGTTTCCCACTCTGTCTCCGGTGAATCCTCTCACCCTCTGGCAAATCTGGTCTGTACCCCGGTGTAAGGGCAGGATTGGTCACGGTGCAGGTTTTCTGATCCCATGCAGACCAGGTAAAGGAGGAGTCAGAGTCCTCAGTGGTTTTTTGCAGGTCTTTTATTGGGGTTCAGCGGGTACATGGCAGGCAGGGGTGCTGGGGGGCTGGGAGGCTGGCAGTCCTCCCAGCCCCCAGCAAATCTTCACTCTATCTGGGCTTTCTGGCGTTCGTTCTGCTTCTGCTGCTGCTGGCGTCCCCTTGACACCGCCCTTAAAAGCCCAGTCTTAGCCCAGGTGAATCCCATCTACCTATGCCCACACCCTATTCCAGGTGCCCGCCATCAGGCATGCATTCGGGACCACAGGGTTCTGTTATCTATCCTAATGGTGGGAGGGCAGAGAAGCCTGACATTTTCTTTACCCTACACCCGGTTCTTGCATAAATAAATAAATAAATCTTTAAAAAAAAATGTTAGTCCTTTATGATAGAGAAAGGGACTGAAGTATTCTCAAACTGCTTATATTAACTTTCGATAGCCGAGTAAAGACTAGGTAATTTGAAAATCTAGGTGCTCTTTTACCTTCAGATTAACTGAGAAGAACTTTATCCTGTCAGCATGGCTGAGCCTTGTCAAAGAATTAGATCTGTGCTTTAAAATCTTTGTTACTCTCAGTATTTTATAAAATTCTATGTTTGTTATCCTTAGGACAACTTCCCTAGAATCAAAATTCTAAAATAATAAAGTTTTTGTCTTGAAAGCGCACCTAAGACACCTGATAATGTTTTCAGGGTGGAAAACAAATTAGGTCAATCTGGGTATACTGATACCTCCATAGGAAACATTGTCATAAAAATTATAACACCTTTTCAACATGAATGTGAACTAAGAGGAGTGTACATCTAAGACTTCTGAAAACCTAGTATGTTCTGTGTGGCAGACCCTAGCACCAACCCCAATGGAGTTCACAACTCCAAGACTCTGGTCACAGAAACAGGGACCATATGATTACCTGCCTCCTTCAGAGCGTGCAAAAGGTAATTTTTAAGCCCTTCAACTATGACAAACCAAGTGAAATTACTTAGGAGCCTAATGAAACACTTATGTTATTTCAGACTAGACTTACTGAGGCCATCAGAAAATATCCTAATCTGGATCCAGAGAAAAGCCATTCTAGCAGTTCACTTCATTAGTCAGTCTTGCCCTGACATCAAGTACAAGCTCCAGAGACTGGATCAAGGGGCTCAGATTCCTTTTCCCACTTTTTTGAAATATAGCCTTTAAGACCTCCAGTGACACGGAGGAGACCAACAAGGCTGAAAAATAAGGGCCCAATATATAGCAGCTGCCATTGCCAGCACCTGCCACCTCAGACTCACCTGAGGCCCCAGGCACCCCCACAGTGTTTGGGACATCATTCTCTCCTTTTTTTTTTTTTTTTTTTAAAGATTTATTTACTTATTTATACAAGCACTGGGTACAGTCAGAAGTGTGGGAGGGTGAGAGAATTCACCAGAGCCAGAGCAGGGAACAGAACAGGCAGATGGACCGAAAACATTGCTGAGGGGAGCAGCGGGCGAGACAAGAGAGGTCTGCTGCGCCATGTGGGATTCTCGCCAGCTGGCTGGGGATCGAACTGGCGCTGTAGAGGCTGTGGGCAGCTTTGCAGCCCGGTGCTCAACTGCTGCGCCACTGGGGAGGCCCCGGAACCTCATTCTCTTAAAGGGCCACAAGCTTGCCTCCACTACCACCAACTGGGACCCCTCAGTCACAAGTGTCTGATGAGAGCACCCAAGGGCCATGCCCATCATACAGGGCACCAAAAGAGGGACAATCCCACTTTCCAGAGAGGGAGGGCACTAGGCCTAGGCCATAGGCAAGATGTGTGGAGAAAATGACCTTCAGCTGCCTCTGATTATGAAGAACCCAGTGCAGGAAAAGACATTTCTGATGGAATCCAGAGGTGAGACAGGGTTCCCCTATTTACTGTTTCTATAGACAAGACTCAGGTGACCTTAGAGTGGCAAACAAAGATAACACCTTCTTGATGGATATGGGAGTCACGTACTCTGCCTTATTCTGATTCTCCAGACTGACCTACTGGTTGAGTGGCCTTCTCACTGATACTGATGGCCAACCTAAGCGGGAATGCTTTTGTTACAGCACTGCTGCCCTAATCACAACACGAACATATTGTTTATACATTCATTTTTTGGTCTTGCCTTCCTAAAATGGAACATCATGACCAAACTCCAAGCTAGTCTCCAATTAGCAGAAAAAAAAAACAGGAAACTATGGTAACTGTTGGGTTTACTCAAAAGGAGACCGGACTTGCTCATGACTGAGGCTGGGAGATTTTGTGCCTTTTTAATGAAACTTGCTGGGATTTCTTTGCTTGTTTTCAGTTTTATTTATTTTTGCATAGGAGAACTGGGGTACAGGCCAGAGGTATGTGTGTGGTTATTCACCAGAGACAGAGTGGGGAGAATAACAGGCAGATCTACTAATAAACACTGCTAAGGGGAGCAATGGCCAAACAGGAGAGGTCTGCTGTACCGTGTGGGTTTAACTCCCTGTCTGGGGGGTCTAACCCAGGCCATAGTGATGATAGTGCTGAGACTTAACCCCTAGGCCACCAGGGATGCCCCAACTTGCTGTTTTTGAATTCACACTTCTAAGAAAGTCAAAGAAAATTTAGAAGTATTAAAAAGAAGCATCTGGATTACAGATACTCTTAAAAGGCAGGCTATACAAGGGCCTAGCTGGCCAGTCGATCCTTGGGTCTTTAAAAAATCAACTCCTGTCCTGACTGTTCTGCTTGCTTATTTCCTTACTAATTTTCTTCATTTATTTCTTGTTTGGGCCCTGCATCCTCAATGGCCTCATCAAGATCATCTCCTCTTGCCTGGAGGCCATCAAACTCCAAATGGTCCTCCAGTTGGAGCCCACTATGAAGCCTCCACCATCCTTCTTCTGAGGTCCCTTAGATCCCATCCTGCTATGGAACACCCACTGTTCTTCCTTGATGCCAATACTCAGCAGGAAGCAGTTACAGATCAATTGATGCCCCTAGTCCTAATAGCAGTTAAGGGTTCCATCCATAAAGGTGACAATGAGTCACTGGGTAGGCAGACAGCTGCCAGGGCCAGAGTTGTGCAGGGTAGAGGGCCTCAGAAGATTAGGGAGCCTCCAGAGATAAAGACAGTAAATGGCAGTAAAAAGAAAAAACTCTTAGATAAGGCCTGAGAAACAGGACAGAATTCTGGCATAGCCGTATTAACGCAAGGGGAGTAAGACCATCGAGGAGAGTAAAATAGGACCAATCACAAAAGGCCAAGGTGGCTTTAGAGGAACTAGAGGGAAACAATATAACCTCTAGACACAATCCCACTTAGTGGCGACTATTGCTACTCCTGGAGTACCAAAGGCCTCAGAGTTCTACTGTGTATCTATCCCTAAATAAATTTCCTTCTTGCTCCCTTGCCTGAGCATCAAAGTTCCTTCTGTGGCTTTATGAGGCATGAATTTGTATTTGTGGTAATAGCATTAACTGACAGATTGTCCAAGTTTTAAAGCAGTGTTTGTATTTTTGGGGGGGAAATCATATTTACCAAAAGCAGTCTCCCATTGGTTAGAAGCAATTTGGACACTGGGCAGGAAATAGGTAGGTGTTTCCAAAACAGTTTTGGATGAGTTTGATCATTGTGCAGGGGAGACCTAACTTGTTTACTGGGGTTAACAAGCCTCACCCTAGCCTGACCCCATCACCCCCTAACTTAAATCTGCAGGAAGTGCCATCTGGGAAAAAGCCATGAGTGAGGGCTGGTTGGTGAATGATGCTGCAGCACCAGGACAGAGATGGATCCAGACAAACTTTAATTATGTCCCTGTAATCTCGGAAATTTCATCAAATCCAAGTCTTTGGGGATAATTCTAATCTATTCTGAATTTCAGTTTGGTTTTTTGTTTTTGTTTTTTTTTTTAATGCATAGAATAGAAAAAGTTACCAAAGCGACAAAGGTGACCAGGCTGAGTACTCATGAAAAGACTTGGAATTCTGAAGGTTATTTCAGGTCACGCTGCATTCACCTGCCACTGAAGTTGTAGAAAAAAGCAAAAAAAAAAAAAAAACAATCCAAGCCACTGCTGCTCTCACTCATATGGTAAATTTGTAGAAATTTGCTCTCTAAGCCTAAAGATCTGAGTCTTACATTCCAAAATGGGCTAGGAAATGAATTTCTGCCACTTCACAAATTCGGCAAGTAACTCTTCAGAACAAATCTGTCTCTCTGAATGTAGATATGAAGATTTACAGACAAAACAGCCAAAAGACAATTTCTGAATTCCACTGTAACTATGACATTCAAATGACCTGACCAAACAGCATTGGAATTCAGATAGAATTAAAGAAAATCTGCCATTGCAGAATAGAGAATATGCCCCCCCACCTCCATTCCTGCTATTTTCATACTAAACAGCAGTCTAATAAACATCTGTTCCTTTTCAGTGTCCAAGGGATCTTTGCTTGCAAACATGAAAGACCATTGCTTCATTCTCTCGGGAGAAAACAAAACACTATTAATCAAAGCAAAGCTACGTACCTAGACCTGCTGCGGTATCTGCTTGTTCAAAACAGCATGTCATTCCTTCTCGCCAGCCAGAGTGTCAGGACGCTTCTGAATCCTCATCCTCTGCTCCTCTGAACAGAACTGCAGGTTAACTCTTGGAGGCTGGATGCTCTAGCCAGGGAGCCAAGGTGCACCAGCTTAACTACTTATGTGCTGACTCATGCTCAGGGCAGGACGAACCCCTACTGAGCCTGCTTTTGTAGCCCAACTCTTGCACCATCCTTGGAAGGTCACACCTGGGACTCATCGTTTTAAATCCTGCACAAACCCAACCCAGGAAGGAGTCATCATCTTTTTTCAGACTAATCTGCTTCTCCTATTTCATTTGGAAAATATTACATTATTTCTTTACCACATCAACTGCACACCCTTGAGGGGAGTTGCGAACAAATGAGGGGAGACCATGCAGAACAAATCAACACAGAGATGTAAGTTCAGACCATTCTAAATGAATGAATTACGCGCTGGCAGGGGATGCACCCACTTTTCTAGAAATGTATCTAGATACTGAAAATTGATCACACGTGGTCCTTTGGCAGTTTAGGGAAACAAGTAGTACAATGTTTACATTGTCCCTGGTGTCCTTCCCAGGCAAAAGCAAACTTGAATTTCCTGCAGTTTTTCCTCGGTCGTGACCTACATGGTTACTAGGGACCCTAGGGTGAAAGTTCATTCTAACATTTTGGGACCCAGATTAGCAGGTATCAAAGGCAGGGAAAAAGAAAGCAAAAATTTTTAGCGCCTTGTAGGGTAAGGAAAAATGTCAGGCTTTTCTGGCCTCCCGCCATCAGGATAGATGATGGATCCCTGCGGTCCTGTATCCATGCCTGATGGCGGGCACCTGGAGTAGGGTGTGGGCATAGGTAGATGGGATTCACCTGGGCTAAGACTAGGCTTTTAAGGGTGGCGTCACGGGGACGCCAAGAGAAGCCAAGAAGCCAAGAATGAACAGAAGCCAAAAGAGAAGCCGAGAGAAGGCCAGAGAGCCCAGATAGAATGAAGATTTGCTGGGGGCTGGGAGGCCTGCCAGCCTCCCGGCCCCCAGCACCCTTACCTGCTGTGTACCGGGTAAATCCCAATAAAAAGACCTGCAAAAAGCCACTAAGGACTCTGATCCCTCCTTTACCCAGTCTGCATGGGATCATCAGAAAACCTGCTCAGTGTCCATTCCTGCCCTCCACACATCTGATAGAGTCTTTGCAGTCCATGACATTCCAACAATTTCACCACACAGGAAGCACAAAAATCTAGAATTCCTAAAGAAAACTAGTGCTGCTTTTCCAGTTATTTTTTGGTTATTTAGAGGAGTACCTCTAGGGACAAAAACGTACCCCTCATCTCAGGGAAGTCCCTGATTTTTTTTCAGGCATAGCAGAGTCCATCCTGGGCCCTACATGGATGTAGAAGTTGGATGCAAGGCAGGGAGAAGAGGTACAAGACTTGGGTAGGAAATGTGTTTTGGAGGCAGGCAAGACAGCCATGCAGCTGAGTGGAAACCTGGGCTTAGGGAGCTATGACCCAGGTTCCTTATTCTTAAGACCACCTAGAGTAGTAGTCCTGCCAGCTAAGGTTTATTAGCTACTAATGGGGATCCAAGGCTCTGGGGCCTTTTTGCCTAAAGTGCATCCACCTTGGGGACCTACAAACTCCGGCACAGGGAATGCAAATCCATCGGTGCATAGAACACATCCTGGAAACTGAATGTAGAGTAATAATTATGGTGACAGCAATAGGTGTGGCTACAGTGCTGAATGCTTACTGAATGCCAGCAAACGTGCTCAATGCTGTGCATGCAAGCAAAATTGTTCTGTGTAGAAAAGAAAAATGAAACTCTTGAAAACAATATAATAGTTATTTTGTAGGGTAAGTGATTATCAGGCTTTTTTGCCCTCACGCCCTTAGGATTGATGATGTATCCCTGTGGTCCTGAATGCGTGCCTGATGGCGGGCACCTGGAGGGGGTGTGGGCATGTGTAGGTGGGTGCACCTGGGCTGAGACTGGCTTATAAGGGCGGCATCACAGGGATGCCAGCAGGAAGAGAACCAGCAGAGAGAAAGAGCAGAAGAGAATGAAAGAGAAGCAGAAGAGAGAAAACGAGACCACAAGAGAATGCCAGGGAGCCCAGAAAGAGTGAAGATTCACCGGGGGCTGAGAGGCCTGCCAGCCTCATGGCACCCATGCCTGCCATAACCTGGTAGACTCAATAAAAGCCTGCAAAAGCCACCAAGGGTGCCAGGACTCTCCTTTACCCGTCTGCATGGGTTCATAGAGATCCTGCTCTGTGCCATCCTGCAGCTACATACTTCTTCAGGAATGTCACATATTTGGACAGGGTTTTAGGTTTTCTTCTCTTCCCCAAATCATACAGATGAGAACTAATGTCCGATAGGTAGGCCGGAATAAATCTTATACATTTAAGTGATGAGAAAGAGACTCCAACATCAGGCAGAATCTGTGTCCTCTCTTCTTCCAGGCCTCCTCCAGAGAAGTCATCATGTCACTAAACTCTTGTAATGGAAAGTGAGCAGAATTGATACACGCCAGGTTCATCCTGGCCTATAAACCTGCCCTCTGTGTGATCCTCCAGGTTCCAGGCACAGACTAGGAGGGAGAGGCCCACAGTGACCTTGGAGGCTACAGAAAGATGGAAAATCTTCCAACAGCCTGACTGACTACATAGGGATATCTGCTTACCTTTGCTACTGCTTTTAAATTATGAGGGCAAAAATGAATGCCAACCTAAAGATGCATTTTTCAAAATTTGAATCCAGGTGGGTTTGTGACTGACAATAGAGAACATGAGACTGAGGCCATGTGACATCTGAGAATGGGTGTAGGGTAAATAAATTAATCAGACCTTCTGTGCCACTAGCCTCTGTGGCTATCACCTGCGGCCTCGATCATGTTAATGCAGAAGGCACTTGGGCTGGGGCATGCGTGCCTGATTGTGGACAGCTGGGCCCAAAGAGCATGCACAGGCACGTGCATGTGTGAATGTGCACACCTGTGCAGAGAGGAGGGAATGAAAGGGCAGCATCACCCAGGGACTGTGACTGCAGCTATGAGAGGACCACCTGGAAGTGAGCCACAAGACACTAAACTGAGAACACCAGAGAGAGGCAGAGAAAGAGGCCAGAGATTGGTCTCCTGCCTCCCAGCCTTCCTACCGGCCTGTGCCTCCCTCCTCTCACGCCAGCCTCCCTGCCCAGTGTGCCTATGAGCCTAGTTCCCTGAGAGAGCAATAAAGTCCTGTAAAGATCCACTGAGGGCTCCAGGTCTCTCTTTATCCATCTGCCCAAATCAACAGTGAACCTGCCCTGGGCATGCTTGCACTAGACTGGGCAACAAAAGGCCATGGCTTCCATTGTTTCCAGGACACTAGCTCTTGGAACTATTAAAACACAAAATTCAACTTAGTGTATTTTCAAGATCATTTTGGCTTTATCAGTGATTCATGTATCAGGCAGCTTCCACATTAGCAGAAAGAAAGGTGGAAAGGAGATTTGAGGAGCTGTACAAAAAGAAAGACTATCACTGGCAGAAGGGAGGAAGTTACACTGGGGGAAAAAAGTCAGTTGATAACCTCAAGGTGTTTTTCCTTTTGGGCACAGCAGGGGTCTATCGGGTAAATTACTTAACTAGTGCAGATCAGGGGATTCCTGATTGACTGATTTTAAGATTCTATTTCTGGGAGCCTCAAAACTAAGTCTCAGTTCAGTGGTGCGGGGCTTAACAGAAGCAACTCTATTTTGGGGTTTGTTGACTTGTCTGTAAAAGAACCCTGAGTCACTGTGCAAGAAGTGTGGATACCCAGAAGCTGCCACGCAGAAACGATCACATGTATGGTCTCAACCATGGTTCAATCACAGTGGCTTAAACCTGCCTTCAAGCCCTCCCCATGAAGATTCCAGATACACAAGTAGTCTCTTAGACTCCAAACCAGCCTATTCACCCACTGAACACCATGGAATGAACCCCAGCAACACCATATGGAACAGAAATATTACCCAGTCAAGCTCTGCCCAAATCCCTGACCTACAAAATCATCAGCTATAAGAAAACAATTGTTATTTTAAGCAACTGTGTTTGGAGCCGTTTGGTATGTAGCAAACATAATTGTAATATTCTCCTTCAGGGCCTGTGCAAGGTCCCCAGACCCAAATCCAATGAGTGCATGATGTCTTCTTAACATTAACAAGCAATTCTCACACATCAGCAGGATATGTGAGAATTAAAGTCAGTTCTGTCACAGTCCACCCAGAGATAATATCAGACTCAACAGGTAAAGGGCTCAGTCTCCACGTCAGCTCAACAGCCCCTCAGGAATTCCTGACCTTGGCACCAGCTTTTGCCCTGTCTCAGTTGCCTTTTTTGATGCATCTCCCGGCTGGCTGCAGAGGACCTGGCAAGGGTTTCCTCCCTCAGCCAGCCTTGGGCTGCTCTCACACCTGCCCCTGCCCCCACTCTAATCTATCCACAGGGCTGTTGCCCCTGCAGATCCCTGGCTGGTGGAGGGCAGCTCCCTGGCTGGTGGAACACAGCCACCTGCTGTGGCCCTGGGCATGCCCGGCAGCGCACAGGCTGCTTTTGGCCCCGAGGCGCACCAGCCACCCCTTGATTCTCATTTCCTGGGGTGTGCAATTGATCCCTTCCATCCCCAGGTACCATAGCCATGACATCAACCCACCAAAGTGCCCCCACCTTCTGTTGGAATTGTTAGTCCATCAGTTTTTATCTTTGTGTCACCACAGGGTGAGCTCTGAATGCTGAATCGTGGTTCTCTTTCTCCCCAATGAGTCTGCTGCCTCAGGGGTCCCCTTGGGCCATCTCCATAAGGTCTTGACCCACAGCTCCAGGACCTTGTTCATCTCCTGTGCTCCTGCGGCATCTTTAGCTTTTCCTGCAGCTCCTGGACTTTGGCTACCACTGTGCTGCCATGGTGTCTCCCACCTTGTCCTCAACTCCATCTGCAGAGCCATGAGGAATACCCACCCCTGAGTCCTCGGACAGGCATCATGTCCATTCAGTGGTTCCTCCACTGTGTCCAGAGCCTTCTCCACCTGCACTGGGGACTCAGCTGCCTCAGGCCACTCTGGAAAGGCACCCACACAGAGGAGCCCGCCAGCCCTCAGACTCTCCCGAGGTCTTCAGTGTCCTCCATGCCTGTCTGCAAGGAATCATCCTGCCTTCTTGCCACTGGTTGAGGCAAGCCCACAGCTGGCAAGGCAGGGAGGCCGAGGAACTGAGGGACTAGGAAGCCGGCAGCAACCAAGCCCCCAGGCCCCAGCGAATTCTAGTGCTTTCTCTGAGCTATCTCTGGCGTTCTCTGGTGGTCTTGCCTCTCCTGTAGTCACTGGCTTGTCCACCTCCTAGGGTTTCCCCGTAGCCCCCACTTCTGAGTGATGCTGCCCTTAGAGCATTGCCCTCTAGGCTCAGGTGTGCACAATTACCCACACCTGCACCATGCATGCTTCAGGTGTCCATAATCAGGCACACATGTGCCACACCACGCTCCCAAGCATCTTCTACATCAACACCATCAAGGCTGCAGTGACAGCCACAGAGGCTAGTGGTGAAAAAAGCCTGATGAATTCACTAACCCTACAGCATCTGAATGACTGTAGTGTAAATGGAAGTGATCAGGATTTTTTTGCCCTCCGGCCATTAGCATCTGTGATGGACACCTGTGGTCTTACACGCAGGCCTGATGGCGGAACCTGGAGTGAGGAGTGTGGATGCATGAGTAGGCATGCCTGAGCTGAGAGGCTGAGCATAGATGGGTGGCAGAGAGGAGAGGCACGGAGGCAGAGGACTGAGTGGCAGAGTGCAGTGGAGACAAGTGAAGTAAACCATGAGAGAACGCCAGAGAGTGAAGATTTGCCAGAATCTTGACTGCAATGATCCTGCAATGATCAGGCAGTATTTATGCAATTGGTATTTATTAATGTAGTTATTAAGTGTCTACTGTTTGCCAGACACTTTTACTGATGACAGAGGAGTGCACAGTCCTCCTTTTCATGGTGCTTCCATTCTAAATGGAGGATGACAAACCAAAAATAAAATTAAATAAGTGTTGAGAAGTAGCATAATTAGAGGTGAGAGAAGATTATTTGATAGAGTACAAGCAGAGAGTCCATCTCTGATGGGTGATGTATCTGAAGGCAGTGAGAAGAAGTATAAGTCATGCTTATGCTTGGGAAGAAAGCATTCCAGATAAAAGGAGTAACAGACATGAAGGTCCCCAGCAAAATAATGATCAATGGTTTGAAGAAGAAAAGGTTGTCAGGATGACTTGAGTAAAGAAAGCAAGGGAAGAAGCAGATGGAAATCTGGTTAAGTGTGTTGGGCAGAGGTGCAGTGGATGGTCAGGAAGGGTCTTAGAGGTCAAGGTGAGGACTGCAGATTTTGCCTCAATTAGATGGAAAGTCATTCAAGAGTTTTGAGCAGAACGGTGTCATGATCTGGTCCTTAGAAAGCTTACTCTATTATTTACTACCTAGACTCTGTGGAACACACTGCAGAGAGGCATTCATATGAGTATATGCACATATGTGTATGTATATACACATACATGGGTACACATATAGAAAATGTATACCATAGTCAACCTTATCCAAGGCTTTACTTTTGACTTCTGGCTGGTGTTAGGCTGTGTTTAGCTCCTGAAGGGGCAAGGAGTGAGGATGCATTATGTTCCCAGCACAAACTTCCTTGTCACAGCAGAGACCATTATAACCACTTCAGTGGTCATGCGGCGTCTATACCAAAAGGGCAGGTAATTTTGCAGGAGTTTGTTAGCTCCATTTCTCCACAGGATCTAAAGATAAACATATAAAGCAAACAATCTTAAAAAAAAAAACTGTGTCTGGTAATGCTTTTCATAGTTTCACCAATCCATGGTTAACCTTGGTCAGAAAATACTACAGATAATAAGATATTTTGAGAGAGAGAACACATAATAACAAAGCTCTTATTAAAGTATATTGTGGCAATTGTTCTATTTTATTCCCACTATTGTTGATGTCTCTCTGTGCTTGACTTATAAATTAAGCTTTTTTATAGGTATGTATGTACAGAATAAAAAACATAGTATATATAGAGTTTGGAAGTAGCCACAGTTTCAGGCATTCACTGGTGGTCTTGGAATGTCTTCCCCAGGAGTAAGGGAGAACTACTATACAATAATGTTCTTAACTATTTATTTATTATTTTTTTAAAGATTTATTTATTCATGCATACAAAGAACCGGGGTACAGGCCAGATGCATGGGAGGGTGAGAGAATTCACCAGAGACAGAGCAGGGAACAGAACAGGCAGACTGAAATGCACTGCTGAGGGGAGCAGCGGGCAAGACAGGAGAGGTCTGCTTGCCATGTGGGATTCTTGTTGGCCAGTTGGGATCGAACCGGTGCTGCAGAGGCTGCAGACAGCTTCACAGCGCTGCGCTCAACCGCCTGCGCCACCTGGGGAGGCCCCTCTTAACTGTTTTATTAATAATATCCAAAATTTAGAAACAGTACAGAAGAATGGGTAGACAAGCTGTGGTACATTTATTCAATGGAATACTACTAATAAAAAGAGATGAATCATAAATACAAAGACAAATGATTGAATCTAAAAATATTATACCAAATGAAAGAGGTCAGGCATGAAGACTACATACATAGCACACTCTGGGGAAGGGAATGGGGGGAATCAGCAGTGGAGGAAGGGCAAGTGTTTGCCTCTGGGATAGGTGAGGTGAAGGGCTGGCCAGGACTGACTGTGAAGGGTCATAAGGGAACTTTCTGGGAGATAGTAATGTTCTATGTCATGATAGACATGAAAGAATTTCTATTTAAAATTGAACCAAAGGATAGAAAACAGAGTCTCACTCATGTGCATTCCAAAAACAAAATTTAAGGACCAATAAATACTGAGAGACTGATTTCCCATAAACATCTGATTTATAGAAACTGAAACTCACCTCTTAACCAATGAAAATTCTCCAAAAATCTCTCCTCATCCTTGTTCATAAATTTGCAACTAGGACTTGTCAAACATTCAGAAAAAAAGCAAAACCAACATAGTAATTGGTTATACACTTTACTGGTTATACACTGGTTATACACTTATCGAGAGAAAAGGTTTAAAGTTGGAAGATTCAAGCCAAAACACAGAATGAGACTCAGATAAATTATTACAAAGCAACTTGGCTTACCTTGCCTTGGCTTATCTCTTTGTTTAAATTGACATGGGTGCTGAAGTTTTTTTTTTTTTTTTAAAGATTTATTTACTTATTTATACAAGCACTGGGTACAGTCAGAAGCACAGGAGGGTGAGAGAATTCACCAGAGCCAGAGCAGGGAGCAGAACAGGCAGACTGACGAAATACACTGCTGAGGGGAGCAGCGGGCGGCAGGAGAGGTCTGCGCACCATGTGGGACCCTAGCCCGGTGGCTGGGGATCGAACCGGCGCTGTGGAGGCTGAACCGGGGTTGCAAAGGCTGCGGGCAGCCTCGCAGCCCAGCGCTCAACTGCTGCACCACCTGGGAGGCCCTGAATGCTGAAGTATTTGGGAAGAAATGAGGCGATAGCTCCATTCATTTTGAAATGCATCCAAGAAATAAGAATAATAGATAATAGACTCAAAAGGTAGGATTACACATGATAAAGCAAGTTACAATAACAACAGAAACTAGGTAATTCCTACATGAAACTGAAATTATTACAAATTTAGTGTCCACTTAAAATTTTTCAGAAAGGGTTTTTTGTACAGAAAAGTTTTGTACAGAAAGGGTTTCAAGGCTGAATAAATTTGGAAACTACTAGTGAATTAAATTTGAATAGAATACTTTTAAAAAAGAGCCTTAAATATACTGATAAAAATGCTGAATGTGTGTGTGTTCCCTAAAGATTCCCCTTCATCCCCTTCAAAATCAAATGAGAGAATTGAGAACTGGGAAACAGCCTTGAGTTTGCCAGTACTAACACGTTGCCTGCCCTTCAGGGGTCCGTGCAGGGTGACTGGGGTCCCCTGGTCTTCAGCCCTAATCCCCTAGCTCATTCCCCCCCACAGTTCTGGACTCTAAATGAGAACAGAAACCAGCAGGTCTTTCTAGTGTGCTTGGCTGCCTTCCTGCTCTGACCTCCTTTTAGCAGTAGGAAGGTTGCCATCAATTCCTCATCATTTCTGTCAAATGAAAGACTTGGATTCGGGCCCCTTTCATTCCCAAGAAGAAAATGGATTTCCTAGGGCATGGGCAAAAATCATTGTTGTTGCTGATTTTAATTGGTGATTAAGTCCTGAACATCTTGAGAAATTTAGCCAGTTTTGATAGCCCAGATCTGCAGGAAGCCAAATTGTCACAGTTCTCCATACTCGCCATGTGTTAAAGTGACATTTCAGATACCTTCCCAGTTAATTTTGGCTACTTTTTGTTTGAATTCACACTTGGTGAATGTTAATAGTATGTGGGGGTTATGTGTGGTGAATACATTGACATTTTCTCTACTGAAGAAAGAACCTTAGCTCCCTCCTTGCTCTGAGAAAAGGAAAAAAAAAAAACCACCACCACACACAAATTTTGCTGTGTTGGGTACATTTGGCTCAGGGGATTGTGCAAGAACAAGGAACAAGACCTTCTGGCTTTATTCCTTGTTTCTATCCCTTTGTCCTCCCACAGTTGCACCCCTTATTCCTCAGGAAATCCAGGTTCCAGGGGAGACCTGGTTAGGCATCCTTCTGGCCCTGAGGGTTCGGGGTGTCCACTGTAAGCCAAATGGGGACAGAGATCCAACTCCATGGAGTTACCTGGTGTCAGCACACCAGCACACAAATGGGATTCAGAATCCGGGGCAATGACGCTTCCAAAGTAGAGATGTGACAGCAGCGTGAATTGGACACAGTTTCTTTTTAAGTCATTTGCTTTATATGCCCATTCTTTTTATTTTTTTAAAGATTTATTTATTTATGCATACAAGAGCTGGGGTATAGGCCAGAGATATGGGGCAGGGCGGTGAGAGGACCCACCAGAGACAAAGTGGGGAACAGAACAGGCAGACTGACTGAAATACACTGCTGAGGGAGCAGCGCACGAGACAGGAGAGGTCTGCTTTGCCATGTGGGTTGCTCCCTGGCCGGGGATCGAACTATTGCTGCAGAGGTTGCAGACTGCTTCATAGTGTGGTGTTTAACCCCTTGCGTCACTAGGGAGGCCCTCTTATGTTCATTCTTCTAGCCCATGGAGAAGTGGAGCTAACAAATGCCTACAAATTCACCTGCCCATTTGGTATTATAGGTGCTGGAGAGATCACTAAGCAGTTGTAATGGTCGCCACTGTGACAAGGAAGTTTGTGCTGGAAACCCACAGCCCCTCCCAGGGGCCTGCACACAGCCTAACACCAGCCAGACGTCGTAAGCTTCCGTTGGCCAACAAAGCTCATCATGAACACACATCTCCTAAACCTGTCAATGATTTTAGAGAAGCTTTCAAATATTTTATTTTAACTGTCCACTTTTTCCAAAATGATGTATATTTTTTTTTCCTGTTCCCAAAAAATCCTAAACTATCAGGGAGCATTGTTACAAAGGGAAATCTGACTTTTGCCTTTCCATGGTCTCTTTATTAAAAAAAGAATGCATGAAAGACAGCTTTAGTTGAAACCTCCTTTTCCTTTCCCAACAAAGTTTCATGCAGATGAATACTATTACCACAAAGCAATTCAAACAACACAGGGCAACAGAACCAGCAAGGGGACCAGACCCCAAGTAAATCATAGTCTCCAAGCACGCTTCTACTTCATTGCTAACCTGGCTCATCATCCAAGTGACAGTGTCACATGCTTTTCCAGTCGATCAATACTCTAGCTACTATAGTACATGCATATCAGACATTCAGAACACTATTTTACCAAAGGTATTAAGATGTAAATTGGATCAGACTGCTCATAACAATATGCTCAGGAGTTCAAATTAAAGTCTTAGTCTGGGCTTGGTTTCTTATCTATGAGATTTTGCCTGAGAGAAAAATTTGCCAAAGGGCACAATCTCTGTGAACAGCAGAGTTGAGATTGAACCAACATTCGAGTTCACAATCCATATCTCTCATATATACACCATCATTCCTCTGGCTCCTCCTGGGTCTGTCTTTCTCCCTAGGCAATTACTTTCTTCTGAAAATAAAGGAGTCATTTAGTCACCAAATCTTATATTAAGTGATACACACAAGATAAACAGAAGTGTGTAGCTCACTTCCCAGAGAAAAGACAATTTCTTTCAACTTGTGATTCTTTTCCTTTATCCACTCCCCAAGGTTTTTGGTTCTCACAAATAGGTACCGACACAATCCACTATGACCGTCAGACCATAGTCTCCATAGTTGCATATTTTCATTCCAAATGGCACCACAGTGAATGGTTAACATTGATTTCAAGAGTGGACAGGATGTCTCTAGGTTAGATACTTTAGCAATGATCTAAATGATTCACATCCTTTCAGAAACTACTCTGGGTTAATATTTGAACATGTCTGAGCACTACTGCATCTTAAAAATAAATTCATAAAAGTTGGAAAAAAGTGAAATAAAGGTAAATGTAATACTCTGGTTGAAGTTCTTGCTAGAAATAACATGGATAGGATAAATCTAAAGCACTTTTTTTTAAAGATTTATTTATTTATTTATACAAGCACTGGGTACAATCAGAAGTGCGGGAGGGTGAGAGAATTCACCAGAGCCAGAGCGGGGAGTAGAACAGGCAGACTGACAAAATACACTGCTGAGGGGAGCAGCGGGCACAGGAGAGGTCTGCCTGCCATGTGGGACCCTAGCCGGCCGGCCAGGGATCGAACCGGCGCTGCAGAGGCTGCGGGCAGCTTCACAGCCCAGCGCTCAACCGCTGCGCCACCGGGGAGGCCCTAAATCGCTATTTCTTATACTGAAAAAATCTTCGGGTCATCAAGTATTTAAAGTTTATCTTAGTTCACGTTTGAATCAGCATTCAAAAAAGATAAACACATGCAATTTGCAGCAACATGGATGGCGCTGGAAGGGATCATGTTCAGCGAAATAAGCCAAAAAGAAAAATAAAAATACCGGATGGATGGTCTCACTCATAGCAGGAATCTAGAGAACTTAAATAAGGGACCAGGAAAATGAATATAAGAAAGTGAAAATCAAAATCAACAGAAAACTATGAACCAGAGACACTTTTTGGGGGGTGGGGGGCGGGAGGGGAAGGATTGGGGTCAGAATGGGGCGTTTGCAATTGTATGGGGGAATATAAAAATAAAATTTATTATTAAAAAAAATATATGAGAAGCAAGCAATCGACTAAACAAACAAAATACTGTCATTTTGACATTAGTAGGTCAAGCATCCTGGACTATAGGTGCCTGACATTTTCCCATAAGTTCCTTTATGTAATTATACTGTTATGAACCTTCCCAGGTATCAGTTTGGGATATGCTACAGTGCTGGACAAATAGAGAAGTCAAAAGGAAAAAAAAATTTTTTTTCAAGGGAAGCTCTAGAATTTGGGTTGAATGCTGGATTCCATCCTAGGTCCTCTGTAGACAGCATATTAAAGATCATATAAGTATCATAATTAAGAAACCTAGAGAGCACACCTGAAGTTCCCAGCACATACTAAATAAAAGACACCTGAAATTATCCCTCCATTCGCTAATCCAATGTTAACTTCCTGCATATTCTTTTAGACATCTGGGTATTGAAAGTTATGTCATTAAAGCAGACCCTAATAGCCATTTTTAGTTATATACATAAGATGCTTGACTTGTAATGACAGCAAGACAAAGTTGTTGTTTATTGTCTAGGCCCTTAGCTTACCTAACTGACAAAAAAGCACATCTCCTCTCAAGCAGGTGTTATCAACTGTATTACAATATTCCAGAATGCATGATTGCTCATTTTTCCCGGGTTTTGCAGGCCAGAGCACAATGAGGTATGTTAGTTCATGAAGCAGTACAGCTAGAAAGGAAGAGTAATCAAGAAGTGAAATTCTTAGTACATATGTTGCATGTAAACTTGTACTAATGCATTTTTTTTAATAAAAATATAATAGAGGAAAAAAGATCTTACTTTTAGCATCCACCAATAATTCATTTTCATTACTCCTTACTTTCCATGTTAACATGCAGCACCCGGTCAACAGTCAAAGTCTGGGAAGACTGAAAGTTAAATACAAACCTATCCTAAAATTTTGCCCTGTTTGCCTGAAGACCCCCCCCCCCTACATTTTATCTGAGATACTTGTCCAAAGCTCCATGCAGGAAATCTTACTAGTTTTACGTTTCTAGTTTAGATATTTTTTTTTTTTTTAAAGTAAAGACAGGTGTGTCTACCGTGAATATCTTCCTTTTTTAAACCACATGAGGGGGCCTCCCCTGTGGCGCAGCGGTTGAGCGCTGGGTTGCGAAGCTGCCCGCGGCCTCTGCGGTGCCGGTTCGATCCCAGGCCACCGGAGGAGGGTCCCACATGGCGCGCAGACCTCTCCTGCCGCCCGCTGCCCACCCCAGCAGTGTACCTCGGTCCCTCTGCCTGCCCTACTCCCCGCTCTGGCTCTGGTGAATTCTCTCACTCTCCCGCGCTTCTGACTGTACCCAGTGCATGTATAAACAAAACAAATAAATAAATAAAATAAACCACATCAGGTCTGACCTTTCACTTTTTATTTTTTTTCAAATAGAGGCATGTTTTATTTATTTTATTTGTTTGTTTATTTATACATGCACTGGGTACAGTCAGAAGTGTGGGAGGGTGAGAGAATTCACCAGAGTCAGAGCGGGGAGCAGAGCAGGCAGAAGGACCGAAGTACACTGCTTAGGGGAGCAGCGGGCGGCAGGAGAGGTCTGCGCGCCATGCGGGACCCTCCTGCAGTGGCCGGGGAGCAGCTGGGGATCGAACCGGCGCTGCAGAGGCTGCGGGCAGCTTCGCAACCCAGCGCTCAACCGCTGAGCCACCGGGGAGGCCCTGACCTTTCACTTTTTAAAGTTACTCTGCATTACCACTGATTATCAAGGTACTATTATTGTAGTTCTCATTTCAGGTTTACTTTTCTGTCCATCTAAACCGGAAAATCAGTATTACTTTAAATTATAGAAAGCTCTTGTTAGTGGACTTGATTGAAGAATTCAAAGTTGTTAGTAGTTTGAATTTACCATGTCTGTGATTATTTTTAATGTATTTAAAAAAACATATTTAACCTGTAGGTTACTGAAAATTAGAGTATATATAAGGAATCTCTAGGAAAAAGAAATGTGATCAACAAGCGCCACATCTTCAACAAACTTAAAGAAGAAATTCCAAACTCAGATTTTTATCTTGCTTTAATGACTTCCTTTATGTCTTCTGTGAATAAGATGAACATATTCAAAATAACAGCCATTTATTTTAAGTATCAGTTTTTATTAAAAAGTGCATTTTGATTAATTTATGATCTAGGTAAGCTGTTAAAGTATCAGTATACTCTCTGGAATAATAACTTTACAAAGATTTAAAACAAATAAAATTTTAAAAGCCTTTTTATTTCCTTCACCATTATTGTTTTACAATACAAATATCACCTTGTGAATACACAAAAAAGTCCTACGGAAGATAATTCTGCTGCACGTAAAATACAGAATGGATATACTTTTTCATTCTTAAAAAACTATTTTGTTCTCCACACTGGCAAGTATAGAATAGAATACTTCCCCAAACATACTTATGTTAGGCGTAAACTTAGAGTTACATGCAGTTTCTGCACAAATATATTTTAAAGAAATAGATCTCTGTTTTGTTGTTCATCAACAAAATTGTCATGAGAGTATGGATAACTAATTTATAGCTTTCAAGTTTTAGTTAAGTGATCATTTTCAAAACTCTCTTTTTTAAAAAAAAAAAGTATTCATGGCTGTTTTCATAGTATAGTTAAAATCGAACTACCAAATAGGAGATAAAATAATTCAAGCGGTATATGACAATGCCACCTGCTCACAATATGGGAACAGGCTCTGACTTTCTAATTAACTCCCCAATCTTTAATTCATAGCAATTTAAAAACCATAAGCAGTCTTCTGATTTCATTTAGCTATAAATGCAAAATTTAGTAGTGTATACATATATTTATATTTTCATGGAATACTTTATTTTAAATAAAAACATTAAGATTGCCTACTGACCATACAATCAAGACAAGAAAGGCACTAGAAACATAGACAAATTTCTCTCCCAAGAAGCATTTTTAAATTTCAACTCTCTTCTCTCTGACATGTAAAAATCTTTAAATTTGGTTTTCATAACATCATTTTGAAAAATAAAGTTAGGAAATACTTATAAAATCACTTTATAACAGAATCTTTTTTTGCACTTTTTGACACACTGTCTTGGCTGATTTTTACAAAACCCAAAGTTACCAAACCTTTCTGTGTCTGTCATTTTTATTTGAATATCGGTGCAACAGGTAGAAAGATTTCAGAATCAAACCCCATTCAGGTACTTAGAAACCTTCATAGAGACATTTGCTAGAAAATGGCTTACAGCCCAATCTTTGGGGCAAGAGATATGAAAGTATGTTTTCCCAAGAAAATAATACGCTTTATTTCCAGATGTGACTGGAAAGACCAGAACTTATGATATAAAAGCTTACATTTATGCTGTTGCATCATATACAAAGGAACACGGTGGTCGCAGGTTATGTAAATACCAAACTTATGAACAGGGTATGTGTACAGTGCATGATAGGTTAAATTTTCTTTATTGTTGTCCAACGCAGGTCCTTTGGAGAGGAAAAAAAGATCACAGTGCTGACCAGGTAAATCAATAGGTTAAGTCAAGTTAACTGTTGAAAGATAATAGGATTAGGGAGGTGTTTATTTTATGGCATCTTCTCTCATGGAGTTCTTAGCACTTAGGACAGTTCCTCTTTTCCCCCCCGCTTTGTACAGCTGTTATGTGTCGTTCACCAACCGGCTGTATTTAACTTGTCTACCAAGGTGGACTACTGGCCAGGGGAAGGGCCAATGGTAAGATCGAGGCACAATTCCTTGGACATTCTTTTCAAAGTACTGAAATGGCCTGTACCACCACACCCTGGCCAGGAGGTTCATCTGGGAAGCTTCTTTTAGCACCTATGATAACAAAGAAAAGCAAACCCAATCAGGAAGAACAATTCATCGTTCCAGCTCCCAAAGGAACACACACCTTTCTTATCATCTTTATTTGAAGTTCAAACATTTTTCATGTTAAAACTCACAAAGGACTCCAGGCCCACCCTATGTCTACCCACACATCCAGTTACCCAGTTTTACAGTAACACCACAATTCTATACTCTGCAATCATCTGTACACTGGGTTAACACTCTGGCAGAAAAACCCCAATTCTGGGAGTGCATGGAAAACTCCTGGCTTACTCAATCTCCTATCTATAAGTAAATACCTCAATTCAGTTTTTAGTTACTCTCTTCTACAATTAAAATGAACAGACTTAATGAAAGGTTGGTGAGGGCCAAGGATAGGAAGAAGGCAGGAAGGCAAATCAAGCAGCAGGTAGGCACAACATAGAAAATAATTTTCAAGGACAATGAGAGTGTTCTGGAAGGATGTCAATATATTAATTTATGTCATTATATAATGTAATACTGTCCCTTATGTCATTATATTAACCCATTTCTTGTCCGTTTTTGATTCTGAAGTGGAGTGGCATTACGAAAGACAAAATATTAGTCTACTCCCCATTTAGAAAAGAGAAACCTAAGACATCTGCAGATTCTTCATACTTTTCCCCCTGCCACACCAGTTGCACCAGGCCAGGAGCAACTGAAGTTGAAATCAAATGGGGGTAAAAACTTACTTGCTGATTGGCCATAGTGTGGTACCACCAGAAGAGTCTCGTGGTGATGTAATATGCCACCACCACATCCACAGTGTAGTGGTCATGTGCTAAGAGAATACAGAAGATTCCAACCACGCTGAGAAGCCAGCAGATCCAGTGATACCACCAGAGTCGTCGAGGGGAATCTGAACAGAGGAAAAATGCAATAGCTCCATTATTCTAGTGCCACTAAGGGCACACAATGCCACCTTTACTGCAGTACCCAAGGTTTAAAAGGACAGGTAAGGACAGGTTAATGTATCAAGTTCCACTGAAAACATTGCTCACTGACATTTAACTAAATTTACTGACAAATACCTTGGGGTTAATGCTCTTTATAAAAATAAATACTTTTGGTCTGTCTATAGAACCTTATACATGTACTAGGCAAAACTGATGAAACTGTTTTATCTGCTTTCCAATCTCTGCAACCACACACTAGTTTGAAAGTCTTTGAAATTTGCATTTTCCAAATACAACTAATAGACTATCCAAATGCCCAGAGATTCTAGTCCAAGGGCATTCCTAAAGTTAGGGCAGTGTCAGATAAATACTTGTGATAGTCGTCTATACTCTATAGGAATGTCAATTGAGGGAAGCATCAAAATCTCTATTAGTGCAGGTCTTTCTACCTGTATTCTCATGAATGGGCTTCAGAGGGTCTGAAATTTTAGGCAAAAATGTTTGAATGTGATCTACGCTCCCAGCATGGGAGAAAGTTCAGGATTTATTGGATTCTCAAGGAGACAAGAATCACTCATTCATTCAACTAATATTTATCACACATTTACTACATGCAGGACAGCACCTGCTCTAGCTACTGGATAAGTGAACAAAACAGGCAAATAATCTCCTTTGTGAGGAGTTCCCTTCTTAGTAGGGAAAAGAGATATTACAAAAAATAAGTAAATTATATACTATGTTAGGTGTTAAATGTTATGGAAAAATAAAGTCAAACTGGCCAAGTCAGATCAGTAGTAAAGGTAAAGGGATGTTTGCAATTTCAATGGAGTGGTGGTGCTGGTAGAGTTCTTATATATGTACAGGGCTCCATATGCCCTTTCCAGGAAAATGTGTATTTGATACCTTAACAATACACCACCACAGAGAGGCTACTATTCATTCTCCAAGCGATTTTATTAATGTCTACACATACCATCTATTCTAATTTTCACCACCTCTCCCTTACCCATGAAATAGTTATCAGCATCTTGTTCTAAAGATGAGAAATGCAGACTTAGTGTAAAGTTTCCCCCTTCTACCCCTGCCACTGACAGGGCAGTGACAGCACCAGGATTCACCATCAGAGCTGGTGGCCCAAGTCTTCAGAACTTCCCACCATAGCACAAGGCCTTATCTTTAAGAAGAGTAAGGCTTAATCCCATTAAATTATTTCAGGTACTAGCTAGAAGGGGGCAGGAACCCCTATCCTCACCCCCAGGGCTGCTGACATCAGGCCTGTTCAGCTCCCATTTTCTATGCCTGGTAAATCCCAGACAAGGACAAAATCATACCCTGCCAATTGTGAGCAGACACAGTTAGAATTCACTCTATTTGGTCACATACTAAGTATAAGCAGAACATCTACTCTCCCTTCTCTTTCTTAGGCCCTGAACCCCATCATCTCTTCTCCTCCTGTTTTCCCTTCATATTTTAAAACCAAAACTGTGTTTCCATCTTTCAGTCCAACAACTGTCCCCTTTATCCTCACAATCAATCCTGTTACATGCTGACTCTGCTTTGTTTATCACGCTGAGCTCCCTCCACTCTTTTCCATCCCTAAAAGCATCATGGTAGGTCAGACCATCACCATCTCTTTCCTGGATTACAAAAGCAGCTAGTCTCTAAACTTTCTTCTTGGTCTCCAATCTTGGCCCTCTCCACTCCATCCTGCCAGCTGCTACAAGAGTGATTTCTCTTTCTAGAGGACAAGTAAGACAACACTGCCCCTTCTGGCTACAGTGGGCACCATATTTCCATAAAGTGGAACTTTGGGTTCCTTCTTGTGGCTCATAGCATGTTCTGTGCTCTGGTTCCAATCTCTCAGTTCATTTTTCATTTCTCACGATTACCTCTGAGTATTATTCTCATTACTACTCTGAATTCCAACAACACTAAAGTTCTAGAAAATGTCACATGCTCTTTCCTAGACACTACCTGATTGCAGTGTGTGTCCCTTCTCTGGGGTGCCAGCACCTGGTTCTAATTGTCACTCTCCATATAAACTATTTTTATAGTTTCTTTGAGACTGTTTCTAATAGTAAAATATTGAGGATAAATGAATTTTTGACAAGTAGAGAAATAAATAATCTGTGGTTCATTTACTACTAAAACAGTAACAGCAATACAAATGAACCAGAGTCTGATGTCTCGCAGAAACACAGTATGAAAGAGAAAAGCAATGGATGCTATATATAGCATGCTATCATTCATGGAAATTTCAAAAACGACAAAACAATGATACACAAGTATAAAAACATGTATGTTTTTTGACCAAGTCAAAAGCTGTAAAAACCAAGAAATGATATGGGAAAATGGGAAGAGGGAGGGATGAAAGGCTTCATTCATATAGAACACTTCAGTTTTAAGGATTATTTGAAATAGATATGGCAAATATTAATATATATATATATATAATTATACCTGCACAGTGTACAGGATTGTTATTTCTGTGTTTCATTATAAAATACATTAAGGACATTTTAAAAGGAAATGTCCTACTCTTCATCATTAGAGTTCCTAACCCATTATTTCTATGAGGGTGGTGACATCAGACCCATACTCTCTCTCAGCTTAAAGCTCAGTGCTATGCCCTTAAAAAATGGCTATTGAGTGAACCCATCATCCACCATTATCCAAGCAGGCCCTGACATTACAATTTGTGTCCTTATGGGAATTCCGTCTGCCTCCTTCCAGTAGCTGTAAAACAATAGAGTACTACAGCTGACATTGAAGAAACAACACTCCATCCAGAAGAATAATTCCTTCCTCCAGATATATTTCTCTGGTGCCTGCTACATCTGGGTCTGTGGCAGAAATAGTTGCTGTTCTCTCGATGTCTCTAGTCTTGCTTTCATACTTTCCAGAGACCATGGGCAATGGCAGGTGAGAAACTTTTATGTAAGGTAGACTTACACTCTTTGATAAATAAGTAGGTGAGTGTGAGCATGACTGTGTGGCCACTATACAGATAGTCCCCACACATGTTGTGAGAGCCAGTGATAGACAAGCCACCGCCGGCAATGAGCTTCATTATTCTCCGCAGTTGGGCTTCCCAGTCTCCAAAAAGCTGGTGGGAAAAGAGAAAACAAGATTCATTATTAGCCCACATAAAAGTGTTCTATGATTACTATTTATCTTCAGAGTTAAGCTATGTGATATTGTGATTTATAATAAATACATATTTGGTCTTTGTCTCAGTTCCTTGCATAGAGCTTCTACAACCTTTGGAATTTCCTGAGAGATAAATGTATGTTATTCATGGCAAACCTCTTTCAACCGCACTTGAGTTCTTGGGAATGAGGTGACTTGTGGAAAGCACCTAAGGATGGAGGCTCTTTGCCAGGAGAAACAACCAGGTAATTACAGGATTGCATTTTCAGTGCTACTTCTCCATCTTCAGGGAAGGAAGAAGGACTGGGTTGAGTTAATCACTAATGGCCAAAGACTTAATTAATCATGCCTACCCTAAAGAAGCCTCCACAAAAAATTGCAAAAAGATGGTGGTTGGCAGAGCCTCCAGGCTGGTGAAAAGTAGAGAGGCATGTGGAGACCACAGCAGTCCCATGCTCTTCCCTAGACCCTGCCCCATACATTTCATCTCTCTGGCAGTCCCTGAGATATGTCCTTCTGTAATAAACTGGTAATCAATAATTAGAAGGTTTTCCTGAGTTCTGTGAGTCGCTCTAGCAAATTAGTAGGGTCTGAGTATGGTTTACAGCTGGTCAGTCAGAAGCACAAGTAACAATCTGGACTTGTGAGACTGATGTCTCACAAATCAGTCAGTGTGAGACTGAACTCGTAACAACTAGGCTCTGACTCTGTATTCATAATGTCAGTGTTAGAACTGAGTGAAAGAGAGTGAAAAGAACAGTTTGGTGTGAGGGAAAATTGCCACCAGCCCTACATCTGATCACAGAAGTGCTCAGTCTAGGTCTTGAGAAGTAGAAAAGACACAGAGGAGTGTCTGTCTTTCTTTCTTTTTTTCTTTTTTTTAGTCCCAGGAAATTACAGAGGAATAAGCCCTGAACAAAAGAAGAAATGAAATTGGCCAGGATGTCCATGAAGGGAGAGCCAATAAGCTATGTGTGAAGCAGACTTAGAAAGTGAGTAGCCAATGAGTGAGTCAGTGTTAAGGGGCATCTTCAAGGCAATGAGATAAACACAGAAGTCAATAGCTCACACTGTATTGAGAGGAAAGTCACATGTGGGGCTGATAAGTACACAGAAAAATATTAAGCAAAAGCAAGGTGATTACTGACTCTATGGGAAACTGCATAACTTGGCTGTGAATAGTACTTACAAAACTATAATAATGTGAGCACTAAATATTGAGATAAATCAAGTACAGTAGACTACACTGAGAAGATGGGATAAAAATCATGAACTCTTGGAGTGGGATGGTGGGCATAGGGGAGGAAAGGAAGGAAAAAGACCAGAACACATGCAATTTTATATTAGCCCTAAACTCCGCATGAAAGAACGATTGTCCAATATTAGCAACTGAAATTTGAACTCTGGTGAAAGAAATCTATTACTGACATTGTTTTGAGAAAGAAGATAATTCTATAGGGATTGGGAAGCACAAGTATTTAATCCTGGTCTTTCAAAGCTGGAAGAGTAGGCTAATATCCTGTATTAGAAATTATAGGAAATATTATAAATTTTAATATTTTATATATATAAATACATATTCCAATATTGCTATGCAACTTAGAGACCTAAGGGCAAACACACACACACACACACACACACAAAGCAATAAAAATAACCCTGTAATAAGAGTTAAAGATAAAATTTGACATAAGGAAATGGAAAGACATTCCATGCTCATGGATGGGGAGAACAAATATAATTAAAATAACTACCCTACCTAAAGTGATCAATTTAATGCAATCTCCACTAAAACACCATCAATATTCTTTAAAGAAACTGAACAAAAAATAATGAAGTTTACATGGGGCCACAAAAAGGCCTCAAATTGCAAAGATATATAAAAAACTTACATAATTTAAAAAACACTAAAATATCAATTAATAATGGACAATAGAGTGAATAAGACAACTCACCAAGGTGAATAGATACACAATAGATACAAGCCAATAGATACACAGAAAAATATTTATCATTGCTCTAACAAGGGCGATGCAGATTAAAACCACATTGAGATGCCATGGCACACCTGTGAGACTGGCACAGGAGCAGGTGCAGACAAAGAGGGACCCTATTGCACTGTTGGTGAGGATATAAACTGGAGTGGACATTTTGGAAAGCAATCTGGATTGACCTTTAAAAAAAAAATCCTAATAATGGAAATATCACATGACCTAGCAGTCCCACTTCTGGTCACCTATCCAAAGATGAAATCATCAATTAAAATAAACTACTTATTCTACAATGTTGATTGCAGCTATTTACAATCTAAATGCCCACGAATAGAAGACTAGGTCAATAAGATATGTCATATCCACAAATGGAATAATATTCAGTCATAAGGAAGTTGCAAAAATGGAAGGAGTCCAAGGGCATTATGTGCAGCAAAGCAAGTCAGAATAACAAAGACAAATATTGGATACTGGACATTTACATACCAGGCACTGTAAAATACTTATTGAAACTTGTGGACATTAATGCATGAAGTGAGGTTTCTGAGGTTAAGAGGGAGCGGGGTGAGGGCTAAAGGCATATAAGAGTTGGTAGCAGAAGAAAAATGATGCCAAAAAAGGATTAAATTTAAAAACAAGAATCAGTAAAATGACAGTAGGAAAGTAGACTGGAGTAGGATTAAGGTTAGGTTTTTCATAAGTCATACAGAACCATTTTATTTTTTAAATTGCATGTAGGTGTAAACATGATTAATTTTTTTTTCCATTTTAAATTAAAAGTTTGGCTTAGGTCTGTTATAATTCCAAATTGTCCTTTCAAAACTCCAGAAATCATGTTTTCAAGCCCTATCACCACAAAATTTGCTCTCTTACTTTAGCTGAAAAATGTGTGTGGGAAAACTATGTGTAGGCTAGGAGAGAGAAATTATGAGGCAAACAACACACGGAGGAAATGATGCCACATTTACTACTCATGCCCTATGACACCTAAGTTTTCTTTGAAAAATATCTTCTTGTGTTTGTTGAATCTCTGCAAGGGAAAGTCTCTTTAAACTCAAGGGGACCAGGAAAGAAGATGGATGTTTCTAGCTACATAAACAATTTTAATTTATATCTTAAAAAGCAAACAAAGTTAGAGACAAATTTTAAAATCACTGGAGCAGAAGCAAGTTATCTTTATCATATATACTACAATATAAATCATACAAATCAAGTAAATAAAACTAATTGAAGAAATAAAATTTATCAAAGGACAAAGGATGTGACAGGCTGGAGGCACAGATTCTGTCAAACAAATAGAAATAAATATTAACTTGAACAGTTCATTTTTTTCCCCACGTGAAATTAGCAAACCTAAAAAAACACTAGTCAAGGGCGGGGAAGGTACAACGGCAGAGATCTTCTCAGGCAGGCTCCTGGGAGAGGAGGGGACAAGGTGCAGAAAAAAGAACACAGACTTTCACATTACCCTTCATACTTCTTATTTTAGTTTCCTCCCCAAATCTGCCACTACCATTTTCAGAGTCCTCCAAAAGCTGCTCCACACATTCTGCTCAGTGAATTTTGTTGTTGTTGTTGTTGTATTTGGTGGGAAAAAAAGATGGAATGTGCTTACTGCATTGTAACTGCAAGTGTAACCTCCGCTTCAGTGGGCTTTTGAACGTGCATTTTTGAAAGCAGAACTATATTGGGAGGCATGGGCATCAACACTCTCTCAGTAGGTACTGCAAAGCTGTGACAAGAAGGTCTCAAACCTACACTACTATATGACTTAAGGTCTCCTAGGGGCATAGAGAAATCAATATTCAGTAAAAAAATAAAGCAATTTTCTTCAACATCTAATGACTGGTTAAGAAATTAAACTGGTCAAATCACTTAAGCAATAATAAGGCACAGAAAGAAACCAAGAGCAGGAGAATGTGGGAGAGGCATATGAATAAGACCACTCAGTACAGTCACAACCAGGGAGCCTCTGATCACTGAAACAGTATTTTCTCAATACTCCCAAGTATTTCCTCAATATTCAATAACACAAAGCACTTATGAGTGTCTGTTTACCTTCATTCAGTCTGCAGATGGTCTAGTGTACTTGTTCTACTTCTCTTACCTGCACTTGAAGAACAGTGAATGTCCCATTCACTGTTTCAGTCCCTAACGGCAGGAGAGGAAAGATCTGGAGCTAAAAATGCATCAAAAAATGCTGCATAAATCAATGACTGGTGCTAAAGAACAGAAATGCCATTAACTGGCCCTTATCAAGGCTTCCTCTCACAGCAGCCCTGAAAACTCAGTAAAGCAGGTCCTGAATCTCCTGGCTTTGGTGCTGCAATGGGACCAACTTTTCTGACTCCATGTGCCAACTCTGCTACCTGAGCACTGTCAGTCCCTCAAAAACTTGAAGAGAAATCAGGGCCTGGATACATATGAAGTAACTTGGTACTTTATGGAGTTAATTTCGTGCTGTCACACTTGACTCCAACAACATGAACAGTCAGGTGTATCCCAAAGTCCTCATTCATTCATTCATTCACTCATTCACTGAGCAACTCTACCACAAGGACAAATAATCTTTAATCTTGTTATGGAAGAACAGTCTTCCTCCAAAATGGAAAATTCACCATTATGTGACCTTGACACACCAGGAAAACTGCCTTTAAATAACCACACCGCAAATCAGACCTGCTGAGGGAATCAAGCTGTGGGGAGCAGGAGGCCATTGGTGTCCCTGTCACTCCATATTCTAAGCAGCCTGCAGCTGAGAAACACACTACACACTGCAGTTCCATGCTCAACTTCAACTCCCCAAATGTCTAAGGCCCTAAACAGCAAAATCATGCCACGTACTGAATTACAAATGCCAAAGCACACTTCTAACCAATGATGGGTACTTAAGAATTAATACAGGCTAGGAAACTGTCCTTTAGTGGGACCATGAAGTTTACACAGGGATAGTAGTGTCTTTATAGGTGCCTTTTAGAGTTCACAGAAATGGTAAGAGGCTCAAACTGCCCCTTATAATTTCTCAAACCTTTCTACTATTACTTGAGTAGTCAGTAAAAAAAGACAGTAGGGTGGTTTT
Organism: Talpa europaea; assembly: GCF_964194135.1. NCBI lineage: Eukaryota > Metazoa > Chordata > Mammalia > Eulipotyphla > Talpidae > Talpa > Talpa europaea. Next base: position 59,512,062 of record NC_140077.1, read on the forward strand.
TATAATAAAACATTAACTTTTTTTGTACAGAGTCCAACTTTTTTTTGCACACGAGAATCTAAGCAAAGGTTACAGTAGCTTTAGTTAGAGAACCAAGTATTAAAGAGTGCGCTTTCTTATAGAAATTACTCCTTTACTTTGGAAGGATTGGGGCAGCTCTCATGTTTGGTTTTGTTTTAGAAATTACCCAAATGAGTTCTAAAAAATCTGTTTTTATAAACATAACATTTTAAACTTTAAACTAATTTCTAAAATTCAGTTCATCTTTCAAACCTCTGCATTCTGGAGTGGCTGTGAAATCCATAATCCTGCACTAAAAGCCACTGCTTTTGCTGCCAGCACTAATGTTCACCTTTCTTTCTCTTGTCCTTTGATGGAATTTCATTTACTCTGGCAATTACGAGAATTGGAGATTTTATTTACTTAGTTTTCCATTATACCCCTTTTGACTATTTCCCTCTCCCCACCCTCTTGACCTTAGTGACCTCACCTCATTTATTTGTGTCTGCTAGTTTTTGTAAGTATTTTGCTTTGGTGAATAGTTCACTATGTAAATACACAAAGCTTTATCATTCTGTATTATTTACTACACACAATTTCCTGGAATTTCTTCCATTTTTCTGTAAATGACAACATTTCATTTTTTCTTATGGTTGAATGGTATTCCATTTGTAGAATCTTCTCTATCCAGTCCTGTATAAGTGGACATTTAGTTTGTTTCCATGTTCTAGCTATTGTAAATAATGTTGCAATATGCATAGTTTTTAACCAGAGACACTCTATGGGAGGTGGAGGCGGGGAGGGGAGGGATTGGGGTCAAAATAAGGGGGTTGCAATTGTATGGGGAATATAAAAATAAAATTTATTATAAAAAATAAAAAAAAACAATAATAAAAAAATAAAAAAGGCTTGGATTCAAATACTAGCCTTTTCATATACTAAAAAAAAAAAAAGAAATGTAATCCATTTTATATGTTATTTAAATAAATATAGTTAAATAGAGAAAATAATATTGATTCTTTACTCAATGAAGATTTATTGTTCTTGATTGTTTTATCCTTTAAATCAAACTTCCCGTCCCAGTTATTTTCATGGAACTCTTTTGCAAATTGCATATTTTTTTGTCTCCTTATACAAATTGTTTTCAATTTGATTTTAACTTTCCTTGCTTTATACTGCACTGTTACAGGGATGGTCCAAAGGTGTCCTGAGTTTACAGGTCAACAATGAGAATAAGTCCATCCCACACTCCAGGTTGAGTTAACCATCTAGCGGGGGCTCTGGATAAACCATTTTTACCCATTCTAGTTTCAATTCTCTCGTGTATAAAATGGCAAGAACAAGACATCTTATCCTCGACCCTCACTGACAAGAGAGGTAATGTTTGTAAAAGTGATTGCTAAAATTATATACCACAGTACAAATTTAAGATAGCATTTCAACAACCAAGGTAGGTGAATCTTCTGGTGGAGGGGTGAGAAATTCAATGCCTAGCAGCCAACAAGTGAAATTTGGAGGGTTCTCCTTAATAATACAGGCTTCACAGATGCTCATCTGTGATCATAAGAGACTTTTTAGAAATCTTCCTCCAGATGGTAATCGTTTCACTGTTGGAAGATTAAATGTCCTCCACAAATACTGTATCTACCTCAACTGATCTAATGTAGAAAATGTTCACTAGACATATCCTCTTAGAACACACACATACACCTTTTAAATAGATTTTTCCCTCCACTAAGCTCAAAGGATTTGACTTTGCATCTATTGCTCTGTTATCAAATGTATCCATTAATTCCTATATCAGGCAGGTTTGTTATCAGGGTGGGGTGAGTTGGGTCTCCAGGTGATTATCAGCAGGGAAACACTGCCGATTCTCCAATTAGAATCCCCTTTTCTCCAGTAAAACCTTTAACATTTTTTCATAGGTTCTTGTAAGGAGACTTATCAAAGACTTCATAAAATCTTAAATAAAGGTCAGCTATTGACTCCCATTCCCCTACAATGTTATTCATCACATTAGAGAAATCTACTATTTCAGCCAGCCAAGAGCCCCTTTAATAAAATTATATTTGCTTAAAGCGTTGAGAGATCCTTCGGCCTACCTTGACATGAAGCGAAAATTTAAGGGAAAAAGAAAAAACTTTTCTCAGATTTTTCTCTTGAATATTTCTAAACTAAAGAAGAGTATAATGAACACTTGTAGCCCCTTAAGGATCATATATAAACAACATTTTTCCATGTTTGCTACTCTGTCTCATCCTTTTTTTGTTTTCCTGGGCCATTTGGGTATAAGCTAAATACATTATGACATTTCATCCCCAAATATAAAGATCAGGATATTCATTTTCTTTTCTAGTCACACTCAAAACTTCACAGAGACACAATCCTGTCACAGATAACAGACATCCTGAATTGAACTTCTGCATTGTCTCAATAATACCTTTCAGGGCCTCCCTGGTGGCGCAAGGGTTAAGATGCAACCTATGAAGCTGTCCGCAGCCACTGCAACACGAGTTCGATTCCCCTGGTCAAGGAGCTACCCACATGGTGCAGCAGACCTCTCCTGGCTTGCCTGCTGCTACCCTCAGCAGTGTATTCAATCTGCCTGTTCTGTTCCCCACTCTGTCTCTGGTGAACCCTCTCACACACACACTCCCCCACACACCTCTGGCCTGTACCCCAGCTCTTGTATGCATAAATAAATCTTAAAAATAATAATAATAATACCTTTCATAGCCCCACCCCCCAACCAAACTAGGATCTAATCAGAAAATATATATTGATGTCATTTGTCGATACTCTTAATTTTCCCTAGTCTACGACAGTTTATTGCTTTTTAAAAAATGAAAATGACCTTTTTAAGAGTCCAGTCTACTTTCCTTTTCAAATACCCCTCAATTTGGTTTTATCTGATTGCTTATGTTTAAATTCAGGCTAAATGGTACAAATATTACAGAAATGATATGTCCACTCAGTGTATCACATCCAAGCATCTAATGTCAATTGTCCTGCTACTGGTTTGATCCCTGGGTTATGGAAGTGTTTGGCATATTTCTCCACTAAATACACACCTTTGCCCTTTATAATCAGTGAAGACTTTGTGATATTGTGGACATTATGCGAATATTATTGCCCCAACCTTTTACCCAATGGATTCGCATCCAATGATGAGTCTTACTTGACTTGTTATGATAGTGGTTGTAAAGGGTGATTTTCTATTACTAGTATTTCCTTTACATCTTTTTTCTTCCCCAACACTAATTTTTAAAATGCTTAAGATTAATGTATTACAATCAATTACTGTCATTATTCATTGTGATGCTCAAACAAGGTCACTGGGAGTCTATCAGTGGAGCAATATGGCTTTTGAATGGAACCCACTGGCCTGTACTGTCTGGTGTCTCTGGAATCCTTCCTCAGAATGAAAGGCTCATTGTCTGTTGTACTCGGACACTTGGACAGTGCTTCACACTAGATGGCTGCTGCTATGTAGAAAATCTCTGTCATCTTCCCTATGTCTCCCACACACAGACCTCTCTGCATCCTCCCTATGTCTCCCACACATAGACCTCTCTGCATCCTCACCTCTAATTCAGACCACCACACAAAAGTAGCCTCACCTGTCTCCCTCAGGCAAAGTAATAGGAACAGATTAAGGTCAAACTTTTCACCTCTGCTGCTTATTACTGTTAGTACCTGTAAGCAAAAGGGAGGTCAGGCATCTCTGAACCGACTGCAATCTCCTCCTTGTCACTGTTGTGAGAATTAAATGGGAACAAAACCTTTAGTATTCTATCTGCGCGAGCGGGTTTATGTAATGTGGCACCACTCTGAGTCTACCTCTCCTCCTCCCTCCCTAACAGCCTATTCACTACATCCCTGGAGAGATGCCTCTAAGAGACAGATGTGATCACATAATACTCCCTGCTAAAAATTTTCCTGACTTTCTAGAGCCAAACTCCCTAAACAAAGCCCAATCCTTAGAAGGATGACATGACCCCTTAAAATCTGCTCACAACTTGCCTCTCTGGCTTTCTCTCTGACCACTCGGCCTAGAGGCTCACATGCACAGAGGCATATCTGCTCCCACAGATTCCTCTCTATCCATTCTCTTTCTTCCACCTGGAAATCTCCCTTTTTCATGTTCACCTGGCAAACTCCTACTCAACCTTTGGAAACTTGGCTCAGAACAGCACCTCCACGCATGCCCAGCAGAGTTTGCCACGTTCCTCTGTGTATCCATGACAACTGAGCACCACGTGCCCATTACAGGGAAGACTGAACAAGGAAGAGAGTAATCAGCAAGGTTACATGTCCACCATGGCTTCGGGATGTCTATTTGTGAGAGAAGGGTGTTCTTGTCTTATACATTTGTGTATCCTCAAAATTTACCATGCACAGCACAGTTTCTATAAAAATGATTGTATAAGAAATAAACAACCAGCTTTTTTTTAAAAATCACAACAAGTCACATTAAAAAATCTGCCAGTCTCACATTCTGGGAGTGTGAGTCTCCTGGTATCTCTCACTTAAATAAGAAAATGATTTAGAAAGTGTAGGGTTTATAAAATCATGTAAAAATTCATATAGCAAGTGTTCACCATAAAGAAACAGGAATAACTGTACATTAAGGAAAAAATGTATAAGTAATGGACAAATAAGTGTACTGAAATAGTAACAGTAGGTAGGGACAAAGATATGGTCAAATTTTTCTTTTTGTATTTTTCATTGCATCTATAATGACTATGAAATTTCTTTAAAATGGAGAAAATCATCTTTCTTTACAGGGAGAGAAAGAAATGATTTACTGCACTTCTATTTTTTTAATCCCTGAAAGTGGAAGAGAACAATGGAGCAAGAAATGGGTAAGTGAAGAAGAAACTTGGCATGGGGAAGGATACTAGAAATCATATGCAAGAAATAACAAAAAAGGAAAATGAACAAAAAAGGAAAATTACATTGACAATGACAAACTGGAGGCAAGTATAAAATTAGGTAAAACCAGGCACTGACAAAGTTCCACACAATTCAACAGGATGACACAAAGCTATTTTGGCAATAGAACACAGGCTCTATTCTGAACTACTGAAAAGGATGGCAGAAGCTAATCATAATATCAAAATTTGTCAGTGAGGAAGGCAGGATGGAACTCAAGAGAATGTACAAAAGAACTAAAACAGGCTATAAAATCCTAAAGAGAGGTGGGTCTTTTGCATTGTAAAATGGAACTCATATCAGAAAAGAGATCCATTAGGTTGGTGACTACTACATCACGGCTCAGTAGTGAATTGAAGTAAGTGCTTGATCTTTCTAATATGTGAAATGCAGAAAAGCTGACAGAGACAGAAGAGAATGTGTAGGTCTTTGTTGTTATATTTGATTTGTATTGTTCCACTAGACAATTAACCTCAGATGCAATCCAAACATAACTCTTGTCCAACAATAGGCTATGTTCACATATGTTGGGGTGCAGGAGGGAGAAAAAGAAACATGCCTTTCAAGTTCAAGATCATCATTTTTGCTGAAAACACTGTATGAGATTAATGCATTAGCCAGCTAAGTACAGGTTTTCTCCACTATACAGAAGTAGAACATTCTTATTAGGTTATATTTTGGGTTTAGAAACACTCAAAAACTTTCCCATGTAAGTGAATGGCAAGAGCACTCCCACACCCCAAAAACAATGTATCAGATCCTACCTAGTTGGAACAGTCTACTTTCAGACAGGAAGCAAACCTGAATTCTGCTGTAACATAATTCTCTTTTTGAAGGAATTTATATCTAAGGTCACCATGGAGACTATAAAACAGAACCCAACATACATCTTACTTTAATGATTAACCACTAGATTAATTCATATGATTTCTAAAATTAAAGTTGAAAATAGCATAAGTAATTTCTTCTCTTCTGTTAACATTAGGCTGCTGTTTTTGTGAATCTGGGTCCTAAGGTATTTTATTTTCTTTTGCAATTTATTAAAACAGAAATTTTCTTAAGAAAGCTTAGAGCATCATCAAATTCTCACATGCTTCTACCTTTAAGACAACAAATGAATCCTAAACAGCTTTGGAACAAGACAATAAATGGTTGTTTTCTGGTTTGTATACATACTCCTTGGGGAGAAACTGTGGTCAGAGTGTGTCAAAACTGTGACTGTGGAATATACAGAAATTGAACAAAAGGTCCAGAAAAAGACAAAACTTGCAAGCTGACCATAGAGCTGAGGCATATAGCAGGTGAGGAAGAGGGAGAGTGGTCAAAACAGGGGAAGGGAAGAGCACAAGGAACTCTGTTGATGGGTCACAAGGGCTATGTTGGTAGTGGGAGAACTTACAGGGACTACACCTATAAAAATGAACAATGTAAGAAAATAAATTTAATAATAAAAAAACAACAAAAACTGTGGCAGCCTCCAGCGTAAGCCCTGCACAAAAATATACTGGGATACAGGACAAGTGCTTCCCAGAAAGTACTATTCTAGAAACTGGACACACCTACTTCCTTCCCATGTTTCACAGGGGCTTGCCATGATTGCAGTAGCATTTAATGGGAGGCCCACTTTTCTTCCTCACCTAATCATTTCACAAGATTACTTCTCCAAGCCATTATATTCTGTAAAGAGTTCAATGCCATCATATGAATGAACAATAAGAATAATTTTCAAAATTACCACTGCATGTACTTTTCTTAGAATTCATGAATTGTAATACTGGTGTTAAGGGAAGAATTAAGTATAATAATCACAGTGTTTAACATAATGGGGGAACCAAATTTTGGTTCACGTGACTATGATAAACAGAAAGTCATACTCTAATGCTAAACTCTCTTCCCTTGTAGCTTAATGATGATTGATAACTCTAGAGTATCCACCAAATGACATGACTAAAACGGTGTCTTAAATCAAGGGCTATCCAATCAAGGGAGCACTGCACACTTACATCCTGTTTCTGGTCTTTGTATTCATACCACAGCTTTCACACCATCTAGAATATGATGACTCACAAATATTAAATTTCTAGCTCTCATTTTCCCCTTAACTTCAGAAAATATTGCTAACTGTCCCAGATTCCACTTAGATATCTCTCAAGTATCTCAAACTTTGCTCAAAATGAAATCATCATCATCACATTCCTCTTTACCTTGAAATTATCCCAGGCTAAAATCAAATCACCTTTGAAATCCTTCCTTTCTATTTTCACTCCCTACATCAAATGTATTATCAAGTTGTATTGATTTGGCTCTTACATATTGTTCAAATCTCTCTTCTCCTTTCCATCACTAGAGCCAGTGATTTAAAGTTATTATGATAGCACTTCACACATTTATTATATTAGGTACATGTCTGGACTAGATGATCTTAAGGTGCTTTCCACAAAGGCAGGGACTTAGCCTTGTACTCTAATACCTAAGACACAGTAGGTGCTTAAACTATGTTTGCTAAATAAATTTTCACTTGATGAGTAAGAGTCCAGGACTTGGTTGAAGCATGATAGAAACCAATCACAGAAAAAAGGCATTTTTAAGACAACTATGACATTCCATGAACTGGTAACTGGTACTAAATAATAACTGTTAATTATGTTCAGTGTATCAACAGTACTAAAGTTATGCAAATAAAGTGTTCCAATTTTTTAGAAGCATAACAAGGGATATAGCAATAAGATGACTTTGTCTGTGATTTGATTTAAAATACTTCAAAATAGAAAAAAATAGGGGAAGCAAATGTAGCCAATCTTGGTCATTACTGATTCTGAGTGTGGAATAAATATATGCAGGGTTCCATAAGTTTCCCTACTTTGGGATAGATTTGGAAATTATCAGAAAAAAAAAAATTCTTCAAAGAGCACTGTTCTACAAGAGTCATTACATTCAATGAGTTTTTACTAATAATTTTTGCTAAGTGTCCTAACTTTTTACCCCTTGTATTGCAATTTCCAAAAGACTATCACAGAATGATGCCCTAGTCAGGATTTCTGGCAATACTATAAATCAGGAAACATTTAGATTTTTTTTTTTTTTTGCACACAGTTCCTGCCATTACCCTGCCTTTTACCAAGAAACCCTTAAGTTACTTTCATCATGAGAGCTTAGATATTCTGATGACTCAAGCTGATTTTTGTCAGCAGTATAAGTGCCAATGCTAAGCAAGCTTGGGCTTGCCAGAAACTGGGTACAGCTGCAGATCCTGAGAAGAAACAGGCCTAGAACCATGTGCTAGAGAGCACGTACCCTCAACATTGGATCTCAGATCCATCTTCAAGTGTGCATGGCCAATTGCATTTCTATTTAAAATGGCATGGCCTGTCCTTGGTGGAACATGTTCCCAGTGCAGACAGACTTTTTCAGGAGTTGAATGAAAACTTAAGCAAATGTCTTAAACCATCAGCTACCAATGAGAACATACTGCTTATCAAGCCAGTCCCAGTCAAAGTTTACATCATTGGATTCTCAATGGCAACAAGTTATTTTCTAAAAACTAGGAGCTGCAGGCAAGTGCTTGAGAACTTTTATACAGAATAAAGAAGATGTGAGGTTGGTTTCTTGGAAGGGTTAAAAAGCAAATGGAATGTTCAGGGTGGTAAGACTGCAAGGGGAAAGTTGGGGTCATTTGTTTTTTATGAAACTTTCTCCAGAGTTAAGGTGCAGTTTGTAGCAAAAGTGGAAAAAAAGTAAGAACAAGTGACCGCTCTCTGTTTAAGTGGGAAGGAAGGAGGATCACCGTAAGGAAAACATCCAAAATTTCAAATGATAAAGACAATGCTTTAAAAATCAAAAGTGGACTTTCAGCCTTCTGAGGTTCTATCAGACAGAAATGCCTTCTAGAAGGAACAAAAATACAAAGGGATGAAATGAAACTGAAAGGGTATAGATGTTTCACTAGCACAAGGGCAACCCAAAGACATGATTCCAAGCCCATTAGAGTATTCAATATTTTCTCCTACCCAAATTAAAAAGCTTAACTAATCGCTTTTGCTAATCATTTCATAAAGTTCCAGTGATCTCCCTAGTTGAAATTATTCAAGGTAAAAGTTAGAGGTAATAAGTATCATGTGAATCTGATAGGTAGAGAAAATAACAGAAGAATAAAGTCTATTAAAAAAAAAAAGCAATAACAACAAGAAGGCTTTTGTGCTACTAGAGAAGATCAATATGGCAAAACTCCAGAGAGTAGTGATCTGGTCTGGGTGGGTGGAGGGTGCGAGGAGACAGGAATAGTGTCTCATGCTCTGCTGCTATGGATCACCACTGTAGAGATTAATAGAAGAAAAAAAAAAAAAACACCATCATTTGAAACTGAACTTTCTATCTGAGAGAGGGAGAAAGCATATAAAAGCTTTTGGATCTGTGTCAAGGGAGCAAAGATATTTTGAAAGTTTGGCAGGAAACCAAAGAGCTACACCCACATGCAAAGCTTAACTGCTTCCAGCACACTAACTAGACCACATATTTCCCTAGCTGGGAAGTGCTGGCAGGGCTTGGAAAATTTGAGAAGGGTAGGGCTGCCTAGCCATATTGCTTAGTAACATTCCCAGATGAGGATGGAGAGACGAGACTATATTCTGAAGAAATTTTCACCTTTAGCCTTAGTCAAAGGACTCTTAGGCAAGAGGAAAAACAAACAAAAAGGGAAATTATAGTGTGGAATGGTTTACCTTCGGAGAGCAGTTGAAATGCATACCGGGTACTGGTAGTGTAGTTACATACATTGTAATACACCGATACAGGTACAGCGTGCCAACTATGCAGAAAAATCTTCTGCTAATAATAGACCTAGAAAAAGGGAAAAACAGGGCAGACACTCAGTCATGAAATTCCACAGGTTCATTTACTTTAAGCTTTCAATGACCCAACAAAACAAACCCCACAGCTTTTTGAGAAGTTGAAACTAGAATGTTACAGCCATAGCTAATAGGAGCTAAGGATTTTGAGAATGGTTTTTTAAAAATAGTCACTGGTCAAAAGAGTTTAAAATGTTCTGCAGTGTTAATTAGGCTTTGAGAGGCCTTACATTTGAGTTGACATTCAACTGATGTACAACTGGGGCCTATTCTGATTTGTTGGAGCTGACTCGGTTCCCGTGGTTAAACATTAAGAGAGTGTCTTTTCTGTCACAAAGGGAAGATGTTCAAAAAATTAAAATGACATTAAAATGAGGATTCAAAACGATTCTGACATTTAATGAGTCAAAGACATTAAACAATTTTATTCATATATCCCAGAAACGGATTCTTTTAGCTGACCTTCAAGAAAGCACAATGCCAAGAAAAGAGCCTGTCCGCGTGATAGCACCTGAGCCTCACCTCTCTCTGTTCACTATGTGGTCTCGCGATAGCCTATAGCAGACATTTTTGAGTCTCAGTTTCCTAATCTGTAGACCAGGGATAATAACGTTAGAAATAATGTAGAGAGGGCCTCCCCGGTGGTGCAGTGGTTAAGCGCTGGGTAGCGAAGCTGCCCACAGCCTTTGCAGCGCGGGTTCGATCCCAGGCTGCTCCCCACACCAGAGGAGGGTCCCACATGGCACACAGACCTCTCCTGCCGCTGCTGCTCCCCTCAGCAGTGGATTTCGTCAGTCTGCCTGCTCTGTTCCCTGTTCTGGCTCTGGTGAATTCTCTCGCCCTCCCGCGCTTCTGACTGTACCCAGTGCATGTATAAATAAATAAAAAATAAATCTTTAAAAAAAAAAAAGAAATAATGTAGAGAAAATCCTTGTCTTATATGCATGATGGCAGCCATTAAGTGCATAGGATTTGTAAATGTTTAACAAAATAAGCAAGAATTAGAAAGAAAAATCTTTTCCATTTCAAGTTGATCTGTGGTTCTAATGAAATTATTTGCTGTATACATGTGACTATGCAGATTGAGATTGAGAACTCCCCCTTAATATCAAACCCACATAGGCTTACTTTACTTAAACTGTACAAATTTCAGTTTATCCTGGGACAAGAATATTCCTTTCTACTTCCCTATTCTACCAGAGGCCAGAATCAGTTTTACAAGTATCTGCTTTCTCAATCTTGAGTTCAAGTTTCAAGATTGGTCTGAGAAATCTGAGTTGAACAAAACAAATAAAGACAACACACAGGCATTCCCCTGAGAACAATTAAGCAATGTAAAGTGGGGCAATATTAGATAATAATAACAATACTAGCCTATAAATATCTAACCAAGAATACTTGAAATACCAAAGTGAATTTTACCAAGGTGGATTTTAGATCTAAAAGGCATATATATTCAAAGACATATTCTAATACATAATTTCTTAAAAAAGAAAATACTTTCCCACCATCACTAACCATCCTGCTCAAATCAACATAAATTATTTGCAATTTCACTTGAGCTATAAAAGAAAAACCTGTTGACAGAAAACTGTTAAGTCTATCCAGATCATATTCATCTCTTTAGAGGAACGACGACAACAAAATCACTGCTCTCATTCAATTTTGGAAGAGACTACTATCTTAAAATCACTTTGTTTGGTTGTTTCATGGTATATAGTACACCCACATACCTCAGCTAATTATTCCCATATCTCATATCTCAGACTGGAGTCACAGGAGTAGCAGTGAAAGGATTTCAGGTTAATCTGAGAATGAGGTGTATGAAAAAAATGATAGAGAATGAGGAAAGACAAATCCTCTCACAAAAAAATATAATTTTAATGCAACAGTCATGGATGATTTAGTCACATTTATTCTTTGACTTGAAGTGAAAAGTCAAATGACTTTTTCCATGTGACTCCATCAGCATTAATGAGGTAACAAGTTGGAAGTAGCTGTTCATAAGAATCTTCTGATCTTTGGCATTTTTTAATCTTTTTGAAATCAAACTTAGAATATCTTTGTGTGTAATGCATGCTAAATTAGGATCTCTAAGCACAAATTTAAAAGAGCGTGATATGTTTCAAAGAATTGTCTGCAGTTAAGGTATTTCCTTCCTTAATCAAAGAATTTCACACATTAGAATTCTTATTTAAAGGTTTAAAATAAGTTCAAGATGTGTTTTTTTTTAAAAAAGGTTAAAGTAGTTAAAAATGTAAGAAGGCAACAAAAAGCCACTGAGGAAAACTTTATGAGATATTACCAGAGACTGAGTGCCAAAAATAAGATGCACATGTAATTCTCACAACCACAAGGGACCTTGGTGATGGTGCATGGGTAAATTGGTGGTGGAAATTCTATGGGGACTACACCTGAGAAAAGAAAGCAAACATTGTAAAGAAGTTAACAATGATGTAAAATATAAATAAATAAATAATTTAAAAAAATCCACAATGGTCCTTTTATCATATGGGAAACATGTCTCCTTTCAAGTTGGAAAGAGGTCTGTTTTCCATCTGCTCACACTTTACAATTACTATCACTTCACAGACACTTAGAATTGGTCAGAGTTATCTATTCTCCCAAGTATTTGTGTGAATAGACACAGTATTTTTTTCCTGAGAGGAAAAGAAAAACATACTTGTTAAGTTTGAATATAATAAAATATGAATAAAAGTGTTAATATTTTATAGATAATTATTAAGACTTGCTAGAAAAGACTTGTGAGAACAGGTGACTTTATTAAACTTTTTCATATCCCTACTTAAAAAGGCAACAGTGGTCAGACCTCGTTAAATACACACAAATCAGGCTTTTCAGAGCAGTACTACACTGTTGTCAGCATCTAGTACAACAGTCTAAAACCCTAAAGGGAAAAAATGAAAAAAAGGAATTAATATAGTGGAAAGTAAAATGAAAAACTAGAAAGTTCTTTTGCTTCCTACAAGTTCTCTCTTTCAACTAAACCACTGCCAGAAGACATACAATTCTTTCAGCACTCGGACCTAGTCTGTAAGCTCTTGATGGGACCTATTCAGCTCTTAGCCAATAGATCCTGAAATGCAGTGGTGGAGCTAGGTAACAGTCTAAAACTAAGCGGTGATAAAGAGGAAGGCACACACAACTGGAATAGAATCAAGGAGGCAAGCATGGAGGTCAGTGTTTAATTCAGGACCATGACTAGACTGCAGTAGATGCTATGTGGACAAGGTGACATTGAGCTTATCTTTCAACAGGGCTTGCTCAGCCTTTAACAAAAGCTCACTTGGTAGCCTGGACCATCTTTAATAACTTCCTTGTAAATTTGTTTCCTGTCCACAAAAGAGTATCACTTTCTTATGAACTATAAAAATATTATTGAGGTATTTCCCTAGGCTGTTATGAATAGTAGCTAGAGCTTTGCCAAATTCCCCCTGTATACCACTTTCTGTGTTATTTAATTTTTAAAATAAACTGTAGGGCAAGACTATCGTCCTATGTAATGGACATGGGAATTGTAGCTCAGAGTTTAAACTGAAACAAATATTTTACACAAGACATAAATGTTTAGGAAATTGTTTCCAATTATGTAAGAAGTTCCAAATTTGAGAGTGCACTGCTGTACAGCTATAGATGACTGATATTTAAATGACATTTTAAAAGCTACTTAACTCATATTTTTCATTATTTTATACAGTATTTCACACTGATCCAAACTCCACAAAATAAGCATTTTGATAACTTACTAATTATTAAATTAGTAAAAAATAGTATATTCTTTTAGCTATCCAACACTAAATGCATCCATTTTCCATTATTTCCAATGTATGCCCAGTTAGATTTGCTAACAGTTCCTCCATTTCATTCTGAAATGTCTTATACTTCTCATTCTAACTCACCTGAACCCACAAGGTTCCTGTTTTTACTCATGCCTTCCTGAAGTCCATTCCACATATAGCAGTCAAAATACAGAGTACAATTTGTTCTTTAAAATTCTTCCAATGATTATAAATACAATTTGAGCAAAATCTAAATCCTTTACTTAGGCCACAAGGCCCGCAATGACGTGGTTTGCCTTTCTCCAACCTCCCCTTCCCATTCTCTGGATGCCAGCTTCAGTCCAATGCCATTGGAGTAGTTTGAACACACCATGTACAATCCCTTCTGCCTTAGGTAGGACCTCTGTGCTAGCCATTCCTTCTGCCTGGAAGCCTAGAACACTGCCTGGCATTCAGATCTCTGAGACACCATCTATTCCATATTAAAAAAAAAAAAAATAAAGTTCTCTATCTCATCCTGCAACTGCACTATCTTCATAACAGCCTCCTCAACCCCCTATATTCTGTTGAAAGTAACTCCAAACGGTTTCTGAAATCTGTTTTTCTCCCCTTAATTCCCTGCTACTAGCCCTAGAGTCCCTGAATTATGACAACCACTTGCCACTAACTGCTGAATTTCAAGTTACTTTATCTGTCTTGTCTTAACTATGAATCCCAGGACCTGAGCAAAAGGAGCCACTCATTATTCCCAAAACCCTGGCTTCTTGCTTTTGCCAGCAGGTTTCTTCCTGTCCTCTCCTATTACCTGGTCTGCTATAATCCTACCCACCACTCCAAATACCACACCTCCCCATAAACCCTTCCAGATGTCTCCAACTGGAGCCATCCTTTACTTCATCCTTCACTTCAGAACTTCTGTCTCTATTTTATACTATTTTTAATCATGAGGCTGGCATAGCCATTACCAACAGAAGGCCTAATCCTTCTATTAGAGAATGCTCTTAAAGTTGTACTTTACTCATCATTTTGTCCCAGTAAGTTGTTGCAATACTGGCAACAACATGTGGTTCTGTGATTAAGAACTTCACTTCTTACTTCCTGTGACTTTACTGCTTCTTCCCATAAATGTTTATCCTTTAAACCCCTTCACATATCTGCCTGGATTAACTGGCCCTGAAGTAACCAAGCCTTTACTTTGCATCCTTTCTGCAACTGTGGCGACCGCTGCTTTCATCCAAACAGGACCATAAACCCTGGGAACTGGGGATGATGTGAGTCCTGTCCTCTTTCCCCGCTCCCTCCCTGTATCCTTACTGCCCTGATTGGGTTTCCCTACCCATTACAGGAGTCTCCACCATTCCAGTTCATGATAACCCAAAGCTAATTTGGTATTTAGGAAAGAAAATTCCAAGCAAAGATCTATAAACAAATGAAAGGGAAAAGAACAAATGCTACACAACAAACAGTAAAGTGAAAATACATATCCCCCCTGGCAGAGCTACTGCTCATTTACTATTTTCTGGGTACCACACTGGTGAATCAGGGGAATGAGCAGACCCATGCACCAGCTTAGAAATGCATCTGTCCAGGGCCTCCCTGGTGGCATAGTGGATTGAGCGCAGCACGGTAAAGCCGTCCACAGCCTTTGCTGCACCAGTTCAATTCCCAGCCAGCCAGGGAGATACCCACATGGCGCAGCAGACCTCTCCTGTCTCACCTGCTGCTCCCCTCAGCAGTGTATTTCAGTCCTTCTGCCTGTTCTGTTCCCTGCTCCGTCTCCGGTGAATTCTCTCACCCTCCCATGCCTCTGGTCTGTACCCCAGTACTTGTAAAAATAAATCTTTTTTATTTTATTTATTTTTTTAATAGAGGCATGTTTTATTTATTTATTTGTTTTTGTTTATACATGCACTGGGTACAGTCAGAAGCGTGGAAGGGTGAGAGAATTCACCAGAGGCAGAGCGGGAAGCAGAGCAGGCAGAAAGGACTGAAGTACACTGCTGAGGGGAGCAGCGGGCGGCAGGAGAGGTCTGCGCGCCATGTGGGACCCTCCTCCTGTGGCCGGGATGCAGCCGGGGATCGAACCGGCACCGCAGAGGCCGCGGGCAGCCTCGCAACCCAGCGCTCAACCGCTGCGCCACCGGGGAGGCCCTGTAAAAATAAATCTTTAAAAAAATAAATAAAAAACATTAAAGTTAAAAAAAGAGAAAGAAATGGATCTGTCCAGAAACCTAGTGTCTTTTTGTCTTTTAAAAATCCAACTCAAAGCGATTTTACAGCTTTGGTTTTAGTTATTTTGACCACACTCCTGATTAACATGTATTATTTATGCCATTTAATAAAAGGAAAAATTAGAGTGTAAAGAGTTCAACTGTAAGCCTGGGGTCCACCACTCAGAGGGCCACAACACAGCACAGGTCTCAGATACCAGTTAGTTTGTATTTTTACTAATGAAACTGTCACATTTAAAAAAATGGAGAGCCACCCTGGTGGCTCAAGGGGTTAAGTCTCAGCACTATGAAGCTATCTGCAGCCACTGCAGCATGAGTTCGATCTCTGGCCAAAGAGCTAACCCACATGGCATGGCAGACCTCTCCTGACTGGCCCGCTGCTCCCCTCAGCAGTGTATTTCAGTCAATCTGCCTGTTCTGCTCCCCACTCTGTCTCTGGTGAATCCTCTCACTGTGTTGTCCCCTCCCCTGCACTGTCACTGCACCGCTGGCTTACACCCCAGCTCTTGTATGCATAAATAAAATTAAAAATCTTTTTAAAAAATTTTAAAAAGGAATGGGCTTAGATTATTTTTTGAAGCCCCATTTAAAAGACTGCAAAAGAACTTCACAATTAAGTTCAGAAAATGATCCACACTAGTGAATTTGCAAATAGCAGGTGATTTTATAAAATTATTCCCACTGAACCCATCTTTAAAAAAAATTACTTCCTGGGTTAAAAATAGATTGAAGCATAAAGCAAAGAAAAAAATGTTGCTCTATATGATACGAAAGACATCAATATGATCTATTTGAGACATGCCTATCTATGTAACAAAAGGAGGGGCATTTCTTGTTAGCATTTTGGGATATTAACAAAATAAATACGTGCATATATGTGTGTATAAACATATGTGTATATATACACAAAAGTGTATTTATACAGTGTAAATACATCTATGTATAGCCAGGTCTTTCCTCATTCCTTCCCTCCAACAAAACTTAACCACTTAGAATCACACTCTCGGGGCTTGTTCAGTGACAATTAGTAGAACTGAATGATTAAATATTGCTCCTGGGCTAATGGATTATCCTTAAAAGTAACCCATTTTAAGAGGGTTTTTCTAAAAACATCATAAGACATATGTCACCAGCAGTGGTTAACAGTTATTAAGTTCTAGTGCAACACTAGCATAGTGCAACACTCAATAAATGTTAACTGCTGCTCTTATTATTTATTCACAAAAGTGCATATGTGCTAGGCACTGTTCTGGCTTTAAGATACAGCAGTGAACACAAGTGACAAAAAGGCTGCTTGATGGTACTTATGTTCTAGTGGAGGAGGTGGACAATAAACAACATAAACAAGCAAAATATAGAGCACACTGGATAAGTACTGAAGGGTAAAACTAAGCAAGAGTGCCACTAAGGGAAGGGAGGTTACAATTTGGAGGTAAGCTGATCCGATGAGGTGTAGATAGATATGAGGAGGTGAACAAGGAAGATACCTGTGGGAAAAGGTTCTGGAGGCCAGCATATGTGGGTGTTTGCTGACCAGCAAGGGGGTCAGGGAGCAGAGTGCATGAGGACATGAGATCCTGGGGGGTTGGACCCCTTTAGTTACCATGAGGATTTTGGTGGAAGGAGAGCACAAAAGCCAACTTAACCCTTACAGAAACACACAGTACTGAATGGATAAGTGACTAAAAGGAAGCAAGAACAGAAACCGAGGCCGGTAGGGGGCTCTTGCACCAACCCTGGTAACAGATGATAGTAGTGAAGACCTGGGGCAGCAACACAGGAGGTGAGCACAGGCCGGATATGCAGTGGAAGCAAATGCCAAACCCAAAATTGAGACAATTTGGCTGAAAATAATGGAAAGGAATAACAATATTTACTTGGGCATGGGGCAGGCATGGGGGCCAGGTGGATGCCAAAGCTCAGTCAAATGCTTTACATATATTATCTTACTCAATCCCACACACAACACTGGAATGGACACTCCTTATGAATCCCATTTTTGTAGGGAGGAAACAATGTGACTATGGCAGTTGGGTAACTTGACCAGTTACACTCAGATAGTAGGTGACTATAGAAAGAAGATCATCTTAAACTAGCAATATTTACAGTATCCTAATGCTTTACTGCGGCTGTCACAAAAGAACATCTTGGTGGGGGAACAGATGTCACTTTTATATTGGATCATGAATTAATTAGCCATCCCTGGTGGGTTTTTAAAGAAGAGAGGAAGAGATAATCCCTGGTCATGCTATCAAAATAGAAGGCAAATACATGATACAACTCAAAAATACATAAACAGATTACATGTATATGAGCACACAGAAAAATATCAAAAGGGACATGAACCTACATGATACTCATTTCTGAAAACATAAGTAACTTTTCCCTACTTGTTTATCTTCTAAACCACCTACAAGTCAGATGCATTACTTCTTGTATTACAAATAAAAATTAACTCACAAAAATTGCTATTTACTACTTTTTTCCCCTCTCTTGCCCTTTTATCCTAATCCTTGGCTTAAAAGCCTTTTATAATGTTTATGTAAATTTAAAACCCAAAATTGCTGGGATTATGAATTTAGGGAGTTTCAGTGTGAATCTAGTTTCCATACAATTCCTAGGGCTTAGGGTAGTATTTAAATCTTGGGACCTCAACTGGCATAATTTAGAGAAGGTTAGCTAACTTGTTGGCTAACATGAGAATGAGGAGGTACAACATGGCGTTCAATCTGTCACCTGTCTCCTTAATAACTATTTTTCCCACTCCAATAATGCCCCAGTAAAGGAGGTCTGCAAAAGCCAAGGAGTTTCAGATTATGTGGGAAGATAATAGGATAGAAAAGATGCCCAGAAAAGGGGGAAAAAAACCAGGATCTCACCCAGATGCATGATGGGTGGAATTAGAGGAGGAAGACTTGCTAGAAATAGAGAGGAAAGAATCAGATTAGGCACTGCCGATCAGCTGTCTTCAAGTCAAAAAGCATGACTGAAGCTGGTGGCACAGGGGACTCCCAGTGTGGTGGTGAGTCACACCTCAGAGGCTATAGGACAGCAGTGGTTACAGCAGGGCTCAGCATATTTTCTGTAAATCACAAGGAAAAACAACATGTGATAGCTGTCAGCGTTCACAGGTCCACCCTGGAGCAAGCGTACATGTTTCCTGAATGCTAATGACACATAAATCTCTTAATTGAACCTGTTTCATTCTATCTGTCCTGTGTATGTCGAATCTTGCCACTATATCTGCTAAGGAAGTACATTTCCAAAGGACAGGTGTCTGCTCTATCAGGACATTTCTAGCCTAGATTTAGAGTGAAGGCCCCTAAATCCCTACAACATTCCAAGTGGGACCCAGGGCAAGTCAAGAGCTACTCTGAGTTTCAGTTAAACTCACTGAGAGAGGGAATGACACTTACTTTAAGGGTTGGATTGCACTAGATCAAATGAAAAGGCATGTTTAAAAAAATCTTATTATTCAAATAGCTGTTTTGGAATCTGCCATGTGAACAGAGCGATTTTCTGACAACATGGATGACAAGGCATGGAAAAGAACAGACTCAGAGGGAACACATAATGATGTGTCTGCATGTGGAGAAGGAACAGAAAGGATGGAAAGACATGATCCTGAGTTCCTATCTTGCTTTATTGCTGGAAGATCGTTTACTGGCCAACTAAATGGGCCAGGTACTGTAAAGCTACAATAACATGAGAGAATTTTTGTCCTTGTGAGTTTATATTTAGATGGTTTGGACAGTACACATTTTTAAAAACTTAGATGTTGCTATGAGAACAAACAAAAGTTCTTCCAGAAGATAACCTTTGCGCAGCTTTGTTTTGCTCATTGCTGTATCCCTAGCATATAGTCTTCAACAATTCTTGATAAGTAAGTAAATGTAAATATGTCCTGAAGTTCCATTAAAAGTTAACCTTGTGTCTGTTGCATAAAGTCAACCTATGTGACATGATGTTAAGAAAAGGTTCTTGAAAAATAAACTGTTGAATAGAAATGTGGAGAGATCTGCTTTATATTAAATACTCTGTATCAGGAACTTTAATGTACTTTAGTCACAACCTCAAAGACTTAAAAACAATTGAAAAAATGTTGACAATAACTGTGGTCATAAACTACCTTGGGGAATAGGAGCACTTTGATCCAATCAACTTAATACAACAAGAAGCAATGACAGAATTAAAATGGGATACAATGAAAGATAAATGTTGGTGGTAAGTCTAGTCTGTGAATAAGACACAAACCAAAAAAACCAAATAAGCATCTGACAGCAACAGCTGCCAATCAGCACAATGATGATGTCCTCGGAAATTACATTTCTTTCCCAGAAGTGAGGTATTTTGGTAGATACCCTCCCAATAAACAGTCCCCAAAGCCAGAGCATTATCAAAGGATAACATACAAAGCAGCTTCTGAATACAAAATACAGACTGGTGCCAAACATCTAAAAATCCATATCAATAGTTTCATAGTGTCATCCCAGAAAAGCCACAATGGAAAAATCTATCTGTTCTCTTCTGCAAGATGAACAAAGATCCCAGAAATACTTTTCAATAGAGACATCATGGCAGGTCTTAAGCAGGATCTGCCAGCACCATTTCCTTTCCTACTTCTTTCCCTTAGGCATGTGATCAGTTTTCAAAGAACCCACTCAGTTTCCCTGTATCTCTATGCAACTGTTTATGCCAGAATCTCTTCTCCCAACATGCCTCAACCCCTAAGCTCCTTCAACTCTATTCCAACTATCCAATGGCTCCTTCTATTTTTTCTTGGAATCTTTTTACCTGCAATATTTAATTTATCCTTACAAAACACCCCCACCAACCACAACTCTCACCAAATGCTTGGTACTACTCCTCTGGGCCAGTATCCAATCCCAAATAAGCCACAGTAGAAAACACTAGGATAAATATGTGACCTGACTTTGTTTTGCAATAAAATATATTCAAGCAAAATTGTGTAAACTCCCAAATTAGTGAATCCGATCTCCTCACTAAATTCCACACAAAATTAAGACATTCAGAGAGACCCAAAATCTTTGTATGAGAAAGATATTATAAAAGAGCATGCCCTGTGGCAAAAAACATAAGGAGCTCTAAATTTAGCAGAAGCCATAGCTTCCTCAAAGAGTTGAAAGAGTTCATGCCTTCCACCATTGGAGCACGAATG
The DNA here is from genome assembly GCF_964194135.1 of Talpa europaea. Classification (NCBI taxonomy): domain Eukaryota; kingdom Metazoa; phylum Chordata; class Mammalia; order Eulipotyphla; family Talpidae; genus Talpa; species Talpa europaea. Next base: position 59,533,051 of record NC_140077.1, read on the forward strand.
TATTTATTGGTCAAACTGAGGTACGTGAGTCTAACTCACAACCACCTTCTACCTGCACTACTTTAATGGTGTCCTAATGGGTCCCCTACCGCCACTTTTAATTCACTGTTCTCTACATCACAACCAGTGTGATTCTTTCCAAATACAAATCTGATAATAACATTTCCTCTCATAATTTATCACACTTGAAACAAAATCCTAACTCTTTACTTGTGGCCCACATACCCTACCTGACACACCACACACACTTCACTGACCTTCTGTGTCACCACTTTCTTCTAGCCCACTTGGCACAGAGTCCTTGACACTTAGTCAAGGAAGCCTCAGATTCTGTACTTACCATCTCTCCTGTCTGTACTGGTCTGTCCCAACACCTTGCCTGGTATTTTCCTTCATTTGATTTTGGTGTCTACTCAACTATTACCACATTGGAAGTCTTATCTAAAATACTATTCCCCTTCCCACCAGCCAACACTCTGTAACCCTTTATATGGCTTCATTTTTTTGCATTTTCCCTATCACTAACTGACATTATATGCTAAATTGTTTACTGACTGCTATATGCAGGCCAGAATGTAAGTTCCATGAGAGCACCAGGGGCCTCTGCTCACTCTAACTAACACCACTGGGGTCTACAACAGAGCCTGGCACATACTAGGTTGCTCAGTATACACAAGCTGAATGAATAAATTTTAAATGAGCACTTTCTATGTGCTAGACTCTGTACCAGATCATGCAATGGAAAGATAAATGACAAAAAAAGGATCTACTCTTTCCCTTTGAGAAAGTTACAATCTAACAAGGAGACACTGAGTATAATGGAATGTGGTATGAGTTTGTTCAAGGAAAATTGTGGCACAGAGTAGTTAAAGATGAGGTAGGATTAGACATTGAGTTTGATGCTAAGGAACTAGCCCCACCCCCATCCCATGTACATCATTAAGTAGAAAGAGAGAGGTAATGGATTTGAAATCAGAGTTCACAGAACTTTCTGAGTATTTATATACAAGGATCTAAGGAGTTCTAAGTTTCTAGGTACAGCCATTGCCCACATGAAAGAAAGAAGGTGAAAGAAAAGAATGTTAGATCTGGTTGCCAACAAGGTGGGCAGGATTATCTGTGATCACCATCCTAAGTCATGATGATTTCTCTGCTAGCTGGAACACCCTTGCCTTAGAAATTCTGCAGTCCTGCTCCTTGGCCCTCTCTGCCAGGTGTCCTAATAGAGCTGAGCCACGTGTGTCACACATAGGTGTCACCGTGTTAGCCATGACTTAGCCATGCATGAAAAGTCCTTATCAAATCTGTAAGTTTAACAAGTTCTTTATCATGCTTTCTTAAAACAAGGGATACCTGTTTTGCAGTGAAGTCTGACACAAATGTAGAGATTTCCAGGAATTTTTCCTAGTCAGTGGCTTGAAAGTCCAATTCTAAATGGGGAAACAACATTATTTACAATTTTAAAAATTAAAAAATTCTCTAGGTTAGGCATTATTGTATTCCACTTCAAAATGTCATGGAACTCCCACATGGATATATGTATATATAAACATATATACATACAGACATGAGGGGAAGATGTTAAGAATGAAAAAAGGCAAAAAAAAATTTTTTTTAAGTACAAAAAACCCAAAACACGTTTACCCATAAAGGACAATTCCATAGAACATAAGGATAGAACCAAATGTCAGAAGGTCACAAATTCAACATCAAGGTTTTCTAGCACCTCAAACATCTGGCTGATGTCCAGATTTCAGTGATCTCACTTCTCAATTAATAAATCACCCTCTAAATCCAAGTTTCGGATTTTCAGCCTTTGATGATTCTTCTCAAAAAAGCAGAAAATACAGAAGCAAAAGGAGTAGGCTGATTTTATTTTAAAAGGCCCCAAGACTCTTAAAATGAAAGCAACATGCCCCTTTGGGAATTACTGTTCAGCCTTAACTCTTAGAAGCCGTATAAAAGATGCTCTAAATGGAAAGCCTTCTGATGGAGGTTGGGGAAAGGGGTCTAGGTCTAGACTGAGAAGAGTTAAGCACAAAAACAGCAAGAGTTTAACTCTGTTAAATAAAATATTCCTTAACCAGAAGAACCCATTTCTCCAACATGCTGAATAAAACTGCTATGCTGCAACAGGCAAATAAGTAAAAACAAGGGGTGTCTCTGATTCTACACGGCATTTTAATCTTCTTTCTGAGGGCCAGGGAAAGGCTCACCAATACCTACTGCTTGAACTATCAATCTGCATCTGTCTGGGGTGCTACATACACCAAAGTAAGGTCTCCAAGAGGCAGCTGGGAAACCAGGAGTGTGTCCCCCTGCCCCCCCACCCCGGAGGACAGAAGCAGGAATGTTCAGGATTATCCTACCAGTTGGCTTCCATTTCCCATGTCTCTGACTTGCCAACATGGAAACCAGAGAGTGAACTTCAAACAACTCCTTCACTGGGTGTACTCTACATCAAAAGAATGCTCTGCAGCTAATAATACTCATAATTGGCCCATTCAAAAATGTTAGAATCAAATAAAATGCAGTTATATAGAACAATAGAAATAACTACACTGAGAGGCCCCTATTTTATCTGTGAGGAAGACAAGGCTCCTGAGATTTAGATCAGTCCACCCCACCCAGCATGTTAGGGCACGGCCAGGTTGGCTGTCTGTAGCCCATTCATTCTGCCAAGGCACAAGCCAACTAAGTTACTGCTATTAAATAATTTATACAAATGACTTCAGTGCTGGCAATAAGTGCCAGTAATATACAACGTTAGAAAGCATAAAGGGAGAGAGATTTGAATAAAAGTCCATGCTGAGAGAAATATACTTTATAAAAACTAGTCCTAAAGATAGGACACTTCTTAGAACAAGAAAAAAATTACTTAAAAGTCACACTTCTGTGACAGATTTGGATTCAAATATGATATGACCTGCACAACACTATATTCTGGGGCTGTGAATTATTTGCTTGCATGTAAAATTTTTTAAGGAAAACCAGAAAACAAGCACACAAACAAAACAACAAAAATTCAAGAAACAAATTTGAGTTGATCCTGCCTTTGTGAAGGAAAAGTACTGCAGTTACTTTCTAAGGGTCTTTTAGGAAAAAGGTTTAGAAATAGGAAAGCGAAGTCAAGTTTGGCAGCTAATGAATGTGATTAGCAAATTCTAATCATCTCATATTTCTAAAGCATGTTCTTAACAAATAATTAAGGCTAACTAAGCCTCTTAAAACTAAAGCAAATATAAGGTAGTCTTCTTCCACCAAATCAAATGCAGCCCAAACCATTTTTTCTATTTTGAAGCTAGCTTAAAATCAAAGACGCTGGCCCCAAAATAAACAAACACCGGCCACTTAGTCAGTTTCCTTCACACAAGGTTAAGATAGTCCTTTCCTGGCAAAGAATCAGAAACTGCTTTTATTTTCATTTGCAGATATATAATTTATAAGGTGAAGAAACACAGTCCTTATGAAACATAGCAGGAAAAAACACTCATCATTTTATGTTAGATAAAACACAGCATAAACTCAGTCAACACTTTATTTTCTTGATTCAAAAATGTTTTTCTTAATAGTCAACCATATTGTGAGGTCACAGAACACAGTTCACTAGAAACTCAGTTCCCCAACAAGCCAGTTTCCAGCTCTGTGCATGGAATTTATAAGGAAGTTCTGATAATGAGTAAATCAAACACATGGGTGATGGTGTTTAGTTTGCTGAAGGCAACCTGAACAAACAGCCTGCCTGAGGTAATATGTATTTCTAGAGCTTGGTTCATGAAAACGATCTTGGATCCACCAGAATCTAAAAAGAGATGCCTGTTTACAATCCCACAAAACTTGAATGGAATGGCCACATATACCTGTAAGTCACTAGATTCTAGAAGGTACTGAACCATTCAAATTCATCCACAGCCCACTGACCTAAGTCTTTCCCCAAGTGTATCATTTTCCCAACAGCCCGAGCCACTGTGGAACAGCATTCTGCACTGTGTATGAAACATCCTTAAATACATATTGCTAAGTTCCAGATGTCTGACCTGATGCAATAGGTTATACAGGCACTCCTGGTATATAGGCCAACTGTCAACAATTTATTTGATGGGTTAGTAACACCAAGACTAGGCAGTTTATCTGTGTTCTCTGATGGTGTCTGAGGGTTTTCATTCCTGTGAAGTGAAACAGAACATCATTCCTAACAATTCTTTTCCTCACGCTCTATGAATCTTATACAAAACAGGCAATAAGCCAGCATTTTCTAAAAGCTACCAGAGTTTCAGTTGGGTATGTGGTTGTTTTATCTTTTTTTTATGGAAATAATATACGTTGATTACTAATCCTTGCTATATTTCATTTCCAAACAAAACATAACAGGCGTGAGCTGTGGATACTCCCCAATTATGTGATTTACTTACTTGTATTTTAGGAGCAGCCACTGAATTAACCAGAGTCCTACAAGGATCATGCCGTTAATTTCACAAATAGAAAAGGCCCACTGCACCCGGTTAAAATGGTCAAAAAATGTGTCCGGTAGTGGAGGCTGCACCTCCTTAGGAGGTACTCGTTCATGGACGACCGAGATCATCACTGTGGTGAGAACGAAACAGGAAAGTGCGTAAAGAAAGGCCAGAAACGTCTTGCCCCACTCCATGGGGTACTGGGAACGCTCTGGTTCTGGCATGGGGATCTTTATCATCTCCTTCCTATATCCATTTGGCATCCCATTGGGTTTGACCTTGATGCTGAAGCTACTATCAGGTGTGGGGATGTCTGTGCCAATGCTGAGGTGCCCGTTGGCATGGCCGTTCTTGTGCACTTCCATGTGGTGTTCCATTTTTAGGGTCTCGATCATGTCCAAGAGCCGCTGCCCATTGTCAGAGGAGACTCGGCACAAGGGGGGCTTTGTGAAATCCTCTTGAGTTAGGTTGATCAAGTCCCGGCCTGTGAAATGTTCCAGAGGCTCACAGTATTCTGGCATAGCATTCTCCAGCAGCCAGTCTGCCACCTTCTTGGGTGACCAATAAACCACTTCCTTCATTGTACTGGCAGACAAGAGGCCGTCCCCAGCTTGTTCCCGCAGGTCAGCAGCCTCCGTTCCTACAGAGCAGGACGCTGTCCCTCCGTGGCTTGTTCATCCTGTCAGGCCTCATGACAGAGACGAGGGCAGCAAGACAGTCGGGCAATTTTTAAATACCTCATGTAGCTGTCGGGGGTTCCTGCGTGCTTGGGTATTAATTCACCTCATTTTTTGACAAGATTCTTCCTTCTGTGGAGGCAAGAGAAAATGTCAAAATAGTTAGACTTTCAAACTAATCCCCTTGAAATGTAAATTTAGTTACTGGTGAAGTATAATACATAGTCCTCAACTATGTTATTAACTTAAAGAACTACTGATTCTCTGGCTAGTGTCCCCATGAAAAAGCATCATAAATTACCTGCAATGGATAAGATCAAGGAGAAATGTTTCCCAGTCTTTCCAATGACATATTTGCTAAGAAATAATTCACTAGTGCTTTGGACACTGCTCAGTATGAATCAGTGATTCTTCGCACACATGCTTCCTGAGGTAATATGAAAGAATATGGCAAATATGCTTCATCTACCATTCTATCTGGTGAAGACATGTTTTAAGATGTACATAACAGGGCCTCCCGTGGTGGTGCAGCAGTTGAGAGCAGGGCTGTGAAGCTGCCCGCAGCCTCTGCAGCACCGGTTCGATCCCCGGCTGCCGGCGAGGGTCCCACATGGTGCGCAGACCTCTCCTGCCTCGCCCGCTGCTCCCCTCAGCAGTGTATTTCATTAGTCTGCCTGTTCTGTTCCCCGCTCTGGCTCTGGTGAATTCTCTCACCCTCCCACGCTACTGACTATACCCAGTGCTTGTGTAAATAAATCTTAAAAAAAGAAAAAGATGTACATAACACAAGAGCATTTAATAATAAATATTACAGAAGAGAAACAGAAATTTCATTCAAAATCATCTATTCAAATATTTTATACTCTTTCACTCCCCCCCACCCCCAAATCAATGAGTCCCTTATTTCAAATGTGCTGGGACACCAAATTTGTAAGAGTTATAAATGCAGCTGCTTGGGTTAAAACACAAATGGAATGAAGGGTCAGGTTCCTCTTGGCTCTGATGACCTTTACATCCCTTTGTGGGATCCAGTTTCAAAGTCAGTGATCTAGTCCAACTCCCTCATTTATAAGTGACAAAACTGAGTTCCAGAGAGGTCAAGAAATTTGCCCGTGGCCAAATGGTAGCTCACATAGAAGAGCTAAAACTTAAGTTTCTCATCCCAAGTTCAGTGTATTTATTTATTAAAATACTTAATCAGTGATGTGGTAATACCCAAAATGTATATCTGTAGGGGAGATTCAAAATCACATAAGTTTATACATGCATGAATATAAGCATGTAAGTTAGGTGTTTTGCATGACATGTATTTATAACACTCACATATATGAAGTCTATGTATTTAACTACACATGGTTTGTAAACACTGCATCAAACAATGGGGAAGAAATATATCACATATTAACTTTTATACTTGATGATGGGCCTAGAGGCATTTTCTACTTTTTTCCTACTTTTCTTTCATTTGCATGTATTATTTTAATAATGTCATAGTCGGGCCTCCCCAGTGGCGCAGCAGTTGAGCGCTGGGTTGCGAAGCTGCCCACAGCCTCTGCAGTGCCGGTTCGATTCCCGGCCACTGGGCGAGAGTCCCACATGGCATGCAGACCTCTCCTGGTGGCCGCTGCTCCCCTCAGCAGTGTATTTCGTCAGTCTGCCTGTTCTGCTCCCCGCTCTGGCTCTGGTGAATTCTCTCACCCTCCCGTGCTTCTGACTATACCCAGTGCTTATATAAATAAATAAATCTTAAAAAAAAAAAAGTCATTTGAATTTTTTTTTTTTAAAAAAGCAAGACAAATTCAAAATAAAAGACCTAGTTCTATAACAAAGCATTGTCATTTAAAAAAAAAAATGGCCTCTGGCAGAAGAAAAACCAGAGTTTTGTTCTTAGCATTTCCCATGCATAACCCATCAGTTGAGTTTCAGTTTATTCATCTGTAAAATGGGTGTAATCCTCTTCTCACAAGGTTGTTGTTAGTGTCTTAAGAACCAGATGTGACAGTTGATGATACATAATCTAGCATCAAAAGGGGTTGTCGGTGCTAAATCCTTGGTTTTTCTTTCTCAAATTTTCAATCAAATCTTAATGGCCAGTTTAAAACATACTGTGAACCTTGTGCAAAAAGCTGGTATTTTCTTTTGTGCATCCACTGTGCACGCCCCTTACTCCCCTTCCTTGTCACACAGCCTGTGGTTAGCGTTTGCCTAGAATCCCCCTCCCCTCACCCCTCACCCCTGAAGAGTATGAGTGACCAGGAAAGGGCAATGATCTAAAGTGTTGATATATCACATCCTCGGACTCAGAAGGTGCCCAATCAATGTCTGCTGGACATTTGGGATATGTCTCTTACACCTAGATGGTTTAATGGACAAGCAACCTACTGACCAATATTGAAAACGCCTTTAAAACTATTTGGATGGTCAAGGACAATAAGATATTCCTCAGAGAAAAATATGAAACTGAATGAATTTGTAATCACTTAAAAAACACTCTAGGGCCTCCCCTGGTGGCACAGCGGTTGAGCGCTGGGCTGCGAAGCTGCCTGCAGCCTCTGCAGTGTCAGTTCGACCCTGGCCGCTGCTGAGGATACCACATTGCGCGCAGACCTCTCCTGCCTCACCAACTGCTCCCCTCAGCAGTGTACTTTGTTGGTCTGCCTGTTCTGCTCCCCACTCTGGTGAATTCTCTCACCCTCCCGCGCTTCTGACTGTACCCAGTGGTTGTATAAATAAATAAGTAAATCTTTAAAAAAAAAAAAAAACACTCTAGAGGAACTTCGATGGTCACTAGTTCTGTCCAGAGTAACCAGAAGACATGCTAAAATAAAGTCCTGGCAGAAGGTCTTATGGGGATGGGCATCTCTTAGCATCAGAACCCAGACTGCTCCCCAAATTATCTTTAGTAGAATTAGAGTACTTGCCAAGGAAGCCCTCAACATTTTAAAATGGCTGTGAGAACTTTAAAGAAAAATTCTCAGTGGAATGATCAAGCCCAAGGCATGAACAGGGGCTTTTCAGGTAGATTCTCCAGCTTGCCCCTTTTCCCAAAGCAGTAAGTCTGCCAAGAGAGGAAACTCCTCAGAACTACAAAGACTAGAACAAGATCAAGGCACATTTCACTTCTTTTTGAAAAGGAAATCTCCTCTAAAGACATAATACTCTTGGGCTTCACTGGTGGCCCAAGGGTTTAAGCACCGTGCTATGAAGCAATCCACAGCCTCTGCAGCACAAGTTCGATCCCCAGCCGTCCAGGGAGAAACCCATATGGCGAGGTAGACCTCTCCTGTCTCGCCTGCTGCTCCCCTCAGCATTGTATTTCAGTCCGTTTGCCTGTTCTGCTCCCCACTCTGTCTCTGGTGAATCCTCTCACCCTCCCCACCACGCGCATCTCTGGCCTGTACCCCAGCTCTTGTATGCATAAATAAATAAATCTTAAAAAAATATATTTTTTAAAAAAGACCTAATACTCTTTAAAATAGAAAAAAAACAAATGGTAGGGAACAATAGAGTGTCATGGGACAGATGGACACACACAGACACACACAAACACACACTTGCAAGCCTCCATCTAAATGAAGAAACACTAATCTGGCAAAATCAACACCATTAGACAGTTTTGATAGCCAGAAGAGCTCTTAAGAGACAGCAATATATTTCAATGGCTTCCATTAATTAGGACAACAAAATTCTTCACTCCTTAAGAGTCCCTGTGCTTCCCCTAACTTGGAATCATCCACCTACTCCCTTTTAATGAGTCCAGATTCTTTCCTTGGTTTTTAAAGCTCTTGTTTACAAAGTCTTTTCTTTCCTCTCCCCAAATTCCTACATCACTGATATCTGTGACACACAATATAATTTAACTATCTTGTGTGCATGGCATGGTGGAAAAAATATCAGCTGTGAATCAGGGAGCCTGCAGGTAAGACCCAACTCAGTTACTTCCCTTCTTGACAAAGTCCTTTAACCTCTTCAAGCCTCAGTTTATGTGCGGTAAATGAGATTAATAACTACTCTGCCTTTGTCACACAGCTACTACTGCTGTGATACTTCGATCATATACAGGGAGTGAAAGCTATTAATTTACTCCAGGAGTCACATTTATTCTTTATGTAATGTCCTGCTTCCTTTCTAACAACCAACTAGGCCCACAGTGACATTTCACACATATTTACTGAAGCTGCCATTTCCAAATAGCAGTGTTTTTAAAGCTCAACCATTCTGACACACATCAAACATAGAGTCGTCCAAATTTCACAAGAAAATAAACCTTTATTTTTCAAGCAAGTTTTGAAGCTTGAAAATAAAGGAATACATGCTGTTTTCCTGCAGCTGATGCTGAAATCATGGCGGTAACTGCTGGACAGCTACTCAGTACTTCAAAGACTACAGCTAAAAGGGAAGGATTTACTCAAAGGCCTCAGAATGCAGCTGTGTAAGCAGAGGTGAATGTTATTTTTCCCTACATCCACACCCTCAATTTAGAAAAATTGTGGCATCAGTGAAAAGGGAAGTGCAATTTGTTTTTTTCACATCTAGACATAGAAGACTGTATGGTAGGCTGGGTGAAGAAAACACAACTACCATCATCACACAGAAAAAGTTACACTGAATCTATTACTAGGAGGATATTAAGAAATAATTGTCAGCTGAAATCATTGTATTAGCGTATCAAAACTTAAGAAGAGGTAATGGAAAAATAAAATCTGTACATAAAGAGTCTTACAATACCCCAGTATTTGAGAGGTAGACAAAATGCTAGAACCCCTGTTCTTCTGTAATTTTTAGACACTAAAAGTCCAGTGACGTTGCAAAGTAAAGAACTAATCCTGGGTTAGATGGAGGCCCAAGATGCTTTCTGGGGTAAATAACCCTTGGACAACAATCCTTGCTGTTGTTAAGTGACAACAACACATGGCCACTGTAGAGTCTAAACTCAAGCAGGGTTTTTAAATGGGTCTCAATTAAGAAAAAATAAATCTGTTAATTTGGTTCCAATTCTTGAAATAGATATTTTAGACTTTATATCTTGTAAGTCATCAGATAATATGCCATTGCACACTATAAACTATTTATAGTTAGTTATCAAAGTCAGACCTTTAAAAATCAGAAAAATAAGGGTGGAGCAATTGTCCAGATAATGAAAATAATATCAAGCAAAGACACTAAATAAATCATTTAAGTTCATTTAGCTTTGCTCAAAAAGAATCTATTTTCTTATCTTACCACTTGCCACTGCCCAGAAATAAGACATTGCTGTCCTACCAGAAAGTTACTATATAACTTTCACAAATGAACATTTGTGTTCACAAATGAACACAAAGTACAATACCACAAAAGGTACAAAACAACTATCCATGGACCAATTGCTTAGAAAATTTGAGTTCTGACGCTTATACTTGTAAGTGAACAAGACCCTGCCACAACCAAGTATGTCTGGCAAAAGGCTGATTTCCCGGCTGGGCTCTGAAGGCTGCTTCTGAAAAAGATAGTAACAGACAAATTCTGTAAAGGCTTGTAATGGGAAGAACTATATTCCTTATCCCTTTCCAACGAAGAATGCAGAATGTAATCTACCTATCTTTGTTTACTGTGCTTTCCTTGGTAGCTTCCCAAACTAATCTTCCCTTTCTCTAGGTGACCCCCTGGCACCCACCAAGACCTTTTGTCTTAGCTAAGCTGTTCAAATGGGACCTGAAGCCAAGTGGATCAGTTGCTCAGTCATGCTGGGTCTCTCCCATGTATGCAGGGGGAATACAAGTTATTATTAAATTTCATTTTGGCCTTTTCTATTGTCAATTTGCTAGTCTTGAAGAACCCAGAGGGATACAGAATCACTTCTTTCGCACTCCAACACTCTGTGATTAACTTGTACTGAAACCTCAGTACTTCCATTTCCTATAATGAAATAATTTATTCCATTTGGTTGTTCCATTAACTTGGGAAATGTGCCTATACCTGATAGTGCTTTGGATAACATAAAGCAAAACATAAAAAAATGTAAGGATTTATTATACTGAATATAATTTCTCCTACTTCAATGATTCAATGGATTTTTGAGTACTATGAAATTAAGAATTGATTTTTTTTAATGATTTTTAAAGGTACAATGGACCCAAGATTGAACAAACATAGCTGGAATGTCAGTGAAGAAATTACAGAGAAGTTCTATATTTCTAAATGCTGACAGTGGCAAATGACAACAGGAAACAGTATATACATAATTAGTTTTACAAATATATATTGAATTACTGCTTCTTGCATCAAATCCCTAAAAACAAAAGCAAAGGTATATAGGGATATACACATGTTTTAGTAGCCCATACAATCAACTTAACGAAAGATCAAAATTTGGTCAACAATACATAGCTTGTTGGACTTTCTGACATGAAACTATCTGTGGGTTATTAAAGAACAACACAAATAAGAATTGATATTACTTTATTATGAAACATGTTTTAAGTCCAGATAAAGGTCTTGGTAACTCCTAGAACTTTCCATAAAACTCAGTAATAATTTAAATGAAACTTTTAGGGAACAAAAGTCCACTAAAGAGGTAGGTGTTTAATTCCTCTCTAATGCAATTTGGATAGTTTCTGAATGCTTTTCTCTAAACCAATTTAATTTGCTGTATTTTTTTTGTTATATAACATACTAACTTAAATAGGTATAATTCATAAAATTACATTTATTAGAAGAAGAATAAGACTAGAATAACAATCACGTGGCTTCGGTTGAAGGCCCTACATATTTATTTCAACCTACAGTTTAGGAAATCTTAGAAGATTATTTTTGATGACTTAATCTTTAAATTGTCTTATATTTTAAATTGCTATTATATGCAATATTCACAATTCCACAGTTAAACTCTGTTTAGCAAATAAAATCATCATCCCTTATCATAAGGCCCCTTGAGCTAAGTATATGTTGACCTATTTTGCTTAGATATAAGAAAGAAGGACTAGAAATGTACATATTTCCTGTCTGGTCTACCTCTAGATTGTCAGAAGAGCCTCATGTGATGACATCTTTTGGTCTCCTCCATACCTATTTAATGATGTTTGATACTTTGATTTTCCAAGTTACCCTTTAACTTACCGAATTGATAGCCTTTATTTATTAGCCTCCATGTATATGTTCCCCTTCAAAATGACCCATTTTAATGTAGATAGACCTCAGTGTTTCACAGGGAAATAGATGATTCTGACTGACAAAATTAGTAGATACAACAAGGAGACATATTCCTTATACATTATAAATTATGGTTCTAATTTGTACTCTAATAATATGGAATGAAAATTCTTACTCATTGTACATATTTAATAACCAGAAAGCTCAAAGAATTATTTATTCTGGCAAAAATCAGAAACGACCTAAAAGTTCTATAGTAATAATTGAAGTTGTCATTATGTAACAGTATGATATAAACTAGTAAAGTCTCTACTAAAGATTGGATTTTATTTTTGTATGTACAGTTTTGTCAAACAGGTTACAAAAGAGAATGACACCCGTTTTGTAAATGCACATGTATTAAAAATACTCCTAAGGAAAAAGTCTGGACAGTTTAGATCAACTTCTAACTGCTACCGTTGGGTAATAAAATTATGAACTAATTTTTGGGTTTTTTTTTAGTATTTTATAATTTCTCTGATAAAAATATGTAACTTGCATTTAGAAAAGGACTTTTTCTTTCAAGTACATTCTCTGCCTTAAACATGTAGGCTGCATTGTAAAATTAAAAATTGGTATTTTTTACATTAGCTTTAAAAAAAAAATATGAAAAGGGTTTGCAGATTTCTCTAAATAACCAGAACTTCTGCCCTTTGTGTATAATTAGGTTCCTAAATCCTTCAAAATCCCCAACATAATGGTCCCAGGATAAGTCAGGATATAAGCTAAACCAACAACAAAGACAAAGTTGAAATTTTAACTAAGTGCATAAAGAAATCCTGGTCTCAGATATTTCCCATGATTTCAGAGAGAAAGCAACAACAAATTGTCAGAATTATAATCGTTCCATCACCTAGATTTTCTTCAATATCCATATAGGTGATCTACTGCCAAAAGTAAAGAACTCTCTGGAAAATATTGCCTTATCGTAAAATAAGGACAACTTGCATAGCTCTAATGATGAGTAATCAGGATACATTTTCCTCTTGGGGGTTCATTCTTAGAACCCAATTACAAAAATTCTGAAGATAATCTGTTCCCACTCAACTGATTAACTGCCTCTCTAAGCCTGAAACCAGCAGGACCATTTTCACATTCATCTAGTTAATATGTATTCTTGGACACAGACTCAGTCCAGCAGCACTCAAGAAAGTTAGGATATAATCAATGTTTTCAAATTCCACTGGCTCTCTTGCAGCCAGTGGACATGCACAGCGGTGATCTCATCTGGCACAAGAACACTGGCAGCATCACATTTAACATTTATTTCCATTACACCCCACTCTATTCCTTTCTTTTGTTCCCATTTTATTTTATTTTTTTAATGAGAGCTAAAATTTCTCTACTTTACTGCAATTGAGCTGGAATAAAAGACTGCGTGTACTTCCTGAGTCTATCATAAAGTCAAAAGGGCAATGAAGAAAAGCCAAGGCGTGGAAAAGGTGAGGTAATGTTTTACTATCCCTTACTTTTAAGGAACTTTAGGACATATTTTAGAGCATATCAATAGCCTTGGTTATTTAAACTGCCTCAGTTTACTCATCTGTAAAGTCAAAGTAATACTTAGAGCTGCAATAAGCATTAGAATTATCATATGGAATTTAGCACATGGATAATAACAGGAGCTTTTCAAAGCATCCATGGGAGGAAAAGTTCAGATCCTTTCTCCTTTCCTCTCTTTCCTACATAGTCAAGAGACTAGGCAGGAGAGTACAGGTGGCTTCTGGAAAGTGGGGATGGTGGCAGAGTCAGCATCAGAGTAATGAAGTCATTCTGTCGTTAGTCCTTCCTCACCCCTGTGTCTCCACATCCAAGACAAGGAAGCATAATAAAAAAGAGCTGTGAAGGGAAGTCATTCCACCAGGTTCTCAACTTCATAGGAGAAGGTTCCTCGCCCTCAGGATCCAGGCAGGAGAAGTCCATCAGGGTTACAGAGACTAAGACATTGCAAGGACTGTGGCAAACAGGACAGGAAAGTCATTCCCAGGTGATCAAACTCAGTTGTTTTTTTTTTTTTTTTAATTTAAAATAACTAAACAAAATAAACTAAAAAGAAACGGAACCTGGTCCATGGATTGACACTGAGTGACTTCATGACTATGTCTAATGGGCCACTAATTCCTGGAGATTCTACCATGACAGCTGTCTCCAATCTGCTCTCCTTTTCTTATCTCCATTTGTTTCTGCTTTAGCTTTTCTCCAGTCTGACTCAACCCACCTCCACACTGTCATCAGATGGGTCTTTCTGGCATCTGACCCGAATGCCTCACTTGATGCGCAACACCGCGGGTGGGCTCCCACAGCTTCTGAACAGGGCTCAGAGTTCTGAGCTTAGTGCCAAGGCCGTCTATGCTACAACTTATTTCTTTAACTTTACCTTGCAACTTTTCCCAACAAGGAAAAGTCTGTGTCATACACATGCACGACTGTGTACTATCTATAGTTTCCCTCACAAACCATTCACTGCATGCTTCATAAGTTGTTTTTTCCCCCTCACCTAGAAATCCTTCCCCATCTTACACTTTTGCTCTTTTAGGATTATGACCTGCAGAAAGCCTAACACACCGTACATACTAAACAGATACCCACTGAACATATGAATAAGCAAGACAACTGCTGGTTCCAAAACAAGGAACCGGTGATACAGATCTTCCTGGATGTACATCAAGCATAACAATCTAAATAAGCTTAATTGCTAAAATTTTAATATCGAATCCATTTCAAAATAAAGAAAGGGGATATCCCAAGTGCTGAAAGAAAAGGAATCACAAAACTCATATGGAAAAGATACAAGCTAACATATTCAGGCCAGAGGGAGACCAGCCCTGGACCTAGCAGTCAGGTGCTAAGGGTCTAAGATCCAAGCCTGGGCAGCCAACACAGCCTGAGGCCACATCAAGGCAGGAAACAAGGGCTAGAGAAACTGGATCAGGAATTTATCATATAACCATGAAGACTCCAAATTTATACCATCTGTGGGGTGTGGGCTTTCCAAGCAGAGAAATTAATGAAAATATAAAAGAGAAGTACAAATGACCCCCTAGGGGCCCTTCAACAGACACAGAGTTCACAGGAATCCCTGGAAAGAGTAATCTCTGCCAAGGATGAACAAGCAATTGAAAACAATAAATCACATGAAGAAATAATCTATCATGAGGGTGGCAAATGTGACAAACAGGAAGTTTAGCATGCTATGAACTTGAGAAAATGTTAGAGGAGGCTGTGGGTGAGACAGTTTAAAAGATTGTTTAAGGAAGGCAATGGGAAATCTGAGCCTCTCTCTTTGGCCTGCGACCTGCTGATACCTTAGGAGGAAAGGAGAGAGAGCAAAAGATTCAAGGGAGGTTATTAAAGGAAGTGGAATCAGAAAAAAAAAATTAAAGTATATATGTTTAAAGGCAGCTGACAGGGGATTTTTTTCATACCAACAAAACTCAAATAACTTACCACTCATGGGCTCTTTTGTGGGGAAAGAGAGGGATAGAAAATGGCATCTATTTGATTAAAAGATAAATCTGATTCAAAAAAGAGGTCTCACTGAACATATGTATTCATTTCTGTTGCCTCTTAAAACTCTCCTGAAATCATAGTACAGAAATTAAAAAAAAAAAAAAAAAAAGGCAGCGAGAATGAAAGAGGTGTTAACAGCAGCACAAATTGCGAGACTGAGAAGCAGATGGGCTGGAGATAACTGACAGTGTCCCAGGAAAACAGAGCTCTAACGCAGCAAAGGGAGAAAGCTGAGAAGCAATCAGACTCTAACAGGAGTCTTAAAAGGAGGAGGACTTGGTGGCATAGGTACTTTGCAAAATATGAGTGAAGGTGGAGCCATAGAAGGACTGGTTGTGAGACTGTTTAAAAAGTTACCAACAGAAAGAAAAAGAAAAATACCAGATGGTTTCACTTATAGGAGGAATGTAGAGGCACCAAATAAGGGATTAGGGGGAAAAAGTAATTTTAATAAATTAAAAATCAAAATCAACAGGCAACTATACATCAGAGACATTCTGTAGGGGAACAGGAGGGAGAGGGATCAAAACAGAGGTGGGAAGAGCACAAGGGACTATGGTGATGGTGCACAGTGAATGGGTGGTGGGAATTTCATGGCGACTACAAAGGAGAAAGCAAACAAAAATGAAGAAAGATGTAAAAAATATATTAAATTTTTTTTTTAAAGTTGCCGCCAGAGTCTCACTTCAACAGCTAAACAAAGACCTCTCCTCCCAGAGGGGACAGGGACGTTTACTTGCTGGAAAAGGGAAATGAAGAGTCACCAGGATAGAAGATACCAATATAGCTGACAGCAGGGGCAGTGCACTGAAAACAAGGGATTAGTATAAGTTGCAAACAGAAGTTAAATCAGACGCCCAAATCCTTTAGATACCCAGAACACGGGAAGCTAGGAAGGAAACTAACAGGAGGATGAATAGATTTTTTTTTTCCCCTGGGAACCCCAGACAGTGTAAGAGAAAAGAGCACTGATTGTTTTGTACTGAATCCACACAAACAAGCTCATGCAAAGAACTTTCAGACACTGTATTTAATGCTTCCTTTAAGACCTGAATGGAGGGCCTCCCCCCTGTGACGCAGCGGTTGAGCGCGGGGTTGTGAAGCTGCCCACAGCCTCTGCAGCGCCGGTTCAATCCCCAGCCACCGGCGAGGGTCCCACATGGCGTGCTGACCTCTCCTGCTGCGCCCGCTGCTCCCCTCAGCAGGGTACTTCGTCAGTCTGCCTGTTCTGCTCCCCACTCTGGCTCTGGTGAATTCTCTCACCCTCCCATGCTTCTGACTGTACCCACTGCTTGTATAAATAAATAAATAAATCTTTAAAAAAAAAATCTGAATGGATACATAAAAACAGACATTTAATGAAAAAACTAATAAATATGAAAGCCAGAGATTAAAACAAGAATAACAAAAAAAGAAACAGATTATGTAACTATGTTAAGAAAAACTACTATTAACATTTTCTTTTTTTTTTTTTTAAAGATTTATTTATTTATTTATACAAACACTGGGTATAGTCAGAAGCGCGGGAGGGTGAGAGAACTCACCAGAGCCAGAGCGGGGAGCAGAACAGGCAGATTGACGAAATACACTGCTGAGGGGAGCAGCGGGCGGCAGGAGAGGTCTGCACGCCATGCGGGACCCTCCTCCAGTGGCCGGGGAGCAGCTGGGGATCGAACTGGTGCTGCAGAGGCTGCGGGCAGCTTCACAACCCAGTGCTCAACCACTGCACCACCAGGGAGGCCCATACTATTAACATTTTCAAAGAGATAAGGAACAAAGACAAAATGGCACCCCAAAAGATACTCACTTAAAAAGCTCTTGGAAATCCAAGGTAAATATGAAAAATTCAATTAGAATAAACCTGGAAATATCTCTCAGAAAGTAGAATAAGACAGATAGATGGAAAACTGAGAGACAAGCCACAAAAGCAATCTAGGAAGTTCAATATGACAATAGTAGGAGTTCAAGAAGAGCACAGGAAAAAAAAACAGAGATGATACTGTCAAAGAGATCATTCAGGAAATCTTCTCAGAACTCAATGGGCTATGAATTGTCAAACTGAAAGTGTTTGCCAAGCATCCAAGAATAACAGCTGAAATGTATAAAACATGTTTCTGTTGTTACTATCCTGTATTAATTATTCTAAAGGGAAAAGAGATCTTGAGATGTTTCAGCCCCCTCCTTCCCATTGTAACTATGCTTTCTGCCATTTAACCCTAGTCACAGCTTCGCATCTTTATCCCTGACCTAAGAGCCACTGCAGACACCAAGAGAATGTTCATGCTATTGAGGGATGACCACATGCAATTTCAAAATAAGCTATCTGGCATAAGTGTTACTTTGAGCTGAAGGCAAATAAA
The DNA here is from genome assembly GCF_964194135.1 of Talpa europaea. Taxonomy (NCBI): domain Eukaryota; kingdom Metazoa; phylum Chordata; class Mammalia; order Eulipotyphla; family Talpidae; genus Talpa; species Talpa europaea. The sequence continues at coordinate 59,551,219 of NC_140077.1, forward strand.
AGGAAGCAGACATAGGGTGAACTCTCTACCTTCCCCCAATTTGCCTAAAAGTAGGACATAAATTTTTGAAAGTATTCCGCCTCCCCTCTAAACATAAAAACAAAACAAACAAACAACAACAAAAACAAAAAAAAAACAACCAAAAACCAGAAGTTAATCACTGGAGGTAACTTTTGAGTCTTATTAATTCAAGAGATAACATCAGAGGAATCTGTAAACTTTGCTAAAACTAGCCCTTACCTATCATTAATTTCCCCATATATTTGTTTTCTGCCCCTAGAAACTCAAAGTCATTTTCCTTCCTCTTGTCACTATTCTAAAATGTATTCTTCTTTGGGTAACATGCTATATAAATCCAAGTTCTTAACCATTCCTTTGAGTTACTCATCAGTATGTGTTCCCATGTTTATGTGCCATGCAAGTTAATTTATTGTTTGTTTTACTCTTGCTAGTCTTTTGTCAGCCTAATTTATGGGATGCCAGTCAGAGAACCTAAGATGGGTAGAGAAAAAATATTTTCCTCCCTACAGAATCTGAAAGTAGAATTTTTATTGTATTTTCAAACTGCAATAAAGGCAGTGATGCATCCTTAATATTATACAAAAGATGAAAATAGTAGCATAATATTTAGATACATTTTATATACAATGATAATCCCCAGATTTTCTAAGGCAGTTCAGATTTCAAATGTATTTTTCCTTGTCTCATACACCACCAAAGTGTCCTAACAGATTTAATACTGAAGTTTCTGAACTACTCGCCTAGAATGCTTCTGTAATTAGAAAGCCTTAGTTAAATGTGTGCTGATGTTTTACTCAGAAGCATGGCCACTTTTGGCAATTCATGGTCTTCTGAAAACTTATGGGGGTCCAATCACCATGAGTGAAATAAGACAACTAATTTAGAAAATACCTTAGGTGCTTAAATACAGGGATACCCTACTGCTGGTAAACAGCAGACAGTAAGAAAAGGACACATTTCTTTAATAGTCCACTGAGGATTAGAAATAACCACTAGCCAAGTAAGCAAAGCTTTTCCATTTCAGTGAAAAAAAGGCAAACATATCTTTTCTAAACCTACATTTATTAAAAATAAATTTAACACACTGAAGCAAAAGAAAAGCTAATTTAAGGAACATGATCCTGGTGTACTAACACTGTATTTCAAAATTAATAACAAAGGCCTAGCTAGGAGATGTCAAGTTCAAGTCCATCTCCCAAAATAAATTTCTAATGCTTACTTTGATAGTTAGATGAGTACAAACTAGTTTTAGACTAGACAGAGTCCCAAAGGATAAGCTATAAATTGAAGGCACAGTCCATATCCCACCACGTTCTAATCTTCTCATATAAATGGCTTCCCCTGCCTGTTTCTACCCCTGGCCCCTTTCTCTTGGTCTCCTGGATGTTAACAGAATCAAGGACTTCAAGGAAAGCAAGTGTAGGTCTTCTCTACCTTTGTCTCCACCCTCCAAAAAACTGCTATCTTAAGATAGCAATTAAGCCAACTCTTAAAAACAAGTATCCATCAACTGATCAACTTCTCTCCATTTACCACCGACTGTGACTTCTTGGTTTTAGCTGATAACTTCCTAATCTTCTGGGGTCTGCCTTCACTGTGTTTCTTTATGAACTGACTAATGGTTACTAGCACCAAAGCTCAGGACTCTAAAGGGATGGTCCCAATCCATCAAGGTGGCAGCGCTACAGCACAGGTTCAGGTGTAAAGAGACTCCATACATCTCAAGCTTTGGACTAAGGCAGAACACCACCAGGGGGCAGCAGAGAGTTTATGAAACTACTGAATATATACTCATCCCACAACATTCCCAAAGTTATTAGGAGTTTAGAGACATCTCCCAACAGAGATCCTGACCTAAGTAACACAAGAAGGTAATGGAATCACAAGAACTATAACCCCTCTTTTCTAAACCATTGGCTGACATTCCTTCTACTATAATTATGTAATTCTAATGTGCCTCTAGTGACTCTGTGAGGAACATTTACATCGTTTACTAGGCAAACATACTATATATCTGAACTATTTGGCAATCTCACCTAAGCCAGAAAATGTCTAGGATGTAAGACCTCAAAGAAGTACAAAAGCCTACAACTAACGATCACAGAGTTTACAAGAACTAACCCTAAGACAATCATTTAAATATTATTTTTTAATATAAAAATTTAATAAGCTTTATTCTTTGGCTTCCATAATTACAACTTAATGTGACAAAATTAGAACCTTGTAACTAAACCAATGATGACAGTTGTAAAGAAATTAGTAAAATTATACAAATTATAAAATCAGTTGACAAATAGAATGATTGAATTTCTTTTAAAAAGATTTTAAAAGATCTGGGCCTCCTTGGTGGTGCAGTGGTTGAGCCCTGGGCTGCAAAGCTGCCTGCAGCCTCTGCAGCGCCGGTTCGATCCCTGGCCACCGGCGAGGGTCCCACATGGCGCACAGACCTCTCCTGCCGCGCCCGCTGCTCCCCTCAGCAGTGTACCTGAGTTCCTTCTGCCTGTTCTGCTCCCTGCTCTGGCTCTGGTGAATTCTCTCTCCCTCCCACACTTCTGACTGTACCCACTGCTTGTATAAATAAATAAATAAATCTTTAAAAAAAAAAAGATTTTAAAAAATCTGAACAAGCAGAGCTAAAGCTAAATTAGATAAAATCAGTTCTTTACTATTAAAAAGTCACAAACATATACCACTATTATGTTATACTGAAATAAGTTAGAAATATGTTCTATGTATCTTTCTATCAAGTACACATGCATGTATGAAATCTAACATTAACATAAATGTGACAGCTAATGTATAAAGTTGTAAAACAGTAATCACAAAAATACCTGCCCAAATAATCCAAATATGAGAAGACAAGTGATAACAAAGACAAAATATCTTTTAATCTGCCAGAGATTGCAAATATGAATAGCTCTTAAAAATCAGCTAAGACATTAAACATTCAGGTAGGTCAATTACACACAGGCACATTAAAAAAAAAAAAAACCAACAAATATGGAGGAAAAACACATTCAACCTAACTATGAAAAGTAAAAAGAATGGGAAAATGCCATTTATCAGCTATTGAGTTCTCAGGCAAAGATGAAAAAGAACAACCATGTAAAAAAAACATGACCAAGTATCCAATTTCTTCCAATTCTACCTCTGAAGTATATCATGAGTCCATTTATTTCTCTGAACTTCTATGCGACTACTTCAGTCAACACCGCATTTATTTATATTACTGTCATAGTCTCCGTAATGCTATTCCTGGTTCATCACCCCATCCAAACTCCAAATGAATTCTCCATGAAGCAGCAAAGAGAACGTCTTAAACTGTGTTACTTCCATATTTGAAATCCTGCAATGCTTCACACTGCTCACAAAATAATATCTATACTTGTTATGTAGTTAAAAGACCCTTCCTAGCTTTGTAAGAACAAACACCATCACTGTACAACTCCACTTCAATTACTCTAGACTACTTTTACGTCCTATATGCCTCAGAGCCTTTGAACACACTGTTATTGCTACCTGGTAGACTTTCACGCTACTCTTCACTATTGGCATCCACTCAAACTTTCAGGCTTCCTGAAACAAGTTTTCTGTGATAGTTCTCTTACCTACATCTAACTTGTTGAGTTTCTTTCTGCCTACCAGGATGGAAGCTCCATGTGGGAAGATCCCTGTGTTTTTTCACGATCTACCCCCACGAGCCAGCACAGACACTAAATATAAATTTCTGTTCCATGAATGAAAAAAGGAATAGTAGAGGAGGGAGAGAGTCAACTCTATTTGTTTCAAGAACGTAGGTCTTAATTCCAGATTCTTTACAGCATGAAACTGACCAGATTATTCTCTTTAAAACTCACTTTCTCCTACCTATAGAAAGAATAATCCCATAAACTATTTCATTAAAAAAAAATATTTTGTAGGGTAGTCCAAGTCAAACATGGGAGTGGCGTTGGATGCTGGATTTCTAGATTGCTTGGTCGGTTCTCGCCTCAGTTGGGGTAGCCTATATTGAAGGGCGCCCATGGCAAGGAATGTTTAGCTAGCATATGGAAAGAGCTTACCTGCTTCCGTATGTTTCGTGAGTGGGAGTGAGCATGTGAATGTCTTCTTGAAGTCACACTATGGAGAGCATAAGAAAGTGTAGGGGACCTTGGCCCCACCTTTTAGACTTGTATCAAATAATGACCATCATACTGACTCTTCCACCCCTCTGCTTATGGCAGGAAGTGGATTAAATAGATTGGTCATACAATTATAAATCAGAGACATCCTATAGGGGAGGAGGCAGGAGAGGGATCAGAGGGATCAGAGGGAGGGAGGAGCACAGGGGACTGAGGTGATGGTGCACGGGTGCGTTGGTGAAGGAAATTCTATGGGGACTACACCTGAGGGGGTGGGGGGAAGCAAATATTGTTTAAAAATGAACAATGATGTAAAAAATAAAAAAAAATAGATTGGTCATAAAAAACATTTTTTAAATAAGCAGTGTCGTAACAAAGAAATACAGCTAGAATTTCCAGATGGGAAAATAGTATCTTTTTCCTTTAATCATATTTCTTCCTTTTAAATTTACTTTAGTAGGAGAAGAAAACAACACTGAGGCCTGTTGGCCTCTATAAAGAACTTAATTCTGTAAGCATATAAAATGAACCAGCAATCCAATTTTTGTACTAAAGTAAGCTTCAGGAAATTTCCTTAATTTTTGTTCTTCAAATTAAGCCTTATATTTTTCAAAGTTAGCCTAATCCTGGGGTTGGAGATGACCTTACATGTCTTATGCTCTCCATGCTGTGACTTTAGGATGACATTCACATGTCCATGGAGCATGACAAAGTAGGTAAGCTTTTCCCATATGCTGGCTAAACACTCCTTGCTATTTAATCAAAAAGTATCATAGTAAGAAGCACATCCTAAACACAGGACTTCACAGATGTTTCCCAACAGCTTCTGAAGGTATGCTAAGGTCTAGATCCTTAAAGGTGAGTTATTCATTAATCTGTAGTATCATCTGAGACCTTGATTGGAACTGTAAGAAATACAGGCATACCTGAGCAACACAAAATCCAGATGGCATGTCTCAAATCATTACCTAATGTTTCTGGTGCCTGCAGTTCCTAAAGCAGACCTGCAGGTGTCACTGTCCTGAGTTGTATTTTTTATACCCAGATCATGAACTTTTTTTTTTTTAAATTCTGTATACATCAACACCTAAACCATTTGGAAAAATGTCAGGTTCACACACAATGAGAACATTATGTTATCATAACCTGAAAAAGTAGCATAGCTCATTAAAAGCATTTCAAAATCTTGTCAAATGATCTAAAGATATAAACTACAATAGCAAAAGAATTAATTTTCAAACATCATAAGTTATTTCAGTATAAAAGACAACCAAGGAGCTAGGGAAAATATGGATTTAATTTGTAAAAGGACATAACACCATTCATGAAGATCACAACTGAAAAAATGACTAAATAGCAATTATGTGCTACATCGTAGGGAAAAGAATTTCTTGGGGTGAGGGTAGGATATAAATTTTAACACCTAAAAATGACAAAAATGGCTTCCCTATAACTTCTGAAAACTAGATTCTTACCACAAAATGACAGTGTCAGTTCCATAGATGCCTACTCCATAGCTTGACCACATGCCACACCTATGCTAGAGGAATCAAGCGACACACATTAAAAAAAAAAAAATCCTAAGTAAGTCTGCTTGTAAAGAGCTGAGGATATATTACAAGATGATCTTGTTCTTTAAAGGAGCTTGATGATCAGCATTCCAAGAGCAGTTTACCAAAGCACTCTGGCATGATCAAAGGCAAATCAATTCCACTGAAGACACAGCTCAAATCCATCTTAATTTGTAATCATAATGAGCTTGATATAGGAAAAGCCAGCACTAAAGAGTAAGAACTGATAGTTATACTGAATTTTATAAAAGTCAAATTACTGGACCAAAATAAAGCCAAACAGTTTTGAGCACCTACTATTCATAAGGCATTATCTTGGGCATTCTGTGATCCAATGGGATACATGCATGTGGTTCCTGCCTAAGTGGGTTGCAGAGTCCAAAAGCCAAATTCTTACTCTCCTGACCCTTCTCCTCCAAACCTACTCCTTCTGCAAGTCTTCTTCAACTTAGTAAAATTGAAATTCCATCCTACCCTTTGCTCCGGCAAAGACTAGTGACTAGGACTTGGAGTACTCTCTCTCCGCCACCTAGATTTAACCTCAACAGGCATAAAATTATATTGCTCATATCAGTATTCAGACACTAATTGGATTTCTGTTGCATGAAAATATACAGTCTGATCTAAAATTTTCAAAGGACTAGTATAACCCCTAGCACAGAAAAGGCTCCTAATAAATACTTGCTAAATGAATAAATGGCCTTAATCATTACTAGAGTCTAGCAAATCTCAACATTTATTCTTAATTAATACCTCTGTTCCCACCTGATGGCTAGTATTCATCATTAATAATGATTTATCAAGCCAGTCTCTATAAGAATGGCAGAATAAAAATAAAAAAAAAAAGAATGGCAGAATAATAATGCCCTGAACTTGGAGTTAATTTACTATTCCCAAATTATTAGGGAGGAATTTTGTTTCCAAAGCTCATTATTGTATTTAATATTTATTCTTTTTTTTTTTTTTAAGATATTTATTTATTTATTTATTTATACAAGCACTGGGTACAGTCAGAAGTGCGGGAGGGTGAGAGAATTCACCAGAGCCAGAGCGGGGAGCAGAACAGGCAGAAGGACTGAAGTACACTGCTGAGGGGAGCAGTGGGCGCGGCAGGATAAGTCTGCGCGCCATGTGGGACCCTCGCCAGTGGCCGGGGATTGAACCGGCGCTGCAGAGGCTGCGGGCAGCTTCGAAGCCCAGCGCTCAACCACTGCGCCACTAGGGGAGGCCCTTAATATTTATTCTTAATGTACTATGTATCCATGACAATAATTCATAATACAAGAAGGGTAGTACAGAGAATATGTTAGAATTATGGTAGAGATGTGCAAAGAGTGTGAAATAGGAAATAGAAATAACATATGTGAAGATACAATACAGGCAAAAACAATTAGATAAAAACTAGTTCATGATATGCATTATTTGCCAAATTTTGTAACATACTTTATGTTGCAGAAATTCCATTTCAAAGAATATTATTTACAGAAATGTTAACAAACGAGTCAAGTTATGTTAAAAATGCTCACTATATCCCTGCTTACATAACAGAATTTCCAAAGGCATCTAAACATCCTTCACTGTGGTTTGGATTAAAAAAAAGATGGTGCCTCAGCACAACAGAACATTATGTATACATTTGAAAGAATGATATGTATCTGAAAATGCCAGCAAGTCTAAGATACAGAAATATTATTTTCACTTTAAAATGTACTGTCCATATTTTACTGTATAAATGTGCATATGTATGTGTAAACAAAAAGTCTAGAAGGATACACAGACATTGGCTATGGGGGAATAGGGATGGAAGACTAGATTAGGTGAGGGAATTTCACTTGTTTGTACATGACTCATATGAGATAATTATGTATCAATTTGTGCTTTAAAAAAATAAAGATTAGAGAGAATGCAAGAAGAAAAGAAGAAAGAAAAGAAGAGGGAAGGGAAAGGAAAGATGACTGAAGAATTCTCAAGTCCAAGGTTACATTATATTGTTTAAATGTAAATAAATGATTGTCTAGGGACAGCTGCCTGAGCCAGACAAATCACCGGGTTCACCACCTCTTGCGGTACTATCTTCTAGGGACTACCCCACTCCTTTGGAAACCAGGTTTCCTGGGACCTGTCTCAACCTTGCTGGCAGTGGCATTCTGGTAAGAAAAATAAGCAAAGAAAAAGAGAAGAGAAGGAGGACCTCTTTCTGCCTCCTTCCTATGCCTCCTGCAGGCACTGCCATTCAGTCCCAGGGCAGAGATCACTCACTCAGTCCAAACCCAACAGCGTTGACAAAATCCCCAGCAGATGCACCCAGATTGAGCATTCCCCATAAAGACTCATCAACCAAGACCTACCATGGTTACCAAAATAAACCTCTTTCCATCTAGGATTTGAATAGACAGGTTTCTAGAATACAGACTTTTTTATTCTCTTCTAATGCTGCAAGTAGTAAAAGCATGACCAGCAGAACACAAAGAGATGAGGCTAGCATGGCACTGGGGACCAGGCTAGAAAGAAGCTTGGATGTTGTCAGTTCCTCCATGTCCTTAAGCTCATCACCAGTCCATGTGATGAATCCCAGACAATTAGAAGAATCCATAGAAAAATCTCCACGTCACTGTCTACTTGGCTTCATCCTGTTGCCAGAGGTTGCAATGTCATGATAGGTGGTATATAAAGACCATTCAGAACCTGCTTCCCTACTGTTATTTATTTGTACCCAATTTTCCACCCCGCTATATTATCTGCACTATTATTTATTGAATAGTGTTCTTTAAAATGACCTTGTTCTGAATTCTTGCCCTAGGCAACAATATCCGTCAAAACAGATAATTAATACTCTGTTAACCCCCTTAACTAATGAACATTAAAGTATATAGAAAACTGAGAATTTTGAAAGTGTTATCTAATTCCCAAGATATATGAAAACAGTTTGAAAATAATATCTGGGAAAATGTACAGAGGTGCAAACAAACTGCAAATGTATTTGGAGAACATTGCCTATGCAAAAATGGGGTGCTGCCCACAACCACCATATCTTTTGTCATTAACTTAAAAAAAATCACAGTAAGTGGAGAAAGAGAAGAGTGTGGGGCACACGGGGTGGGATGGGGGAAGAGTCCCTTTGTGAGCTTCCTTTATCACTATTTTCAGTTACTTCAGATCAAACTGCTTTGAGTCTAGGAAACCCACTTTTGTTCTGAAGCTTATGTTTAAAATACAACTAAAGTGGGGCCTCCCCGGTGGCGCAGCGGTTGAGCACTGGGTTGCGAAGCTGCCCGAAGCCTCCGTGGCACCGGTTCGATCCCCGGCTGCTCCCCGGCCACCAGAGGAGGGTCCCGCATGGCGCGCAGACCTCTCCTGCCGCCCGCTGCTCCCCTCAGCAGTGTGCTTCGGTCCATCGGTCCTTCTGCCTGTTCTGCTCCCCGCTCTGGCTCTGGTGAATTCTCTCACCCTCCCGCGCTTCTGACTGTACCCAGTGCTTGTATAAATAAATAAATAAATCTTTAAAAATAAATCAATACATAAAAATAAAATACAACTAAAGTGCTTGAGGTGGGGTGATGAAAACTTTTCGGAGATGAGTTGTCCAACATAATGAATATACTTAGTATCACCAGTTTGTGTGCTTTAAGCTGGTTAATATGGTAAATTCTAGGTTATGTACATTTAACCACAATAAAAATCTTAAAAATAAAAAAGCCAAATATACTCAGCTAATAAGCTGCAGACTCAAGAAAATTCTCACAGTACATTTGGGCAGATATGCACGGCTGAGAGGGATATGTCTGACTTTGCTTCTTTTCTTCTGTCCCATCTACCTTTTATGGGGTTGACAACAATGTAGGATGGAACACAGAGCAGTTTAGAAAGAATTAAATGGTATCCAGCCAGTGGGATAAATATTAGCATCCCCTTCTGCAAGAATAATATGATGCTTTTATTATGTGGCATAAAGACACCAGAACACCAAGGCTAGTTTATTTATTGTACCTGTACTTGACTCAGCGGATCCATATCTAAAGGCTGAGCGCCCCTTTAAGGGCGTTATGGACTTACATGCATTTCAGCTTGTGCTGGGCGGGTTAACACTGTAACTGTTCAAGGTTAGACATGACATGACTTGCAGCCCAAGAAATGTAGCAAATTGCTTATCATGGGACCCAGGGCTGCATTGCTCAGGCACCTTGCTTCACTCTGGGTAACTCCCCTCTGCAGATATAAAACCAAAGTAGAAGGAAGGTCTTTTTCTAAAATTCTCTGGTACTGCTGAGGTTAAAATTATTAGATAAAATCACATTGTCAGGTTATTATCTGGATACAAACATATATACTTTTCATATTAGGTAAGTTTTACATGATAAATAAACTTGGAAATTAAGAACTATGAATTTCAGTTGGCAACAATCTCAGAAAAAAAAAAATAGTTTACATGTACAACAAGAAAATGACCAATGAATCAGTGCCCTTTAAAGCAATTCCACAGAGGGGGGCGGAGCAACATGGCGGCGAGGAGACACTGCGAGTAAGATCTCCCATTAAAAAAAGTTAATAGGGAGGAAAAGCGGCAGGTCCCAGTGAGAACTGGGACACGGAAGATAAACGGAGGACTCCAGCAAACTGCCCGAAGAAGAAAGTTGCCATAAAAGAGGGCGAGAAGGGAGGGAAGCGCAGAACCCTGCTCCCCTCCCCCGCCCACAGAGGCAGCACTCTCCGACCGGCAGAGACGAGGGAAACAACAAACCAAAACGCCCAACAAGAAAAACGGATGCAGCAAGCGGGACTGTGAGTGGAAAGGAACTATTTCAGCCACCACACCCCCTGAACAGGAGCTGAGGCGAACCCTGCAGGATCCGCCGCGGAGGTGAGCTCCACAAGCCATTAAAGAGAGCCCCGCCCACCAGGAGGAGACCTGCACCAGCACACAGCCCCGGCCGCCCGCCCGGTAAGCTTGCGCGAAAGCGGCACTCGGATTGCAGCTGCCCAGGGCCCTGCGCCTGCGACCTAGGCTTGCAGGGAGACGGCGGAGGCCCTCCCTGAGTGAGCAGCAAAAGGTGCCCAGGCAGGGGAGCGGGATTCAAAAGGCGCCATTCCCGCGCCACTGATCTGGGCTACAGCCCGCGTCCTGGAACTGAGGGCTTTGGAACTGAGACCCGGGCGGAGGCCCTCCCTGAGTGAGCAGGAACAAGGCGCCCAGGCAGGGGAGCGGGATTCAAAAGGCGCCATTCCCGCGCCACTGATCTGGGCTACAGCCCGCGTCCTGGAACTGAGGGCTTTGGAACTGAGACCCGGGGCACGAAATTAGGGGCGTGGGTTCCCCACGACGGTGGGGCACAAGACAGACACAGCACCCCAAAGCCGTTGAGGTGTACCCTACCATCCCCGCTCTGCTCCCTGTCCCACGGGGTGGAAAATCAGCTCCCCAAGGGCTCTAGGAGAGATCTCTGGTGCCACCTAGCGACTTGACCCCAGCACAGGCTACTGAAGGAGCTAGTGGCCAGCTGGGGAGTTAGCCCACACCGGGCCCCTTCTGAACAAGTAGTCTGAGCCCACAGGGAGAGCGAGCACCCACAGCCGGGGCAGACCAGGCGCGCAGAAGAGTGTGCCTGAGACCAGAAGCGCAGGGAGTGTGTCCCACATCACCATTTTAGAACAGGGACATTTCTTCAGTAAAGACTACCTGCAGAAGGCTTCCTCAGGAGCCAGAGGTGAGCAGGGGAAGTTCGCCCACGCCAGACCCCCTCTGGCCTGCAGTCCAAGCCCAGAGGGGAGCAGGAACCCACCGCCGGGGCAGACCAGGCGCACAGGGGAGTGTGTCCCCACATCGGCATTTTAGAACAGGGACCTTTCTCCAGTAAAGGCTGCTTGAAACTGACAGATGACTCCTGGAAGAACCAGAGGGGAACAGAGAAGCCCACCCAAGATGCCGGCAAGTCCCAACAACACAGTGTCCCAACGCATACGGCAAATTAGAAAACAGACAGTAGAAGGAGAAGAACCACACGCAACCTAGCAACTCTCCAGAGAAAAAGCACACCACAAAAAGAAAGCCAGCCCCCAGATTGCAACGACAAGAACTTGGAAGAATTTCTGAGCCTTCCAGAAAGAGAATTTAAAATTGCCGTGATTAAAAAACTGACAGAAGTCATAAAGGAAAACAATGATAAGGGAAAAATAATCAACGATCAGAAGAATGCAATTGAGTCCCTAGAGAGGGAAAACAATGGTCAGAAGAAAGAAATTGAGTCCCTAAAGAGGGAAGTAAAAGAAATGCAGGAGATCAAAGAATTAATGGAAGAACTAAAGAATTCTGGGAAAAGCAATGAAAGCAGAATAGATGAAATGGAAGAACGAATAAGTAATCTTGAAGACACAGAAATAAAAAGAACCAAAACAGAAAAGGAAAGAGAAGTACGAAGGAAAAAGAACGAAGAAAGACTTCGGGAACTATCTGACTCCATGAGGAAAGGAAATATAAGAGTTATAGGAATACCAGAAGGAGAGGAGAGAGATGTAGGAACAGAGAAAATATTCAAAGAGATAATTGAAGAGAACTTCCCAAATGTGAAGAAGGAGCTGAAAATTGATATACAAGAAGCAAGAAGAACACCAAACTTCCACGACGAAAGGAAAAATACAGCAAGACACATAATAGTAAAGCTCCCAAGAATCCAGGACAAGGAAAAAATAATGAAGCTGGCAAGAGGGAAGAAACAGATAACATTCAAAGGAAAACCAATCAGGCTGACATCAGACTTCTCCGAAGAAACACTACGGGCAAGGAGAGAGTGGAGGGACATAGTCAATAGACTCCAAGAAAACAGATGCCAACCAAGAATACTCTATCCCGCAAAGCTCTCCTTCCTCTTTGAAGAAAGAATATGGACCTTCCCAGACAAACAGAAACTCCGGAATTTCATTGCAACTAAACCCCCACTCCAAAAAATACTACAAGGAGTCCTAAAGCCAGAACCTCAGAGGGACGAATAACAATGAAAGAAGGCCAAAAAAAAAAAAGTTATTAAAAGAATAAATAAAATCAAAGGAAAGACAAACACAATGGCAAATACAGATGCTAACATATCAATATTAACTCTAAATGTAAATGGACTAAACTCTTCAATAAAAAGACACAGAGTTGCAGCCTGGATTAAGAAACAAAACCCAACCTTTTGCTGTCTCCAGGAAACACATTTAGCTACAAAAGATAAAAATAGGCTCAAAGTTAAAGGATGGAAAACAATCCTACAAGCAAATGGACCAAAAAAGAAAGCAGGAACAGCTATACTTATATCAGATAAAACAGATTTCAAACTCAAAAAGATAAAAAGAGACCCCAATGGTCACTACATTATGATCAAGGGGACAATACTTCAAGAAGAAATAACACTCATTAACATATACTCACCAAACGAAGGAGCACCAAAATATATCAGACAACTGTTGTCCTCTCTGAAAACAGACATCAGAGAAAACACATACGTAGTGGGAGACTTCAACACACCACTATCAACAATGGATAGATCAACAAGACAAAAAATAAGTAAAGAAACCAAAGCTCTAAATAAAGACCTAGAGCAATTGGGCTTAACAGACATCTATAGAACACTAAACCCCAAAAAAATGGAGTACACATTTTTCTCAAGCGCACACGGATCATTCTCCAGGATCGATCACATACTGGGGCACAAGACAAACATCAACAGATACACCAAGATTGAAATCATATCAACCATCTTTTCTGACCATGAAGGCATCAAACTAGAAATAAACCATAAAAAGAAGGCAAGGAACTTTCCTACCTCATGGAGATTAAAAACCACACTACTGGAAGACCATTGGACTAATGAGGAGATCAAAGAAGAAATTAAAAAATTTTTTGAATTGAACGACAAGGAGGACACCAATATCCTAAATGTATGGGATGCAGCAAAAGCAGTAATAAGAGGAAAATATATAGCAATAGAAGCTCACATCAAGAAACAAGAAAGAACGCAAAGAAACAACCTAATCTCGAAGCTCAAAGATCTAGAAAAAGAACAACAAAAAAACCCCAAAACCAGTAGAAGAAAAGAAATAATAAAAACCAAAGCAGAAATAAATGAAATTGAAACTAAAAAAACAATCCAAAAGATCAATGAAACCAAGAGCTGGTTCTTTGAAAAAATCAATAAAATAGACAAACCCCTAGCCAGGCTCACAAAGGAAAAAAGGGAGAAAGCACAAATAAACAGGATCATCAATGAAAGAGGAGAAATCACAACGGACACAGCAGAAATCAAAAGAATAATCAGTAACTACTATGAACAGTTATATGGAAACAAGTTTAACAATCTAGAGGAGATGGACAAATTCCTACAACTCTACCATCACCCAAAGCTAGATAAAGAAGAAATAGAACACCTAAACAGACCAATTACAATTAGCGAAATTGAAATGGTAATCAAAAACCTCCCCAAAAACAAAAGCCCAGGACCTGATGGATTTACAAATGAATTCTACCAAACATTCAGAGACGAATTAGTGCCTATCCTTCACAAACTCTTCCAAAAAATTGAGAAGGAAGGGACAATATCAAACACGTTCTATGAAGCCAACATTACACTAATACCAAAACCGAACAAGGACAACACAAAAAAGGAAAACTACAGGCCAATCTCCCTAATGAACACTGATGCAAAAATCCTCAATAAAATTTTAGCTATCAGAATCCAACAATGTATCCATAAGATAATTCACCACGACCAAGTTGGATTCATTCCAGGGGCACAAGGATGGTTTAACATCCGAAAATCAATCAACGTTATCCAACACATCAACAAAAAGAAATATAAAAACCATATGATAATATCAATAGATGCTGAGAAAGCTTTCGACAAAGTGCAACACCCATTCATGATAAAAGCCCTTGAAATTCTTGGGATACAAGGAACATACCTCAACATCATAAAGGCCATCTATGACAAGCCAACAGCCAGTATCATTCTCAATGGTGAAAAGCTGAAAGCAATTCCATTAAGATCTGGAACAAGACAAGGATGTCCACTCTCACCATTGCTTTTCAATATAATACTGGAAGTCCTAGCCAGGGCAATAAGACAAGAGAAAGACATCCAAGGAATCCAAATAGGAAAAGAAGAAGTCAAACTATCACTATTTGCAGACGATATGATATTATACATAGAGAACCCCAAAAACTCCACAGAAAAGCTAATTCAACTCATCAATCAGTTCAGTAAAGTGGCAGGATACAAAATCAACACGCAAAAGTCAGTAGCCTTCCTATACACAAACAATAAATCTGAAGAAGAAGAAATCAAAAAGACCATCCCTTTTGTTATTGAAACAAAAAAAATCAAATATTTGGGAATAAATCTAACAAAAGAGGTAAAGGACCTATACAAAGAAAACTATAAAACACTGTTAAAAGAAATAGAAGAAGACACAAAGAAATGGAGAGACATCCCCTGCTCATGGATTGGAAGAATAAACATTATTAAAATGGCCATCCTTCCAAAAGCAATATACAGATTCAATGCTATTCCAATCAAAATTTCAATGTCATTCTTCAAAGAAATAGAACAATTATTGATGAAATTCATATGGAATCACAAAAAACCCCGAATAGCCAAAGCTCTCCTGAAAAAAAAAGAAGGGAATGGAGGCATCAGACTCCCAGACTTCAAACTATACTACAAAGCTATAATCATCAAAACCGCATGGTATTGGAACAAGAACAGACATACAGACCAATGGAATCGAATAGAAAATCCAGAAATAAACCCACAGGTTTATGGTCAACTAATCTTTGACAAAGGAGCAAAGACTATGCATTGGAGCAAAGAAAGTTTGTTCAATAAATGGTGCTGGGAAAACTGGGTCGCTACATGCAAAAGAATGAAGCTTGACCACCACCTCACACCATACACAAAAATCAACTCAAAATGGATTAAAGAACTAGACATAAGACCTGAAACCATAAAATATATAGAAGGAAATATAGGCGAAACACTACGTGATTTGCACATCAAAGACATCTTTACAGACACATCACCCAAAGCAGTGATAGTGAAGGCAAAGATAAACAGCTGGGACTATATCAAATTAAAGAGCTTTTGCACAGCAAAAGAGACAATAACAAAAACAAAGAGAAACCCCACCAACTGGGAGAACATTTTTGCACCCAACACTAATGATAAAGGACTGATCACAAAAATCTGCAAAGAGCTGATGAATCTCAACAACAACAAAGAAAATAATCCAGTCAAAAAATGGGCAGAAGAGCTTAAAAGAAACTTCTCTGAAGAGGAAATGCAAATGGCCAACAGGCATATGAAAAAATGTTCAACATCACTTGTCATCAGGGAAATGCAAATCAAAACTACCATGAGATACCATCTTACACCAGTGAGAATGGCACATATTAAAAAAACTAGCAATAACAAATGTTGGCGAGGGTGTGGAGAAAAAGGAACTCTTCTGCACTGTTGGTGGGAGTGCAAACTGGTCCAACCACTGTGGAAAGCTGTGTGGAGATTTCTGGACCTACTAAACATAGAGCTTCCATATGACCCAGCAATTCCACTCCTAGGTATTTACCCAAAGGACACAGAAACATCAATTCCAAAGAGCACCTGCACCCCTATGTTTATAGCAGCACTGTTTACAATAGCTAAGCTTTGGAAACAACCCAAATGCCCAAAAATAGATGACTGGATCAAGAAGATGTGGTACATATATACCATGGAATATTACTCAGCATTCAAAAAAGATAAACACATGCAATTTGCTGCAACATGGATGGCGCTGGAAGGGATCATGCTCAGCGAAATAAGCCAAAAAGAAAAAGAAAAATACCGGATGGTCTCACTCATAGCAGGAATCTAGAAAACTTAAATAAGGGACCAGGAAAATGAATAACTATAAGAAAGTGAAAATCAAAATCAACAAAAAACTATGAACCAGAGACACTTTTAGGGGGGCGGGGGCGGGAGGGGAGGGATTGGGGTCAGAATGGGGGGCTGCAATTGTATGGGGAATATAACAATAAAATTTATAAAAAAAAAAAAATAAAATAAAGCAATTCCACAGAATTTTAAGTTCTCTTCTCAGAAAATATTGAATATTTGGAAAAATGCATATGACATTCTATCTTGTCAATTGAAAAGCAAGTTTCTAATCAATATGTGTATGGCATGGTTGTGGTTTTGTGTCTACATTACATATTCACATAAATATTATGTCTGTATAAATTTAGTTGTACATACCAAACTGACAAAAGCGATCCCTGCTGATTTAACAATTCTGTATATCGCTTCACAGTTCAACATTTCAGATGAACACATTTCTTTAATCAACAAAAGGCTATAAAAATAAATACATATTTTGAAGGTGGATGATCTCCCCCAATATACACACACAAACGTATTCTATCTTCCCACCCCACCTGTACCCCAAAACTCCCAAACATACTCCCTTTCTCTATTATCAATATAAACTGAGGGAAGCGACCTGGTGAGTCAACAGACTAAATTTAGCAGATAGATCTAAATTACAGTTCCTCTCAAAACAGCCCTGAAATAGCTCTTGTCTTATGAAACTGAGTTTTGTAGGTTGGTCACTCTATGCTTCATTCTATGAGCTTCCGGCTTTATCAAATGGCCATGGGAGTCACATATTATTAAAAATAGCACCACAGCATTCTAGCTGACGCAGTATCTTGGCAAATAGCAACTGGTTTTTGTATTTCTGTGAAACTCCTAACACACATAAATCATAATAATAAAGGTGAAAGTCTTTAGTAATAAGTTATTAACTTCAAGAGTTATAAATGATAGTACTTAAGAGTACTTAATAGATTCTTATTAAGAAAAAATACAAAAAGAAAAACGAATGCTTAAATCTCTTATTTAAGTAGTTCATAAACTGTAAGATTATTCAATTCTCCTAGCAAAACACCTCGAGTAGATTTATTGTACCTTTTTTGTAGGTGAGGACAGGGAGGCTCAGAAAATAAATCATTTTAAGTTACATCTTTGTGTACGGTAATTCTATTACATCAAAGAATTATGCAAAATTCATGGCTAAATTACTTAAAAATGAACAGATCTCCTTTCAAGAAGTAGAACTATCACTGATATGATAATATACAGAGAATCCTAAAAACTCTACAGAAAAACTAGTTAAAACAATAAATCAGTTTAGTAAAGTAGCAGGTTATAAAATGAACACCCAAAAATTAGTAGCCTTCCTAAATGCAAACAATCAGTCTGAAGAAGAAATTAAAAAACCTATCCCATTCACAATTATACCCCCAAAATTAAATACCTGGGAATAAACCTAACAAAGGAGGTGAAAGAACCTATACAAAGAAAATTGTAAACATTGTTACAAGAAATGGAAGACGACACAAAGAAATGGAAAAACATTCCCTGCTCATGGATAGGAAGAAACATTATCAAAATGTCCATCCTACCTAAAGCGATCTATAGATACAACACAATTCCGACAAAAATTTCAACATCACTTATAATCAGGGAAATGCAAACCAAACCCACAATGAGATACCACCTCACATTGGAAGCAACACAAACTGCTGAGGATGTGGAAAAAAGGAACCCTCTTACTCTGCTGGTGGGAATGCAAACTAACCCAATCATATGGAAAGCTGTGTAGAGGACCTTCAAATTACTAAAAATGGAGTTACCATATGACCCAGCAATTCCACTTCAGGAATCTACCCAAAGAACAAAAACATCAATTCAAAAGGACACCTGCACTCCTATGTTTATTGCAGCACTATTTACAATAGCCAGGATATGAAAATAACCTAAATGCCCCCAAACAGATGACTGGATCAAGAAGATGTGGTATATATACACAATGGAATACTACTCTGCAATCAGAAAAGATAAACTAATGTCATTTGCAGCAACATGGATGGAGCCGAAAGGGATTATGCTCAGCAAAGTAAGTCAAAAGGAAAAAGAAAAAGATCAAATGTTTTCATTTGTAGGAAGACTACAGGGAAACCTAATAAGGGGTCAGGAGAAAAAAAAAAAGACAAAACTAGGAGGCACACTATAAATCCAAGACACAGCAGGGGTGAGGCAGGGGGAAGGGAGAGAAGAGCACAAGAGACTATGGTGACAGTTCATGGGTGATTTGGTGGTGGGAATTTTAGGGGGATTACACTGCAGGGAGAAATCAAACATTGTACAAAAATGAACAACAATGTAAAATAAATAAATATATTTTAAAAAAGATCTACTTTTTAAAGTTGAAAAAACTATTGTACCATATTTTGTCAAGATTTTAAAAAACATGCATGATTTTCTTTCAAACCTGCATTCTACTCTTGGGCTAAAGCTTTAAAACATCTTCTAAATTATACACTATAAACTTATATGTATTTAAGAGTATATTTACAAAAGTTTTAGAGAGCTGAGTAGTGAGAGAGAACCACAATATTTTTAATATTGAGATGCAGAAGGATATAGAAATTATTTGAAAAAACTGCAACTAATGACTAGTTTTTGTTTTCCTTGGTAAAGGTATATGTAACTTTGATTTGGACTGCTCATGTGATTTTTAAAAATTCCCTTAAATATAAAATTCTCCATTGATACTGCCCCATATATATACACACAAAGCTATACTTACATCATAAAATTTTATATGTTTAATGAAATTTATGCACTGCTTTTTTTTTTTTTTTCAATAGGCACAAAGATACTGCCTAATGGAATGGAATTTAGGTCAAGGCTCCTGTTTTCTAACACACATACTTAAACCGGAGGCAGGTACACACATAATGGTAAAATGGGCTTTACCAACTACTAGATGACATTAAATTCTTGCTCTTTCCTTCACTAATAAAAACTACCATTTGAATGATCTTGGGGGAGATACCTAACATTTCAGCTTCTTGTTTACTCATCTCCAAAATGATATGAAATAATATAAATCTCAGGTGGTTTAAATTTTAATTTTAAAATAATTCTAGATTTACCAATACAAGCTGCAATAATACAGAAAACTGAAGTATATCCTTTTTCCAGCTTCCTCTGGGTTAACAGACAACCACAGCGCAGTTATCAAAACAGGAAATGAGTGCTAAATAATACTAACTAAAAAACAGATCATGTTTGAATTCCACCAATTTACCCCCCCACCCCCATATATTTTTTCTTTTCCCACAACCATTTACTATGTGGAAATTCCTCATCTCTTGCCTTTCAGCCTTTCATGACCCAGATACTACTGAATAATAATATTCTACAGAATGTCTCTCAGTTTGGGTTTCTTAGATATTTATCTCACTATTAGAATGAGTTATGCATTTTTGGCAAGAATACACCAAAGTGATACTGTGTTCTATCCAGGCTGTCACACCATGGGGGACAAGATGTCAGTGTCTTATTACTGGTAATGTTAATCCTGAGCTGCGTTTGAGTCAGTAACCGCACAGTTGTTTCTGTACACGCACAGCAAGTCTTCAATAAATGGCAGGTAAAGTGATAAAGTTCAGACCAGGAACAAAAGTTGTAGGATCAGGCTGGACTTGGGTTCCAGTGCTCATTCCACAAATTCCTGCCAAGTAACCACATTAAATCTTTTTAACTCTCCTGGTTTCCTTCTCTCCATAATAAAGTCAAAATTACCTGTGAAGTTGTTAGAAAGCTGGTATAAAGTGGCTGAGAAAATGAGATGAAATAAAATTAAAGTACTCCGTGACTGGAATTTATGAATGTTCCATGAAACCGATCACTATTATAACCTTTTTAAGTAAGTTACTATTTTTCTGTAAACTAAGCACCAAGACTTAAAGAATCCTGAGATCTGAGGGGAAAAAGTGAGTCTGGGGCGCTCTGAGTCGAGGTTTGAATGATGTCAACAGTGGGGTCTGGGCATGGGAGTGCCAACAGCACCTGTCTTACTACTCCAGCTCAACTTTCCATGTAGTAAACTGCCACCGTAAGTAGAGCCCGAGAACTTTTTGTGTCTATGCTTGATTTTTAATACATTAATCACTTTATTTTGGATCCCTGCAATATATCCTGGAGGCCTCCGTCTCATCTATTCTCTTGCAAAGTACCACCCTCTTTGCTCGCCAAGAACTCTTGCAGGAATTTTTAGGCTGTGACACAGGACATCAACTTTTTTTTCTCCTACAGCTGCCTCTGCTGTTGATACCTGGGTGCAGATTAGCTAAGAGGACAATTCCAGCACACATGACATGTGGTAGTTAAACTATATTATAAAGCATTCCCGCTTTTTAAAATATAAATCTAATCCTGAAGGAACCAGAAAACACAGGAAACTTAAAACTAGCCTTGGCAGGTAGGGATACAAGGATCAACATTTTAAACACTTCTCCATCATAAAACTAATGAATGACTGCACAACACCTTTGTGGATTTAATCTCAGCTTTGGAAAGTCCTATCATTATATAAACATGAAAATAATGTATTGTACTACATCACAGACTTCTTATAGCTTAGCTCTTAGTCACAAAGTGTTAAAGTATTATTATATGTTGAAATAATTAGAAAATCTTTATGCGATATTATAGCCTTCCATTGGATATTAATACCACTAGCCAAGCTCTACAGCTTCCATGCCTCACAGACCAGGAAGTTAACAGTTACTGACATGCTCAGTGCCAAAGTAGGAACTGCACGAGCAGTGCTATGAACAAACCAGTCTGACAGCTGGAGATCAGGCCTATGGCTCCAGGTCAGGGCAGTACCTCGGTCCTGATGCGTCTATGTTACTTTGAGGACCAATGAATGTTCAAAGGCAGCTGGATATCAAGAGTTCAACATCTTTTCTCACCACATTTCTATACACACCCCCTCCCTCAAAGGGCAGGCTCATTACTTCTTTGCTTTCTCACGATTTCTCCTCTTGGTAAGGGCAATGAGAACTGCTAACATTATTGACAGTTTACTAGAACCTTGGCTTTTTATAATTGCCAGCTCACTGAACTCGATGCAATTCTATGAGAAGGAATAAGAAGCCTTATCTCTTTATGAGGACAAGTGAGGACCTGGGCTCCAAAATGTGTCACACCCAGGGCAGCTCCTCCAAGTGGATGCTACCACTTCCCTCAGATCACTGGGTAAAACTGACACAAGATTCTCATTTTCTCAAAATGAGATGCATTATTACCACAAATCTTGTATCATGCAAATATTGTCACTTTTTACCCTCCATTGTGAGAGGTATACTTGTGGGTCAAAATATTCCATCACCAGGGAGGCCCCAAACACAGGGCTCTCAGCCTCGGCTCCTTACCCAGGTTAACATGCTCACTGTCACCAGACCTGCCTCACCAGCCTGTGTCCAGCAGGTTTCCCGCAGAACCTGAGCTGCAGACCTAGCATTCCTCTGGGGCCCTGCAGAGTGTCATGCATCTACCACACAGAAAATTCTGGAGGACTAGTTATGTTTTCCACAGTGCGAGTCACATCAGGGGACAAACTGCCAGAGGAGGAATTTGCACATAGTTTCACGTTCTTCAACCAGTTAGGGAAAAGTATAAATACGAAACTGGGGGATTCTTCCAGAGGAGCCTTTCCCAGGCCAAGAGCAGTCTGCCTATTCTGCCCTCTCCCCCCAAGTCCCAAGCCCCAAGGAGCCATCAGAAGAAACAAATATGCGATTTAGATGTACTTGTGTGAACTTAGTTACCTTGTATTATCTCTTTCCTCAGACAGAACTTGACCTCCTTATTATAAAAGCAGTATTTTCCTTTTAAAATAGTCACATGCTGCAAAGGTGCATTACAGTTAGATAGAAAAGGGAGGGAGGATGAAGCAGAAAGCCTCCTCCACCCCTTCTTTCAGGGACAATCACCAGTGCTGACAGTTTGATTTATATCCTTCAGGACTAAAAAAATACCATGAATCTAATTATCAAATAAACAAACAAAAAATCCCACAAGAGAACAATTATATGCTCTGTATAATACCATCTGTGTAAGGAAAAGGAGGCAAAGAGACAAATACATACATAAAATATCACTTGAAGGCTTCAAAATAAAGTCAATACAGCTTTACTCCAGGGGGTGGACCTGGCGAGGGAAAGATTATACTTTTCACTGTATACCTTTTCTTGCCATTTGCATTTGGAACCAAACTAATGTATTACCTACTCAGAATACTACTAGAGCTAAATATTAAATCAGAGAAAATGCACTTGTTAAAACTTCAGAGCAGTGCCTATGATAGAGCTGACATTTCATATTGCAGAATGAAACGAATGAATCTATTTTAGCATAAGAAGAATTACACTGCCCATATGACTCTTGGATTGCAGTAACCTAGCACATTCAACAGTAAAATAAAAACACTTGATTAATGACATGGAAAGGTATCTATGATTGATTCTTACAGTGGAATGATATAAACTAAGAGTGAAAGACGGGGCCTCCCTGGTGGTGCAAGGGATTAAGTCTCAGCACTATGAAGCTATCCACAGCCATTGCAGCAGGAGTTCCATCCCCAGCCAGGGAGCTACCCTAATGGTGCCGCGGACCTCTCCTGACTCACCCCAAACTCCCCTCAGTAGTGTATTTCAGTCAATCTGCCTGTTTTGTTCCCCATTCTGTCTCTGGTGAATCCTCTCACCCCCTGCACCTTTGGCCTGTATATCTTTACAAAAAAACAGGGCCTCCCCTGGTGGCGCAGCGGTTGAGTGCTGGGCTTCGAAGCTGCATGCAGCCTCTGCAGCACTGGTTCGATCGCTGGCCACCCGTGAGGGTACCACATGGTGCGCAGACCTCTCCTGCCACGCCCGCTGCTCCCCTCAGCAGTGTATTTCGTCAGTCTGCCTGTTCTGTTCCCCACTGTCTGGTGAATTCTCTCACCCTCCCGCACTTCTGACTGTACCCAGTGCTTGTATAAATAAATAAACAAATCTAAAAAAAAATTTAAAAAAATAAAAAAAATAAAAACAAGCTACTACCTGCCATTCTTGTTACCTCATCTGGGTTCAAAGGTTCATATGTAGGTACAGAACTGCTCTTTTTGCAAAGACTTCACCATAACTGGTGAACTCTATCCCACAAAACATAAAAGTGCTACAAGGCTCACCCTGTGTCTCATCAGACATTGTAAGAAGCTTTTTGCTTTTACAAATAGAACGGTTCCAAGTACTCTTGTAATTATTCTGGCTGTCCCATTTGCATAATAGTTATGTACTAATTGCAGATGTGTGTTTTATTTGTTAAAACGAGAACCTTGTTTTGACAACATTTGGCTAACCAACCACTTTGACTAAGTTAATGACTGAAAATAGCACTGCCTATTATTTAACATATTCTATAACAGACATTCACTCTGATTCCAGCTGGCTTTCCCTTCATTTTTTCAAAGTAACTTCATATTAAAAATGAGATTAATCTATTTTTCATGAAGAATTTGTTGGCTAGAAAACAATGGTCAAAATATCTACACTGAAACAATGTTCAGTTCTTAATAAAAAAAATTGGTATGTTAAATACGTATGCTGTCCCTGAATCAAAGGCATAAGCCATTTTTTAGGAAATACACCTGCAGCAGGCATGCTATTTCAGCAGGAAACCAATTTTAACTGCTGAAAGAAAAGAAAGTAACTTTGGAGAAGCTTTGGAGAGAAAAAACATTTTTAGGTTGGTACTACAAAAAGAATTCCTAAATAAAGCATACACTCTGAACAATGATTCCATCCCCTCAAGGAATGTGAGTCTATAGATATTTCATGTCTAGGTATTTTGAAAAGAAATGGGAAATTTGCTGCTTGTGCCAAATTCCTATGGAGGTGAAGGAACATCTGAATAATTTCTCTACTGGATCAAACATCTCTAGTCCCCAGGAAAACTTTCAGAAATTTTAGGCTCAAATGAATTGCATTCTGTCACACAGGTAACCAGTGAAGGAAGACAAAAGTGGCAAGGGTCACAGTGGGACTGTAGTGATGAGAGGAGGAGAGTACTGTCATGGAGAGAGATGGTGAAGTCAGGAATTGGATGGCCCCAAAAAGACTGGGCTTGCTGCCCTGGTGCTGCCATGGAGTATGAAGTGGTTAAGGGCACAGTCTTCCTCAAGCATCTCCAGGACCAACTGATTTGCTGCGTATTTTCCAAACATTCAACACAATATTCAAGTATAAAGAAAAGGAATATTCTAATTTCACAATACATTCCAAAGCAACTCAAAAACCATTCAAAACAGAAAGACTAGGAGACACCAGACTAGAGCAGAATCACTGGCTGTCTCCTCCTGTTCGCCAACTTCTCTTTTGATTTAAATGGTCAGGATGGGGCCTTCCTGGTGGCGCAAGGGGTTAAGCACCGCGCTATGAAGCAATCTGCAACCTCTGCAGCACGAGTTCCATCCCCGGCCGGCCAGAGAGAAACCCACATGGCAAACCAGACCTCTTCTGTCTTGCCCTCTGCTCCCCTCAGCAGTGTGTTTCAGTCAGTCTGCTTGTTCTGGTCCCCACTCTGTCTGTGGTGAATCCTCTCACCCCCCCATCTCTGACCTGTACCCCAGCTCTTGTATGCATAAATAATCTTTAGAAAAAATAAATAAATGGTCAGGATAGAATAGTTTTCTCTCACGTGCAATACCACTATGAGACTTGAATATGACAAACTATAGGGAAATCTTTAAAAACTGAAATTAGTATAGGTAGTTCATTATAGTACTCATAGAGTGACAAATGTATAAATGATTAAATTGTCCTGTCAACACTTTTCTGTCTAGGTAACTATAGAAATAAAACAAGATCCAGCCACGAGGCTTTAGAGATTCTTACTATTACTCTATGCTATGGTTTCTGTATGAGTTTATTTAAAAAATACAAATAATTTTAACTTAGATTTCGATTCATCATACAACAAAGGCACAGCCTTTCACCTAACTCTACAAGCTGGGGAGGTAGCAGTCATACCTCTGAGTTCTACTAACTGGACCGTGAACTTCTCACCAACTGGGCTGTCCTCAGGATCCCCGAAGACCAGCATAACAAAGTGCAATGTACAACATTTCCAGAAGAGCACACCTTTACAATGTCACCAGGGCACAGTCCAAGAGTTATTTCAGTAACGAGAACAAGTAAATAACTGAATGACAAATTTGAGACTGAAGTTTTGGCGTAAAATGGTATGATGTCTGGGTTTGCTTTAACAGATTACCCTCTCCCTCTTTCTCCCCACCATGAAAAAAAGTAGGGCAGGGGAAAGATAGAACAAGAACCACAGAAGGTCAAAGGCTGTTAATGTTGGTGATAAGAATATGGGGTTCAACTTACCAGACACTCTACATTTAAAAAAAATTGTTTTCAAAAATTGCCATAATAAAAAGGATATTTAACTGCATTTTAATGAGTCCAATTTATTTTACAAATAATATGTGAGCACCCAGAAAGATATTAAGAAAAACAAAATGCACCCAAGAAATTCATGTTGAGTGGTAGGATGAAATCAAAGAAGTCAGCTGATTTCACACAACTACTAAGCAGAGACATTTGCCACAGAAACAGAAGCTTTTGACCAAGCCTCATGTATTCATCATTTACTGGAACACCTCTCTATTTTAAAAAAATTTTTAGACTGTACAATGATGATGATTTAATAAACACTGTGAAATTCCCACACCTTTGACAGTCGACCGCAACATACACAGCTGCCCTGATGCTGACCCTGAGAGTGCACCCAAGCACCATACACCTGACACTCCCTGGACTTTCCCAGCAGTTTCCTCAAGAACAAAGCCGTATGCACAGTTTCTCTGCCTGAAGAGACGGCTAGTCTCTGAACTGGGAACTTGATTGTGGTCAAAGCACAATAAAAGAGAAAATAAGGCAAAAAGATGCAGGGCTAGAAACTGAAAGAAGCCAAACCACGGCATACCATTTATTGAGAAAACTCACTCTTAAAGCTTTATTCTGCTTTCTTACTATTTCCTCGTTGCTACCTTTATTCTTCATTTTGAGCTCCAGAGGGGGACAAGAAGGTCAAGAAATACCTGAGAAACTCCAAAATGGTAAATAAGGAGGTGGATCAAGCAATGAGAGACCGCTCTGGAAATTTCATTTGATAAAAGTACTGAGTCCTGAGACCAATAACTAAGGGTATTTGTAGAGACCAGGGACCTTTTCTGTATCTGTCCCTTCTAGACAAGAAAAAATATTTGCTTGGCAAAATGTTTCACAAAATAGGACAACTTAAAATGATTTTGTGAGTGAGCTGATAAAAGCCCAACCCCCAAACCAAGGGGAATCTTTTGCTCTTGCATGTCCCAGAGACTGTACTTAGTTCATCTTCCTAAAGCAAGGTATTCATTACCCAAATGTTTAGAATCCTGACCTTTGCTACCTGAGTCATAAATCCTATCTCTATATTGAAACAACAAACTGGGGGAAAACTGCCATGCAAGCCAATCCTCTGGAATAAAGAGGAAAATTATTTGCATTCCATTCTTACTTCATCCCTCCCAAAGCTCTCAAGAGAAGCTTACTTGTCAGTTCCTCAGTTATGAAAATGTTTATGTTTTCCATTTTGCTTTGGTCACCAGGAAACTCTTTGAGTCAAATGTGGATGTGAAATCTGTGACTGGACAGGAGCTAAAGACTTCAGTATTAACACTAAGAGGCTGAGTGTTTCCTTTCTTTTCTAGAACAAAATTTGCTAGTCACGTGAATTCCTACTTCAGGAAAGATAAGTCAGGAAGGTAACACGTGAGCAGGCATAATGTTGGATTTCCCTTGGCACTTCAGATGTATTTTACGACATATGACAGAGCAGAATTTGTTCAGGCTTGATCAAGAATCATATCCACTAAGAAACTCCTGGTATTCAGTTACGTGTGATTTTCAGTATTGTGGGTTTACTCAGAGGTTTTGATACTTCGGGTGTATGGAAATTCTAGTGCCAGGTGATTAAAAAATAGAAATGAAAATAAATTTGAAGTTATGTGAAGTAAATACACAACAGCAAAGAACTAAAATGTTTTATAGCCGCCTATGTGGTTTGCTTTAAATCATATCATACTTAATTTCAGAGGCTGAAAAGCATGTTAATTTTGACTCTAACCTATATGTAAGTTGTCTTGTTTTTTAGGTTTTTGATTTTCATTCAACACCACTTTGTTTAGCAAGTAATAAGTGGTATGAATCTTTTGCCTAAGAGAAAAGTAAAAATACTGAAGTTAACATTGCTTCTTTTGAGAGGGAGGGCAAAACAAGGGCACTTGCTTTATTAGAGTGTTTCCTGAGAAGTGTTTTAAGGCACAAAATCCAGGCCAAAAGCAAGTAATTTCCCTGTGTATGAATGCTTCTTCAAGTAAGCCAAGTAATAATAAGACACTCTACGTAAGTACCAACACATAAAAGAATGACCAATTTTGAGCTGTCATTTTTCTAAGTTTAATAAAAATGTTTATGGTGGGCATGTATCTTATTTCCACTCTTAACTGACTAATCACTCAAGGACTGGTCCTCCCAATTGCACTTGACAAGATTTTCTCTAACTAAACCAAGGTCTGGACACCCCACAGTTACTTTCCTCTTGATAAAGAACTTGAACAAAAATAAAAGGGGGGGAAAAGTCTATCTTACTGAAATCTCATCTCCTTTAAGTGGTCATGTCCTCCACAGTCTGCACTTTCTTAAGTTCTGCAGAGTAGGGTGCCTAGACCAACCCCTCCTTTCCGAGGTTAGAGTCTCTTTTCTTACCTTTGCATTTACAATCTTGCCCCTCTAGCCTTACTCTCTCCTCCCCCAACACTTATCTCAATTCTTAGACTGAGTATGGCCCAGCTAGGAGTTGCGCAAAGCAAGGCAAAGGTCAACTCACAATATAAAGGTGAGTTTCTCTAGCCTGTGGATGTTTTAAGATTAATGTTCACCTCCTGTACACACATAGTGGTTGCATTTTAAAAGTACAGAAAGTAAAAAAAACATTCACGTCCATGGAAAGGGAGATATTTTGAAATCATGGATTGCAAGGAACAGGTTAATCTTAAGGCAAATGAGTTACAAAGTGGAAAGAACTAGATTTAAACTCCATTGCTGACTTTGGGAAATTTAACAACCTCTCTAAGCCAGTTTCCTTACATATGAAAACAAAGGCTAACACCACCTACTTCACAGATTAAAGGAGATAAAGAGTTGCAAATCACCTAAGTATAGTTCAGGGACAAAGTAGGTGCTCAATAAACCATGGCTGCTTTTAGTACTCGACCTTCTCACATCCAACCCTACCCTATTAAAAGTAGCTGGGTCCCCAATGTCTCCCCAAAGCATCTCAGGGGTTCTATTACAAAGAAAGTCGTACAGGGCAAGATAACGTTAGTTGCAAGATCTTGCATGTTTCAGTAGTGTGTTTTCTGTGAGACATATCCAGTTGCCCATCCATTTAAGGAATCCCTTGACACACTATTGGGAACTCAGAAAAAAGGAGGCACACAAAATGTGAACATCAGTTGGTTGAGAAAATTTTGCTCAAAATTAAGATCTTAACAGTAAGATCAAAAGCCAAAAGAAAAAAAAAAAATCTATTCTCTTTATATCAATACTCCCAGCCCATTCACTAAGAATGAATCTGATCATCCAAGATCTCTGACATGATTGCTAGATTTCAAGATCCAAGTTGTATACTCTGCAAAGAGCAGATCTTCACCCTTAAGGAGCTGGTTCACTGCACTAGATGAGAACTCACTCAGGGACGGGCACTCTGCAGGTTCCAGGCAGAATACATGTTCTTCTGCAGTCCCATTTTATATGGTCACTACTCAATTCAAAAAAGTGCTGAATCTTTAACTATACACATACACACACACACACACACACACACTCTCTCTCTCTCTCTCTCTCTCTCTCTCACAATAAAGTGAAATGAAGATGATGAAGAGTAAGAGGAAATATACAGTATGGCTGGCCTGGCCTAGTTCTTAAATGAAAGGACATCGCCATGACACCAAACCAAAGGAGAAGGGAGAAGAGGGCACACGGCCAGTTTATTTTGAACAACATTCTAGCACACATCTGATCACAACTCATTCCCCCTTTCACGAAAATCAAATTTTAAAAGTCCCAAAGAACAAAGTATCTGTCTTTAGCTAGATTCCTACATCTCTTTGCCTCTGTGCACATGAACTATCTTTTGCCAATAAGCAAGAACTACATTTTACTTTCTTTTTTTTCCTTTTTAGAAGACAAACCAGCTACTACATTTTATTTTCACTTTTTTCTTCTTAGAAGACAGACAAAAGTTGAGGAAGCTGCCTTTCCCATTTGCCAATGTAAAATGTAACAGCTGTTATCTAAGCCCAACCATTCAGTTTCAAATATATTCAAGATAAACATCTATTATTTCCCTCAAAAAAAAATAGCTTTTCTCTTCAAGTTAATTACTGATTCATCAAGAAGCCACTAAAAACAGGTAATTTATGGGACCAGTGAAAGGATGATGGTGACAGAATCTGTCTGGAGAGGTGGCATGGCAGCTGAGATGCTAAACTCATTTCATTTCTCTTCAATATGAAATCAGCGAGTATCTTTTGCTTATAAGGTACAATGCTAAAGGCGCCACACAGAAATAGATCCATCCCTGGACTCTGTTCTGATGTGCTAATAAATATTTAGGACATAGTTAATATCACACTGCCTAATTTTTTCTCAGTAAAAGAGGAAGTCTTGTTGCTATTTTTTTATTCTCTCGAACGTCTTAGAAAAATTGGGTGGTGGAAAGCAGTAATTATCACTTGAACTCACAATTTAAAATATATATATATGTTCATCAAATGGAGACCCCAAATCAGACAATATAAAAAGGGTGATTCTTAACAGATCTACAAATGCAGGGAATAGACATATAAAATAAAACACTTGCAGGAACCATGAAATAAAAAAATTATCCTAGATTTTTAAATTACCAGCTTTTAATCCAATGGTTTTAGAAAGAATAAAAAAGTAACTTTAAATGTAATTTTTTTTATTATTTTAACATTACAGAGTTGGTCAATCCAAATGAATGGTGATTTTCTAAGCAATTGGACACAAACAGTACCCCAAAAACAGGCTTGGGATGCCATGACAGAGGCTTTTTAATATCACTTCTCAAAGACAAGGTTCTAGTAAATTCTATGTTCTAGTAGCATGTTTTCTGTGAAACCATGACATATTCAGTTTTTTATCCAACTACGCCAAGACTTTCCCAATTATTGTCAAAGCCACCACATGAAGAAATTAAGTAGTTGAAAACCATCCCACAACTCTCTTTTCATATAGTATCACAACCATACAGACAGTCTGGTCTCTGTGGAATAGAACAGCAAGAGGAAATAGGAAAAAAAATTACTATTATTCTTCAAGACTGTGTTGAACCCTAATATAACAAACAATTCTAGCCAGCAGCTTTATATGAGCCAAATTACTGAAAAAGTAAGAAAAAAAATATTGATCATGAATATCAAATTCTTTAAAAGTGATCATTTATGTGAAATGCCCCCAAAAGGCAAATCTGTAAAGACAAAGTAGATTAGTAATTGCCTGGAGTGGGGATTAACAATTAAAAAAAAAAATAAGAGATCTTAGGAAAGTGATGGCAATGTTCTCAATCTGGTTTTTGGTGCTAGCTGCAAATCTTGGCAAATTTACTAAAAATCTTCAATTTTACACTTAAAAGAGGTGAATTTTATGGTATGTAAAATATGTAAAGTTGCTTTTTAAAAAAAATTGATAGAGTGATGATTTTGACAGCATTTTAATTGAGAATGGAATATAAGGAAGGATGGATGTTCTCAAAGGCTCAGTTCTGAAAACGTTCACCCCAATACTTATTAACATAAATTTCAAGAGATCAAATTATATTACTTTTTTTAAATTTGTTTTTTTAAAGATTTATTTATTTATTTATACAAGCACTGGGTACAGTCAGAAGCACAGGAGGGTGAGAGAATGAACCAGAGCCAGAATGGGGAACAGAACAGGCAGACTGATGAAATACACTACTGAGGGGAGCAGCGGGCAGTAGGAGAGGTCTGCGCGCCATGTGGGACCCTTGCCAGTAGCCGGGGAACAAACCGGCGCTGCAGAGGCTCCGGGCAGCTTTGCAACCCAGTGCTCAACCACTGTGCCACCAGGCGAGGCCCTACTTTTTTTTTTTTTTTAAAAAGATTTATTTATTCATTTCATACAAGCACTGGGTACAGTCAGAAGCGCGGGAGGGTGAGGGAATTCACCAGAGCCAGAGCAGGGAGCAGAACAGGCAGAATGATGAAGTACACTGCTGAAGGGAGCAGCGGGGGCGGCAGGAGAGGTCTGCACACCGAGACCCTCGCCAGCAGCAGGCAAACGAACCGGCGCCGCAGAGGCTGCGGGCAGCTTCGCAGCCCAGCGCTCAACCGGTGCGCCACTGAGGAGGCCCAAATTATATTACTTTCATGCAGTAAAATGTACACACTGTAAAAGATGTCGGGAAAAAGACAACAATCTAAATGTCAATCAATGCAAGTGGTAGTGTTAGGGGGAAATGATGTCAGAATGAAAAAAATTACAGTATAGTTATCCTCTGAAAGTAGTACAGTCCATACCAAATGGTCATTAAAGAATGTATTAGGAATGTCTCACATAGTCACTCCCACAGCTGCAATCTTCACTGTGTCACCCCAGAGATCTCCAAGGTCAGGCTGAGCCAAGAGGCCCAAAAGGCTGCAGCCTGTTGGGAGAAGCGGGGAACAACTTGCTATCCACTAGGGTTTTATTCCTCTGGTGATTTACCTGGGATTTGAAAGGTGTGAATTTCTGGAATACCTGAACCAATTGTTTTGAGCTTACTTTGGGGGAAAAGGACTATTTGATCATCTGGATTGGGAAGCAATCAGTGAACAAGAACAACAAGGAAGTGTGCCCTCTGGCTGGGATAAAAGGTGAGGCATAATTCAGATATTCACCAGTTGGGAAGCCTCAGGGCTCTTCCCAGATGCATCTGTGGCACAGTTGAATACCTATAGATTTATTTATGATAGTCTGGGTGAAAAAAAATCAATGTTTTTGACAATGCCAGATTATATATTACACAGATAGATACCTCTTCAGGATATAATGAATGAAAAAGTGCCTAGAACAGAGCACAGAGCAGGACTATGAAAAAACTGTGTGGATTACTTTTCGTGTACATGTGTTTCCATTTATACTTGGGAAGATAAATATCAAACAGTTCACAATGCATATTAATTAGTCCTTGGAAGTAGAAACTGGGAAAGAGAGAAAGGATTTTCTATCAAAATTCAAAGGGAGTTTGGAAGTATATGCACCAAAGTGCTAAGAAGGATCATCACAGAATAGATGGGATTTATCAATACATGGTTTTTTAAAGTTCTTTTTAGCTGTCTATATTTTTTTTGACATTTTGAAAAATATAATATTTTTTTATATTTTATTTTATAGAAGTCTTACATCATTTTTCATTTTTGCACAATGTATGCATTTTCATTTTGGTTATATTCCCCACACAATTGCACCCCCCTTATTTTGACCCTAATCCTTCCTCTCTCCAGCCCTTCCCCCGCCCCCCGCCCCGCAGTGCGTCTCCAGTCCATAGTTGCTTGTTGATTTTGATTTTTACTTTGTATTAATTAGTCTTTTTCCTGGTCCCTTAGTTTTTCCTTTCTTGACCTACTAAAGATAGAGCTTCCATATGATCCAGCAATTCCATTCTTAGGTATTTACCCAAAGGACACAGAAACATTAATTCCAAAGGGCACTTGCATCCCTATGTTTATAGTAGCGCTATTTACAACAGCTAGGCTATAGAAACAACCCAAATGCCAAAAATAGATGACTGGATCAAGAAGATGTGGTCCATATACACCATGGAATATTACTCAGCGTTCAAAAAAAGATAAACTCATGCAGTGTGCAGCAACGTGGATGGAGCTAGAAGGGATCATGCTCAGCGAAGTAAGTCAGAAAGAAAAAGAAAAATAGCTGTGTATACTTTCTAATTGGAGAGGAAGGTTAGTGGAATTGTCAAGAAAAGGCCTAGATTTAAATCTTGGCTCTTCTGTTTACTTGCTGTGAGCTCTTGAGCAAATCACTTGACCACTCTGTGCTGCAGCTTTCTGTCTCTATACACTGGGCAGTAATTGCACCTACACCATCACTTGTGACAATTTATTATAGACAGAAGTCGCTTAGAACAGAGTCTAGCACATACAGAGCGCTCTCAGTGTTCATCAGCATATATATACCATTACCTCATTACTAACAGGAAAACATGAAAAAAAACTTTATTTTTGTAAGGAAAAACGAAATAAAAAACCGCAGGCACTTTCTGTTTCATTACCTCAAGTACATGTAATATCAATATCAGAATGTAAGCAGGCACTGTCAGGCACTAATCAAAATATGGGTAGTTTCGGAGGCTGTTTTATGACCAACACTGATGCAACCAAGTTCCCTGTGGGCCACACTGAGGCCAGAGGGTACATGGGCTGAAAGCTCCCAAGAGCCTTGGCTCAACGTATCATGGACGACGCATGATGTGGCTGCTGCTAAGGCAACAACGCTGCCTCAGTATGGCATAATTAGCATGTGTGGCCAGACCAATGGCAGAGGATTCTTGAAACACAAAAGTTCTAATATAAACACTTAGAACTAATAATTGACCTCAATGGGACTTGTGGCCTCATCTTGAGACATACAATATAAACCAGGGTCAATTATAAGACATTTGAGCCAGCAATGGGAAAAAAAATCACTCACCGTCACATACTAATAACACAAAGCAAAAGTTTGCCTTCCTAAAAAACATCTAGTTCTAAGCTAGCCCTATTTCCTGTACCTTATGCCGTAAGAGGTACTTTAAACTTTAGTAGTCCTTAAGATCTTTTCCAATAGCTATCCTCTCAATCTGCAACAATACTAGAAACACTTTCTAAAGTAAGGACACTTAACACTGGTGGAGTCATTACTCTGTAGCAAATTCCTCTTTCTCTCAAAACTCTTTGAGGTGGGTATTTTAAACTCCATTTTAATAAATCAAGGATACCAGAGCTCAAAGAGAGTGTATTCCTTACTCAGGTACACCCAAGTGTGGGAGCACTGATAATCAAGTGCAGAAACGTCCATTTCTAAAGCCTCTGCTTTCCCACTCACTTTAAATCCCACGGTTTTCATTCTCAAGTGGTTCACGTTTTGTTTTTTTTTCCAAGTGCAAAGTATCCTTCTAAGAGGTTTATATGCCACCAAAAATTTATACCACTTAACAAAAAATATCCCACAAAAGCTCCTGAAATTTCCTGGAATTGTATATTTTTACAAAGGTCTCAGGGCAGTAATGTTGAATTTTTAGCCTTGTTTCTCCAAAGTGACTGGTTTTCAGCAATGCACCAAGATCTCACCCACAGACCTGAGCTCACTGAGTAGGACGAATCACAGTCACTCCTGCATTCAGAAACTCATTCTAAAAAGTAGATTCCATTCATCTCACTTGTTTATCCTGCTGTTTAAAATGTCAAAGATAAATTCACAAATGAATTTCTTTAAGCCTTATTTAGTCAACTTGATTTATAAGTTAATGATGCAAGGTGGGCCAAAGTGGTGCAAAACTTTTGTGCCTAAAAAAATCACTTCTGAGCTTCCCTCAGAAAAAAGCTAGAAATTTTTAAACATGTCTATTTATGTCTATTTATCTCTCATTT
The DNA here is from genome assembly GCF_964194135.1 of Talpa europaea. Taxonomy (NCBI): domain Eukaryota; kingdom Metazoa; phylum Chordata; class Mammalia; order Eulipotyphla; family Talpidae; genus Talpa; species Talpa europaea. The sequence goes on from NC_140077.1 coordinate 59,586,620, forward strand.
CTAGATACTGTATAGAAAAACACACTGCAGTAAATTTGTCTGGGCAAAAAACTAACTAAAGATATCACCCATCATTTTTTTTATCAGTCTGCACCAAAAATGGATGTTTAATAAGTACCATGACTATTCAAAGCAACAATTGTCATTTCTCTAACAATCTGATGTCCAGTTATTTTTGCATCAAATGCCATTGAATAATAACAGAAGTCAAAGCTTATCATTAAGCTTTGCTATCTCAAAGCTTAGATAGCTCAAGGAAAAACGTATTTTCCTATTCTAAGCTTTTATTTCAGTAAATTCAAATTAATGTCTTCAGAATCTTCATAAAATTATGAAAAATAAACGAAGTCATTAGAAATCTCATCTCATGTTTAAAAGGCATGAAAAAGAGGTCATTGTCCTATTGGTAATTAAGATTAACTGATCTTCTCAGGAAGCTTATCACAAATCAAGAAAATACTGTATCATAACAATGTCCTTTAAAAAGGATACTACTGAAAGCCTTTCATAAGCATGAATAAATATATAAATACACACCATCTAAATGGTCAGGAAATCCTGAATTCTTCTATAGAGATCTTTAATTGAATAAAAAACTAGTCAATGATTTCCCTTGGAGTTAGGTGAGTCACAGTTCACAGAATATGTAACAAGTTTTTAAACACTCAGTATTTTTGTCCAGAATCTTACATTTTAAATGTTCAAAGTAGACGTTTGCTCCTTGAACAAATTCAGAGAGAAATCTATTCTTAATTTATTTGTTATTTTAAAATAGGACTTTTAAAAAATATAACTTTAATTAACACCCTACTTACAAGAGGACAGACATGATTCTCTCTCACTTAATAAGTGCCATGATAGTTCAAAACAATTGTCATTTCTCTAACAATCTGAATGTCCAATTATTTTTGCATCGAGTGTCACTGAACAATAACTGAAGCCTAAGTTTATCATTAGCTTTCTCAAAGATCAACCTATTTTCCTACAATAAGCTTTTATTTTAGTAAATACAAATGAAATGGCATCAAAATTCTTCATAAAACTATACAGGTCTAGACAAGTAACCATGTTAACACAAAAGAAAGAAAAGGCTGGTGGGCCTCCCCTGGTGATGCAACCTATGAGGCTGTCCGCAGCCTCTGCAGTACAAGTTCGATCCCCGGCTGAGGAGCAACCCACATGGTGCAGCAGACCTCTCCTGACTCGCCCACTGCTCCCCTCAGCAGTGCATTTCAGTCAGTCTGCCTGATTTGTTCCTTGCTCTGTCTCTGGTGAATCCTTTCACTCTCACACCTCTGGCCTATACCCTAATTCTTGTATGCACAAATAAATAAATTAAAAAAAAAAAAAGGCAAGAAGAGGCTGGTACCAACACACTTTTCACATTCAATATTCTGTCAAATGTATCATGAGATAAATGATGACCTATTACCTTAGAACTATCTCAGCTGTCTAAAAGCTAACTGAACAGTATTTAGGAAGATAAAAATGGAAGAGTTTTGGGTATTTAGTCAGGCATCTATGTTGACTAAAGCTATTCATTCATTCATTCATTTATTGGTTAAAATGGTAAAAAAAAAATTTAAACAGCCTTGTTTATTTTTTCACAATATAAGGATTTCTCCCATCATGTGTAGTCACCATAGTTTTCCTACAACCAATGCCCATAGTCTTCCACCATACTCTTCTCCCCTCCGTTCTTTACTCTCCTCCCTTCCGCTCCATTCCTGAGTGTCTCAGATCTAAAGTCCGCTTCAAGGGTCAGTCTTAGATAAGTTTGTCTTTGTCTGATCCACTGTTTGGATTCTCTAGATTCTACATAAAAGTTAAACCAGCCTGTATTTATCTTTCTCCATCTGGCTCAGAATAAAGCAATTTAAAGTGAAGTTCTCTATTCCAGCTCATTCTCCATCACATCTTGCTCTTCTTGGTCTCTAGCCATCCATTCAACACACTGCATTTCATTTCAGTAATGTTCTAGTTGCTGGAGATACAGAAGTGAGCATTACCTGTGACTTCTGGCCACCAGAAATGACCTTGCCAAGGGGCTAAATCCTGATGTTTACTCACACATATGGCTGCTCACAAGCTACCTATTCTTTTTTTTATATAATGCTTTTATTTCTATACATATAAGAACTGGGGTGCAGGCCAGAGGTGTGGGGATGAGAGGACTCACCAGAGACAGAGAGTGGGGAGCAGAACAGGCAAACTGATTGAATACACTGCTGAGGAGAGCAGCAGGTGAGACAGGAGAGGTCTGCTGCACCATGTGGGTTAGCTCCCTGGCCAGGGACGGAACTCATGCCACAGTGGCTGGAGACAGCTTGATAGCACTGAGACTTTAACACCTGTGCCACCAAGGAGGTCCCGAGATATCCACTCTTAAGAGGCCCAAAAATTGGTGAGAGTTTAGGCAAATAAAAGGGAAAGACTACCAACAACTATTACTCCTTCAAGAGTGGTTGTGGTGTAACAAAGATGGCATGGGGTTTCAGGGCTATGGACCAGGTCATACTGGGATCAGTGGGACCAACTCTTTGTCCTAACTACAACTACTCAGCCCTGAAAATAGCAGAAAGTATGCCCAACTTCTTTTCACAACTCCCATTTTAATTTTTTAAAAGAACATGTTTTTATACTTCTTATGCCAAAATAAAAACAATGTTTTCAATGAACATCAAAAGATAGAATATAACATGGGAAAAAATACAACTGATTTCCTGAATTTAAAATCAGTTCATATAAGACCATACTGTAAAGACAAGAAAACTGAAGGGAAAAAAAGGAGAAAAGAAGTGGAGTTAAAAGGAAGAAGATAATAAACAAATCACTGGAGCAGGCAATTTACAGAAAGAAATCCAAATAGAAAATGGACCTATTGAAAAGATCCATAAGATAAGCAAGTAAAACCAACGAGATAATTTTTAACTTATCAGACAGGCAAAAAAATGTTAATGTTACAGGGCTGGTGGGGTCGTGGGAAAAAGACGATGTTGGCAAAATAAAACCAATGTTTCTAGACTAGTAATGTTTATTCTGTTTTACCTGACTATTATGAATTTAACTTAGAGTTGTATCAGTAAGGTGCTTATTTACCAAAGACAGACTATAACAACTCCAACAAATAACAATCACTCCCCCCAAAATGTCTGGCAAAAACTAAAATGGCAGAAGACAAAGATGAAATCAACTATTGCACATCCATCTGATGAGATCTTGTACATATCATATTAAACTGAATATGGAAGATTTGTGTGTACTGACAAGAAAAATCTCTAAAAGTATAATAGGAAAGGTGCCCCCAAAAAGACTACAGAAAAATATGTACAACTTAATCCCTTTAATAATGTAAAAAGCATAGACCCAGATAGATGCATATTGGTACATATTTAGGTACCAAACATTTTTTTTTTACTAAAAAGATTCACAGGGAACATAATAATGGTTATATTTAAGGGGAGGTATTTACTTTTCTTTCTGTATCTTTTGATACTAGATGTATATTAGCAATGTAGATGCACTTTTATAATATATTTTCAGTGTTATCAGGGGTTACCTGAACCTAAGATTGTGGGCAATTATCTTATCCCTCTTTACTCTGTTTTTTAACAAAATCTAATTAAAAAAAATAAAATTTAAAGCATATATTAAGCCATAACATGTGAATCTCAAACATGTATTTAATAAGTAAAAGGTTTTTGTTAGGAGTGTTCTGGGGGAGAAATACAACAAAGTAAGAAAACAAAGTAGAGAAAAAGAAGGGCATGCAGACAGATCAAATATCAACTCAGGTTCAAGGACAAGGATGATTTTTTTTCTTCCTTTCAAATGTTTTAAACAAAATGATAAATAACGCATTGCCTGGCATTAGGGAGCAAGAAGCCACAAAAAATCCAGTCGTTCAAAGCTGTGGCATGTACAAATCTACCTGGAGGAAAAGTCTTTCCAAAGCTTTCTGGAACAACTGTTTTTTTCCAAATTAACAAGGAAGTAGTAAAACATACACTAGCAAGCTAATTTTAAAAAGCACCACAAACAAATACAACAATGACCCTACAATGAATTATGAAATCCTTTGGCAAATATTTGAAAAGCCTGAGATAAAATCTCAAATTAAAAAACTGGCACAGGGAGGAAAAAGGCCCACATGTAACCATAATTCTAGGTTGTGGAAAATATCTTCACAGGCATTAAACAAAAAGTCTGGGATGTCATCTGGCCAGATGGCATTTCATAAATGTGGTGCCAATTCCTCATTATCCATGTATCTATCCAAGGTTTAAGAGGCAAACAGTGAAAGAAAATTAAAGAAATGTAATCTCTAGTCATTAAAGTCGTGAAATAAATAACACAAATAAACAAATTCAAAAGCAATCAGTATTAAAAGTGTGAGGAAAATAATGGAGTACGATTCGGGGGGGGGGGGGACCAAAAATCCACTCAAATACAGATACTTCATGCCAATTGCCCTGACGAGTAAAAGAAAAAGTAAAGATTCTGAGAAGAACAGGCTTTTTTTCTCTCTGCCAGTTAGCAATTTACTATCATTCACTCTACCACCTCTGTTATAAAAGTGAATCTGGGCTGCTTCAATCTTTTTTCACTTGACAACACAATGTTGAGTTTTGTGTAAGAGACGCTGTAAAGACAGTGGGGGCTAGGGGGGTTGCTTCCTGGTTCTGGGGTGCTCCCTCAGCAGGCTCCTTCAAAACATGCAGGCTCTCCAGCACCTGTCCATTGGTGGTGTGGTAGTGGACAGCCTCCAGCTACACATCTCCCTGTGCACACCTTTCCTGGGCATACCAAACTATGGGTTTTCAGCCAGTTCTGGAGGCTCAATTTCAGCAAGTTCTACCGGTATGGCGCCATAACAAGTCTCTTTTAAACAGCGGGCCACAGATGTATCCTCTCCAACCAGATCTAGTACACATTCTAGATCTCCATTCTGAGAGGGGCATGTGGTGTGGCCTCCTCCAGGGGTATTGGGTGCTCCCGATTATCCATTACTGTTACTACATTCTATAGAGTTCTGTTTGCTTCTTATTAACCAATTCATCATTGCTCTAAACCCTTGTTACAGCTAACATTCTTAATATTTGTAGGAACACCAAAGTGAGTCCATTTTATATCCACGGCACCACAGGCCCATGACCAGTAATTGTCCTACCCTGGAAAGGCAGCCAATTCCCCATAGTTTCCTTCACATATATTAACCTGTACTTGTGATCTATATACAACACTATTAATCTTACAAGAACAAAGACACAAGTGTCATGTCAATGGCCAGAGCACTATCACACATGTACTCAGCAGGGTATAAAAACAGGTATACCTGTGTGAGCAGGTGCTGTGGATCCTGCTCCACCTGAATTCCTGTCTGTGGGCTCTAGTGTATACTTAAACTTAGTAAAGTTTAGTGTGATTAATGGAGGGTCTGTTTCTTTTCTCAGTTAAAATTACTGTCTCAAGTTGGAGAACTTACTTTTCACATAATCTCACAATATTAAAGTGTTCCTTGTTCAAACTACTGAACCTCTTCAATCCACTGTGATTTCCATCCGCAGATTGCAAGGACTGATACACTCTTACCAACCAGAATTCCTGACATAGACCCCACGGCAAACCACACAAGCTTGTGAAAGAGCAAAAACTTGCATTTTTTTTTTTTTCCAGTTCTGCCACTGGCTGCACGGCCTTAGACCACCTAACGTCTCTTATACTCAGTTTGTCTCTCAAAAATAAGAAAGTAGGGCCTCCCCTGGTGGCGCAGGCAGTTGAACAGTGCGATGTGAAGCTGTCCGCAGCATCTGCAGCGCCGGTTCGATCCCCGCCAGCCGGCAAGGGTCCCACATGGCAAAGCAGACCCTTCCTGTCTTGCCCGCTGCTACCCTCAGCAGTGTATTTCATCAGTCTGCCTGTTCTGCTCCCCGCTTTGTCTCTGGTGAATCCTCTCACCCTCCTGCACATCTGGCCTGTACCCCGGTTCTTGTATAAAATAAATAAATAAATCTTTAAAAAAAAAAGAAAGTATTATTTTCCTATTTATAATTTGTGAGGATTAAGCTGGCAGAAGCCAAATGTGAGCCCAGTGCCCAGCATTATCTGACATTGAATATTCTGCAGCTTTCTATACCTAGCACCCTGGTACATGGACAGAGCCCAAATGTACTGAATACTTTATGCTCCAGAGACTAAGAAAGGTTACTGATTCAGAAAACAAAGATAGGTAAGATAGATAAGAAAAAAAAAAAAAAAAACCCACCATATAGCAATTCCTCACTTTTTTTTTAAATTTTATATATTTTTTACATAGTTTTTCATTTTTCCACAATGTATGCATTTTCATTTTGGTTACAGTTCCCATACAATTCCCACCCCCCTTGTTTTGCTCCTACTCCCTTCTCTCTCGCTGTAGTGTGTCCCTGGTTTATAGCTGTTTGTTGATTTTCATTTTCATCTTTTTTTTAATTCCAATTTTTGGGTAGTTTGCTTGTTTATACATTTTCTTTAATTTTACATCCTTGTTTATTTTTTTCACAACATAGGATTTCTCTCCTCAGATGTGGTCACCACAATTTTCCCACACCTAAAGCATCCATAGTCCTCTACCATAGTCCATGACACTCTCCCCCACCCACCCCAACACTGTTTTACCCCTCCCCCTCTTCACTGCCTCCCTCCACTTCTGAATGTCTCAGACCTATGGTCTGCTTTCAAGGGTCAATCTTAAAGTTTATCTTTGTTTGATCTTTTGTCTGGTTTCTCCAGATTCCATATGTGAGTGAAACCATCAGTATTTCTCTTTCTCCTTCTGGCTCATTTCACTTAGAATAGCCCCGTCTAGTTATATCCATGTTGCCACAAAAGGCATGAGTTCACTATTTTTAATCACTAAATAGTATTCCATTGTGTGTATTTATATATACATCCTCTTTTGTTTTAGGACATTTAGGTTGTTTCCATGTCTTGGCTATTATAAATAGTGCTGAGATAAACATAGGAGTGTAGGTTTCCTTTCAAATCAGTGGTTTTGTGTTCTTTGGATAGATATCTAGGAGTGGAATTGCTGGGTCATATGGTAGACCCATTTTTAGTCTTTTGAGGGCAATTCTGCACATTTTAAGTTTGTTTCATTATAAAATTCTAAATAACAGTTATAGTCAAAATGCAGAAAGAAGTCATATGATTTTCAATCATATTAAAGCTATTCTCCCACTTAAATTAAAAAAAAAAATCACTTCAGGGAGGAAATCTTATTACCCCATGAACATTTCCTGATTAGGGTACACTGATGCAAATTTCCATTAAATCGCATGTCTTGATAAAAAGGGCTTGGAGGGTGCTGGGGGAAGAAAGAGCACTAGGGAGGGGCACTGTCTTGTGGGTGCAGGACTGTCATCATCCCGGCCTTTCCCGCCCTTCCTCTCATAAAAATCTGGGCATCAACCCCCACTGATTCCTCTTGTCTTTTAAATGGAATCTGGCCTCTCCTGCTTGTAACAACCACTGTCACTACCCACACCCTGGCATTCATGAGGTGTCAAATGGATTACTGCAATCCAGGGAGGTTTACTTGCTTGCAAAACAAAAATGGATCAGGTTATTTAAAAATTTCCCCTGACACTATGCTGCCACTCTTCCCATCTCTGCATTCAGGACTCCTTTAACCACTCATGAAAATAAGAAGTGATAGCCCTTTCCAAGTTGTCACAGGGGCTCTGAGCAAAGTCAAAAATGGTTCATGCAGCCCCACTCCCTTTCCTCAGCAAGCCCCCCTCACCCTAAAGCACCTGGCAGAGGTCCCTCAAAAACAAAATGAATTCCACTAAAATGGACGCATGCTCTAAGGTCTTGAGTTCTTCAACAGGACAAAGACCCAGTCACACTCTTTTTTGGTTGTCTGGCCATTAAATGGAAGCAGCAACAAGTTTCCTCATGACCAATAATACCTACCTTATGCTGCAACTGTGAAGGAAAAAGATAAAGCCTGACCCTAATGAGCAGCTCTAAGGAAAGAGTGAATACTCTAGGATAATTCAAATAATGAAACATACAGATTGAGATTTCTACAATGATCTCATGATATGAAACATAGCTGATTCCTAATCATTTGCTTCAATGATCACATATCTATTAAATTCCAACTTCGTGCTAGAAAAAAATTTACCGTTATCATAAATTGTTATATGAGTCAGGGCAATAATGGATTCTGCATAGAAAATATTTAGCTGAATTTAACATTTTCATGAGATTATAGTAATTGTAAGAAATTCTGGAAGAGTCAGTGACCCATGGTGCACAGTATATCAGGAATTTATTTTCAATTTCTGTAGATTCAAGGTAGAATACTTTTAGTTGCCAGTGGAAGTTCTCCTCAGAGACTTTCATTTCTCTCAAGTGTTGGTTAAAAAGATAAACACAGGGGTTCTGAGAAGACAGCACTCATGAGGAGTGGTCTAGCCCAGACATTCATTTACCAGACAGTAAAGAACCGCCCTGGAACATTCCTATCCTGACTCCCTATCTCCCTATCTCAATTCTTCTTGTCCTGAACCTCCATTCCTAGGTTCCTCCCATTCCCTGCCAACTTGATAGAACATCAGTTTCTATCTTCATAATTCAATGGCCACATGTTTTAGAAAACATGAAAAAGGTTTCTGTTTAAAAAACCTTCCAGGGCCTCCCCAGTGGCGCAGTGGTTGAGCACTGGGCTGCGAAGCTGCCCGCAGCCTCCACAGTGCCTATTCGATCCCTGGAGGCCGGCGAGGGTCCCACATGGTGCCCAGACCTCTCCTACAGTGCCCGCTGCTCCCCTCAGGAGTGTACTTCATCAGTCTGCCTGTTCTGCTTCCCGCTCTGGCTCTCGTGAATTCTCTTACCTTCCCGTGCTTCTGACTATATACCCAGTGCTTATATAAATAAATAAATAAAATCTTTACAATAAAATAAAATAAACCTTCCAGTTTTCTTTATTCATTGTGATGGCATCACTCAGGAGTCTATGAAACAGCCTCTTCATTCATAAATTCTGTGTGTCATAAATATCTGTGTGCTCACATTTTTATATAAAAATTCATGTAAAATTGTCTCAATATGTACATTACTATAACCACAATTTTTATTTTTAATATTTAGCCTATTAAAATGATACATCATGTCATACACTTATCCAGTCAAAAAATAAAAAAGTAAAAAACCTTCCAAACCATGCATTTCAGTGAGTTCTGAAACAAGTTGTTCAAAACCTAAACAAGTTGTTCCTACTGTGTACCAGAGACCTGGAATACCAAGATTCATGTGCCATCGCCCCTTGCCCCAAGGAGTCCACAACTTAGCTCAGGACAGAAACATGTTTAATGCAGCCTGCTAAAAGAGGATATGAAGAAACGCTTGATTCTGCAAGCCTGAGGGAGGTGGGAATACTGGGAGTTTACTTTCTATAAAAGAGGTGCTCAGCTCAGCAGATACCAGCTGTATCAGGTCTAGCCCTATTGACCTGTGGATCCCTGACTCTGCGTCATCATAAGGAATCCAGTCATCACAAGGAATCCACCACTGGATTCAACCAATGGAGGGAGTTGGCCAAAGACCAGAGGGCAAAAGAATGGAGAAGTTGCCAGGGGCTCTTCTCACCTGCTTCTCTGCTGAAATTCCTCAATCTTTTTTGGGCTTTAGCTCCTACCTGCACCTGAGTTCCAATAACAGCCTCCACTGTTTGTCCCTCCAGCCAGAGGTGGGTAATGCCTTCCTGCTGTGGCGAATCTCTAGGTCTAGGAGTCCTCAATGTGCCCTGTTGGGCTCCCTCCTGCACCATATACCATATACCTCCTGCAAGTAACTTGACTGAATTTCCTTGTTGTAATCAACCTGCCTTCTTTTTTTCCCCCTACTTAAGCCTGACTAACCAGTTATACAATAACTGAATACACACGTGCTGATGATTCATTTTGCTCTCAAAAGTCATCATGCTCTGCTAGAATGCAGTTTAAACTTGAGAAGACATAAAAATTTCAACAATACATATTTCATTTGGTCTAAAAGAGCCAGTGTTAAACTCTAGAAATGGTTGGGGGTGGGGGGTTGGTGGTTTTATTTATTTATTTTTTTTTGGTTTATACTGGAATTCCTTGAAAATAAATCAAATGTCTTAATACCATTTTCAGGGAAGACTGAATCACCTTCCCTAAATGAGATGATGAAATTGTTCTGTATCTGCTCTGCTCAGTTGCAGGAACCACTAAGAACAAGTGGCTATTGGGTACCTGAAGCAGTTAGTTCGTAAGACTAAGAAATAGAATCTATAATTTAATTTTTATTTAAATATATGCACGTGGCTAGTGGCTAAGGTATAGGAGAGCAAAGGTCTAAAAAATGGTCGTTTTTGTTGTGGGTAAGAGATGCTGCTCCTGGTGATTTTGTGTGGTTTGGTAGGGACTGGGTAAGTGTGGAAAGAAGCACTATAGAAAGTATTAGCCCCTTGATTCATTCTATTCCTTTTTAAAAACAATTCCTAACCTAACTGACCCCCACAATTATTCAGATAAAGTAGCCAACATGGACACACAATTTATTCAGATAAAGTAGCCAACAGATTCATAGGGAACAAGACTCTTTTGAACACATGGTAGGTTGTAAAGAAAGAGATTTGGAGGAAATGGGGTGGTTGAGGAGAAGAGAAGAGTTGACCCCAGATCCCGTAAGGAAGGAGCTCTCTTTGGAAAGATGTCACATTAGAAATTTTGCTTTGTTTTCCCTGTTTGCAACTCTGTGGGAATAACTGCCTACCCTTTCCTTACTGAACTGTGCAGGTCACTCCTCATTCTCCTTTCATGAGGATTCCCTAGGGCCTTCCTGGGACTGGGTGTTTTATACTGTATACTTCTATATGCCCTGTCAGTGCTGAAACTCAAAGGATTCCCTCCGATCTAGATTCTGTTTCTGGTTAAAAACATTTAATTTCACATCTCTACATGGACATAACCAAAGTAAATGACATCAGACTCCTAATTTTCCTGAGAACTCAGCTTCCAGAAATAAATGTTAAGGATTTCAGATGACTCTCCCCAGTCAGTCGTCTGGTATTTATCGAAAAACTGCTCAACTGTACAAAAATCACTTACTATCAACAGCACTTAACTGCAGGAAACTATTCTAGGTTAGCAGTGGGAATATAAGTATATAAAAAGGAACATCTTATATTAATGAATAGACTTTAAAAGTACCACAGTTTCTATAATCCAGATGCCCAAAAGACTTGGAAATATTATTCTGAGAAATGAAAGTATGCAGTTCAGTGATCTTTAAGAATCTTAGTAATGTAAAAATACACTGAAAAATTCTGGGAAATCTTGGCTATGGACAGCTTTGATTGGGGACTTCCGTGCTTGTTTGGTAATCTGTATAATTTAAATGAGAGTTATAGGCTATGCTAACTAGCAAAGGAGGAATTAGTTTATTATAACTGTAACCATAACAATATACTCAAGAGTTTGTTTTACTCATGTATACATGAGTCACAGAGAACAGAGCATCATATTTCCAGAAAGAATAAGTACTCAATTATACTCATTTTTCTTTTTAACATTTTCTAAAGAGCAAAAAAAAAAAAAGACACTATTATTATTATTATTGTATATTATTGTATTATATAGTATAATACCACTATTATGTTATGGTGTCATCACAATGCTGCTAGTGGCATGGAAATGGACACTCATGATGCCCCGACATGCAATGACAGGGAATCAAGTAATCCTTGCAGTGTGCTATCACACTGGTACACTCCTCAGTCCAAGGCTGGCCCCTTAATCTTGCAATTTATAAATGTGATGATTGGAGGAGAGGTTCAGACTAACCACATTCATGATAATATTAAAGTAAAAATGCTAATTTACTATCTTGTTGTGAGACAAGTAAACCATACTGTAGACCGGATGCTGGGATCTACCAATCACGTGTTTCCTAAAGCATTATTCACAAGGAGGCCAAATTACAATCAGAAGGATGCAGAGTGGATATGTTTTTGCCTTCCTGTGTGGCCTGACACAGCATTGTGAGGTTAAGAGAGACTGGGAGGTGTAGAGTGACTAGGGCTACACACACTCTAAATCAGGTTTAGAAGCTAATTATTTGATTTCAAAAGTCCAGTCCCAGGACTAAGATCAATACTGAGACCAGTTTGTACTGCACTAGAGGCAGGGAACCTTCTCCAGAGGCCAGGCTGGCCTCTCAAACTCAATCTCCCACCCCATTTTCCACAGTCCATCTCTCTCAATTCTTCTTCAAATTCCCTTTCAAACTAGCATGCCAATACTTTAACCGAGTTACAATCCTGCCTCAGAAACCATTTGGCCTCAACTTACTTTATCTTTGCTATGATGCATTCATTATTATAAAAGTGTTTAGTGATTTTTTTGAGGGAGGTCTGATATTTTTTTCACGTCGGAAAGAGGAAGGGATCTGACTTGTTGCTCCACTTCTGGCACACAGATGCCACACTTATGATAGGACTCAATGAAATGAAGTTCTAGATGAAAGACTTTAGGAATTTCAGAAATGAAGGTTTTAGTAATTTCAGAGCGGGGGGAGGAATCATCTGAAAGTAAGTAAATAAATAGGAACCCTTAACCTATATTTATTTATTTATTAAAGATTTATTTATTTATTTATACAAGCACTGGGTACAGTCAAAAGCGCGGGAGGGTAAGAGAATTCACCAGAGCCAGAGCAGGGAGCAGAGCAGGCAGAAGGATCGAAGTACACTGCTGAGGGGAGCAGTGGGTGGCAGGAGAGGTCTACGCGCCATGCGGGACCCTCCCCAGGTGGCCGGGGAGCAGCCAGGGATTGAACCGGCGCCAGAGAGGCCGCAGGCAGCTTCACAACCCAGCACTCAACCACTGCGCCACCAGGGAGGCCCCACAACCTATATTTAAAGAAGTATGTTAAAGAATTCATTAAATGCCAAACTTAAACTACAAAATACGCACTGTAACTTGATTAATGAGGTATACTGTTCCACTCTCCCTTGACATTTTAAATCCCTTCATTCCATCTATGCTTAAAATGTGTTTGGGACCTTTGGGTGAGGCTCTATAGTTTCCAAATGCTAAGAAATCTATGTCTAGATTCACTGACTCGGCACAAGTCCAGGACTGGGGATTTTAGTACAAAACAACACAGAATTTCACCAAGCTGATGCCCATGACTCTTTCAAAAACTCCTGACCACTTTCAGTAGCTCCTGGATTTATCTAACTTCATTCACATCTGAGAAATCAAAGTGATGGGGATGAATCAAAAGGGGGAAAACCATCTGTCAAATCTCAGGAATTGAGATCAATGGCACCTCTGACAACTACAATTTGTCTATTTTAGTTTATTATTAACATGGCTTGAATATCAAACTCTTGCCTTCTGATCTCAGAGATACACAGTTTTGTGTAACTAGTCAGGGCTCTTCATTAGAATCACTGCATTTTTTGTCAATATTGCTTACCCAGCAAATCAGGAGCCGCTTGAGACCATGAGCATCTGGAACATCACCTTCTATTTCTGTACAACCAGGAGAGTTAAGCAAGCTTGAAGGTTAGCTTAATGAAGGCCTCCAAGCACCAGCAGGGCTTTGTGCATGTTATAAATTTCTCAGAAATGTGTTTTCATCTTCAAGTTATTCGCATTCTAAATGCTACTAAGGTGATAGCTGCTCTGCTTGCCCTGGAGCTGCCACCACTCAGATGGTGTGAACCAGTCAGGAATTGTCCGAACTGCACCAGGAGGAAAGATTTCCAGATACCCAAGGAAAGGCAACCTCCTGGGGGGTGGGGAGGTGGGGGGGCGGGGGGGGAGGCAACAGGGGGATGAAGGGGCGGGCAGAGGCCTTTTAGGGTGGAGAGGTAAAGGGAACTGTTCTAACACTAACATTTGCTGCACATGAAGACTCAATTCACGTGTTTTTATGCAACTTAAACAATTCAGTTCAAATGCAGCAGGAACCTTGAGACAAAAAGTTAAGAAGAAAGTCTCTTACTAAAAAAATCACTAACTTTAGTCTCCAACCTGCTAAGAGCCTCTTCCTAAGTCAGAGAACTTCTCATTAGAGGTTGCTTATTGCTACCTCCTCAGAAGATGAAAAACTGGGAGATGATCTGCCTTTACAAAGCAGACGGAGGGTGTGTTGAGCACACTCGACGATTTTTCCACCCAAATTCTATCTCAAAAAAATCACGCTCTTAAGTATATACATTAACTCCCAAACTGATGTTAGAGATAAACTACATGTGCTTGGGTTTGCCAGAATGGCAGGAAAACTGGGGGACCTAAGGTGGGTCTCGGGCATCTTGCTTCTTTCTGCATCTGATACACAGGGAGGTGACAGGAAGAGGGATCACGTGAAAGCTCTGCTATATCTTTGGGGGGTAAGGCTAGGAGGGTACAGGAAATCACAAAAGCTGTAAAATTAACATCTGCACATACACTAGCTGGGTGTGTGGCTTACATCTTAAGGCACTGGAGATTATATATTAGAGAAATCACAATATCAAGAATAGGATGAAAATAGAGCTGTGAATTACACAGCTTAAGAACAGCACTATACATTTCTGTAATGGAGCAATTCACAAACACAAAAATTATTTTCTTGCCTAATTCCAGACTATTATTAAATAGATAGTTTTTGTTGTTCAAGCAATCCATCCCCTCCCTCTATAAGTACCTCTCACCTTAAGATCGGTTGTTCCCTGCAATACCAAAGCAACACCTCCAAAGGTATTTACCTCTCTTAAATTCTAAAGACTAGAGCCCTATTCATTTTTTGTCTTTTAACCATTAAAAAATTCAATTTCTTTATTCATCCCCTTTCCAAATTGTACATCTTAATAAGCACCATGAAATCCCATCACACACAAAAATGCTAATTTAAAAAACAAAGGCTTACTGCTGTGCCTACAGACTGCGCTAAAGACTTAACAGAAATACCTTGTTTATACTTCAAAATTCTATGAACAGGGATCGGATTTTCACAGATAGAGAAACTTACCCAAATCACAGAGTAGGTTAAATCAGTAGGGTTGAGATTTATGTATAGATTTATCTGATTCTCAAACCACTATAATATAGTCCTCCAGGGAATGAAGCAAATAATATTTTACTATGTTGGTTGCTATTGCAGGATGTCTATGCTGTAAACATCTGCAGATTTCAGAACACACTGATTTTCAAAGGCCCTTTCATAAATATACTCTCGAACCTACTTTGTGGTTTTGCTAAAGCAAAGATCAATATTCAAATTTCACCAACAGAAACACATAGATTGAAGAGTGTAGTTAGGGTTTGTCAACCTCAGTACTACCAACATTTCGTGAAGAGAATTCCTTGTTGTATCTTATGCTTTGCGGGATGCCAGCAGCACGCCTGGCCTTTGCCCATTAAATACCAGCAGCAAACCTCCCAACTCCAGCTGCATTGATCACAAATGCATCCTGACATTGCCAAATGTCCCAGAGGGGTAAAATCATAGCAGTGAAGAACCAAACCAAGGAGTAAAGCTAACTACCTAAGAACACATAACTGGTTAAAACTGTATTGATACCAGAATACTAGGTTAGTGGACATTTCTGTCATACTAAGCTCACAGATCCTTAAGAGAAAGCAAGCACACTTGTTAGAGTGCATGAAACGCATGAAATTCAGAAGGTGACCACTACTATTTCACTTTACTGTGAAATACATACTGTCTCTCTGCTTTTATGCTAAGATATACATCCGCAGTATCTAACACCACTGTTCAAACAGTTCCTAGACCTTCTCCGACACCAGACTGCCCTACTCTAGACACTTTTAAACAAAACTAGAAACGTGCACAATGTTGCTTATGTAGTAAAAGCAAGTGCAACAACAGAAGACTGATACCCAACACACACAATTTACTGTCAGGTTCTGTTTAAGCACTTTACATGGATTACCTAATTTAATCCTTCAACATCTTCAATAGTCATAGGAGGGAGGTATTTGCATTTTATAAATGAAAATGAAGAGACAGAGAGAGCACAAATAACTTGCTCAACATGAGACCTCAGACTCCCTCTTAACCCCTGTGTAAGGTGCTTCAAAAAACTATGGGACTATCTCCTCCTTTGTTTTATATACTCTATCTTCACTAATGCACACATTGTTTTTTTCTCCACCTGTAACAAATGTCCTTATCAAGGTACACTGCTGGCACCTTGCTCAGGTCTGATATCACCCTACTGATGGTCCCTCTTTGAGTAGAATAAGACACAAACCTAATTACATATATTGTTATCCAACCCACATCTGCCCATCTTCAGTGAAGAACGCCTAGTGCTTTGTTAAATGTTTTGCAGAAGCAGACATGTCATATCTATAGCAATGCTGATATACTTGTCCAGTAACTATCAGAAAATAGAAATGAGGTCAGTTGGAGATGATGCTCAATACTGAGCATCACTAAGTCTTTTCCATCCATCTCTACAAAAATGTGTGATCCTGCTAGACAACATAAGTTCCAAAGATAAAGTTTACAGGATTGATCATCTCTTGGGTTTAATAATCAAGTTGTCTGGCACACTTCCTCCTTCCCAGGATTTTTACAAAATTACTCCCAAGTGGTTTTACCATCGCACAGGCTTGTCTTTTAACATCCTTAAAAATACAAGTCATTGAAAGCTGCCAGTATTTAGAGAGATTTAAGGAGAGCAAAGCATTCTGGCTTTGCTTGGGAAGGTGGGAGCTCTGTGTCAAATACATGGTGAGAAAGATGAGGTGAGGGTGTGAACAATATCTAGGTCTGGAAATAGATGTTGTAGTTCACGGTCATCTAAGAAGGTGGCGCTCTTCTTTTTTATTATCACATCCCAACAGATGATCCAGCAGATGGATTCTCAGAATTGGCTGCCCCTGGGGGGGACACATGGAGACTGCCCCACCTCCATGTAACAAGGAAAGCTTTAGCACTCACAGAATTTGCCTTTCATGACCTCACCATCTTAACAAACAGGTTTAACACTAACCTAAGTGCTAACAGAAATTTAAGAACATTTCACATTGTGTATAAAATACTGCAGGTGTGCACTCACAAAAAACTCAAGTAGTTCACAAACTCAAATCCTTGGTTTTACAATTAGTGAATGCCATTGTTATTTGCGAGGCACAGGAATAACATACAAGTTCAGAATTAAAAGGACTTGGTGGGGAGGGAGTAGGAAAAAGTCACCCCAAACCAGCAACTATGAGGCCTTCACATATATATTAGGCGGCCTGTAGACTCATTACAAACAGGACCTGCTTAGTCAATATTTGAAAACTGTAAGCTTCCAGAGTAAACGCATCCTTCCTTGAACTCTGATATTCTGGTAGTGGGGCAATGATGAACTTTTAAAACCCCTTTAAAATCTGCTTTGAACCAAGAACCTCCTCTGACTTATTTCACACAGAAAAACCAACAGCGTGTTAGGAGCAGTTGGAACCACATGGGGGAAATTGCAAACCCTAATGCAAGCTTATAGTGTAAACTAACTAGATGTGAAATTTAGAGATTTTTATAACCTTGTTGAGGCTGTTACTTCAACAATTAAACAGAAATAATAATACTTCTACCTCCCAGTATTACTGTGAAAACTAAACAAAGTAGTGGGTACAGATGCTCTCAAAGTCTGATAAAAGGAGGCCCTTCCATATTTGGCTCTATTACAGCTTTAAGTGAGACTTCAACAAAAATCCAAATCTCATTTCTTTTTTTTTTTTTTTTAAGATTTTAGACATCTTAAAGATTTAATAAATAAAATATGTTCCCATTCTCACCACATGAGGGGGCTTTTTCAACTACCCCAGTGGTTTTAAGGTCACTTCTCTCAACATCCGTGGCTGTTTCCGAGTAGCAAGTTGTTACCACAGACAGAGGGGTTTAATCTGTTAAACTCAAAGCAAATGAGCTTAACAAGTAGCCTATGAGTTTGGAAACAGTGTTATAGTTAGGAATTCAAAGTATAAGTAAAAACTCCAAAAAGTTGTTTAAATCATTCCATTTCAGAAGTGATTTCTTTGTGGAGTAACTGCCTTCATAAACCTAAAAGTCAGCAGCAAAGAACTTTACTTTCATCCAGTTACAGAGCCTGACGGTTGATTAGAGTCTACATTTTCATAAATAAAGTGTAAAGACACTATTCATGAGCTTGGAACTCATCTAAGTAACTCCATAATTCAGTTTAAATTGTCCTGTCATTCTTTAAGTCACCAGAATGTCTTCAGCCTACCTTTTCCCTATGGTCATTTTCCTGATGGTGAAACGTGCCTGTTGCCCTGCGTATGTCCTTACTAAAACACTAATCACAGGATTCTGCTTTTCCTGTCCCCTCTGTGTCTCTTCTGTTATAAGAAAATAATGTACCTGCACCATTCAAATCTTATGCACCTCCTGGCTAATGTCTCAGATGAAAGCATTTATTTTTTTTTTTATTTTTAAAGAAGCTCACCGACTTCACCTCTACATAAATGTAACAGTGACAATCAACTCAAAAGGGTTAAGAGTGAAAAGGCAATAGATCTTAGGTCTCCAGACTCCAGATTCCCACTGTGCTAGGCTTAAGTAAAGATTACATATAGCAAATACAAACAGAAATCAACAAGTGCCATGCATGCTTCTCAGTGTATGTCCACAAATACACAAGCGCAATAACCTGGCCACATTAAATAGAGAGCACAGTATGGAGAAAACATGTTCATTCCAAAACACCAGCACGTGTTTCCTTCTAGCACTGCGCAAAGACCTCACTCTACTAGTCAAAGGAGAGAGCTAAGGAGCTTTTTGTTCAGGACTGGAGTTTGACAAAGTGTCTACTTCCCCAAAACGGAGTAACCAACCCGTCAACACAATCCCACTCCCTCAAAAACCTCCATTAGGAGAACTTGCTAAGGCAAACTGAAACCACCCCCTAATCGTTGGTTCCCAAAAGCATCCGCAAAATTTAGAGCATTTGTTGATGGAACTGACCTATGTCCTGACCTCCTGTTTCAGCGATGACAGGCTGAACGTTCTCAGGTGTAAGCAGTTACTGCCCACCTGATCATCAAAGCGGGATTCTGTGAAAGCTACCATTCCCTCTCCTTCGCTCCGCAGAAGGGCTGTGTTTCTCGGTGTTTTGCAAGGCAAGAAAGGCTGTGTCTCCCTTCTTTTACAGATCCCACGCCTCAGAGTGCTCCAAGGCTTCCCCCAGGGCGCGTCTGCAAGACCCGCGGCATCCCGGCGGGAGGAACACTTACCGTCTCGGTCTCTCCTCCGCGGAGGCAGCCTCGGAGAAAGTTCCCGGGCGCTAAGTTTGCGCGCGGCTGCGGAGCGCCCAGGGTGCGCGCTTCCCGCCCAGCCGGGCGCAGACGGGGAGGCAAAGGAGGTCAGCGCGCGCGGCCCCCGGCCCCCGCTCCGCCGCGCGCCCTCGCCGCCGCCGCCCGGCCCCCGCCCCGCGCCGGCCGGCTCCGCGCGCCCCGAGCGCCGCGGGCGCCGAGGGCAGCGCTCTCGTGGGGCGGGTCGGCAGGCGGAACCGCGCGGGAGGAAGCGGCGAGCAGGGCCGCCCAGATCAACTCTAGAGGCTCGGCGGGGAGGCCGCGGGTGTGGCCCGGCAGCAGAGGTTTTTTTGGGAATGCTGGGTGTGGCCCTCTAACACAGCAGAAAAGAAATGAGTCAGTCCGTGCAATCCTAACCAATAAGCGTGCTCACTGTCGGTGAAGGCGGAACTTTTCTTGATTTATATCAGGCTTAAGAGCCCCCCCTCCTTTTTTAACTTCACCCTTTAACAGCGTTAGACGGTAGATGGTAGATGGTGGATGGCAGATGGCCTTTTGAAAACTCTTACAAAACAAGGTTGAATCTTGTTATGACAGATACTTGCTCAGTGGGTGTTTGCTAATTTCTATTACTAGTAAAAGTTCTTGAATCAGGCAGTTGTACAGAGAGCGGGGATCTACAATACTATTCAGTGTTAATTTTAGAGCTGAATTAGTTCTTTGGGAATAAAGGGTCTGAAAAAGTGGTGAAAAGCTGATTTGGTGTCTCC
This sequence comes from Talpa europaea, assembly GCF_964194135.1. Classification (NCBI taxonomy): domain Eukaryota; kingdom Metazoa; phylum Chordata; class Mammalia; order Eulipotyphla; family Talpidae; genus Talpa; species Talpa europaea. Next base: position 59,606,685 of record NC_140077.1, read on the forward strand.
TTATAGCACAACACAATTTTTATTAATGGCAAAACAAAAAATTCAAAAATGCATTGATTCCATTTATGCCACAATTAAGCCACCTTTAAAAAAATAAGTGATTTTGAAAATACTCATTCTATCTGGGTAACTATGCTCTATACCTTATTTTGTAATAAAGTATTTAAAAAAAAACTTTAAATAGCTAGGGGACTAAAGAACTGCTAGTTGATTACTAGTGAGGTCAGAGTGTTTTTGAAGATTTTTTTTTTTTAAGTTACAAATTAACCTCCTCGGCATTGGCAAAGATCTCCTGAATTTAATTTCTTTATATTGTTTAAAAACAATGATTAGATCTGAAGTGAGATCAAGGATTCTTTCTAAAATGCTAATCTTTTCTCCAAACCAGCTTGGAAGAACAGACAGAACACTGCACCAGAGTAAAGACAACCCCTGTCCTAATCCCAGTTCTACCAATAAATGAGCAGATGCCTCATCCCATGTAAGCTGCTTCATCTCTTTAAAGTTCCCTAAGAGTTCTTTCACTTGGAAACCAAGTCATGATTTAAAAAAAAAAGAAAAGAAAAGAAAAGAAAAGAAAAGAAAGGGCCTCCCCGGTGGCACAACGGATTAAGTCTCAGCACTATGAAGCTATCCACAGCCACTGCAGCACGAGTTCAATCCCTGGCCAGGGAGCTAACCCACATAGCACAGCAGACCTCTCCTGCCTCACCAGCTGCTCCCCTCAGCAGTGTATTTCACTCAATCTGCCTGTTCTGTTCTCCAGTGGATCCTCTCACACACACCCCACATCTCTGGCCTGTGCCCGCTCTTCTATGCATAAATAAATAAATCTTAAAAAAATTCTTTTAAAAAAATAGTCAGATGTAATATAAGCCTATCACCTTACTTATATCCTCAGTAAAGAGACTATATCCTAGATGATGAAAGGGATAAATCTCTCTCCACACCTCTAAAGTAATCTTACTGTCCTATACAGTTTAAGTTGAATTCTGGAATCATCCCAACTCCCTCCCTCTTGACAATTCACTGTCAACAATAGACATGATGACGGCTACTTAGTGTCTTCATGTCTGTAACATTTCTTCCCTTCCGGGTTCAGGCAGTCACTCGGGTTGAGTCTTGCCCTCAGCTGCTGTATCAGCTGCCAAGTGCCTCCCTCTGTGCTCCCAACACATAGCCATCACATGATAAATGCCAAAGTCCAATGTGCCACCATTTCATAAACATTTCCTTTCACTATCAAACAACTATAATTTATAGTAGAAAACTAAAGGAAAACACCCGCCTTACAGGCAACTTTCTTAAACCTTCAAGCAAATTAATAGTATATAACCTATGTGTATACACTTCCTAATGCTTCATACTGAAAAATGCAGTTGTATGTGTGCTTGCAGACATATGGAGACACTGAGACATGAAAGAGGAAGAGAAGGGTAGTACATTCAGGAAAAAAGTGAGAAAATCTACTTTGTTTCTATTGCTTAGGATCCAGTCAAGCTTGAAATTAGAGTGGGTGCTTTCTTCAGGAAAGAAAGCTTCATAAATATGTTCACCTGCATCATATCTCAAAGCACTTAAAACATGTTTACAAAAATCCTTATAGTTAGGAAATAAGGACACCATTATCATTGTTGCTAAAATATCTTTGTAATACAAAACAGGTAATTGTTCTGTTGCCTAAAGTTAAAATACAAAATCCAGAGACTGCCATTCTAGTGTTTAAGGAAAAAAAGCGCCAACAGCCCACAGCCCCAATGGCATGAGGTACATTCATTCGAAAGCTAAGATCACCTCTCCAGCCCTGATCTTCACTTAAAAAACCCTCTTCCAGTGGCGCTGCGGTTGAGCACTGGGTTGCAAAGCTGCCCTCAGCCTCTGCAGCGCCGGTTCAATCCCCGGCTGCTCCCCGGACACCAGAGGAGGGTCCCACATGGTGCGCAGACCTCTCCTGCCGCCCGCTGCTCCCCTCAGCAGTGTACTTCGGTCCTTCTGCCTGCTCTGCTCCCCATTCTGGCTCTGGTGAATTCTCTCATCCTACTGTGCTTCTGACTGTACCCAGTGCTTGTATAAATAAATAAAAATAAATCTTAAAAAAATAAATAATTAAAAAAACCCTCTTCCAAATAACCAATGATCTACTTGCTATTCTATTTTTTTATTTTCTAATATATTTTTATTCCATAAAATATCTAGAAATTATTTTTTAATGCAAATATATTTATTTTTTAAAATAAATTTTATTTTTATATTCCCCATACAATTACAACCCCCTTATTTTGACCCCAATCCCTCCCCTCCCCACCCCTTACCCCCATAGAGTGTCTCTGGTTCATAGTTTTTTGTTGATTTTGATTTTCACTTTCTTATAGTTATTTATTTTCCTGGTCCCTTATTTAAGTTTTCTAGATTCCTGCTATGAGTGAGACCATCCGGTATTTTTCTTTTTCTTTCTGGCTTATTTCGCTGAGCATGATCCCTTCCAGCACCATCCATGTTGCTGCAAATTGCATGTGTTTATCTTTTTTGAATGCTGAGTAATATTCCATGGTGTATATGTACCACATCTTCTTGCTATTCTAAAGAAGCAAACATATCACCTTTGGTGATCTCTTCTCCTTCTTACTAGCTTTCACCTTCCAGACCTACTGAAATCCTTCATTTTCCTGAAACTCTCCTCACCAGCTCAAGCCCTGAGGAATTCACCTCTCCTGCAGAGGCCTACAGACCTTATTCTTTATGCCTTCATCTCAAAGCTGACTTAAAGTTTTAAGTGTCACCCTTCTTTTAGAGATCTTCGGCTTTTCTCTCTTACCATATGACAAAAGTCTACCTCAGAATAAGATTGTGTTTCAGAAGCCTTGTATCCCCCAGGACCAAGCAGATAGGAATAAACAGTATTTGCCAACAGAATGATGTTTAAATTAGATAACAGCCACAAAGGAGAAAGGAAAAACTTTCCTTTTTACTGCTGACATATCAAGAATAAACAAATATTATAGTTGTTCAAACCAGTTGGCAAGCAGAACCCAAGTAACAGATGTGTTTCTTTGCTCTTTACGATATGTTCCAACAATACAGAATGCTACTACTGAGAAAGCAAATCTCTTACTTCCTAAAGGGAAGTAAGAAAATAGCGATTACAAAAGAGTGTCATCACATAAAATCTCAATTCCCCAAAAACTAGTCCACTGGAAAGGATAGAGGTATTAAGTAATTTTATCTTCCCTTTCAAGCAAGGAACACATAACAGATTGACAACCTTCCCAAAATACCAATTTCTATTTAAATATAAACATCGCTCTCAATGTACATGGTATAGCCATGAATAACTACCTGTTTACCTACCATATATACTCTTAACCATAAATGGTGAAAAGGGCACTTCTTCAAGGCAACTTATCATTACTGGAAACATTGTAAGTAACCGTATGTTTATACAGTTTAAAATTACATGACATATGCATTATAGCAAGTCTCTGGCAAAAAGAGTCACTCTCTCTCATACATACACAGAGTCGCTTTTATCCTTTGATTAGTATAATACATTTCTGCTTCTATGAATTAGGAAAAACCACTACATGGGCCTCCCCTGGTGGCGCCGCGGTTGAGCGCTGGGCTGCGAAGCTGCCCGCAGCCTCTGCAGCGCCAGTTCGATCCCAGGCTGCCAGCAAGGATCCCACATGGTGCTACAGACCTCTCCTGCCCCACCCGCTGCTCCCTTTAGCAGTGTATTTCATCAGTCTGCCTGTTCTGTTCCCCACTCTGGCTCTGGTGAATTCTCTCAAACCACCCTCCCCCCCACCCCCGCCGTGCTTCTGACTGTACCCAGTGCTTGTACAAATAAATAAATAAATCTTAAAAAAAAAAACTGCTACCACTGTTTCTAAAAAGCTATGTCATAAATCAGCTGTCCAGCTATGCAATTATATTAAGACAAAGACACCGACTTTTTAAATATTCCAAGTATAAACAATCAAATGAATTAGTCAACATTTATTACTTTGCAGGTAAGAGAAACAGCAGTTCTGAAGCAGTACAGGAACAAGCAAGGTGGGATGTATTGACTCTAAACCAACAGGAAAGCTACAGGAGTATCTGGTACCTCAAAATGAACTGTTACTGCACTTAGCACTAAAAGGGATTATTCCACAGTTGTAATTTTTAAAATTCTCAAGAAAGACTCACACTGGCCCAGCATGGGACCATGCCCCACCCAAGTGGCTAAGGTCCCTTGATTTGCCCATCTATACTAAACACCTCGGTAGATTGGTGGGAAAGATCAGTAAGCTCTCCAGAAAGTGAGTTTACTTCCCAGAAGCAGGGCTTATTTGTCTGCCAAAAATACTCATTATCTTTCAGAAATTCTATTTTATGTCTAATGCAAAAGCTTGTCTTAACAGTCTTCAACCTGGCAATAAATTACATTATAGAAGTTCACATTGAGAGTCTAAAAAGTTAGTGAAAACGTATACGGGCATTTGAGATGCACATTACTAGAGACAAAAAGTGTGGTGATTGGATTCTGTGGCCAGTCTTTAAAAGTCTATTTCACTCATGATTTATCTGAGTATTAGCAATATGTCTAATTCTGTACTCAGTCCTATTCGTAACATTGTTTCTAAAGGAAACTGTATTTGAAATTCTACCTAAAACAAGAAAAGCATGCTCAATTTAATTCACTTGTGACGTTATCTAGTAATGACAGTGGTTTCCATTGCACGCATTATTTTACATTTAATCTGTATATACCAATATAAGACAAGTTTTAACAACTACACTGAACCCATTAGGAAACTGGGAATCGAGAAGTTGTTCACAGCCAAGGTCAACCACGATGTCAGAGCCAAATCAGAGCCAAGTTTCTATTTGACCCCAGTGCTGGGACTATTATGTCTAATTCTCACAGCAGCCAGGCAGGGGTGGGCTAATAGTTAAGGACCTGGAAAGCTAATGTTTTAGTCTCTGTATAAATATCACATATCCCTGAGGAGAATAGCAGTCAAGTCAATATCCAGACATTGCCTTTCTATCTCATCCTAAGACAGTTCTCTGTGGCAGAACAATAGAAAGTATTTCTCTGAGTAAGGGTTCAACTATACTGATGCATTTATATGAAGAAAGTATCCTCATAAAAATGTCTTTACCCTATTGAAAAAAGGGTACAAAATTAAAATTACGAAAATAACTGGTTCAAGTGACTCAGTTCTGCCAATATAAATGCCATGTTGCATTCAACAGCATAAATCATGTCATCACTTTAAAATTTTATTTGGTATAAAATAAACAAGAGGAAGTTTGCAACACATTTGTAAGGAAATACATTAAAATCAACAGTCAAAACCCATCACCCAACCTAAACAACAGACCATTATTGGTAAACCATGGCAGTGTGCTGAGTGCCCCTTCCTTCCTACAATCATTTCCTCCTGTGCATGTTGGAAGAAAAAGTCTGAAAGCCTTTGGTCTAAGATGGTACTTTCTAAATTAACCCTAAACCTTCTGAAATCAAAGTGAAGAGATGATCACAAGTAAGGATATAGAAAAATATCTAAATGTAATCCTAAAGAAGGGAAAAGCTAAATTGTGTATGGTTTTAACCCAGAAACTCCTTACTAGACAAACAGACCTCTAGAAACTTTTTATTTTACTGCAGGTCCACAGCTAACACAAGTCACTAGGAACATGAAATTAAGTTAGATCATCTTAGCACTTGTCATATTATATATGTGACCTGAAGTATGACAATTTCAAATTATTCCAAATTGAGGTAAGGTATTACTAAACCAAGACAACTGTTTCTCCTGTGTATTTAGACATCGTAAAAAGAAAAGGAAAGGAGCAATCTGATTAACATCAATGAACTCTACATATCATGCATAAAAGAGCCAAAACTTGAGGGGGAAAAGCCAGAGAAAACAGTCAACAATTTACTAAAATAATGTGTTAAACGACCCATATGCTTCATGGGAAAAATTTAAGATATGTCAGCTGGGAAGTTGAAGAATGTGAAATATTCACCAAAAATACAAATTGAGATAAGGAAGACTTAACACATAACACGCTAAGGAGGAGAGAGAAAAAGGAAATTAAACCTAACTGATCAAAACTTAAAGAACATCCTGAGGATGGCATACAACAAAGTGGGGACACCAAAATGAACACAGTCACCAACTATCAAAGTGACACTCAGCACCCTGCCATGTGCCTTATTTTATTACAGCTACCTAGATACTCGACATCCAGTAACATCATACTCTAAGATTCTGGAAGGCTTGGTCCAGAGCTTGGATTATTTTAGATCTCCAAATGTCCAGATCTTGACACCAGACATATTCTATAAATGTTAGAAAAAAAAAATGACCAACTTAGTCAACCTTAAATAGAACATTTAAATGACTTAATGAATCATACTCTCTGACAATGCACGAGAAAGACTATATTACAACAGTGGGCTATATCAGTTAAGGCTAATTTATGCAACAGAAACAAGAAATACTGACATTCTGGAGCTCAACAACAGAAAGGTTTATTTCTGGTTCTTGCTTGGTTCCATGCAGGTGACCTGTAGCTGGGCTCCTTTCCTTTTCATTCTGGGACCATGGCCTTGTGGACACGCTGGTCTCGAGGCAAAGGAAAAGAGAAATGGCAGAACCAGGCCATCTCTATGAAAGCTCCTGCTGGAAAATGGCACATCACCGTCATTTACATTTCATTGGCCAAAGTAAGTACTATGGCCAAGCCAGCTATGAGGGTCAACCCTCAGTGGGGTGGGAGAGCATAATCTTCCAACGGGGATGAAGAGTGGGTAGGTGTGAACAGCAAATGTTTTGATACTAACATAAGGGAATAATAAGGAAATGCAAAATAGCTACCCAACTCCTTTCCTTTAATTCAATAATGATAAAAGATGTTCTTTTATAAAAAAAAAAATCCTTCCATTTCTGTGGTTTTTTATGAATTCCCACTGAATTCCCTGGATTTGCCCAGGGACCCAGCACTACCTCAACAGGAATGCAAAGTCTGTGTTCTCTCATCAAATCAGCCTTGGAGGGCTCCATTTCACCAGCCAAAATGGAGATAATCCTAGACTCTTCCTTTAAAGGTGTTGCAAGATCAAGTAAAACAATGTATTTAAAATATTTGAGCATATAAAGCACTCAGTGCAATGAGGTATTTATTATTCTTAAAATATATTTGTCCCTTAAATCCGTGTCTTTCTAAAATTATCTTTAATCACAATTAGTTTGTTAAAATTGCTTTTGTGTAGAAAATACATTTATTAATGATGATTCCTTCACTTGTCAACACCATAAGCTCCCTAGTCTTACAGCTGTTTCTATAGACACACTCTTTTCCCATGACTTCTGTTACTTGTCCATTCCCTAACTGGTCAATTTGTTAAGACTCTCAAGAAGTTCTGGAAAGTAAAAGTATTTATAACTTTTATTTCTTCCCCAAATAAAGAAAATTAAAGAAAGTTGAAGATTCTTCATTTGAAATATAATATAGCTCCCAAATGAGAATGAATAAAGGTCTTCACACCAAAGACTCACTATCTTCCACCTCAGTCCTTATTCACTACTCCCCTTCTCTCTTTGTTTTCTACTAAACTACAATTCTAGCTTTTCCCCAAAAAGAGGTCTTCCTTTCCCACCCTTGCCTCTGTTTCTTCTACCTACAGTGTTCTCTAAGCACAGCTCCAACTTATACAAAGATCCTGCCCAAATAATTGGGTAAGTGCACCACAATGCATGCACAAAGATTTTCATCACAGTGTGCTTTACTAGAATGAACAAATAATGCCCATTATGTGCCCACTAAAAAAAAATGGTTTAATACATTATAGACCACACACATGAAATGCTATGTAACCATTTTAAAAATGAAGTAGATGCATATTTAATTGATATGGCATGGTCTCATTATGCTGTCAGTTACATCATTTTTAAACAATGTTTGTAATGATCTACTTAAGGGAGAAAAAAGTCTGTATCTTATCAATCATAGAAAGAGTTTGGCAGACAACAGGTATATGAAAAAATGTTCAACATCACTTATAATGCAAATCAAAGTCACAATGAGATACCACCTTACACCAATGAGAATGGCACATATTAAAAGAATCTGGCAACAATAAAAGTTGGTGAGGATGTGGAGAAAAAGGAACTCTCCTACACTGCTGGTCGGAATGCAAACTGGTCCAAACACTATGGAGGACCCTCAAATTACTAAAAATGGAGCTAGCATATGACCCAGCAATTCCACTCCTAGGAATCTACTCAAAGAACACAAAAACATTAATTCAAAAGCATATCTGCACCCTTTATTTATTGCAGCACTATACACACTAGCTAAACACAATATACAATAGCTAAGATATGGAACAACCCAAATGACCAAAAGTAGATGACTGGATCAAGAAGATATGGTACATTTACACCATGGAATACTATTCGGCATTCAAAAAAGATAAACATATGCCATTCGCAGCAACCTAGATGGAGCTGGAAGGGATTATGGTCAGTAAAATAAGTCAGAAGGAAAAAGGAAAACATCATATGGTTTTACTTATAGGAGGAACAACGGGAAACCAAATAAGGGATCAGGAAAATAATAATAATAATAATAAACAAAACTAGCAGGCAACTATAAGTCAGAGACATTCTGCAGAGGAAGGGGAGGGAAAGGAATCAAAACAGGGGAGGCAAGAGCACACGGGACTATGGTGATGGTGGTGGGAATTTTATGGGGACTATGCCTGAGAGAAGAAAGCAAATATTGTACAAAAATGACCAATGATATTAAAGAAATACATATAAATATTAATAAAAATAAATAAAAAGTACAAGCATTAAAAACTGAAAAGAGGGCCTCCCGGGTGGCAATGCGGTTGAGCGCTGGGTTGCGAAGCTGCCCATGGCCTCTGCAGCACCGGTTCGATCCCCGGCTGCTGGCGAGAGTCCCACATGGCACGCAGACCTCTCCTGCTGCCCAAAGTTCCCCTCAGCAGTGGACTTTTTCACTCTGCCTGTTCTGCTCTCTGCTCTGGCTCTGGTGAATTCTCTCACCCTCCCGCGCTTCTGACTATACCCCAATGCTTGTATAAATAAATAAATAAATCTTAAAAAAAAAAAAAAAACTGAAGAGTATGGCAGAATACAAAAAAAAAAATACATCGTTAAAAATGGTATCTCTGGATAGTGATGATACTTGTGAGCATTCTATCCTTAACATTTTTTCACATTTTTAAGTTCTTTCCAATTAGCATTATTAATTTCTATATTAAAAAATATTTTACAAAGTCTCAAACTGGTATTTGTCAATGTTCATAGCAGCATTGTTCACAAATGCCAAAAGATAGAAACAATTCAAGTGTCCATCAACAGACAAGTATATAAACAAATATATACACGTACAATGGAGTATTATCCATCCATTAAAAAAAAAGATGTTGTGAAACGTGAAAATATGGAAGAATCTATAAAAAACGTTATGCTAAGTGATGTGAGTTAGATACAAAATGACAAATATTATACAATTCCATTTATACAAGGTATCTAGAATAGGGCAAATTCATAGAAACAGAAAGTGGAAATGAGTTTATCTAGGGCCAGGAGGCAGGAATATGGCATGATATTGCTTAATGTTACCCCAGTATCTGTTTCTTGTGATAAAAATGTTTTAAAAACAGACAGTAGCAACGGTTACTCTACACTGTGACTGTCTTATGCCAATGAACTGTATACTTAAAAATGGTTAAAATAATATTCATGTTGTTTATATTTTTTAAAGATTTATTTATTTATACAAGAACTGGGGTACAGGCCAGAGGTGTGGGGGGGTGAGAGGATTTACCAGAGACAGAGTAGGAAACAGAACGGGCAGACCAACTGAAATACACTGCTGAGGAGAGCAGTGGATGAGACAGGAGAGGTCTGCTTCATCATGTGGGTAGCTCCCTGGTCGGGAATCAAACTCGTGCTACAGCAGCCATGGACAGCTTCATAGTACTGTGCCTAACCCCTTGTGCCACCAGGGCAGTGCCCTATGTTATTTATATTATATAAAAGTAAAAATTTATTGATAGTTAAAAAGGTGTATTAATTAGGGCCTCCCTGGTGGCGCAGGCAGTTGAGCACAGCTCTGTGAAACTGTCCGCAGCCTCTGCAGTGCCGGTTTGATCCCTGCAGGCCGTGGAGATGCCCATATGGCGAGGGAGACCTCTCCTGTCTCGCCTGCTGCTCCCCTTAGCAGTGTATTTCGTCAGTCTGCCTGTTCTGTTTCCCGCTCTGTCTCTGGTGAGTCCTCTCACCCTCCCACACATCTGGCCTGTACCCCGGTTCTTGTATAGATGAATAAATTTAGAAAAAAAAGGTATATTAATTAAAAGGCATCAATTATTAATAGTCAATTCATACTCAATGTCATCACATCCTGAAACTATCCCTGAGCTAGCAGACTCTTACCACACAGGTAATTTCTTTTTCTTGTTGCCTGAATTTTTAACATATCTTTTATAATATCTAACACACTTGTTTTGAAATTATAGTTTTCTATGTTCAGGCTTCACTAACAACTCATGAAGTGGAATAAGTCTGTCTTACTAAGCAAGTCTGTAAAATTTACACATTTTAAGACTATACACCTAGCAGTGCTTTAAGCAAAATTCATCTGTATTGAATTGGACTTGTTCAGAAATAGCATAACGTCAGAATATTTAGTCTGTGGTGAGGTTTCTCTGTTAATTATTATTCCCATGTTTGCTTTCAAAGTTACCAAGTCACCCTTATTCAATTCGAATCAGGCACAGGCCAATATTTCTTAATCCAGAGGCAAATCTCTCAAATTTTTATCCATGAGCTTCCTTCCACTTACAATGGACAAAAATTACTTTTGCAATAATCCAAAACCATCCCTGACTCAGTAGGAACTATAAATACCTATTGTTTCAGGAGGAAATCAGGGAAAGAAATGTTTTAAGATTATGTAAGTCTGATTCAGGGAACTGACACAAACAATTGCTTTGAAATATCCAAAGCATTTTTTTTAAAAAAGGTTCAATCAAGAATATGTTTTGAGAATGAGGTGGGTGAGATTTAAAATAAAAACAAGCACCACAATCTTGGTTGTTACTTAGCAATTGCAGGTTTCAATTGTTCCCTTCTAAAGGGTAAGTCAGAAACCTAAAGAAACTGCTTCCAGAAGAAATAATGAGATATCTGATCCAGTTACCTTTCTTTCCCCCATTTTACATCGCAAGATCTTAATCAAGCCATTATGAATTTTAAACTGCCCTGGTTTTGTTTTGTTTTGTTTGGCTCTTTTCTCTCTAGAGACAATTCACTTTAATTACAACTTAATTTCTGAATTAAAAGCAAAGCTTTATGACATGCCTAGTCAGGAGGTGCCCGGGCTTCTTGTTCCCACAGTGGTACTACCCGAGGAAACATAAATTTGAAGGAGTACAGAGAAGAGAGAGAAGGAACTTCAAAGGGAGTGAACAGGCTGACTTATCTCCCAGCACTGTCAGTCCACAGCCAAAAGAGGCAAGGACTGTTAGGGTCCATTATAAAGCTGAGTTAACAACCTGAGAACTCTAGTCACGCACTTAAGAAAATTGGTTTAAATTGTAAATTGGTGTCGCCACTTATCTTCAATTCCAGAAGCTACATGAGCATCACAACTTGGGTTACCAAGCATGGATTCAAAACAAATGGTTTTATCAACTGAACCAAATCTTACCACGAGGGTTGAGAGATAATTGAAAAACTGTGGCTTAGAAATGTCTTCACAACAGGAAATCTACTATCAGTGGCGTAGTAAAGCCAGCTCATGCCAGTCCACTAGAACTGACTGTCATATCCTCAGGATTTTTGGCAAGCCAGTTGTGAAACAGTCATCATTAAAAGTTAAATTATATAAACATACAACTGAAATAAATTATACTAAAAAAAGATAATAGATACTTCAAACTCATAACTGCCTATTTACTATGCTCTCAATGTTATTTGCAACTGCTGTTATCACTTGGAGAAAACCACATAATGGTGCTCAGTTCACTTCCCAACTCCGATTGCCGTGTCTTTGTTGGTCATTTGAAATCAGCCACAGTAGGACTATTTACACCACGTATTGGCAAATGCAAATACTGCGATACAGCTCCTCCTTGCAGGGATAGTTCATAACATGCACCTGCAATGTTAACCTACCCCTGCCTGACAGCAGCTTTGGAAATTCAGCTGGTTGATTTCTTAAGACAAAACAAGAGCTTGTAAACTATAAATCATGATAAAAGTAGAAGAAAAGAAAGTAACATCGTGGCCCTATAATGTACCAGTCATAGCACAAAGTTGTATTCACAAAGTCCTTTGTTTCATGAAAGGTTTTATCAAGCCCAATATACAGATGAGTCAACTGAAGTTGAAAGGCTGAGTAACTACTCAAAAGCACAAGAGCAAGAGTCAGGTCCATGAATGTCTGAATCAAATTATATGATCCTTCCACTAAGCTATCCCACATATTGGCATTATCATTATCATAATAAAACCAAAATTAGTCACATATAACTGTCAGATAATTTACAAGCATTAATGGTCTCTGATGTAAGTGTAGACAAAGAACTCAATTTATTCATACTCACCAAGGTTATTCCTATTAACTCCATATTGTACTTACAAAAAGTAGTTAAGAAATGGGGCCCAGGAAACCAATGGGACTAAGCATATCTGTATTTGAGAAGGGCTATTCCACATTTACTATAAAAGGAATCTTCTTTTAATTCTTTAAGTACGTAAGTCTATTCACCAAACGGATGCACTGTACTTAAAATAACACACCCTACCAAGAATAATAGTTGTTCCTCGGTATCCAGATGTATTGTTCCAGAACCTCTACCTTGACAAATACCAAAATCTGTGGATGCTCATATAAAATGGCACAGTATTTTCATATAACCTATATATCAGCCCATATACTTTAAGTCATCTCTAGATTATTATACCTAACACAGTGTAAATGCTTTGAAAATGATTATTATGCTGTATTGTCTAGATAATAAAAACAAGAAAGAAAAATCTGTACATGTTCATCACAGACATAAGCAACAAAGATTTAACTACATGACATGGATTCTAGGTCCATGGTCGGTTGAATCTGTGGATATAGATAGAACCAGCAGATTAGGAAGGGTCACTGTAATTTCTCAAATAAAACATCAATTTTCTAAATGGTTTGAACTATTTACTTTTAAAACATTTTCTCTACTAGACCTTGAAGTTATAGCACTGTGCTATTCTTTCACCATGGTTTTTTTTTTTTTAATAGAAAATTCACCTCACAGCAAAAAATTTGCAAAGGGCTAATAAAATGTACTTACTGATTATTTAAAAAAATTCTTGTCATCTTGGCTTCCTATAAGTTACCCGCTTCTCCCACTGTTCCAGTACATTTTCATCACCTGTCACGAGAAGAAAGAATCTTATTACTTATAACTCTCATAAAGACCATTTCTTGGTTTCTATTACATTAGTCTTTTCCTTTGTTTATATCCAAAACAGAGAAAAATTCAGTGGTCTCTTCCTTTCGCTCTAAAATCAAAAAGAAAGAAAAGAACAACAACAATGGAAAGGACTTCAAGAGGGAAAAAATTTTAAGAGGGGTGTTTTTATTTTGGGGGCTTGGGGTGGAGAACCTTTACAACATATTCCCTTATATTTCAGGAAGACTTGGTCTGTGTCCTAGAAGAAAGCAGTGTTAGAGTAACTTCCCTTTTTTTTCCTACCTTTTCCTCCCAACCTCCTCCTTACTTTTCAAAAATGGGTGACTAATTTTCTAGGAAGTAAAGGCCCCCTCCCGTGCTAATACCTGGAATCAGCTAATTTCCACATAGAAAACAGGACAGTGGCTGCCTTTTTAAGAAGATCAGACAGTTTCTCTGTTCCAGCTTCTCTCCAGCTGTCCCAGGATGCCTGGGTCAGAGTGATTAGGGCAGAATGCATGTTTCTGTTTCAGTTTCAGGGAAGGAGGTAACTGACACTTCCCAGTTCTCCAATCCTGCTCCATCAGTAATTAAAAGTATTAACTGTGTTGACTCCCATTTGAATCTTTGTTCTATCTCTTGAATTTTAAAACTTATAGGAAAGATGAGAAACTGGGAAACTGAAAACACCAACATCTAACACAGGACAATGCACAGACAAAACCTTGGTCAAAAGTCCTACCATTTACCAGCCATGTGACTTTAGAAAATTCAGTCATTTTTTTTCCCTAATTTCAGTTTCTTCATTTCTGCAAAAGGATAAAGTGTCTTTATGGTGTAGCCATGCGGTTTAAACAAATGAGAGAGACAATCTGCCAAAATCAAGCACACCTTGCTCCAACAAGGATTTTATCCAGCATCAGCAACACTCAATGCTCAGTGATCAGACCTGGTACTGTGTCCAAATATTTAAATAATAGAGGTCCCATGGTATACAAATGAGGGGCTTCCTGAGTCAGTAAAACTCTCAAAAAATAAGTAGGGCTTCCTATAATTCATGGAATAATAGGAGAATAGAAAAGTCCCCTTTTCCAAAAGGAAGTTATACCGGATGGTGTTTTACTTTCTGTTTTTAATGACTTTTTTTTTTTTTTTTAAATTTCATGCCTAGGTCCACGACCTAGGCAAAGTGGTAAGTTCCACTTTCTTTCCCTTCACAGAGGAACCCGGAAAGAAAACACCTCACTTCTAAAGGTACAATGTAGCTATTGCACATTTTACATGAAGAAGTCATGGCTACTAGGAGATAATACTTACAAAGGAGAAACCTCTGAGGATTATTTGAAGCCTCAAGTATTAAGTAATTCAAGGAGAAGAGATTTAACCTTGATTGTGAAATGGCTCCATACACTGAGATACCATGACAGCCAAGTGTCACCTCAGTTACAGAGTCACCAGAAACCTCAAATGATCTGAACCACTAAGGGAATGGGAGGAACATAAAGATAAGAAAGAATGACTGGAACAAATACCACATAAATCCAGAGAACTTCCAAACAAAGAACTTGCCGATGTTAATAAATATAGCAAGGAAAGACAGAAGAGCCAAAAACCGGTACATCACAGCCAAACTGAGACATACCTATTGGCCGGCTATAGCTTTATATGCACACTCACTTAGCATGGATGCCGCTTCAAAGCATGGGAGATGCAGAAGCATTTTATATAGGTTTAAAATAAATAGGCTTGAACTCAAATCTGCTATGTAACAATATTATGGTCTTTGCCAAGTCATTTAATCCTTCCAAGTCTAAGTTTCCTGGTCTGTAAAATAAGGACAATAATGCGCATCTCGGAAAGCAGTTATGTAAATTAAAGATAACGTGTGTTTAGTGCCTGCCACAGAATATGTCTCCAAAATATGATTGCAATTACTGTGTTCACTAGTGCAAATATGATTATCTATTCGATTCATGGTCATAATTGCAATTATGGCATAGACTGCATTAAATTCAAACTCTAATGTGAACATTTTGGAGAGAGGCTCAAATCAGACCTTTAGCAAAAACATAAAAACTTTCTAAGTTGATCAGAATGAAATGTTAAATAAAAGGCCCCATCTAGCTGACAGCTATTATTAATGTGTAAACAGAAAGCTCCTGTCTCTGCGTTTGTTAGCATTCTTCATATCAGTACTCAAGTTTCTTTTCTTTTTACTTGAAAGAGGGAATGAATCATTTCCATCAGTGCTAATTCTTCTGGTGTGTACTGTAGTGCCAACTACTTAGCAGGCATCTGTGGGAAATAAAAGCCACACTGAGTGTGACAGACAGCCTCTCTTCCAGGCTAGCTTCAAGTTATAGTCTCCTCATAAATAGTATGGAATTTTCAGCAATGTTAAAAAAAAAAAAAGAGAATCAGGCATCTGATTCTTAGCAGGCATCTGTGGGAAATAAAAGCCACACTGAGTGTGACAAGCAGCCTCTCTTCCAGGCTAGCCTCAAGTTATAGCCTCCTCATAAATAGTATGGAATTTTCAGCAATGTTTAAAAAAAAAGAATCACCAGGTGAGACAAAATCAACTTTTTTAAACAGAACTTTCTATCTTGAAAAAGTGCTCTTTTACCCCCTCAAAGTCATCTGCTCTGAGATTCACTCCAAAGAGATGACTTCTCAGGTTCAGCTGAGTTCTCTTCTTTTTATCTTCAAATCCAATGTATACTGCCCACAAGAAAATCAGTCTCGATAAAGTTTAGTCACTCCTGACTTTTGTACAAAATCCATTTTGTTCTCTATAATGGAAAATATTTTAATTGGTTTAAGGAATCGAGTTCATCCTCAAAGACATTAATTTGCCACCACTGTGGTTATTCAAAAGAATCAGAAGTGATTTCATCTACAGATTCTGACAAACTGCCCTTTTGGCAGAAGACACTATGCCAAGTGCTGGGGCTAGAGAAAGGGGCATAAGGTGGTTAAGATGATGTTCATTTAAAAGAATGTAGTGCAATGGGAGTGTCATCAGAATCCAAACAATTAGCTTAGCTGATGCACTTAAGAAAATAATCTGGATATTAAAGTCCTGGCCAGGAGAGTTAGAAGCCCCATACCACTTAATTATGACTCATATACAATGTGAAGATTTCACAACAGTCACACAAAAGCCTGGTTTAAAAACAAACAGACAACAAACAAAACACTCTTTTTGTATGTACACTCTATCCTCGAGAGCAAGGCCCATGTCTGCTCCCTCATGGTGGAAGGAATCTGGTGGGAGTCAAGATTAAGAGTATTTGAGAGGCTAGGTGCTAGAGCTAACACCTGCACTAAGGCTGCAAAAATGCAAAGACCCATAAACATGATTGTCTTTGGAGTCTTAGCGTCTTTGCCCCCCAGTTCATTCATTCACTAAGTGGGGGCGTCTGGGTTTGCTCTATGGGAGAGTGTCCTATGATCATTAAGGGCATGTGGTTTGCAGTCACACAGAACTGCATTCTCCAACCGTCTCTGAACACCTCCACCTTGAGCATGTTGAATTTCTCTAGGTCTCAATATCTTTATCCATAGGTAAAATGGTAGTAAGAGCAATACTAAAACTTAATGTTGTTATATGGGTTAAAGACATAATGGCTGTGAACCATTTAACACAGCTCATGGCAAACAATAAGTGCTCATTAAATGTTGCTGCTATTGGAAGTATACTGTCCTCATCTTTAGGAGGCAAAGCAAGTACCAGTGAGACATCAGTAAAAAAGGTGTCCCCCAGAGGTCAAATATGTTCCAATCCATTTTAATAGCACACCACAAAGAGATTTAGGGTGAAGTTTCATTTAGTTAAAAAGCACAAATTCCTCTTTTACCTGTGCCTGTATCTTGGGAGCAAAGGCAGTATGGCAGCAACACTCACAGGCTTGTTGGCCAGTGGAAAATAATAAATGTTAAACCTGACCACCGAGAAATAAAACTGTATCACTTGCTTGAGTTTATTATAATAAGTGGCAGAGCTGGGATTCACAGCCCATAGTCTGGCTTCCCTCCTTGTTCTTAGCCTCTATACAACAATGTCTCCTTGGCAATGAGGAATAGCAGTAACTGAACACTGATGAAGACACAGGCCAGGGAAATATAAGAAATACCCTAAAGATGACTGAAGAGAAGAGGGAACTAACATAAAAGATCAGTTAATGGGGCCAAAGAGTAAAAAGGACAGAAACCATTAATAAGTCTAAATTGGAATCTAAAAACAGGGTCATAGCAAGGGATGCTGAAAGGATGGCACTGTGAAAGTGAACTGATGTTGGTGTTCAGCACTTTCTTAAAGTACAACAGTGATCAGAAGACACAAAAGGTTAAGGAGACCCCGGCACCTTTACAGATGTCACATTATGACTCAGAAACAACTGCTTGGAGACCAAGTCACACAATGAAATTACCAGCTGTCAAGGGAGAGCCCCAACAGCATGAAAGTCAATTTTACTAAGATGCTACTTTTCCTGGCATTTTCTCAGCACACAAGAGGAGGAAATGCCACCCAGGGTTACTGAATTCTCTGCAGATGGAAAGACGATAGAAGGGATGAGAAACATGCTCCAAGTTAAGGAGACTACACAGCAAGGAGCGAAAGGATCAATAGAAGCTGTATTCCTGACCAGTCTCAAATGTGGCCAACTCTAAAATGGCTCCCAGGACCCCAGGCCTGAGTAACTCCCTCCCTCTTGAATAGGGGCTAGAACATGTGATTTACTTATACCAATAGAATAAGGCAAAAATGTCAGATTACATGGTGACATCATGTAAGACTGTCACCTCCTTTCTGCTACAAGCCCTCTCCCTGCAGGCTTTGAAGAAGCTGTTATTCACTGAGCTGCCCATAGAGAGAGGCCCTTAGCGCAGCCTCCAGCAGAGAGAGTTAATGAACAAATGAATTCAGCCAACAATTCAAATCTTCTCCAGTTGATCAGCAGCCCTGGCTGACACGCAGATGTAGCCAGACTCATGACCCACAGAAACTGAAAAAGTGTGTGCACTAGCTAAGTCTCTAGGTTTGTGGCGATGCTGTTATGTATCTATTGCTGACACAGAAGGGAAGTGAGGTCAGAGCCTCTGAGGCAACCACTTGTGCTTTGAAAGGTGGGGACAGTAGGAGCCCTGGGGGCCAGGGTGGGAAAAGTAGGCCTGCCCTTACATTGCTGTTCCTCCTCCTAGGAGTCTCTGTCTCAGACCCTCAGTTTCCTCTCTTTACACAGGCTCTGACCCTATTCTTAGAATTTGGCAGGCATAATGGAATATATTTGCCAAGGAAACAACAACCTTATAAATGGTGACCAGGTTCCCGGGCTGACCTGCAAGGGCTATTTATCATGTCAAACACTGTCACACATAAAACAATAAGAGGATTTTGACCATCCTATTGGCTGAACTATGTCTCTATGACTTGACTCATCACAAAAACACTCTAACACAAGAATATTTTTAATGTGATATAATTGACTTAAACCCATGTTCAGAGACAAGTTGAAACTTTTTATATTAGTGGTTTTGAGAAGAGAATAAAAATTAGAACATTCTAAGTTCTACCTAAATCTTGCCAAGATGGGTTCTTTATAAACCAAACATAAGTATTCTGAAATCTTCTGAGCAAGAACCAATTGCCTGTACAAATTAATTTGATTCGCCATTCTCAAGCAGAGGATATAGCTAAGACCAACTCACTGGGTCAGAGACCTCTTACCTCAATGGGCCAGCTTGCTACAAGCAGAAACTGGTAAGGCAATGCTACATCGCATTACTTGAAGCTGGAAAATCCCCATTAATCTTCTAGTCCTGATGTGTCAGTTGACAGATGATGACACAAAGACCCAAACACTTTTAAGTGACCTGTTCAAGGCCGCTCAGCAGCACAACTTGGGCTTCCTGTTTCCCAAGCGTCTTAATTTAATACTCTCGTTTAACTGAACTAACTGCAGCACCAGAGATAATGAAATCACTGATATCAGATATTCTGTAAGGCAAAAACTATAACTCACTTCCCATGATACTATAAGGCTCCTACTTGTAAAAACTAAACTTAGTGGCAAGACAAAAAAAGACACTGAATAAACATTCATATTAAATGTTTAATCCATTTTCAGAAGCAATGCACACTATTTGCTAAGTAAACTGAAATGCCCCTAAAATAGGGTGCTTTTTCTTATGAATGATCTGCTCTTTTTTAAAAATCAATGTAGGGAAGAAAATCAAAAGAGGCCTACAATAAAGACATCTGCAAGCACATATATTTTATTGCTTTATATATTGCTACTCCTAAACTCACTGATTTATTCCACAGATGTTTTGGGGGCACCTACTATGTCAAAGCCTTGTGATGAGTGGTATGTTTAAGGAGCCTATCTGGACATAAATAATGATTACTAACATTTTTAGCAAAAGTAACAGCATCTAAACAAGCATCCACTGCAAAGAGACATTTCTAGTATGTGTTTTGGTAGACAATTGGGGGTGCAGATCAGAGCTCTCTTTTCTGCTAGAAACCTTTGCATTTAAAATAAAGAGCAACTTATTTTTCTGTGTAATGATACTATCCTTAAGGCAGCAGTAGGAGTTATCTAAATAAAAGGGTTAATACACTCCCAGGTCATATACCTCCAAAACTGCTATTATGGGACTTCCCTAGCAGCCTAAAAGCAACTTTTTAAAAAGAAAGTGGCCTTTTACTCAACATTTTCCTTCCTAGTCTTCTCCTCAGTACCAAGAACAAGTATGTATTTAAAACAAATCAGAAAGACATGAGAACTTTTTTCTCCCACATAGCCAGCAGTTTTCATCGAGAACTTAAATCTCTAGGACATTATTTAACCCCTCCATATTTTAACTGCATCTGAATTCTTTGACATGTAATTACTAATATTACTATAAATGAAAACAGGTAAGTCGTTTACCATGTGCAAGGCTCTTTTCTAATGTTTTACAAGTACTGACTCTATTAATCTTGACAAGAGCACTATGAGGCATGTTGTTATTATTAGACTAATTCTACAGAAATGAAAACTGAGTCAGAGTTACTGAGAGAACAGGAACTGTTGTTCAGACCACACATCCATTCAACAATGGAGGACTATCCATCATCCTAATAGTCCAGGCTCCTCCTAAACTTCTCCTGGAAGAGGGGGAGTAAATTATGTGAGCAATGAGTTTGGGAGAAAGGCCAAGACAAAGTGACCCTGACTCCCTTTTCAGAGGGGGCCTCTCCCGTAGGTGGGGGCTACCGGTTGTGATGGGGGACACTGGACAGTTCAGGTTGCTCCCTCACAATATTCTGGGGAAATCTGTCCCTCTCAAATATGAAGCACCAGAAAATCCACTTGACCCCAGTCCTCTAATCAGCTTCATTTCTAGTCTACCTCTGTATGTTTGCCTCCTATTGGTTACAATGGTGTATTCATTGGTACCAAAATTGGGTGAGAAAGCAAGGTGTTAGTCATCTTCCCAAACTCTGGCACAAACAAGTTTTAAAAATCCAAATGGGCAAGATCTCAGTGAAAAACAAAAAGCAAATATTTCTTTCATCAAAAAGGAAACCAAAATTCAAAGGAACGCAAGAGCATAGGGAACACAGCTTAGCAAGGGTGTGCCGAGTGGATCATTAGTGAAGCTGCTATCAAGGGGCATCTAAAAACAAGCAGCACTTTCTTCTCTATGTTGGACCTAAAAACACTGTTTCCTCTCCAAATAAATAAACTGTACTCAGATAACATTTTCTACTACAGTACCTAGTCTCCAGTAGTAGAAAATTCTTAGCATTAATAGCCACACTATTTACATAAAACAGGCAAGGTATTTCAATATTATATGATAAATTATAGTGCGTCTAGCCATGTCTGAATTTTTATCAACAGTATGATAC
Source organism: Talpa europaea (assembly GCF_964194135.1). Lineage (NCBI taxonomy): Eukaryota > Metazoa > Chordata > Mammalia > Eulipotyphla > Talpidae > Talpa > Talpa europaea. Next base: position 59,628,068 of record NC_140077.1, read on the forward strand.
TTCTACCACGAAAGTACAGAGATAAAAATAATACCTACAACTACATCACCTAGGAATAAAAATGTCTCTAATGCCAAGACTTTGTATTTGATTTTTCCTTTACTCTCAAAATACAGTGCTTCTGGTTTTAAAAATACACTTAAATAGCTTTCATTCAGTAATATTGATTTTTTTCCTTTGATATAGAGATATTTTAATGCAGACAGCTTGAGTTCAGGCTTTCTTATTCAAATCGTATTTAAGAATGGTTTCCTTAGTGATATAAGAAAATTTTCAAAACAAACCACATTTATTCCGTTGAATATAGTCATTGAATATATTCAGCAGCAAAATTAATTTTTTCATACATGCATCATATGAAGGAAGCCAATCATCTAACGCTATCAGCTTACACAGAACAAATGACTAGCACTTCCATGTCTTAATGCTTGCAATAACCCTGTTGTAGGTAAGGCAGCTGTAGTATTATCCCTGACTGTATTATGCCAAAGTTAACCAACTTTCTAAGTGGCAGGGTTTACACACAGTTCTATACAGTCACAGTTTGTGCTTTTTCTCCTCAAGGCCATTAAGCAAGATAGACTGGGAAAAAAACCCTGCAAATGAGCAAATGATCAAAATTTAAATGCAGAAAAAAGGAAAACAAAGGCTGACAGTGACAGAGTGTGATCTGATGTAACGTGTTGTATGTGCTGTGTCAGCCACATCTATTAATAGCAAAGCCAGGGATAACGGGTAAGAAAGGAAAGAAAAAAGAAAAATCAATTAACATAAAAAACACACTGCAGGTTGGCAATGGAGAATACGGAATGAAACACCAAGCAAAATAGAGAAATGAGGTGAGGGATTTGATTATAGACTTATGCCTAGACCAGTGGTTGGCAAATGTTTTCTGTAAAGAACCAAATAGTCAATATCATATCCTTTGTAGGGCATGTGGCATCTATTGCAACTACTCAGCTCTGCCATTACAGCATGAAAGTAGCCACAGATAATCCACAGATGAATGGACATGGCTGTGTGCCAATAAAACTGCATTTACAAAAAACAGGTCTTGAGTCGGAGTGGGCCTTCTAGCTGTATTGTTTGTTAACCCCTGGCCTAGCCAGCTAACTAAACCACCACAAGAAAACTATGACACATTAAGAAAGCAAAGAGAAAGCTGTTACTGGCAACATAAAAGAATCTAGGGACAATGTAACCAATGGGCTGACATCAACCACCTCAAAGGGCTCTAGTCCCACAGGCGCTCAGTATTTGGGGACTCAACACATTTTGATTATGAGACTGCAATGATATATTTATTCTGTATCAGTTTACCCAAAGTTATCAACATTCAAAGAAGCAATCTGTTAAGCCCAATCTTACCACATATTCCACAATCACAGTGAAATCATCCACTGTTCCAAAAGTAAAGAAAACAGGAAGAGGCAAAGGAATTAAATCCTGACTCAAGCCTCTGACAGTTCTTCTACCTGGAAAACTTTTCCTGACTTTTTCTGTACCAATTTCCTACCTAAATCTTGCTCTTCATTTAGGTTTGATGAAACATCTTTTCCTCCAACAAGTTTTTCTCAAACATAGCAGCTGAGGTCAAGATACCTGCCATTACAATTCTATGACTCTGAACTCCTTTACTAATCTTGGTATACAGTGCCTTTAATTCCTTTCTAGCTCAGTGTCTGCTTTCCTTCTGTAAACTCCAGAAAGCTGCCTTCTTCAACACCCAAGGACAAGGCTGACAGTGAGAGCCTCAATTACTAGAAGGTTCTGGTATTTCAAAGTGACACTTGACACTGACTAAATATATAACATAGCCGGTGATGATCAGCAAAGTATGATAAAACCAAAGAGAGAAAGCTGTGTCCAGGAACCTGTAAGCAAACTGTCCGTATATTAGACAGACAGGAGCGGGTCACCCATTCTTAGGTTAGTAAAGTAGGAAGTTGTCTCTCATGCTTACCAGTTAAAAAAAGAAAAGCAAATGTAATTTCAGTTAACGAAAAATTTTTTTCTTAGCCCTTGCATATTCAAAGTTATTTAGCTGGACAGATTTCAAACAAATATCTGTACCTTTTTTGGTTTATTTGTTTAAGTAAATACACAAGGTCTATATAAAAGCAAAAACATTCATACATATACAGAACTGCTTATATGAAGGGGGGGAAGCAGATTATAAAATACACATAGTATGATCCACTTTTGTGAAGTAAAACAGTCAAGTAACTAAAAGGATGTATGCCCCCAATGTAGTTGTTCCTGGTAAAGGAATTTGGGTAAATTTAATTTTCTTCCTTTTATCTTTCAGTATTTTCTTTTTTTTTTTTTTAACACAATAACCACATTTTTGTGAAGAGTTTTTAAAAGCTATTTCAAGTAAAAAAAATCTCTGCTGATTAGGCAATACTTCAAAGCTGTTTAAAAAGAACACTATATATAGGGAAAATGTGAAACAGGGCAATGCTGTTATTATTTAACATAGCTTTGCTGACTGAGTAAAAAAAAAAAATGCTTCTGACCTCCTTAAATGTTCACCCATTCCTACCAATATCATGATGATGATACATCTTACCATGGTGAGCATCAGCAGACAAAAGCAAAATAGTACCAATGCTGAGAGTGTTAATTTCAGTTTCTAACTACATTCTTACTTTTCCTGGAGCATGATATATTTTAAGTTGGCCTAATTTCTCTCTGGTCCTGGACTCTAAGAACTGCACTAACTTACCTATATCTGATTTTAGTGACCAAAATGCATTAGGAGCAGTTAAAAAACTTCAAAAATGAGATTTCCTGTCTTAGAGGTTATTCCTTAGATCAGAAATTGGGAGCCAGACATTACATATGCTGAAGTAGCAACCTGAAATTTATTTTTAGTGCTTACACTGGCATATTTAAATTCCTACACTAAGTATGTTTAATTTCAATTAATGTGGTCATTGAACATCAGCCTATATCTGAATCAAAGAAATTATCAAATTCGCCATCTTATAGTGTGCTTTAATGTCATACATTCCTTTTTTTTTTATAGAGGCATGTTTTTACTTATTTATTTATTTGTTTGTTTGTTTGTTCTGTTTTATACATGCACTGGGTACAGTCAGAAGCGCGGGAGGGTGAGAGAATTCACCAGAGCCAGAGCGGGGAGCAGAGCAGGCAGAAGGACCAAAGTACACTGCTGAGGGGAGCAGCGGGTGGCAGGAGAGGTCTGCACGCCATGTGGGACCCTCCTCCTGTGGCCGGGGAGCAGCCGGGGATCGAACCGGCGCCGCAGAGGTCGCCGGCAGCTTCGCAACCCAGCGCTCAACCGCTGCGCCACCGGGGAGGCCCCATACATTCCTTTTCATAAATATTACCTCATAAGTAATGTCTTGGTTTTAAATAATGTTCTGTTGGTAACAAGTTTCATCCATTAAACATAACTTGAAGATGTTTTAAAATTCCAAGTGAAAATAAGGTTTGACACCTCTTTAATAAGTGACTGAAATAAACCACACAAAACAAATTCTTTAAAAAGTGGGTTTAGCATGGCAGTTAGCCTCATCCAAATACAACTGTAAATTGTGGGCAAATATAAAAATCAACTTTGAAGGCACTGGAAAGTAATTAAAAACAAGGAGAAAAGGGCACAATCTTCAGCCCTCAAAAGAAGGAAACTGCATGGGAAAATAATTTATAATTTCAGGACTTATCCCCTGAGGGGCACAACCAGGTTTTATTACAGCAGATAAACTTCAAGCAGCAAACCATGTCTTTTTACAATATGGGCCTGACAGTATAAGCTGAAAATTGAGGAAGAAAATTCCCAAAATAAGGAAGTCATGGGTGGGGGCCTCCCTGGCGGTGCAAGCGGTTAAGACACAACAATAGGGAGCTGTTCACAGCCACTGCAGCATGAGTTTGATCCCTGCCCAGTGAGGTGGCCCACATGGTACAGCAGACATCTCCAGTTTTGCCCGCTGCTCACCTCAGCAGGTATTTCAGTAGATCTGCCTGTTCTGCTTCCCACTCTGTCTCTGGTGAATCCTCTCAGCCCCTGCACCCCAGCACTTGTATGCATAAATAAATAAATCTTGTTTCAAAAAAGAAAGTCAAGGGGGATGAAAGCTCAAATTTGGGGGCCTCCCTGGTGGCAGAGGGGGTTGAGCACAGTGCTGTGAGGCTATCAATGGCCTTTGCCACACAAGTTTGATCCCTGGCCAGCTGGGGAGCAACCCAAATGTCACAGCAGAGCTCTCCTGTCTCGCCCTGCTGCTCCCCTCAGCAGTGTGTTTCTGTACATCTGCCTGTTCTGCTCCCCTCTCTGGTGAATCTTCTCACCACCACCACCTTCCCCGTCCCCCTGTGACTCTGGCCTGTACCCCACTTCTTAAAAAAAAAAAAGCTCAAATTTGCAAATAAATTCTACACTTGTCAACTAAACCCAGAACTACAAGACTCCAAGGACATTAGGGAACTAAAACAATATTTAGAAGCTTTTAGAAAGCTGAGATTCCAGCAGCTGCGCACTTTAGAGGAGTTTAAAAATTAATGTTTGCCCAGTTTCATGGGCCAGTATCAGGGGCCTGATAAAGTCTCCAACTTTCTTCTGAAACCACAAACTAGCACCAGGGCTTAAGAAATAACCACCACTTAACTTAAAGAGTAAACGGGCAAAATGGAAAGAGCAAAGCATAAAAACCAGCCTACATAATATTTAAACTGCTTTGTCATTAATTTGACTGCTTATTTGAACAAAACTCCTCTCCTCATGGGAATATAGACTCCCAAGACTTACAATGTAGTCAGACAATATCAACATACAATTAAAAATTAACAGAAATGTGAGGCAAATGGAAAATATAACTCCATAGTCAAAGACAAATCAGTTCATAGAAATAGACCTATAAAATAATGCAGAATTAGAAGATAAGCACTTAACATAAAACTACTAAATGCATTAAATAATCTACAGAGAACGATAATTACAAGGAGTCAAGAAATAGAAATGTTCCTCAGAAATATAAAAACTATTTTAAAAATCCAAAAAGAAAATCCTAGCATTAAAAACTCAATATCTGAATTTTTTTAAAAAATGGACATAATAATAAAGATTTCTCAATATAAAGAATCCAGGCAGCAGCACAGAGAGTAACATAATGTTTTAAAAAGCACCCCTATGACCAGTGGGGCAATATCAAGTGGTGTAATTCACATATTAAAGGAGAGTAGAGAGAATGGGACAGAAAAATACATGTAAAGAAATAAAGGATACAAATTTTCAAAACCAAGAATTGGCAGCAAAAAACAAAGCAGGAAACACAGTTAACCACAAGAAAACCTTATCTAACCATGAAAACCAAAGATAACAACCAAAAAAAACCTTATAAGTAAATAGAGAAGCCAAGACATATTGCACATGTGAGAATAAGAATGGGAAACAGCTCATCAGAAACAGGAAGCTAGAAGAAAGTAAAGGATATCTTTAAAAAGCTAAAATGGGGAGGGGAAAACCTCTCAACCTAGAATTCTATATAGAAAAAAAATATCTTGGAAAATAAGGAATTCTTTTCTTTTAAAAGATTTAATTATTTATGCATACCAGAACTGAGGTGGGTATAAGCCAGAGGTGCGGGGTAGGGGGAGGGGTAAGAGGATTCACCAAAGAGAGTGGGGAGCACAACAGGCAGATCTACTGACATACACTGCCATGGGGAGCAGCGGGCCAGACAGGAGAGGTCTGCTGTGCCATGTGGGTTAGCTCCCTGGCCTGCTAGGGATGAAACTCGAACTCATGCTGCAGTGACTGGTGATAGCCTGACAGAGCTGCCTTTAACCCCTGTGTCATCAGGGAGGCCCAAAGAATTATTTATTTATTTATTTATGTTTTATATCATTGTTCATTTTTAAAAAGGAACAAAGAATTCTTATATAAATGAAAACTGAGGCAATCAGAAATGACACCATATGTAAATCTGAATCTCCAGCGGGAATGCAGAATCTTGGATATAGTAAACGTGTAGAGAAACACTAAAGACTATTTCTCTTCACTTCCTTAAGATATATTTATAAGATATTCTTTATTGTTTATGTATGTGTACATTTACTTTATATACTTAATATACACTATATTAAATATATTAATACTGTATTGTATAGTTTGTAACACATAAAATATATGAAGACAGAACAGTGAATGTGAAAAGGTAATTGGAAAATAAAACTATACTGCTATAAATAAAACTTTTTTACACAAAGTACTAATGTATCAATTAAAAAAGCACTATTTATTAAGAGTAAACATTGTAATATGCAGAGAAACTACAAAAACAATAAAGAAATATAGTTTAAAACCTACAAAATTAAACTGTAATACTAACATGTATTCAATTAAATAAAGAGAAGGGAGGAGATAGGACCAAAAAAAAAAGTTCTAAGGATGGAACAAATAAGAAACAATAAAATGGAAAACCTAAAACAAACCATACCAATAATTACAGCAAGTAGACTAAACATTCCAATTAAAAGGCAGATATTGTCAGAACATATAGAAAAGTAGTTAACAACTAAATCTTATTACCTGCAACAGATGCATTTTAAATGCAAAGCTACAGATAAAATACAGAGGTAGAAAAGCATCTATCTACGAACATGACTTAAATACAATAACCAGATAAAGGCAATAAAAGAAAACTATAGACCTATATCACTTTGAATGAAATATACTATTAATGTAAGGACAGATGAATACAACAACAAAGTAGAACAGAGGCCAGAAATAGGGGAACACACATACACAGTGAACTGATTTTCTCTACTAAGATGCCAAAGTAATTCAATAAGTATAAGCATAATTTCAACAAAATGGGCAGAAACAAACAGGTATCCACATGAAAGAAGAATGAATCTGGATCTCTATGCCTCTGAGAGAACTGTGTAAGTTCAAGATACAAATAAAAAGCAGGAATACGTAGAAGAATGTCTAGGCGACCATTAAGTAGGCAAAGCATGGTAGATTTTAAGTGATAAATTGGACTTTATCAAAATGATAACTGCTTTCTGTAAGGCACTGTTAAGAAAATGAAAAGATAACTGCCAACTGGAAAATATTCACAATACATATATTTGACAAAGGACTTGGAGCCAGAATACACAAAGCACTGCTATACTTCAAGAAAAAGCATAAAACGTCAAGAATAAAGTCACAAAACCTAATATTTAAAATAGCACAAGACTTGACTCGAATACTACATAAAAGAAGACACAGGAATGATAGTTTCAACATCATTATCATCCAGGAAAGCACAGAGACCCCATTACACCCACTAGACTGCTGAAAATACCAAGTGTATGCAAAGGCTAGGCAATACTGGAGCATTTTGTACATTGCTGAATGGCATGGTTAATTATATCATCTTTTTAAGAAAAGACTTGACAATTTTCTTAAACACATTGATCCGGTGATGCAGATCTAAGTTTAAATACAAATGGAATGAAAACACATGTCCAGAAAGAGACTTGTACAATGAAGATCATAGTAGTTATATCATAATAGCCAAGAACTAACCTTCCCAAATGTCCATCAATAGGTGAGCAGGTGAAAATCACACAATGGACTAGTACTCAGCAACATAAAGAAACAACTTATTGATACACCTTACAAAATTATGAATCTCAAAACACCATTCAGTAAAGCAAAATAAGCACAGATGCACAAATACATTCTGTAAAACTATGCACATGGAGTTCTAGAAGAGGCAGAACTACACTGTTGATAAAAATCACATGACTGCTTACCCTCTCTGGGGTGGTACAAACTGAGTGCCTATGACAGAAGATAATTCTGTGGATGCTGAAAATATTCTGCATCTTCAGATATTGATTCACTAAATGTTCAAATAAAACTTGTGCATTGTAAATTATACCCAAATCAAAAATTAGTTCACAAATACATGCGAGTTAGTTCTGAAGAGGACACAGTCTCTCACAGGTCAACACTACTTCTCTTCTTATTACCCTGGAGACAACTTTTAAAACCACAAAAACAGAAGGCAAGTATGTTTAGTTCAGTTGTTCCATTTATGAAATACACCCAATCAAAACAAAGGAAAAGAAACCTTTATCTACTTCCTGTAAAAATATTATTGGAACATTTGTTCCAACGTAGAGGAATTAAAAGCAATCTGCCCTTTAGGTTTTAGTTAATTCTATTTATCCATTATTTAAAGGTTGCTTTTAAAGAAACAAAGGGAAAAGAACTCAAAAATAAACTATAAAACAACATACATCCAAAGGTTCTTATCTTACTCATTCTAAAGTATTAAATTCTTGCTGTAGTTTAGGTAAGACAACAGTCTCTAGGGAAATGAAAATGAAAACTAACTGTTCAGTTCTCAGGCAGGTGCAAGAGAAATACATAAACAATTACCTTAAAGAGTAAAGAAATGTTCTTGAATACATAATGGTAAAAACCTCACTTGGGGAAAATACATCACTTCTTTTCCCTCTAAAACCACATTTAATATTGGTGAATAAAAGGTAAAAAGTAAATAAAATAAACTCAGTTATTCTTGAATTCTGAAGGGCAGTAATTTTAAGAAAGAAAAAACCTATTTAGTAACTAACTCCATATATCCATTTTTCTTAGGGTAAGGAAAAACAATGCATATGTTTCAAAGAAAAACCCCACCGACAGCAAGAGGAACCAGGCACTAATTCTGTAAGACTTGTCCACATATCCTCCAACCCAACCTCACAGCTAGTTGACTGCAAGGGAAATCTGAAGGCCAGTCAGGCTAGGCCTCAAAATGAAAGATGGGCTGTGTCAATTCTCACTGTTAGGAATCTAATTGTGATACAAGTCCCTTATTTTCAGTCCTCTCCATAACTGACTTTTGTCCCTTCTGCTCTACTGAAACTATCCATTACAAAGTCAACGATGACCATCAATATGAGAAAGCCAATGGTCAGTTCTCAGTCTCATAAAATAAGACCCAGCAGTAGCAAGTGACACTGTTGACCACTTTTCTTCAATACTTCCTTCCTGTGGCCCTAGAACACCTTATACTCCCTTTTGACTGCCCTCCCCACTTTGGGCAATTCCTTCTCACTCTGGTTTGTGGGTGCTACCTTACCTTTGTAAATATCCCATATTCATTCCAGTCTCAGAACTCTTCACTACTATCTTCTGTCCTCCAGGTCAGCGATTCTCAAACATTTGGGACTCAGAGTCCATTTACATTTGAAAATTATTAAGCTCTTATAAGTACTATATCTGTAGTTATAGATATAGTTATACTATCAACATATTTGTGTGTCACACACAAATAATTATATGTCAACATAAATATTTTATTTTTAATTATTTTTAGGAATTTAATTTCCTTTTTTAATTAATATACTTATTTATACAAGAATCGGGATACAGCCAGATGAGTGGGAGAGTGAGAGGATTCACTAGAGATAGAGCGGGGAACAGAACAGGCAGACCGAAGAAATACAATGCTGAGGGGAGCCGTGGGCGCAACAGGAGAGGTCTGCTCGCCATGTGGGACCCTCGCTGGCCAGCCAGGATTGAACTGGCACTGCAGAGGTTGCAGACAGCTTCACAGCGCAGTGCTCAACCACCTGCGCCACCGGAGGAGGCCCAACATAAATATTTTAATGTAAATGCATTTTCCAAAACAAAAATGTATTTAGTGAGAAGAGTGGCTTCATTCACATTTTTAAAATCTATTTACTACCTGGGTTAATGGAAAATTGCAGATCCCATTACCTGTGTCTGCATTCAATCTGTTGTGATGTCACAGGTAAATCTGGAAAACACTACTGTACTGTACATCTTAGAACCACTTATAAAAAGTTTTAACTGCCAACTCCCAATAAAAGTCCGAAGACCCCCATGGTTCTCTACCAGACTTTGAGAAATACTTTAGGTGAAATCCAACTCCATGGTGGTAAATACCATTTCTTCCAGGACAACTCTCCACAAATAGATACCTCTGGCTAGACCCTCCTGAACTCCAGGTTCAAACAGCCAAGTCCCTTTCTCAGTACTCCCATATAGCTATCTAACTAATAAAAACCTCCCCACAAACCCAGCATTTTCTTCTTGCATTTTCCCCACATCTCAGTGAATGATAGCTCTAACTTATCAGCAGCTCTGATCAAAAATAAAAAAAAAAACCTTTGGAGAAATCCTAAATGCCTTTCCTTCAAATTCATATGGGACCCATTCCCAAATTCTATTAGCTTTTCTTTTTTTTTTTTTTAATAAATTTTATTGTTATATTCCCCATACAATTGCAGCCCCCCATTCTGACCCCAATCCCTCCCCTCCCGCCCCCGCCCCCCTAAAAGTGTCTCTGGTTCATAGTTTTTTGTTGATTTTGATTTTCACTTTCTTATAGTTATTCATTTTCCTGGTCCCTTATTTAAGTTTTCTAGATTCCTGCTATGAGTGAGACCATCCGGTATTTTTCTTTTTCTTTTTGGCTTATTTCGCTGAGCATGATCCCTTCCAGCGCCATCCATGTTGCAGCAAATTGCATGTGTTTATCTTTTTTGAATGCTGAGTAATATTCCATGGTATATATGTACCACATCTTCTTGATCCAGTCATCTATTTTTGGGCATTTGGGTTGTTTCCAAAGCTTAGCTATTGTAAACAGTGCTGCTATAAACATAGGGGTGCAGGTGTTCTTTGGAATTGATGTTTCTGTGTCCTTTGGGTAAATACCTAGGAGTGGAATTGCTGGGTCATATGGAAGCTCTATGTTTAGTAGGTCCAGAAATCTCCACACAGCTTTCCACAGTGGTTGGACCAGTTTGCACTCCCACCAACAGTGCTGAAGAGTTCCTTTTTCTCCACACCCTCGCCAACATTTGTTGTTGCTAGTTTTTTTAATATGTGCCATTCTCACTGGTGTAAGATGGTATCTCATGGTAGTTTTGATTTGCATTTCCCTGATGACAAGTGATGTTGAACATTTTTTCATATGCCTGTTGGCCATTTGCATTTCCTCTTCAGAGAAGTTTCTTTTAAGCTCTTCTGCCCATTTTTTGACTGGATTATTTTCTTTGTTGTTGTTGAGTCTCATCAGCTCTTTGCAGATTTTTGTGATCAGTCCTTTATCATTAGTGTTGGGTGCAAAAATGTTCTCCCAGTTGGTGGGGTTTCTCTTTGTTTTTGTTATTGTCTCTTTTGCTGTGCAAAAGCTCTTTAATTTGATATAGTCCCAGCTGTTTATCTTTGCCTTCACTATCACTGCTTTGGGTGATGTGTCTGTAAAGATGTCTTTGATGTGCAAATCACGTAGTGTTTCGCCTATATTTCCTTCTATATATTTTATGGTTTCAGGTCTTATGTCTAGTTCTTTAATCCATTTTGAGTTGATTTTTGTGTATGGTGTGAGGTGGTGGTCAAGCTTCATTCTTTTGCATGTAGCGACCCAGTTTTCCCAGCACCATTTATTGAACAAACTTTCTTTGCTCCAATGCATAGTCTTTGCTCCTTTGTCAAAGATTAGTTGACCATAAATCTGTGGGTTTATTTCTGGATTTTCTATTCGATTCCATTGGTCTGTATGTCTGTTCTTGTTCCAATACCATGCAGTTTTGATGATTATGGCTTTGTAGTATAGTTTGAAGTCTGGGAGTCTGATGCCTCCATTCCCTTCTTTTTTTTTCAGGAGAGCTTTGGCTATTCGGGGTTTTTTGTGATTCCATATGAATTTCATCAATAATTGTTCTATTTCTTTGAAGAATGACATTGAAATGCAAATTCTATTAGCTTTTCTTTATGAATACATCCAGAGTCCCACTACTTCTTACCCCTGCACTACTCCTTCCACCCTAGTCCTAGCTTACAGATCTGGCCCTAGACTTTGGCAACAGCCATCCTACTCTGTCCCCTATAGTACATTCCTCACATAGCAGCCAGAAGAACTTAAAACACAAATTAAATGATGTCACTTCTTTGCATAAGATCTCAGGTATCTTCTCCCCTTACTCAGAACAAAAGCTAGACTCTTCATCATATCCTACCATGGTGCTATGTGATATGCCTCTCTGCATTCATATCTAACAACTCCCCCCCCTCATTCTCTCCACTATAGCCCTGATGACCCCTTTCTGGTGCTCATACAGTCTCATCTTAAGGTCTTTTCAAGTGCAATTTCTTCTACCCAAACATATTTCCCTCTTATATCCTCTCCTCAGTCAACACTCAAACACCACCTCAAAGATGCCATTCCTACCATCAGTCCATAACCTTTCCCTACTCTATTTTTCTTTCTAAAACTCATCATTACTTGATGAATTTGTTTATTCTCCTCTACCAAATACAGTAACAGAGATTTTGTCTGGCTGAAAGCTCTATCCCAGTACCTAGAACAATGCCTAATATGTAGCAGGTGCTCGCTTCATACTGTTTGAGTGGACAAACAGAGCCAACAGTCTATGAAGCATCAGGAATTAAAGGTGAAAAGGATGAGGTAGAGGCCAGGGTAGCCACATGTGAGCTAGCTCATATGGAAATGTGGAAAAGGTAGCACCATCAAAATAAAGGGTCTGAAGAAAAGGATTTGAAACCTGCTGTTGGATAGCACTACTGCAAAGAGGCCAGAGACGAAATGATTGCCAAATATTTATTTCAAATAGTAGCACTTAAAGTACACTCAAAATGTGCAAACACTTTGGGACAAGAGTATTTTGAAGGTCATCGGCATCAATTCAGTATGATCTTATACTCTTTATATACTTAAATATTTTCTTAAACAAAAAAATGAATGGCTCATGCAAAGGAAAATGATTAGCCTACATTAGTCTACTCTAGAAACTTTCAGCCCACATACTAACTTTTCAGTCATTTTCACAAACTAGTTCCCAGAGGGAGATACTCTGTAAGAGTTATATTAAAACTAGGTGCTTAGAGTCACTGAAATTGAGTGAGTCTGACTAGAAAAACCCATAGCAAAAGCACCCTGGTAAGGATGCCAAGAACAAGTAACCAGGGTTGTTTAATAATAGTTATCATCTAAGTCATAAGGCCATTAACAGCACGCTGCTTAATGTTTTAGTCAAAAAGAAATTTAAAGATCTTTTTCTTGGGCCTCCCCGGGGGCGCAGCAGGTTGAGCGCAGTGCTGTGAAGCTGTCCACAGCCTCTGCTGTGCGGGTTTGATTCCCCGCCAGCCGAGAAGATACCCACATGGGTTGGCAGACCTCTCCTGTCTCTCCCACTGCTCAGCAGTGTATTTCAGTCAATCTGCCAGTTCTGCTCCCTGCTCTCTCTCTGGTGGATTCTCTCACCCTCCCGTGCTGCTGGCCTATACCCCAGTTCTTGTATAAATAAAAATAAATTAAAAAAAAAATAAAGAACGTTTTCTTTATTCTGACCAAGAAAGAAAAGTAACTTTTGGACTCCAATCATGGCAAATACCCCAAAATTCAGCAGGTTGGTGCAGAGTGACAGGACCATCACCTGCTAACCCTCCAGCAGGAAATGTGAGAGGAGTAGGGAAGTGATGCTCAGGACCAGGTTATTCCCCAACAAGCAAGTCTTTGGGTTCAAAGCCCATGTGGCACTTTCAATTAAATTTGCTACCAAGTTAATGCCGCATCATTCAGACTTCAAAATGACACTGTCCACTCATGAACTATCTTTTCACAGGCCCCATACACACAGTAACAAAATAGGCAATTGTCTCTTCATATGAAAAAAACAGTCTCCTTTCTGTTACTGTCACGTACTCGCCTCCCTACTACGCTACTGCTAGTTTTTACATAATCGGAAGTGTACTCTTTTGAAATAGCATAAATAAAACAATCGCACACAAAAAAAAAAAAACAAATCACACAATGAACCAAGGTATTTTTAAAGCATGATATTTAAAAAAAAAAAAGTTAAAGACACCCAAGAAAAAGGAGGAAAGGTAGCACTCTCAGCTATTTCTTAAACATTCTTAAGAGACCTGAGGAAGAAGTAATGAATTTTGAGGTTCCACTAGTTGAGCAAAGAAAACTAATGCATCTCCCTATCACTTTTGCTTAAGAGCAAAGTTAAATTTTCAGTGCTAATGATGTATAACACGTGTTGCTAGGAACTGGAACACTTCCTAAGAACAAAAATTCCCTTTCACAGTTACCCAGGGTAGTGGAGAAAGCACAGGCTTTCACTGCGGATTTAGATTTGAGTTTGAACCAGCGATCCAGTGCTTATAAACTAGTTGCCTTATACAGGCTGAGCTTTGACTTCCTGGGCCTGAAATAAAGGATCTGGCTGGCTGGACTTAGTAATTTCTGGCCTGGGATGCTCCTGCCCAGATATAGGAGGCTCATTCTTTTCTTTCCTTCATGTCGTTACTAGTTACTAAGGCCTTCTCTGGCCACCCTACTTTATATCACAGCAAACACATTCTCATTTTCTCTCTCTTTTTGCCCTACTTCTCCCCCCCACACACATTTTTCCCTGCCCGAAAGAACAACATTCCTATTTAGTATGATTTGGTAGGTTATTTTGGGGCTCTGGGGACACTATTACCATTAATTTAGATGGAAAAATTTTTGATCATTCCCAAGGCCCCCAAAATAACTTACCAAACCATACCAAATAGGGACATTCTACTCCTGGATAGCAGGAGAAGCCTGTGCATACACTGCCCTCATATCCACACACCCATCTAGTATCATCCCCATCTAGTATCAGCAGGTCATTTAGCATACATGTATTTGACTTTTTCATCTGGTTTATCCTCTTTCTTCTACTATGCAATAAGCACCAAAGTGCAGGCTTGGGATCAATGGGCTTTATTTCCTCCTTGCTTGCTATCTAAAGTATCTAAGGAGAAACTAGAACATAATGACAGCACCAAAAATCTGTCTGTGAAGGAAGCTCTTAAAGATGTCTGCAAGGTTCCAGGGTTTTCATTAGAGATCATGTAAATAGTACATAGCAAGAATATAGTACATATAAATAGTAAATAGTAAGACCTTAGTATATAAAAGGCACTCAGTAAACAATAGATATTATCTTAGGGAAGAGACTATCTTAAAACAGTTAACAGAATATTTTCTTAAACTATGAGACTAATGCCACAGATGACAGAGGACAGTTAGATTACACAGCAATATGAAGCACAAGAGTAAAAGAAGAAGTAACTGGTATATCCATGAGAGTCAGAGATCATTCTGGATTATTCTACATGTAAGACTAAGAAATCTATGCATTCCTTTAGAGGAAACAAAGTTTAAGAGAGGGTTGGGTTTAAAAACAGATTCTGGATTGCAAGTATTATTTATTGGATCACCCCAATAAGGTCCACTCTCTAAAAAAACATTAAGTCACTTTTATCTATTTTGATTAACTCACTTTGATAAAAAAGAAAAACAACAGGATCTGAAAGTGCCAGCAAAATCGTCATGCCTTCAAACTTTTCTTAACAATTGCTTTTTTGACTATACAGGAGTTTGTAAGTGAATATATTAATAACTAATAGTTCTCCATGAAATATTTTAGAAACAAAAGATTTCATAAATGAGCTATTAGTTATATAAACTTTGTTTCTATTATGGTTTGTTCCCAAATTAATACAGACAGAAATATTACATACAGTCAAAGCAAAAATAACACATTTTTGAATGTTATCTAAAAAATTTATCAAGACTGTACCAATTAAAAGTCCCTAGGCAAAAAAGAGAAAAGACTGACCCATACCAAGAAAGCTTTCATTATTTCATTAATAGATTTCTAAAGAATTTCTTTAAAGTAAGAGACTTTTCCTTACTAATCTATATTTATTTCAATTTATTAAAAATATCCACATTTTCAGAAATGCACTGATGCTATGAAAAATACAATGACGAAAGGGAAACTGGGAAAAGTTTGTGTTTTAAAAATTGGAGCAAAAAATAATAGTGGATGCTTTGAATTAAATAATTTAAAAGCCTGAAAATATTTATAACGTGGGATGAAAACTATTGTCCTCCTGAGAAACTATTTCCACCGATACTCATAAAAGGTAAATCTTAACAATATTTTAAAAAACAGTTGGATTTTTCCATGATTAAATGTAAAGATCTCTCCTATGATGTTATATTTTACAAAATTAAAACTTCCAAACATAGCTACTTTAAAAAGTCATAATAAACTTCCCCAAGCCCTTCAAATATTAATTTTAAAATCTCAAATCATAATATGGTCTTATGTAAGGATGCAGCTGACAATCATTCTATTAATCCAGATGGCATACAAACCATGTTATATCTCTGGTTCCTCACATGGCAGATATTTAAAACACAATGCTAGTTTTCAGAATCTCAAAATACATGACTGTACTAGGCAATCATTATCCCTTTTCTGATCATCATAACTTGAACTCTACACCAATGTAAGTCAAAATTTACTCCATTTAACATTTGCCTAGCACCATAATACATGCTTAAAAAAAAAATCATTAGTTTAAGTTATACCAAATATATTGCTGTTTCCAGAAAACTGTGCTGTAATGTATCAATGCAGACGGGCATGGGCAGGAAGGGTTCTGGGCATTAGATCAGTAACCCTGACAGCAGGCAACCTCTGCGAGATTCACCTACTTGGGATCCACCAAAAAAAGAAAATTAAAGTTCACAACTGAGCATGTGATTCCTTTAGGTTAGTGAGATGATCTGTTTGAAGTGAACCTGGTTATCAAAAATGATAGAAACAGGCAAAAGAGGAAAAGGATGAGTTTTCCAGAGAGTATATCGAGTGAAAGCAGAAGAGGGAGTAAGACTTGTGCAGGGAGAGCCAAAGGTCTGCAAGATGTGAGGGGAGAAGCCTGGAAAAAAGGACTGGGACCAGATCACAAGGAGTCTTAAAGGCCAGATTAGAGTGTCTGGTCTTTACTCTGAAATTAGGCACAGTCCCTCCCAGTGGCTCCTTCAGAAGGAAACAAACTCATGAATGGGGCATCAGAAACATTAACCTACCAGTTTGACCAGAGGAAGAGATACCAGAGCTATTAAAATAGACGGCCCAAAGCAGTAAGAGTGGTGACAGACAAGTGAAGAGACGAAAACAGACACATGAAAAGAGGGACATGGTAAAGGAAACAAAGTAGTGAGATTTCAAAACCCATTTAACATGAGCAACAGTGAGTATAAAACACCTAAGGAGAGACTCTAATTTCTCTATCTTCCACCCATAGATGCAGTATATCATATTTTCCCTGGAACAGATTTGAAATTCCTTTTTATATGCTATGGACCAGCAATCAATTATTTTTAAATTCTACTTTCATAATTACATTTTTTAAAAGTTATCTGTTTCACCACTGGGGAAAGCTTGGTAAACATCTTAATTCCTCAGTTCCTACAGGAAATACAATTTTGGCAGAGGAATCACAATCCTTCTCAGAATTATTTAGAATGGGTGAATACAAAAATGTAAGTAGTAAAAGAAGTAAATAACCTGTAAGAAATAGGTTGCATATTTTATGTACAATCTAGAACAATCTCCTTCCTCCAACACTGTCATTCTATTTCATTGTTTACATAGCACAAAAATGTTTGTATCACTTCTCCATATCACTTGTCTCCCTAAACCACCCTCCCCCACTCACACTGGACTGGAAATTCCATGAAATTTCATTGCTCATTGTTATAGTCTAGTATCTACAATAGTGTATGACACTCAGCAGTTATATGACAGATGAGTGGATGAATGAATATTCCCACTGCTGCAGCACTGCACAACTTCAGGGGAACCATTCATTAATATCTTGTGGGTTGTACAGTGCCTGGAGAGTATTTGGCAAATACAAGCTAAGGCAGTGAGAAAAAAAGACAGCTCAGATACTACTTGATTCCAGTATGTCTTGTTACATTTACAAATTGGGCATAAGTTACTGCTCTCCTGAGAGAGACAGCAGGAGCCTTCTCTCCAGTTTTCAATTTAAGACTAATCTCATTCTTTGAGTAACCCAGTATGTGTTCATGAAAAGGTCTTATAGATAGATACTCCTATAGTGTCCTGTAAATAATCAGTATTTTTAACTGTTGACTAAGGATCAGAAATTCCAACTAATGTATCAGCCATTGTAAATTCCTTAGGATTCCCTGGTTACAGACATCTTAGTTAACCTAGCTGTGGCAGAAACACACCTATACTTCCTGATTCAGAGTGGTCAGTTCTATAATACATCAATATCAATCTTCAATTTGAGAGCCAACCCACAATGTTTTTAAAGAATCCAGAAGTAGATAATGGAGATTTCACAGACTGTCAGACTCAGTTTCACAGACCATATCATTCTGATGACAAGGACGTTCTCCTACTATGCATATCAGCGAGAACACAGAAACCGGTCTCTTAAGGTCTTTAACATGCTATACTTAGCACCATTTGCTGACCTCATCACTAAAAGGTTCCTTTTCGCCACCCCTGTTTTATAACGCACTCCATCTCTCCACCTTAAACTTCTGTGGTGCCTCTATCGAAATCACCTTCTACGGTCATTCCAATGTGAGGGATATAGGTACCACACCCAAGAAGGATTATGTCCCTAAAGCAGAATGAATCACAGGCATAATGGAACACTTTCTGTATGAACATCTATTTCCTTGTCTATTTATTCTTCCCACAGGTCTATATGCCACAGTGATTCTCAGTCTTTACTTCGCAACAGCAGAATCCTTTCTTAAAACTTTGTGGAAGTTCAATATATAAAACATATAAGCACAGCTGTTGCTTGGTGGGATAATGAGGTCATACTTAAATAAGGTCTCAGGGACTTTGGAGCAAAGCAATAAGGACCCATGTCTGAAAAGCAATGGCGTGGTGAGGCTAATGATAATGACGATGTCTAGAAGAAAAGAATATGGAGGGGCCTCCCTGTTGGCACAGGGGTTAAAGACACAGCGCTATCAAGTTATCACCAGCCACTGCATAAGGAGTTCGGTCCCTGGCCAGCCAGGGAGCTAACCCTCATGGCACAGCAGACCTCTCCTGTCTTGCCGCTCCCCCTCAGCAGTGTATTTCAAAAGATCTGCCTGTTCTGTTCTCCACTCTGTCTCTGGTGAATCCTCTCAACCCTGGCCCCCACACCTCTGGCCTACACCCCAGTTCTTGTATGCATAAATAAATAAATCTTTAAAAAAAGGATAAGGAATAATACATTACAGCTTTGGCTTCATGCTAGCCTGTTTTATGTAGAGTGCTTCTATTAAATGTTCACCTGTCTCCACTGTAATCCCCTTTCTCAGTGTGAGAACTCTAATCCATAGGAACATAGATTCTTCAGTTCAGGAAAGACCACAGCAGTACTGCACTGTGAATGATTCTCCAAGAGAATTCAAAAGCAGCAGGACTCTTAAAGCCTGGGATTTTCTCCAGTTAGTGAAACTGCCTAACCCAGGCTTTATGCTGTGTGAAATAATTAGCCGGGCCTCCCCGGTGGCGCAGCGGGTTGAGCACAGTGCTGTGAAGCTGTCCGCAGCCTCGGCAGTGCCAGCTCGATCCCCGCAGCCGCAGAGCAACCCACATGGCGCAGCAGACCTCTCCTGTCTTGCCCACTGCACCCTCAGCAGTGTATTTCAGTCAGTCTACCTATTCTGCTCCTCACTCTGTCTCTGGTGGATCCTCTCACCCTCCCACGCCTCTGGCCTGTACCCCAGCTCTTACATAAAAATAAATCTTTAAAAAAAATCTCATATTAAAAAAAAAAAAAGAAATATTTAGCCAAAAGAGGAGGGAGAAAAATGCTTGATAAGCAAGTACACTAAGCATTAACTACATTAAGCAAGTAGTAGGGCCAGGACTTGCAAATCAGGATTTGAGACATTCCATCTAACTATGGAAAAGTTGAAGCTACTTGTCACAGATGGGTCACCTTAAAGCAAGAAAATCTCCAAGCCAAAAGAGAATTTTCAGCGCTCCCTTCATGGACAGCATTCATGCCAAGAAATTTTAAAGCCAGACTCACTGTATAATGAACAGAAGAAGCAATTTGGGTTTTCTCATCATAATCTTAACCACTATTAGTTATTTCACAAGATATATGAACATTGGTGGCAATGATGGAGTTCTTGTTTAATACTTCTGTTCTACCACTGTGGCCTAATCTGAAGAGGCACTAACTGAACTGAATGAGGAATAGGTCAACCTAATAATCAGATCGAGTATTATGCTATTATTCACTGAAATACTCGATAGTCACTTTTTAGCATGTTGTAAAAGAATACTTAAAAATACAGAGAAAATGCTGAAATTATATTAAGTAAAACAGGATCCAGAAAACTAAAACTAATTTTGTTCTTTTTAAGAGGTGTGTATATATATATATATATATATATATATATATATATTCATAGGAATAAAAACTGGAAGACTCCACATCAAAATTTTATGATCAATGACTATGTTTGAATGGTGGTTTGCATTTTGTTGTCTGAGTTTTGCAATACTTAGTCAATTTTCTATTTAAAATCAGAAAAAAAATTACAAGCAAAAAGAAATTATATATACAGTAAAACTGACACAGCATTCCTGAAATTTTGTTTGGTGTATCTCTTTGATTTTGAGATTCACAGATAAAAGGCAGAGCTCTCCTTCCCTGTGTGGCGGAAGTTTATTCCATCTGCTTTGGAAGGAAGAACTGCTCACAGTCTGCTAAGGTGAGTAGAGACTAATTACTGTTGGCAGCACAGTGTGGGAAGCGGCATGGGGTCAGAACAGACATAAGTCCAAGTTCTCAAGAATGACTCAGTCCATCATAAACCAGAACTGTCACTATTTGGAAACAACCTTATCAGTGACTATATCAGATCTATCTAGACACCTTCAATTCTGTGAGAGTCTGGCTATTTAACTGTTTCTTTTAAGACTATCTCTGCATTAATGCAAAGCATAAAAAAATCCTTGCACAAGTTTGCATTCTAAATGTTACTGCCGTGTGTCATCAGTGAGGCAGCATAATTGTTAAAAGCACAGCCCGTGAAATCAAGCAAATCTTGGTTCAAACTCTGGCTCCACCATTCCTAACTGCATGAGCCCAGGCAAGATCACAAAGTCACAAGCCTCTATTTATTCATCTTTCAAATAATGCTGACTAGACCTACCTTCCAGGATTTTAGTGAAGTTTAAAATATGTATGAATGTAAACATCTACTGATATAATAAAATTTACAAGCCTAGATATACAGATTCTCAAATCATCTAGCCCACTATACTGCAAAAAAAAAAAAAAAAAAAAAAAAGTGAAGACCATTTATTCTTAAATTCACTTAAACTTAAAATTCATATCCTCAGGGCAATCTCCCAGCTGTACACACTGAGAAAGATCACTGAACTAATGCTACAGACTTAAATAGATGTTCAACATTTCAAAGAATTTGTGCTCTGGAGCATTTTTGAGAGTTCCGTGTGATTTGTTATAATTTTCTTTTTTTTTTTTAAAGATTTATTTATTTGTTTGTTTATTTATTTATACAAGCACTGGGTACAGTCAGAAGCGCGGGAGGGTGAGAGAATTCACCAGAGCCAGAGCGGGGAGCAGAGCAGGCAGAAGGACCGAAGTACACTGCTGAGGGGAGCAGCGGGCGGCAGGAGAGGTCTGCGCACCATGTGGGACCCTCCTCCAGTGGCCGGGTAGCAGCCGGGGATCAAATCGGTGCCGCAGAGGCTGCGAGCAGCTTCGCAACCCAGCACTCAACCGCTGAGCCACCGTGGAGGCCCTGATTTGTTATATAATTTTCAATAGCTCTATAGTAAAGAGATATAGATAATGATACAACCAATGTCACAGACATAGAATTTTTTAGAAATATGAAAGTCCACTCCTACCTCTTATGTTGGTCTCATAATCATCTAAGAATGTATCAATAAATACTTCAGTTAGAAGTATTTGTGTTAGAAAGTATATGTGTTAGAAAAGTGGCATATTTGAATGTCTCATATCAATAACCCTCTCAGTAAAATTTTGAAATGTGGAAAATGCTTACTTTGCATATGCCAATTAAATATTATACATATAAGCCAAATACGATGCCAAGAAATGGGGGAAAGTAGCAAGTAATAGTAAAAACAGTATAGCAGAAAATTAAAATTCTGCAAGTATCAGGATATTTTGCAAACCCTGCTTCAAAAACGGAGATAGCCCTGTATACTATCTCCACTGCATGCAGTAGACAGACAGACATACCCAGTGCTGAGTTCCAGTTCTGTCACTTACTTTCAAGGAAACAGTAGGACAGCTATTTAACCACTTGGAATCTCAGTATCCTCATCTAGAAAATGAGACTTGTTTAATGTTGTCATAGTGGTATGATTACCAAAGACACAAAATACTTCGCACAAGGCATATTTATAGTGTTATGTATTGGTAGGTTGGAGAAAAACTCTAAAGGATCAAGCAACCATATAAAGGATTATATAACATGAAAAAGCAATGCCATATCAAAAGCCAAACATCTATTGAAGGTCGAAGGATATAAAATACAGGTAATCCTGATCTTGACAATAAACACTGTCGAGCAGATAAGAATTAAAGGCTATAAGCAAGTAAATGAAGTATCCAAGCAGCAGGTATGCTGGTGTCAGGAAACAAGCAGGTCAAAGTTAATGACTAACAGGGAAACAGTCACTCCGATGTAGCCACTACCCAGTCCATGGCTGTGATGTCATTCAAGGTCAGCATAAAATCAGTAAGAGCTGATTTGAAGGATGCACATTCACTGAGTTTGGTTTTTTTTTTAAAGATTTATTTATTTATGCATACAGGAACTGGGGTACAGGTCAGAGGTGCGGGGGGTGAGAGGTTTCACCAGAAACAGAGTGGGGAGCAGAACAGGTGGACTGACTGAAATACACTGCTGAGGGGAGCAGCATGAGAGACAGGAGAGGTCTGCTGTGCCATGTGGGTAACTCCCTGGTCGGGGATAGAATCATGCTGCAGTGGTTGCGGATAGCTTCTTAGGTTGTGTCTTAACCCCTTGTGCCACCAGGGAGGCCCACGTTCACTGAGTTTTGCTACTGACTGCCCTAATTCCCAGAAAAGGTAGCAATGACATTTCTGGCTAGACATTTGTTATCACTTTTGCGCTGTGTCTGTTGTCTTTATTTCTTTATTGTCTTTCAGAAAGGACTCTAGAGGGGCTGAGTCAGAGTTGTTCAAGAAAGAGTTAAAAACGATATATATGTACTGCACAATCAAGTTTAGAAAATAAAAATCACTAGTGAATTTGAGACCAAGGGTGAGGTTCTGCTCTAAGAATGGCCTCCTTCCCCAAGGAATGGCTCAAGTTGCCTTAGTGCAGCAGAATGGCTCACACCAAGCTCAATCCAAGCTAAAGGTATTACATACCTCCAACAGCTACTGTTTCGCATTTATCGGTAGGTTCCTTTAAAATTATTCTCATGTACGTTTCCTGAGGCAGGTCTTGTCTTCTATTTCATAAGTTTTCCAACCAGACACACTTGTGCATTCCAAAGAATTCAATGGTATACCTAGAATAAGAGGGGTAATTTAAGTTTAACCTCTTTGAAAATGGAATCATAAAACCCTGAAGCTGAAAGACACCTTATAAATCTAGACTGCCTCACTATAAATAAAAGTATTAAAGTTTTAAAACAAGAAATTCACAATTGACCTACCCCACCTTCCTGCCTTACCTTTCCTTCCTTTCACCTTCCCTTCCTTTATCCTCTCTTTTCAGCTTTATTTGTGGTTGTGTTAAAACACAAAACATAACAAAACGTAACATAAAACTGATCCCTTCTTTTCTCAACTGAAAATTAAAGTGTGCAACTCTCTATCAGATAGAGGCGTTTCTTTCATTGTCAAAAATTGATATTCACAAATAAAGTATAGTAGCGCTAATATGAAAACAAAAGATAACATTAAAATTCCCTTCTGTACAGATTGGTAGAGAAATAGGTTGTCACTTCTCTGAAGTCAAAACATTACCCTCATAAATAACACCCTTTGAAGTTACATATGTGTAAATGGGTATGTACATAAACAGGAAGCTAGGGATACTGTTTTGCACCTGAAAAAAGCACAAAAAGAGTGTAGTTATCCATCATTTATAGTTATTTGCACTACATGTGAAGGAATGTGGAATCTAAAGGTAGCTAGCAAGATGGCACTTTAATTTGATCATGTTACTTTAATCAGTAACATTCTAATTTTTTCTGCTAAAATTATCTGTTAGAAATGGGTTCTCAACCCTTTTTAGGATTACATAAGCTCCACATCATTGCATAACTGATGAAAGCTAATCCTATTCTATTACCATTCAAATTTAAAGAGGATCATGACTTCTCTGAAGCCCATCCTTGGACCCCAGGATAAAAATCCTGAGGGCTTCATGTACCACCCTGGATAGCTAATATCTTAAGCCAACTAACAATTTAGGAACAAAAGAAACCTTTTTTTTTAATTGCTTTTATTTGTCCTTTTTTCCCCTGTAAATTCCCATTATACTTTAAAAATATACTTTTAAAATTATACTTTAAAAGAGAGAGAAAGACACAATCTACAATGACAAGACACACAAAAAGTGTATTATAGCTGAACAAACATCAACAGCATTTCACAAGTTGTTAGCAGAGAAGACTGCTGAGCAGAGCAGAAAAGAACAGGGTAGAGCCACACTGCCAGAGAAGAGAGTCAGCTGGGTGCTGCAGGATGGCCTAGGAAATGGAACTACTGGTTCCTAGGAAGGAAAGTAAAAGAAGTTGAAAAGAGGAGGACTGGCTGGAAAGTCTCCAGGAAAAGCAGTTTTAGACCCTTTACACCATATACAAAAATTAACTCAAAATTAATTAAAGACCTGAACATATAACCTGAAACTATAAAAATCTTAACAGAAAATTTCATGACACTGAACTCGGCAATGATTTCTTGAATATAATGCCCAACGCTCATGTAACAAAAGCAAAGATAGACAAGTGGGACTAGATCAACTTAAAAAACTTTCACACAGCACAGGAAACAGAATGAAAAGGCCAGCTACATAATGGGAGAAAATATGTGTAAACTATATAATGAGAATTTAATATCCAGAAAATAGAGAGAATTCCTATAACTCAACACCAAAAATCAAATAATCCTATATTGTACATTTTATCAAAATTTTAAAAAAAGATTATCCTGGATTATCTAGGTGGGTCTGATAGTAACAAACTTTTCTTTTTTAAAGATTTATTTATTTATACAAGCACTGGGTACAGTCAGAAGCACAGGAGGGTGAGAGAATTCACCAGAGCCAGAGCAGGGAACAGAACAGGCGGACAAACGGAAGATACTGCTGACAGGAGCAGCGGGCGCGGCAGGAGAGGTCTGCATGCCACTTGGGACCCTCGCCCAGTGACCGGGGGTCAAACCGGCACTGCAGAGTCTGCGGGCAGCTTCACAGCCCAGCGCTCAACCGCGGCGCCACCAGGGAGACCCTAACAAACTTCTTAAATGTGCAAGAGGGGGGCAGAAGACAAGGTCAGGCTAATGAAAAATGAGACCGCATTTAAGCTACTGTTGTTTATTTTTTTTAAACATTTATTTTTATTTATACAGGAGCTGGGGTACAGGCCAGAGTCATGGGAAGGTGAGAAGATTCACCAGAGACAGAGTGGGTTGCAGAACAGGCAGACGGACCAAAAGCACTACTGAGGGGACCGAAAGCACTATTGCAGACAGCTTCACAGTGCTGCCTCCACACACTGCACCTCCGGGGAGGCCCTGCTGTTGTTTCTTTAAAAGGGGAAATGGGGGGCCTCCCTGGTCAGGGGTTACTTCTCAGCACTATTATGCTATCAACCAGCCACTGCAGCACGAGTTCGATCACCAATCAGGGAGCCACCCACATGGCAAGACAGACCTCTCCTGTCTCATCCACTTCTCCCTTCAGCAGTATATGTCAGTAGATCTGCTTGTTCTGTTCTCCACTCTGTCTCCAGTGACTCCTCTCACCCGCCAACCCCTGCATCTCTGGCCTATACCTCAGTTCTTATATGCATAAATAAAATAAATCTTTAAAAAAAAATAAAGGGTAATGGGAGTTGAGATCAAAGAATGCAGTCAGCCTCTAGAAACTAGGAAAAGCAAAGGAAGGGATTCTCTCCTGCAGAGCTTTCTCATGGACAGAAGGGAATATATTAGCCCAGTGAGACACTAATTATTATGCCAGACTTCTGACCAACAGAACTGCAATGTGACAGATTTATGTTATTTTTTAAAAGTAGGAGGAGAGGAAAATTAGAACCCTAGATCTTCTCCCTGCCTATTAGAACCAGACAAACCACTTCTATTCCCAGAACAAGAGAGAATACTCTCTGGAGAAAATTACACAAGACATCAGATTCAGAGACATGAAACAGGCAGAAATATAGGTTTTGAGATCTATATTTGCCTCTTGCTCCCAGATGTTTCTCCAAATCCTCATTGGCAGGCTTTTATCCCACTAAAGAGGTGATCAGCAGATCACCTGAAACCCCAAAGGGAAAACACACAAGTTCTGGTGAAGTCACCAATTCGAATGGCTAGGCCTCTTTTTAAAGGACTTATAGTGAGGCTTGCTAAATAACACATTTCCAGTCCACTTTTTTTGACTAAAGCCTCATCTTTAACTTGAGAAAAATCTCTAACATTAAAATCAGGGACCAAACAAGCTGATGACAAGGAAGAAAACACAGAAAGAAGTACAAAGAGCACAAAAAACCAACAAAATAATTCAGTTAATATTCTTAAGGGGAAAGAAAAAAATACAGCATCCCTGAAATAAGAACCAGATCCCATTTTCAAAATGAAAATCCAGAGACCAATAAAAATTAATTTGAAATTACAAACATGCTACCAGAAATTAAAAGTTTGGTAAGTAATAAGAAAATGTCTCAGAGGCATAAAAACACTAAGACGAAAAATAGCTAAGAAAAAAAGACATAAGAAAATTAGGGAATCAAACCAGGAGGTCCAAATATCTAACAAACTTGCAAAAAAAAAAAAAAAACTGAGAAAAGGGAAGAAAATTATTTTAAAAAATAGTATCAGAAAATTTCCCAAATTGAAGTATACCAATTTCCAAACAGAACGACGAACATGGAAAACCCACAAGACATAGCCCCAACATGAAGTTTCAGAATTCTGGGAATAAAGAAAAAAGTCCAATGTTTTTCAGAGAAATAAAATAGTTTATACATAACTCACTAGGAAGCAGAATAGTCTGAAACATTTCAACCTAATTATCATAAAGCTGTATTACGGACAAAAGATATTCATAATAAAAATTAGACATTTTAACAGACTATTACCTGACTACATCCAGAAAAAGGAGAGGCTGAAAGAGCAAGAAAGTAGGTATGTACAAGGCTGAAAGGTATTATATGAGGAAATCAATGCACAAATTCAAATTTGAACAGATATCAATAAATGGCACTTAAAGCATATAGTACATTGTTTAAGAAGAAGTAGGTATCCCTGGCTGCTGGCGAGGGTCCCAAAAAAAAAAAAAAAAAAGTAGGTAAATACCTAGCAAATGAATTCAAAGGGCTATGTTTGGGCAAAAACATTAATAATAGGAGTATAAAAGAAAGGGGGATGGCTGTTAGAGTATTATTTGATTTTTAACCAATGTACATGCAATTATCTCAAAATAAAATAAAGGAATAAACAGACAAGTGGACAGGGTCAGATTTAACAAAACAACTCTACAATAAGTAAAAATCTACAATATTCATCTATGCAGCATGAAAACAGCAACTGACCTATCATGCAAATGGCTACTTATAGCCTAGAATAAAATTTCCTATTACAGCACCACACATGAATCCCTGAAGTGTTATATTACAAATAACTAAAATGATACTATGCTGTGGAAAATGACATTGAATGCTTCAAAAATCTAATACCAATAATTAAGACACAAACATCAAATATGCAATAAAGAGTTGGAAGAAAATTATTTTGAGATAGAAATAAAGAACTGATAATATCATGCTTTATATAAATACATGATTATAAATATATATAGGTAACAAAATTAAATGGTGTATTGTTAGACACTTATGTGTGTATACGTTTCAAAAATATACCTTATATGCTCAAGTTGGCCACAAAATTTGTTTTAATTCTTCTCAGCGGAAAAACATGGAAAAAACAAGTCAAGCATAAAATATAAATTAAAAGCCCATTTACCTGAATCATGTTGTTTTTCTTCATCAGTCTTTCTTCCAGTCTAGGAGAAAATAAGAAGTAAAAGTGCATTCATCATGTAAATGAGCTTATTATAAGAAAGAAACTAAAATCCCAGTTAACTATTCTTCACCTCTTGTTCTCTAGTCACAGCAAAAAATTGCTTTTTCCTCCACTTTCCAGCTAAATCTGGTATTCTAAGAATATTATATTATGGTATTCAGAATAAGTATTATTAAGGAGAGCCAACAAATGTAAATTCAATGCCAGTAATAAATTGCTTACAAGGTGCATCTAATGGTAAAGCACAAGTTTTAAAAGTATACACTTTAATACATTATCTCCTCTCTATTCAGGCAAATATTTGTTAATTGACAACATAGAAAAAGAGAAGAATCAAGAAGGCATGCTTTTCAAACCCTAAAATTATAACTATAGGCAGAAAGGGGTAGCACCATGTTTAAATTTTCATTATTACCAGAATGCAATCAATCGCAAGCAGAGCAACTAAAGACCATACACATATGTGAATGATCAGAGAACTTATAAATAGACTTTAACCCACATCACCTTAAAAGCTTGGAAATACTTCCTCATTTTTATGAAAGACTTTCTCAACTAAAAATAAAACCAGACCATTTGAAAATATATATGCGAGTATATTTGTAAAGTACATATATAAATTAGGATGCCAGCAGAATGGGGAAAGTGGCATCTTTCTTAAAAATAAACAATTGCATTAATGTATTAAAAACATACAGAAAAGCACAGAAAGTCTGAATGGCTTACTTAATTTCCCTAAAGTGAACACACATGTGTAAACACCACTCTTCCCAAAGGTCACCACTGCCCTGACTTCAAATACCAGATTAGCTGTGCCTATTGGGCAAGGTATAATCATTCAGGGATCTGTCTGCAAGTCCAAGAATCCTTGTATCTGGACCAAACTGAAAAGCTTTAGGGAGAGAGAAGCAAGTCGTCCCTGGCCACAAGAGGATATTATTCTGATAGAGTTTGCTATGTCTGAAGAAGTTGCTTTAGTCGGATGATTGTTCGAGGTCAATTAGCAAATTCCTACAGATACTGTAGGACAGAGAAACTGTTTTACGATATAAATAGAAGGGAAAGGACTGTTTTATTGTGCAGGATGAATGTACGGATGAGACAGAGAAAAGAGTAGAGGGAAGGGGGAGGGGCAGGCGATTTCAGACCTCCTTTCTATCAGAACAAAATACCTATAAAATAAATAACTAGACTGGTATGTGCTATAAGCTAAGTTACTGAGGCATCATTTCATCTGATCTTCCAACTGCTATAAAGCCTGCAGACAGATGCAGATATTAAGTCTCCAGGCAGCTAAGTGTGGTGCGGGAAGTGAGACACTTAGTAGGTGAGGCCAAGCCCTCCCTCCTTACAGCTTCTATGCAGGGTCGGAGACACCAAAAACAAAAATGGAAATGTTCACAGAAAAGAAAACCCTCTGTAATTAAATACAGAATGTACTGCATTATCCCAGCTAAGGAAGCATTTAAAGGAAAAGAACCAACCAATTCAGGGTTCACAAAGTCTTCTGAATTACCAAAAAGCTGTCACTTGTAAAGTAGGCCCACTTATCTTTCTGTACCTCAAAGGAGACATTTCAAAAAAACATCCTTACACTTCACAAGATGTAATTTTCTGACATGTGAACTTGTTTTATCACTCGCTCTGTGTGCTTTGCCACTGCCAGGGGGAAATCAAAAGAACACCATGTTCCTCAGAAGTCACAGATGCAGAGAGACAAAGTACTATCAGAAAATTATTGATGAGCTTATGATAATACCACCTTCAACAACATGTCACACCTGTGTGCATACTTAATTTTACCCTAAAGATTTTCAAGAAAGGGACAGAAACAGAATACAGTTCAAAAGGGAAACCTTCTATTCTGCTACTTCAGAGGAAATGGAAATGAAATATCCTCAAAAGTTGATCTCTATCAGGCTATATGTGATATACCTACCAAAAAGCATGTAGCCAAAAGGGCCTTCATGCATCCTTATCGATCATTTAAAATATACGTATGTGTCAACGACAATAACTATGAATGTCTTCACAGTTAATAAAATAAGAAGCCTGCAAGGGTGAGAGGTTAGAACCTCCAATTAATCAAATGCAGACATTCAGCCCAGAGAGGGCAGGCAACTTGTCCGAGGTCACAAACTTATCTAAGAACACACTTGGAGGAAGCAGGAGAGGTTTCGGATGAGGTCTGGGGAAGCCCTGTCATACAGTTCTGGCTGTTTCATCTAAGCCATTAAACGAAAGCAACCTAATCTTTTTTTCAACTCAAAATCATTTAAAGATTCTTTCACAATTTTCCAGTTTCAAATTGCTTTTGATATGTCCTGAGCAAAGGACACTGACAGGTCGTCCCCCCCTGGGATGGGAGAAGTCTTGTTAGCGAGTGGCTTGAGGACAGGAAACAAAAATAGGTCCGGATGGACTCTTTTTATAGATAAGATAACTGCTAAAATGGCTGAGAGCTTTCTGGTGATGTCTTTATGTGGGATCTGGCACAGGCCATAGTAAAAGCTGCAGGCTTGGCTTTGCAGCGGACCAGTGCTGGAAAGATGCAATGTAAGAAGTCCTTTTTTTAAAAAAAAAAAAAGATTTATTTATTTATGCATACAAGAACTGGGGCGTAAGCCAGAGGTGGGGGGTGGGGGTGAGAGGATTCACCAGAGAGAGTGGGGAACAGAACAGGCAAATCTACTGAAATACACTACTGAGGGGAACAGCGGGCAAGTCAGGCGAGGTCTGCTGCGTGATGTGGGTAGCTCCCTGGCCAGGGATCAAACTTATGCTACAGTGGCTGCGGATAGCTTGGTAGGTTGCATCTTAACCCCTTGTGCCATCAAGGGGGTCCTAAAGTGAGAAGTTCTGAGACAGTGAGGGAGCAAGTTAACCATGGTTACCTGGTATAGTAACAGCTAGAAAAAAATACATCCGAATTACACTTGCAAGGCTGTGGTTTTACACGTCTAATTAAGGCTGAGTATAGTAAGGGAGGAATCTCTGTAAACATTAACCCAGTGACATTTCAAAGAGTAATGGTGAGGGGAAAAGGCACCCTTGCCTCTTATTCACAAATTATGGTACGCCAAGACTTCAACGCCTGTATATTTATTATTGGAAAACACACTGGAATGGGGAAAGGTTCTGAGAGTAAAAAGGAATGGACATAGGAAGCAAGGTGAAGAAAGACGTATTACAAAGTTCACAAAATTCTTCAAGGTCTGGCAGACTCCCAGTCTACAAGTTTTTATTTGTAGGGTCCATCCATTCAAGGTTTGTTACTTCCTCTTATATCCAGGAGGGCAGTGGTTTCATCTTGGTGACCAACCTGTCTTACTGAATCATTCAATGATTGATTTATTGGGAGTGGCTGCCCAGAGACCAGCACCAGGAGACAATGCCAAAATCCACTGTCTTTGTCCACCATGGACAAGGAAATTGCAGCAGGCATGCTTCATTTTTGGCAGCCCTGTCCCAAACTATAATTATAATTCAGTTGTTCCTTCTCAGGGGAAGATGATGTATAATTAGACATGAATTATACAGAGAGACCAGTAACAGAACAAGATAGATGTAATTATATTTTTCTATTTTTATTATATTTTTCTATTAAAATTAAACTTGATTAGAATAGTAACACCACTGAAAAACTCTCATTCTCACTCATAAACAGTATGTTATGCAAGGTAAATCTTAGTTTAAGGAAAGACAAAATCCAAAGTTTTCCTCATCTAATGTCAAACTCTCAATAAAAGCCATTCATTGAATTTTCCTTCTTTCTAGGTTGGAAAAGAAGCTTTACAATCTCTCAGGAAAGAGGAATTGGACCACAGCCGCAAAGCCCCACACACCATGTCTATTCTAGCAGCAAATCGCAGACACACGCAAGGCTAGCAACTCTCTTCACAAAGGGGGAAGACTTTTGACTACACTCAAAATCGCAATCTGACCTTTTTTTCTAACTTTTTCCAGATTGAAAGAATAATGCAAACAGTCTCCTGTCAGTCAGTCCTCAAACCTCGCCTCAGTTTGCAACCCATCAAGATCATCTTAGTTAAGTCAGAGAGGTTATCAAAGGTTATCAAAGTTGCTTGGCTGATGTGTAAAAGAAAACAAAACATAAAAAATCATCCATTAAGTACCCCAGGAGAGTTGAGTAACTTGTTTCTCAAACATTTTTTCCCCCTTTTCCTCTGTAAAGTGAATTTATAAAGGAAAAAGGACAGTTTTATAAACTGCAACCTACTAAAATGTGGGAAGCGGAGTGACAGGATTTAATGGGGGGGGAGTAAATAAAACTTTAGAGACACCACACATACACAAAACACCTGTTACCCCAAGAGGGTAAAAAGTGAAAGCAAATGTGCTCCAGAAAATGTTGGAGAGAAATTAATGGGTACAAAGCAAAATGAGTGAAAGCCTTGGTATTACTCCTGAAGATGTGCATGTAACCTAAAAGGCAAACAAGGGTCCATCTCCTCTTCTACTTAAGAACCAATGAACACAGGTGGGACATATAACCTAGAAAGTGAAGCAACCTCATGTATTCAGAAAAAAAGTAACAATCTTTGTTCTAATCTGTTACCTCTTTAAATTTTCTAAGTTTTGGGCCTCACCTGGTGGCACAGCAGTTGCGCGCTGGGCTGCGAAGCTGCCCGCAGCCTCTGCAGTGCCGCCAGCAAGGGTCCCACATGGAGCAACAGACCTCTCCTGCCGCGCTTGCTGCTCTCCTCAGCAGTGTATTTCATCAGTCTGCCTGTTCTGTTCCCCGCTCTGGCTCTGGTGAATTCTCTCACCCTCCCACACTTCTGACTGTACCCAGTGCTTGTATTAAATAAATAAATAAAAATTTTAAAAATATATAAATGAGCAAAGTAAGCTATATACATGGAAGCAAAAAGAGTTTAATTCTCAGAACCTTTAAGTCCACAGTAAGCAGAAAACTGGGCAAAATATTTCTACTTTATGCAAAGAGTGAGGAGGTTAATCGTATTGTTCATTTTTCTAAATGTTATCAGAAAACACATCAACAGAAAATACATAGAGGAGTTTCTTGATAAAAGTAAATCTGATCCATGAAAATGCACTTTACACTGAGGATTTACACCCACAGTAGAAATCTCAAAGATTCTTTTTTTTTTTTTGCTTTGTCTTTTTTTTTTAATTTTAACATTTATCATTTTGTACATTTTTTAGATAATATTTGCTTCCCCCTACCCCCTCAGATTGAGTCCCCATAGAATCTCCTTCCCCAATGCACCCGTGCACCATCGCCCCAGTCCCCTGTGCTCCTCCCTCCCTCCCTCTTACCCCTCTCCCTCCTCCTCCCCTGCAGTATGTCTCTGGTTTATAATTGCCTGTTTTTGCTTTGTTGTGTTTTGTACTGTTATTATTTTTTTACACTGATGTCTTATTTGGTTCCCCTGGAATCATAAGTGAAACCATGGATATTTTTCTTTTTCCTTCTGGCTTATTTCACTGAGCACAATTCCTTCTAGCGCCATCCATGTTGCTGCGAATGATATGAGTTTATCTTTTTTGATTGCTGAATAATATTCCATTGTGTATATATACCACATCTTCTTGATCCGGTCATCTATTTTTGGGCATTTGGGTCGTTTCCAGGTTTTGCCTATTGTAAAGAGTGCTGCAACAAACATAGGTGTACAGGTGTTCTTTTGAATCACTGTTTTTGTGTCCTTTGGGTAGATCCCTAGGAGTGGAATTGCCGGATTGTATGGTAGCTCCATTTTTAGTAGTCTGAGGAGCCTCCAGACAGTTTTCCACAATGGTTGGACCAGTTTGCACTCCCATCAGCAATGTAGGAGGGTTCCTTTTTCGCCAGATTCTCGCCAACATTTGTTCTTGCTTTTTTTTTTTTTTTTTTTTTGATATGTGCCATTCTTACTGGTGTAAGGTGGTATCTCAGTGTGGTTTTGATTTGCATTTCCCTGATTATAAGGGGTGTTGAACATTTTTTCATATGCCTGTTGGCCTAGGCCATTTGCATTTCCTCTTTGGAGAAATGTCTTTTGAGTTCTTCTGCCCATTTCTTGACTGGATTGTTTATTTTGTTTTTTGTTGAGCCATGTGAATTCTTTGTATATCATTGTGATGAGTCCCTTATCAGTTGGATGGAGTGCAAAGATTTTTTCCCAATCAGTGGGGTGTCTCTCTGTTTTGGTTAATATCTCTTCTGTTGTGCAGAAGCTTTTCAGTTTGATGTAATCCCAGGTGTTTATCTTTGCCTTCACTATCACTGCTTTGGGTGATGAGTCTTTAAAGATGTTTTTGAGATGTATGTCTTGTAGTGTTTTACCCTATGTTTTCTTCTATATATTTTATGGTTTCAGGTCTTATGTCCAGTTCTTTTATGCATTTTGAGTTGATTTGTGTGCACGGTGAGAGGTAGTGGTCTAGTT
Organism: Talpa europaea; assembly: GCF_964194135.1. Taxonomy (NCBI): domain Eukaryota; kingdom Metazoa; phylum Chordata; class Mammalia; order Eulipotyphla; family Talpidae; genus Talpa; species Talpa europaea. Next base: position 59,662,691 of record NC_140077.1, read on the forward strand.
TCATTTTTTTGCATGTGGAGGTCCAGTTTTCCCAACACCATTTATTGAGCAAACTGTCCATGTTCCATTGCATATTCTTTGCTCCTTTGTCAAAGATTAGTTATTCATATAAGTGCGGCTTTATAGAAATCACAACAATTCTTACAAGTAATGAGTCTCCTACTAGGTTTGAAAATGGGGATTTATTTATATAGTTTACAAAATGTAATTTAAACTCATTTTTCAGGGTGTTCAGAAAATCATTTAAATTTTCATGCACATATAAAACTGCCCTGTTGAAACTACATCCTTGGACTTGGATTGGAGAAGTTTCACAGTACACCTAGATCTGACAGTAAACCCCAAGTCATCTCCACCTCTCCCCTTTCAGGATCCATCGACCCCACTCACCACTCCCTATGTGTCAACATAATTCACTAAAAATCCCTTCTCTGACTGCACTATTGAAACATAGTGACCTGAGATAAGCAGCCTGGGGATCTTAGTAACAACCTTTTGCTCAGTTCCTGGTATGCAACTTTGTCCCTGGTATCAATCTTGCTTCATGTTAGACCATGTACCGCCATGAGGCAGAATGGACCTGAGGGGTCAAATGACTATTGACCCTTTGCTCACTCCTTGGTATGCAACTATACAACTCACCTCTTGGTATGTAGCCATGTCCTGTCTGACCATGTACAGCTGCCAATGCAAATCTACCTGGAAAGTGGTAGAAACTAAAAGTATATATAAGCTCCTGACTTCCTACAAACCGGGTTTAGCCTTTGGATGCAAATATGCTGAGTCAGCACTGTTGCAATAAACCTGCTTCTTGTTAGCTCTGGTGTCCACGTTTCCTTAGTGCCATATTTCACTACGTTTCTTTGCTCCATAGTTCCTTAGAACATTGAACATGCTGACACTGCAACTCTCTCAGAAAGGGCTGCAGCAATAAGCCATTCTCTTGCTTCTCAGTACTCCAAGGACTACACCTTAGAAATTAATAGCCTAGTGATAATGATTCACTTACCTTTGTCTTTTGAGTTTCCCCCACTGGGTGTATGCCTCAGCCAAAAGCTAAGTGTCCACCCCAAGGAGGAGATGACTTGGGGTTTACTGTCAGATCTAGGACAGAAGCAGAAGACAAAGGGGGCCTTCCCTCCCAAGTGTAATCTGAGGTCCTAAAGGACTGCCTGAGAATCATTCATCCACTTATTCACTGTTCAGATGACATAAATTTGCATCATTAAAGTAATAACAACCACAGGCTGCAAAGTGTTGCCTTACTTAGGGTTAAAAACAAAATCTTTAAATGGCTCCATTTCCAAACAATATAATGAAGACTTCACTGTCCAGGTAAAAGAAAAATGACTTTGTGGGCTGAATGTATTTTTTTTTTGTTTTGTTTTCTCCTTTAGCAAGTGATAGTCTTGAAATGTATTATATTTCTTAGTTTTCTCCTGTTTGCAAAAGTCACAGATGTTCTTCAATGATATTACAAAATAAATGTACACACCAGACAAGAAAAATTACCAAATAATCTTAGCTCCCAGTCAGAAGCACTTACCACTTTGAAAAAATTTCTTTCTAGTCCTTTATTCAGGTATCACAGTGACAGGAAATCTTTGTTTGAGCCACTGCTACAGTATATATTTTTACATTCTGTGAATTTTTGTATATTTTTGCATACTATATTTTATATACTTTCTACATACAATTTTGATATATCTTCTTTCTATACAGTGTTGAGTCATTCATTTTATAAATTTACAACTATATAGTTTCATAATCATTTTCAAGTCACAACATATGCACATCTTTCTAGACTATTAAATTTTTAAATATTCTTCTATATCCTTACCTGCCTGCCACTCCTCTCTTTCAAGAGAAGATCATTTCATTACTTTGTAGAGAATTAAGGTATTCCCCCCACTTGTAATAACACTTATTTTCTCATAAGTTACCCAGGTTTGTTAGAAGATTTGGAAAACAGTTGGGTTTTACCAAATTTGAGGACATGATACATACTATTTTATAACTTGTTTTCACTCACAATCCATCATAAACATTTCCTATCTCCTTAAATATAATTCTAGGGGTTATCTCCAAATATATTTTAACAAGAACGCCCTGAACCCAATTTTCCATGCTCTTCACGAGTCAAGACCATCATTAAGAAAACGGATGCTTATAACATGCTGTAGCTATGGGTGAAAGTGGTCTGTACACAAGTCAGGGTGAATGACCCCAGGAAACACCCTGCATCTGTTCTGTTTTATTGGTTTTTATCTTTTTTAAAAGTTCTCCAGTATCAACCTTCAAGTCAGTGACGTCTCCCTCATGAAAGTAAAAGTAAAAGTAAAATAATTCTCAATCAGTCCTCAAGTGTCTGCAAGGGGCATTATTACTTCAAACAGAATCCTCCCCAGTAACATTCCCACTCTCCAAAGAATTATGACTATAATCATAATAATGAGGGGGGAAAGGAAAAAAAAAGAGAAAAGAATGATTTTCCTATTACTATGATACAGGTGATTTCAAAACAGCCTCTACTAATTTTGGAATCATTAATGAAAGATCTGTATCAAGAATTTCAATAAACTTCTTTCCCATAGTTGGTAAGAAATGCCTATCCCTCAACACCTCCAAATTTGTATAAGGGTATTTGTCTAAAGGTATTTGGGTTTCTCCAACACCTGCAAATACTCTCCCATCATTCAAAAGAGGACATTTCTGCATTGGTCATAGTTTCCTCAAGCTCTGTGGGTTAACTAATTAACAACAATCCAAATTCATGACCCAAGCAACAGTGAAATTAAAGATGCTTTTTTAAAAAGATATAATCAACTGATGACCTTTCCTGAATAATGAATCACCTTCTTCATTAAATCTTTTCCAAAAACACACTTCATATTCTACAGGCATAGTATTAAATGAGTGAGCTCAATACCATCAGGCCAAGAGAAGTGTGTTTTTAATCCAAATTAACCCTAACCCTGGCCTCCCCTGGTGGCGCAGGTGGTTGAGCGCTGGGCTGCGAAGCTGTCCACAGCCTCTGCAGCTGCAGTTTGATCCCGGCCAGCCGGCAAGAGTCCCACACAGCGAAGCAGACCTCTCCTGTCTCACCCACTGCTCCCCTCAGCAGTGTATTTCGTCAGTCTGCCTGTTCTGTTCCCCACTCTGTCTCTGGTGAATCCTCTCACCCTCCCGTGCATCTGGCCTATACCCTGGTTCTTGTACAAATAAACAAATAAATCTTTAAAAACACACACACACAAATTAAACTCTAACCCTGTTCCTAGACCATGAACGTTGCAGTGTCCTGGTTACTCAAGTGGACATAGATAAGTAATTTCTCCAAATTATCTTCTATTAAAGATACAGAAAGGGCAAGGAAATAACTGGAACTGTAAACGACAGACAAAATCCATACCCAATTCATCCACGAAACTCAAAACTATCTGCCACACAACAGGAATAGTCACAAACTTGTCCTGAAGTTCAGTGGTTTCAACTCAATTACATCAACCTTCCAAATGTCTCCCTTTGAAAGGTCAAAATCACTCATTAGAAAATAAACACAACTCACAGCTCAGTCAAATTATTTGCCTGAAGCAAACTAGTCATGTGAAGAAATAGCCCCCTTCTTGATAAGAATTAAGTTCCCAGTTGCCAATTTATTTTTTGACTTTGACAAAGTCTTTTCTACTATCTCTGTGCCTCTTGGGAGAGAGAGAGAGAGAGAAAAAGAGCGAGAGAGTGTGGTGTGTGTGTGTAATCTATAAAACAGGAAGTTAGGTTAGATGCTGTCTCTCATCTGTGATTCTGTATTGAAATGATATTTGCATCTACAATTATTCCAATTATTCTAACTATTCCAAATTATGAACAAGAGTCAAGGTTGATTACTGTTGATTAAAAAATTGCCATGGGAAGCAATGTCATAGAATAGTAAGGGACAAATTTGAAAAAATGAAATGCAAATATGACACCTCGTAGAAGACATTAGAAATATGTGGGGACAGTTTTGGAGGGCACAGTCATTGCAGCCCCTATTGGTATTTAAAGAGTGGGTTTATAGTAAAATAAATGCCTTGATATATGTAGGACAGGCCCACACCTGAGCGCCTGCCTTAAATAACAACAATGAGCAACACTGAAGAATCTAGATTTCAGACCACAGCGTTTCTCTTCAGCTGCGTGACTTTCAATGACCTATCCTTAAGTCATTTAATTCTGAGCTTCAAGCTCCTCAAAGGTAAAGTGGAAATATATTAGCAATGTCAAAGGGTTCTTTTGGAGACTAATGTATAGTATCATGGAATGGACTTTGAGCAAACTGCCCACATTCAAATCCAACTCTATGCTCACAGCCTATTGGCCCTTATATGATCAGCTTAACCTTTAGTTTTCTTATTCATAAAACTAAGGCAGAACAGTCATAAGGTTTTAATGAGCAGTGGCTGGATTAAGGTTAGCTACTGTTATTATAGTGCAAGGCTTATTATAATCGGTGTCCCATAAGCACTTCCACTTCATGACTCTCAAGGCCACATTAAAGAGCCTAGAGATGCACTTTCAAAAGCTCAGTCGCTACTGAGCAAAATCAAGAAGAACAATTTATAAAAGTAGAGCCTATTCGCTAGTGATATAAATGACATTTTAGCAAATTGTCTTTCAAAACAAAAGTGTAGACTAATGTTTTTGTTTGTTTGGAGTTTTTTTAAGATTTATTTATGCATACAAGAGTTGGGGTACAGATCAGAGATGCGGGGGGTGAGAGGATTCACCATAGACAGAGTGGGGAGCAGAACAGGCAAATTGAGTAAAATACACTGCTGAGGGGGGGAGCTGCAGGTGAAACAGGAGAGGTCTGCTGCGCCATGTGGGTTGCTCCCTGGCTGGCCAGGGATTGAACTCGTGCTGCAGAGGCTTCGGATTGCTTCGTAGTGCTGTGCTTAACCCCTTGTGACAGTAGGGAGGCCCGGGTGGGTTTTTTTTTTCTTTTTTTTTTAAGATATATTAATAGCATTGACTAGTAAGGCATAGAATACACAGAGGTTTCCAGTTGCATTCCACAACTTAATTAATAGTCAAGAGGATTAAACGGCAAAGCCCAGTTTCCAAACTCCAACTTAAATGCTGAAACATCTCAAAGAAGTAAATGAGTGAATGAATAAAAAGATATGATGAAAAATTATTAACAGCATTGCAGAAATGCACTGACATTAAGTTGAAGCATTCCATTCCCATTACCAAATAGGTTAATACGGATGGAGTTGGTAGGAAAACGTTTCATGAACTGGTGTCAGAGAAATGCACATTACAAACTGAGCAGCACACAGTACTTTGACTACAAAAAAAGCAGAGCTTCTTCAGATGTGCAAGACTTTTCACCAACACTCCACATACTCCCTATATTCAAATATCATGAAGTTGTTCGTCCAGGGCAAGGGATGTCTGATACAGTGAGGTTGCCATTCAAGGTTTTAATGGCGGTCAGAATCAAGATTGTGTCCTATCGTGCAAAGGAGGGGTTTAATTAATGATTAAATTTTACCTGCCTGAAACAACACTTGGTTGAACGACCTTACTCTTAAGAGAAAATGCTTTCATGGATGTAATGTAAACAGCTCCTTTTCACAACTGCTGGCAAAAAGAAAACTATGTTAATCAAGCTAAATTTTAAAGGAGGACTGGTTATTACACAACAGATATTCAAATTCTGGCTTTACAGTGCTCAGGAATAAGACTTCCAGGATTTTAAGTGTACACAGACTTCAACAGAGAAGTGTATCCTACAGATAGACAAGTGTGAAATAACAAAGGAGATAGTTCTCAATATTTTCTATAAATGTATTAAGATCTTAATAGGGGCTGATTAAGTAAATTCCAGTCATTCATACATTGGAACTATATAGGTATTACCAAAAAAGGGCACAGATTTATACGTGCCGATATGTAATCATCTCTAAGAAGTATCATACAATAAAAAGAGCAAAACATGGAATATTGTGCACACTGTACACAAAATATGTTAAATTTTCTAGAACTTATGGAAGTTCTATATATGGAAGAATACACAAGAAAACAAACTATCTAGGAGAAGCAAAGGAGGCATGGAATGAAAGGGAGGCTTTTTGCTTTCCATGTCCTTCTATGTTGTTTTGGAATTTTTTTTTTTAAATCATGTGTATGTACTTCATTTTTTGATTAAAAAAGAAACAACTTGACTCTTTTGAAGTAAGAGAGCAGAAGCTCCCTACCTGTCAATTTTCCTTTAATACTGAATGCAAAGTATTAAATATTCATGACCAAAGCAGGTGGATTTTTTTTAATGAAGACTAAAATTACAGTTCCTTGCTTTTCTACAAAACTGCTAAGCACCTTTCCTAAATTTTAGTAGATTTATTTATTTATTCATACAAGCACTGGGTACAGTCAGAAGCACGGGAGGGTAAGAGAATTCACCAGAGTCAGAGGGGAGAGCAGAGCAGGCAGACCGACGAAGCACACTGCTGAGGGGAGCAGCGGGTAGGCAGCAGGAGAGGTCTGCGCGCCATGTGGGGGGGGGATCAAACCAGCGCTGCAGAGGCTGCAGGCAGCCTCGCAGCCCAGCGCTCAACTGCTGTGCCACTGGGGAGGCCCAAAATAAATAATTTTTTAATGGCACTAAATGCCTTGCTGCTTTTAGTGTCAAGCAGGCTGGGTGCCAGGCACTCTGCCCTGCATAAAGCAAACATCACAGAAAATTCTCTGCTGGTTGGAGACTCTTCTTCATCCCTGGCCAAATGCCAAGAGGACTGCTGGAACCTGCTCATATCAACAAATATCAGAGCAACGCTTACTTACAAAAGAGAACCACTCCATGGACTCTGTCATGTCTGCCACACCATGCCCATCACTGCCACTATTATTACCATCCAGACAAGCAAATGATACCAGGTGCCTGGGAGCACACGGCCTGAGCAGATGCCTCCAACTGGTCCATTCTCAGCAAAACTCAGGCCAGCCCAGTTGATCCTGGACAACAGTTGTCATAAATCTCAAAAAGGAACAATTGTGGCCAGAGCTGCTGCATGGGTCCTGGTCCCCAGTTTAAAGGCAGTCAACCACCCATGGACTTTTGTATACCATATCCCCAGTGATCACAAGGCTTAAGGAGAACAAAAACTTCTCCTTACCAGCATCTAGGCTTGCTTCTACTTTCAGTAGAAGTATGTGATCTTAAGAAAATTGCTTAGCCTCTTTGCTCCTAGATTTCTTCATCTGAAAAATAATAATGCTACTTCCCTAGAGTTTAGACAGATGCCACGGGATAAAGTAAGTGAAGTGTCTGGCAAACAGGCAGTCCTCCATGTGTCAGCAAGTGTCATAACCATCACCTTTAGGCATAATCCTGTAGCAGTCTCCTATCTGGTCTCCCTGATTCTACACTAATGTCTAGTCAATACTAAAAATGGCCTTAAAAATGGGGAGGGGTGAGATCCTCCTGGTTACCTCCACCCTTCACTCCCCAACAGTTCCCTACCACCATCAGGATGAAACCAGAAGCCTCAATGTAAACTTCTCCAGGTTGCACTTACTACAGTACATCATTAACCAGAGAGGAATGCTGCCTCCACCCACAACTGTCCCAGAAGAAAATAGGATAAAGGTCATTGCCATATGTTCCCAAAACTCTGTTGTATTTTTTTCACTCTTACAAATAGGAATAAGAACTGTTCTGCACTGGAGTGTGAGGTCCACTCACGCCTACTCTGTTAGCACCTGTACAGTGGCAACTCAAATAGCTAGTCACCAACAGGAAAAGTCAGAATCCATCTCTTCAAGCACTACAATCCATACAACCCACAATCACATTAAAGCTGAAAGGTGGTTCAACCAGCTTCATTTCACTTTTCTGTACCAGATCAAATGGACTATGTGAACCAATAGGTAACTGAGCATTAGATTCCACATCCTTCAACTGTCCATTTGAGACCAGATGATTCATCCATCTACCATCTAACACTGGGCTGAACTGAAAAGCATGGTTCTCACCCATAGGTTTCACTTTGGAAACATCTTTATGCACCTGAGTATAAGCCCCTAGTTATTTCTGCACTTCACTTTTCCTCTCAGGTTAAGAAAGAAGTTGCCAAAACACTCAGAGTGAGAGTATGCTCGTTTCACCCACCAGGGAATTCAATTTCTAAGAAAAGCCCACTCACTTTTGCATTGAACAAGATGAAGAGACTGAAGACAGACTTCAAGCAAGTCAAGAATAGGGAAATAAAATACAAGATCCCAATGATTTCCTATCACCTTTACTTTTCCATGCTGTTTGGAAAGTTGTTTAGGTAGGCTGGAATAATTTAATATGAGAAATATGTGGCTGGGATAAAAATCCCTTCTCTCCTTCAGGGGTATGAGTTCAATCACTTCAATAATTTTTTCATTATTATTTTTATTTGTGGCACACATAACATACAATTTATCATCTAACTACTTTTAAGTAGTTAATGACATTAAACTACTCCCACTAAGGCACAACTGTAGCCACTCTCTCCAGCATTTTTTCATGAAACTCTGTATCTATTCAACAGTAACTCTTCATTGGCCTTCCCACTAGCCCCTGAGCTACCATTCTACTTTCTGTCTATAACTTGGCTACCCCTGGAGTCTCATATAAGTGTAATAATACACTATTTGTCCTTTGATGACTGGCTTCTTTCACTTAGCACAATGTCTTCAAGTTCATCCATGTTGTGCCATGTGTCAGAACTGCCTTCCTTTCTAAGACTGAATAATATTAAATTGTGTATACCATACCACATTTTGTTTAACCATTTATCTACCAGTGGAAATTCAGGGTACTTCTCCTGGTTATTGTGAAAAATGCAGCTATGAGCATGAGTGTACAAATCTCTCTTCAAAACCCTGCTTTTAATTTGGGGGTATATAATCCAGAACTGGGATTTCTAGGCCATATGGTAGTTCTATTTTTAATTTTTGAAGAACCATCAAATTGTTTTCCACAGTGGTTACACCAGTTTACATTCCTACCAATGCACAGGGTTCCCATTTCTCCACAGCCACCCTAATGGTGATCCTTTCGTTTTTAAATTTTAAAGCTGGTTCAAAGAATTAAACTTAAGTCTCACTTATGCAGTCGATTAAGAATGTTAGCAAACTTGATTCTCGTAAGTATACTAAGTATTCTCCTTCTGAGAGATATTTTAATAAGGCAGATGAGATTTGAAAACAACAACTTTGGACACAAAGCCAAACTATATTTAAATCTAAAACCCCCATTTCTGAGGTAGATTAAGTACCTTCTCTAAATCTCCATTTCCTCATTTGTAAAATGGAGCTGTGGATATCCATTTTTTTAAAGCTAACAGAAGTGTTCAATTTTAAAATGCATACAGCACTTAGCATATGCGTGGCACCTAATAAATGCTAAAATAATAACAGATGATGATAAGCAAGATCTCATTATTTCCAGAATACTACTAAATGGTTTAAGTCACAAAAAAGATCTTACATGTAGCATTTTATATATGCATATCCTTTCCTCATTTATTCAGATAATCCTGTTGTAGAAAATCTATACATATACTCCTCAAACATCAAATCAATACAGCCAAGACAGCATTTTCTTAAATATAAACATATAAATATTCCCCTCCTGACGAGGCAGGATGTTAGGACCTAAGCAGAGCAACAGAGCATAATAGTTTGAAAAAATGGTGAAGAACTTGTCACATATCTGAAATTACACCTAACCTACTGTAGGGTAAAGAAAGTATCAGGCTTTTCTGCCCTTCCGCCATCAGGATAGATGATGGATCCTTGTCCTGAATGCATGCCTGATGGCGGGCACCTGGAATAGGGTGTGGGCATAGGTAGATGGGATTCAGCTGAGCTAAGACTGTGCTTTTAAGGGCGGCATCACGGGGACGCCAGCAGCACCAGTAGCAGCAGTAGAAGCAGAAGCCAAAAGAGAAGCCAAGAAGCAGCAGAACGAACACTAGAGAGCCCAGATAGAGTGAAGATAGAGTGAAGGCCTGCCAGCCTCCCAGCCAGCACCCCTGCCTGCCATATGCCTGGTGAACCCCAAATAAAAAACCTGCAAAACTACTGAGGACTCTGACTCCTCCTTTACCCGGTCTGCATGGGATCAGAAAACCTGCACTGTGTCCAGTTCCTGACATTACACCTACTTATAATAAAAAGGCAGAGTACATTGTGAGACAAAGCTGTTTTCCTCTGTTCTCTCTGATTAAACAGTAATGACAACTCTTGCAAATACATGGCTTTGGCTAAATTCACATACTGTATTTAAAACATGTCTGAACTAGTGAAGCCTGTCTAGGTATCTTCTATTTTGTATCTTTATCTGGTTTCTCATTTAAATTCAAGAAACTGAGGGGAAAACTTAGAAATCACTTAACCCAAATCCCTACAATCTAACTACTGTTGGGTAGTCTGTTTCTATGGATATACTAATGACTTAGAGCAAAATCTTAGAGACCAGAAGCAGTTGTAAAAGAAGATAATTGCATTCTTCACATTTAAGCAAATCAAATAAATGGGAATGGATTTTAAATAAAAGTTGAATCAAAACAGTGTTAATTCATCATTAAAACACTTCAAGGTCCCGTATGTGTGTGTAGGAGGGGACAGGTGTGTGTGTACCCAGCATTTGTCTAAGCACTTTACATTTATTAACACTTTTAATCTCTATGTAGAGCTTCTGATTTCGGTGTCATTAAAATTACAATGCATTGTAAATTATTCCTTAAATTTTTGATATATTATTTATATACCCCACTGAGAAATAGTCACATAAAATAAAAACTCGCAGGCCCTCATTATAATGGCTACTGACTTCAGGTTTCTGGAGTTTTCATTTCTCCATCTTACTAACTTAAGCTCATATTAACCTTCCTCTCCCACCCATATAAATAAGTGGTTGAAACATAAGGGTGCCCAGATAACGGCATTTGTTTATTAGTTCAGGTTTGTGTAAGAAACTCTGTTTCAACCATTGTTATGTTAAAGAGGACAAGCTCCTTGGTCAATAAATCAATAAAGGTACATGGGTGTGTAATTTTTAAATCTTCTAATTCAATAATTAACACATATTTATGCAATTTTTATATTGTTCTTAGGTCCTTCAAGATCTCAGGTAATTTTTCAATGAACTCTAACTGACCCTAGAAGTTCATGGTAACATTATGAGTATCTGTCATCACAGGGTCTCAGCGATCACTGGAGTGAGACAGAGGAAGTGAGCTGAAAGGCTCTGCTGACAAAACATGTGCTGCAAAATAAAATGCTGAAATTAACTTCGCCCACCACTCTGAATGACAGATCACTTGCATATTCTCCCCAAAACTAGCTTTTGAGTATACCTGATCCTTCTCAACCTCTACCTCCCTCTTTTTTTACTGCAATTTGACCACCAAGAAAGAATCGTTAAGAAAAAAATATTAGCACTAATAAATAGGGTACTTTGTCAAACACTGTCTTTATGTTTCCCCCTTCACTGGTGTTTGAAATCTGCATCCCACGCCCAGAGACAAACACAGTAAATCCTTAAGAGTCCCTATGGCCCCTGACTAACCTTCACAGCACTAGAAACAGGTCTGCCAGTTGGATTATGTAACAACCAGTCTGTGAAGCTCAGAACTCCCACTGCTGAAAGAAACCATGGCCACACAGCTTTGGTAGCAGCACCTGGACTAGAAGCCAGGTTTCTCAAATCCTATTCTAAGGCAGCTATTGCCCAGAAAGCCTTGCAACTGCCACTCTGGGTCCTGAGGACCAGCTCAAACCACCATGAGAAGTATCATGTGAATCCTGAAACCATCCAGAGGGCTCCATTAGGTGCAAGCACTCTCATAACCTCTTCCCCCCACGCCCTTTGCATAATTTAATTTTATAAATTGTCTTAATGGCTTCTACAGCAGCTCCCTCCCTCAATCAGGATCAAAAAAATGCATTTAACGTTTATGTCTCTCCAGTTTTTAAATGTTTAGTTTTTGTCAGACCTTCAGTTTTTGTACCCCAAGCCTTTGATATTTCTGAAGAATACATGCCAATTATTTTAGAGAATACCCTCCATTTTATGTTTCCCTTGTTTACTCAAGATTACATTCCAATGCCGCCTGGCTACCACACCAGAGGCAGGTGATACCACTATACCTGGCTGGTGATGCTGATTTTTGATCCCTTGTTTCAAGTGTTGTTCAATTCCCACACTAAATTGATGCCTTTTTTTTCTTTTAATTATTAAATTTGTGAGGCAAACAATGCTACACCTTGATATCAGAAACTGGCTTATGCATTTGATTTATTGGTTAATAAATATTTGCTGAGCTCCTGTTACTTGCCAGGAGTGATGGTGACACCAGAGATACCAAGGTAGGGAAACAGATATATCCCTGCCCTCAAGGAGTTTACATTCTATTTAGGAAAGACAAACAATAAGCAAGTAAAGCATATACGTAACAAGTGCCCTGGTGACAAGTGTGTCCTAGGAAATAAAACAGAGACAGGCACACAGAGGAACTGACAGGGAGTGATTTTATCTGCAACTGCTATTGTGGCCATCAGTTCACTACCGGAACAGTGCAGAAGAGCTCTTCCTAAAGGAGAAACTGCATCTTAATGCTTCTTGCTTAAAACCCAAAGAGTCAAAACTTTGTACAGAGAACCAGGATCTTTGGGGTATATCCCAGTCCCAACCTTGCTGCATTCATCTCCTGTCACCCTCTTTCTCAATTTACACTTTGGCAGGAACACCTATGCTTCCCTCAAATGTACGCTCTGCTGTGGTTCTCCACTCCTGGCCCTTTACTCGAGAGAACTCCCCTCCCTTGTCCATCCAAACACCTCCCCCGGACACACCCTCAATGCCGAGAACTGGAAAAGGGAAGAAATCCAATCTGTAAAGGCTGTCACTCTAACACAAATAAAAACAGGGTTCCAAATTACCTGCAAAGTAAATAGCAGGTATTCATAATTATCTGTTTTATACATAATGGTATATAAAATTCTGTATTATGTACAAAGGTACTTTGTTACATTTTATAATTACCCTATGCAAAGCACTTAATGAAACATGTTTGATTTTTTTTCCCCTCATCTCAGGATTAATTAAGGAAAATAATTTGCAGACATAATCCCATATGATTCATACACAAAGAAAAATTACTAGACATTTCCTGAATTTAAACAGCTTGTAAATAAACATCATGAATATGTGAATACCCAAAAGCAGGCAGTACAGAATTCTACCTACATAAACTGAGTCACACTTCAATCCAATTCAACAAGTCAAGTCATTTCTAAATACATCCTTATAAGATACTTTGTCAAATGTTTGATGTCGTAAAGTTTCCAAAAAAAAAAAAAACAAACACAAAAAAACAGGGTAAGCTAATGACCACACTTCTGAAGTAGTTAGACAATGTGTTGAGATGTTAAAAAACATGGCATCATTAAAACCCTAACCAAAAAAATATAAACTTTAGGACCCATTTTTTTTAGATAATTAGATATTACATAAACCATATAACTTTCAGTATGGCTATTTTTTAAAAAAATTAATCATACTTCTTGTTTCATTGTCTATTTTTGTAGAACATATGAATGTTTACTAGAGATAGGGAGGAACCGAGTTTAGCTAGGGTTTTTTTGTTTTGTTTTGTTGTTTAGTTTCCTTAAGCAGAAGGCTTACTTTCTGGAGAGAGACTATCTTTACTTTCGTCCCTAAGAAAGGCCTGGCATGGGCCTTACCTCCTCTGGTCAACAGGGCCTAACACCCCACCCCGGGCTATTCTACCAACTCTCCTCCCCCAGGGGCCTCCAGACCCTGCAGCTACTGCTGATCAGAATCACTTACCTCAGAAATCACCTCTATAATCTGTAAATATACAGCTCCTGAATCCCTATCTCCAGTCTCTCCCCACAAAAAGATGATTTACAAATGAGAAAAGAGAGAGTCAGAACAGGAAGAACTATCTGGAAAGAAAGCTGCAGGTCTATGCTAATCCCCTGACTGGGCTCCCAGGGAGTAAGGGAGAGTCCCCACTGAGGGCTGCTTCTTTCCATCTGTCAACTCCACAAGAGAAAGCAACTTCACCTGTACACCTACTCCACCTCTGCCTCTTCTAGCTGGAAACTTAGTCCTTCAGGTATGCCCAGAGAACAGCAAATATCTGCCAACATTTCACAACATTTTCCTAATGAGTTATTTTAAATTCACTACAGCTTTAGGATTCTGCTACTTAATACTGTGCAGATACCAAACTTGGTTAGGAGAATACTAGGGCAGGAAAAAGGAGAAATACCTCCCTTTTCAATGGCTATGTCCTTAATTTTAAATGTATTCAGGTGGACGCCCTCAAAACCTCACAGGCTTTTTCTAATGGAGTTAAAATATGCCAAGTTACATATATACATCAACTTTTCCATTTTAACAGAAGCTCCAAAATGTGGGATCGACTAGTCACAGGTCAGAAAATGAACTTATCACCTAATATGATTCTCAGCACAAATTAACTTCAGAAAGAAAGCCCAACCTGAAAAAAAAGTGAAGTAAAATATTAACACAAAACCATAATCAATATGAAATGGCTGCTAAAGGAAATCCTTTAACTCTTCATAGACTCGTGTGAGAGAACAACTAACCCAGCTCCACCTTACTAGAAATGAGAATCCTGGATTCCTCCAAAGGGGGTGAACTCCATTTGTCATGTTGGCAGAAAATCCCCCAAGGAAAGGTTTTAGATGTTCACCTTTCTTTGTCACTGATAAGGAAAATGATTAGTTACAGCCTGGGCCAGAGAGGGAAACGGAACCTGCAGGTTTGTGTAAAAACAATAAATGCTGTTTCTCCAGCACATCTGATTAAGAACACACTGTCCTGAGCACAGTCAAGTAAAACATTCTTCCTGTTCCCAGCCTCAGAGGAGGAAAGAACAGTCCTGCAGGCATGGTCCCCCTTGGGCCGGGGGGTCACCCCATGTGCAGGCACTGCTTCCATGGTCACCGACACTGACAGCAAGAGTGACTAAGCCTTGGGAGACTCGGGAGGGAAGCTGTCAGGATATCCTGACCATGTCGCTGCACATATTTAACAGACCAGGTTATGAGGATCATATGGGCTCTGTAAATAGAAAGAAAGAAGGTCAAGGAAGTTGAGTGAGTAACTCACTCCAACTCTATGCTATTTTGTGGCTGTCCATCCTCACATGGGAACCCAGAAGCATGGCTGTTTTGATTAAAGAGAAGGTTCTGAATTAAGATGACCATATAGATAAGTGACTAATTCCTACCTAAAAAGTAAGACACACTCTCACAAGTAGAAACACATATCTGGAATCTACTGAGCAGAAAGCTTGAAACCAAGGATAGGCACTCTAAATTCAGGGTATGTCACCACCCTGCCTGCCTAGCAAGATTCCCAGGCACCTCCTCTGGAGATCTGATTCAGCAAGTCTGTAAGTTGACCAGGCACCTCACAGAGATTCTGATGCTCAGACAAGTTGGGGAACATTGAACTGCACCAGTTATACTCCATAACAACTACTTCTCCTTAAGACAATTCTACCTTTAAATCCTATGTAATAATAGCATAGATAATGTCAGCTTGTAAGTGGTAACAATAAGGAATATTTGTCTTCTCCTGACCCCTCAAATAATGATAAAAATAGCAATTTTAAAGAAAGGTTAAATAACATGTTAAATCATGCAGCTAGTAAGTCACAGGGGAAATTCCAAAGCTCTACTCATAACCTTCATACACACAGCCTCCTCTTTTCACAAGCACAGATGCTATTCATTTTTCAGAAGTGATGATAAGTCATTTCCAAAAGCCAAAAGGACCAAGTAAAATATTTCTGAATTACCAGTCCTTTTATTTTATTACTAGTCCTAATTACATAGTCCATGTTGGCTATCTAGAGACCCAACAAAATCTCTAAGAAAAGTTCTTATCCAGTGCTCACTCAGATTTCTCCTTTAAGAAGTTTTGCTTTTAGCTTCTACACTTTTTCCCCAAAAGGTATGTAAGATACAATCAAAAATAATGGCCTTCTCCTAGAAAAACAATTAGCTTAGTGCAACTGCAATGTGTGATAATTTAGCCCAAAACTGAAAATATATGAGATGGAGGGGTAGATGTTTATAGCCATTTGAAAAAACAAACAAAAAAGATGTGGTATATATACACAATGGAATATTACTCAGCAATCAAAAAAAGATAAACTCATGCCATTCACAGCAACATGGATGGAGCTGAAAGGGATCATGCTCAGTGAAACAAGCCAGAAAGAAAAAGAAAAATATTGGATGGTTTCAATTATAGGAGGAATATAGAGGAAACAGATAAGGAATGGGAGGGGAGTAATTATAATAAATTAAAAATCAAAATCAATAGGTAACTATCAATCAGACACATTCTGCAAGAGAGGAGAAGGGAGAAGGATAAAAGCAGGGAGGGAAGAGCACAAGGGACTATGGTGATGGGACATGGATGAACTGGTGGCAGGAATTTCACAGGGACTACACCTGAGAGGAGAAAGCACACATTGTACAAAAATGTAGAATGATGTAAAATATAGAATTAAAAAATAGGAAAAAATGTGATATTCAAACATTTTGTAGTTGCTCTCTTTTATCATGTCTAACATTGAATTTAAAAATTGAAGACAAAAAAAAAATCAAACTTTTCTACTCATCCTGCCTAAATAAAGACTCGACAGCTGTGGTCATGGAAGCTCTCCTAATAAGGGTTCATCTGAGCAGAGAGCTGAGGGAGATGGGGAGCAAGCCACATGAAATCTACGGAGAGCACATCCCCAAAGTGGAAGGAGAGTATCCAGCAGACACTACTCCATCGCCACCCAAAGTATAATCCCCCCAAATTTTCTAGCTGCCCCATGGTACCACCTCCTCCCAGCTGCTTAGGGCTGCAACTGAGTGGGGACCTTTCCTCTCCTTCACATGACTTCTCCCAATCCAGTCAATCAGGGGGTTCCACAGCCTATACCTCTTAAATAATCATCTCCATTCCTCACTTAAGCGACACACGGCCTTACAGACAAAAACCTGATGCCCACAGAAGCCCAGAAAGCTACCTCCTCATATTCTTTACAGTCCAGCCTGCCCCCAAACCCATTCTCCTCTAAGAAGCCAGAGTGTTCTTTTATTTTTAGTTATTCATTCATTCATTCATTCATTCATTCATTCATTTTTTAGTATATGTGCTGCCGAAGCGAGCACCATTCATTCATTTTTAAGGGACAAACCCATTAGGTTTCACAACATGGCAAATATGCTCTCTTGCTTAATGATCTGTTCAATGCACCCACAGCTCCATTCCCTGGGCCTAAGCCTCTGCTCTCAGAGCTTCCCTTCTTTTTCTTGAAGAAAAGAACATATTTGCAACTAGTGGTGCTATCTGCTCATTTCCTATGAGGCAGAATTCCAAAAGTCTAGCAGTCTTTCTTCATTTGGTCCTCTCTGTACCTTTCAACCCAAATTGGCAGTGTTTCTGCTGATGTGACATTGCCAAAAATCTAGTGGGTCCCCATGTTTGTCCAGGGAACCCATACCGTGAGACAAGAGAGTCTGGCATAACTATTTCCTCAGTAATCTGGTCTTTACCCCTGACTCTCTTTTTTTTTTTTAAGAGTTATTTATTTATGCATACAAGAACTGGGGTTCAGGCCAGAGATGTGGGGGATGAGAGGACTCACCAGAGACAGAGTGGTTAGCAGAACAGGCAGACTGACCGAAATACACTGCTGAGGGGAGCAGCAGGCGAGTCAGGAAAGGTCTGCTGCGCCATGTGGGTAGCTCCCTGGCCAAGGCTGCTTATAGATTCATAGGTTGAGTCTTACCCCCTTGCGCCACCAGGGAGGCCCCACCCTGACTCTCTTATATAACTGAATGGACACACAGGACACACATTATGTCTTCAGCGGGGGGGGGGGTGAGGGGGGGGCAACTGTGCCCTTGATCTTCTCTCCACAACACGTTTTCTTTTTCTTTTCTTTTTTTAACGATTTATTTATTTATTTGTACAAGCACTGGGTACAGTCAGAAGCGCGGGAGGGTGAGAGAATTCACCAGAGCCAGAGCGGGGAGCAGAGCAGGCAGAAGGACCGAAGTACACTGCTGAGGGGAGCAGCGGGCGGCAGGAGAGGTCTGCGCGCCATGTGGGACCCTCCTCCGGTGGCCGGGGAGCAGCTGGGAATCCAACCGGCGCTGCAGAGGCTGCGGGCAGCTTTGCAACCCAGCGCTCAACCGCTGCGCCATGGGGGAGGCCCATCACAGCACATTTTATTAACAGTTAAAATCTCTTAATATTAACCATCTTTTGAAAATTTCTCATATCATTTTTTTTAATATTCTTTTTCCCCAGTAATTATTCCATCAATCTCAATGTATCTCTCTCCTTTGGCATTTTACTATACTTCACTGATCCCCCTTACAATAGCAAAAAAAAAAAAAAAAAAAAAATACCAAC
Source organism: Talpa europaea (assembly GCF_964194135.1). Classification (NCBI taxonomy): domain Eukaryota; kingdom Metazoa; phylum Chordata; class Mammalia; order Eulipotyphla; family Talpidae; genus Talpa; species Talpa europaea. Next base: position 59,681,199 of record NC_140077.1, read on the forward strand.
CACACCTTCGACATTTCATTTGAAAAATCTCTTCAGCTAACTATTCAAGTTCACTGCTTAATATAAGTTCTGCTTTCGGGCCTCCCCTGGTGCACAGTGGTGGAGCGCTGGGCTGCGAAGCTGCTCGCAGCCTCTGCAACACCAGTTCGATCCCCAGCCACAGGCGAGGGTCCCACATGGTGCGACAGACCTCTCCTGTGGCGCCCGCTGCTCCCCTCAGCAGTGTATTTCATCAGTCTGCCTGTTCTGTTCCCTACTCTGGCTCTAGTAAACTCTCTCACCCTCCCGCGCTTCTGACTGTACCCAGTGCTTGTATAAATAAATAAATAAATCTTTAAAGAAAAAAAAAAAAAGTGGTCTTTAAAAAAAAACACATATATAATCACATCACAGTCTTCTAAATATCCCAATTCTTCCCAACTGCTCTTCAGAATAAACTCTGATCCTCCAAGTCCAGGCTCTCAGGCACAGTCCAATTTTTATCTACTTCTCCTCATCCCTTCTGTCCCCAGAGCTGACCAGTCTCCAAGCTTCTGGGCCTCTTTAGGAGTCTCCAACTAGCCCATCTTCTTTCTGCCCCAGGGCCTGAGCCCCCATGTTCCTTCAGTCTGAAGAGACACCTTCCCCATCTCTCTGCAAATACTCCCTTCTCACCCTTCAAACTTCTAGCTGAAAGTCATTAACACAGGGTAAATTGTCTGACTTCCCATCACACACAGATCCCACACTACACACTTATTACACACTCCTCCTAATACTAGCACAACTAAAATTAGATCATTCTTTCTGAAATTCAAGGTCAGCCCTGTTGTAATAAACTGATCTCTCTGATAGCAAGAACCACACTAGTTGACCTCATTTCCAACTCTCCAGTATCTTTGGAACAGCAGACTTCAATAAATATTTGGGAAGAGAGTGTGTCTTCCTGCTCACACTTCCCTGTGTTCTCCCCTAAGATGAGCCAGAGAAGCTATGTAGTTGCATTTTTTCAGTGCACTGCCTCATGAATTTCTTTTCTAATAACAAAAGTTAGGTACTATGAAAAGGCCATGTTGAAATAACTAAATCCCAAACTGAAAGGTCCTAAGTTGAGTCATTTAGATCAAGTTTGTTTTGAGTTTCATTTGATGCCACAGAATCCTGTTCTAGAAGGGAGGTCCAGTAAAGCAGAGCTGCCGATGCCTGAGAACACACAGGCCAATTACAAACACTCTGAGAACAAATTAAAGTGATGTGAAGGAACAAAAAGCCTGGGGGAAAGGGCAGATCCACAGTTACCAGAATTATGTTATACATTAAAGATAATGAGGGCTATTGACTCTGTGACAGTAAGTAAAAGGGCTGCAAGACTTTCTCACACCATGGCGTCTGCATGCTAATAACAGCCACCATTCAGCTGCACCCTTACCAGGCACCAGATACTCTGTGAAGTGCTTATTCATATATAACCTCTTTTAACTGCACTGAATCTTTGCAACCACACCATGACCAAAGTGGCGGGATGCCATCCTATCAAGGAGGTACAGGAGGCAAAGTCACTTGCTTGAGTTCACAGAGTTAGTAGTTGCTGCGACCCAGGAGTCAAAAGCAGCTCTTTGTTGGCTCCAAAATCTCTGCGAAGCATGTCATTCAGGACTCACAGTTCTAGGATCAGACCAGTATCCAAAGTGCTGGTACCGAGTGCAAATCACCCAGCTGCTCCAGCCCAAGCTCCCTGACTATAGGCCTAGAGAGAGGAAGTCCTTGGCACAACACCAGACAGCCAACTGGTGGCTAAGTCTAGCCAATGGCTCCATCCCTGGCAGATAAACCTACTGACATATAACATCTCTCCTCAAAGAAGGCCTTGAAACTAAGGGTAAATGCCGTCAGCCACATTTTTCCAACGAACACTGTAATGTTATAAAAATCCTAAATTATCTTTTTTTTTTAAAGATTTATTTTTCTTTATTTATACAAGCACTGGGTACAGTCAGAAGCGCGGGAGGGTGAGAGAATTCACCAGAGCCAGAGCAGGGAGCAGAGCAGAAGGACCGAAGTACACTGCTGAGGGGAGCAGCGGGCGGCAGGAGAGGTCTGCGCGCCATGTGGGACCCTCCTCCAGTGGCCGGGGAGCAGCCGGGGATCGAACCGGCGCTGCAAAGGCTGCGGGCAGCTTTGCAACCCAGCGCTCAACCACTGCGCCACCGGGGAGGCCCAAAATCCTAAATTATCTTTTTAAGAGTTGAGCAAAAGCAAAACAGAAGGATTTTATCGCTCTCCTTTCTTGTAGCTGCCAGTAGTTGGAATTTACACAAGCAGCTACTTGTCTCTGCATCCCATGCAGTGCTTCTGAGAAACAAAAGCCCAGGAACACAGTGACCCTGGGACCAGGCCAGTCAGAGTTGACCTAAACAGGCAGGTGACCCTAAACACTACTTTATCAAATACCACTCACTCTGAAGCAGCAATAGACACCATTCTACACATATATCACTTCTGCAACCCAGGAATCAGCCTGACTCACAGAACTCACCCCTGCACCCTGAACAGCCCCGTGATTTTTATGAACTCTATGGTAAATCCTATCACCTGCATACAAGTCTTACTGTGGAAGCTAACTTTGTCCCTCATCCCACATTAGCCAGGTAACAGCCAACATCCTGTTACAGTAATACCAACTTACCTGCTAGCACCAGGCTTGCCAAGTCAGATCAAGCCAGCAGTAATGTGTGCTTGGTGTTGGAAGCTCTTTTGCAAAAGCAGTCCTAAAGAGCCTCACACCATCGCCAGATGGTTCAAAGCCCAACATACTATTCTGACCAAGGAGTTATACATTCTGTAATTTTTGAACTAAAAATCATGTAAGATAGCACTTAAGAGCATTCTGAATATTCAAGGCGCCCAAAAATCTAAGAGTATTATTAGATTCACCACTTTGCTGACTACACTTGAGGTCTGACACATAGAGGATATAACTTTAAGGGGTCTCCATTGTCTTTGATGTAGGTAGCAGGTTACAGGAGAGATCAATTCTAGAATTGTGGCCTAAGTCAAGTTACTCAAACTAAATTCTTCATTTTCCTCATCAGTAAATTCAGTTAATATCTCTCTCGGTATCACAATGAAATATCAAATGAGAAAAAGGAAGCCATCCCTCTAAGCACAGTGAACGGCACATCGCAAACCATAAGTAAATGCTCCCTCCATTTTTCAGTGGCTTGTTCTTTTTTTCCTCCCTTTTTTAATTATTATTGGGGTAACAATGGTTTGCAAAACTGTGTGTACTTTGGGAGTATAGCTTCATACCTCTTCAAATGTCTGATACCAAACTATGTCCACCACCAAAGTTCCAGTTGCCAGCCACCGCCACCTCATTGACCCTCTGTATCCATTCCTCCCACTTCCCACGCCATTACCATAGCACCGCTCTGTTGTCAACCTAAGCATTTGTGTTTGTCTTTTTGTTCCTTTTCTTTGTTTCTTTATATTCCACGTACCACTGAAATCATCTTTCTGATTTATTTCATTTAGCATTATCCCCTCAAATTTCATCCACATTGCTGCAAATGGAAAAGTTACATCTTTTCCAAAGAAAACATACAAGTGGCCAATAGGCACATGAAAAAAAGGTTCATGGCTTCTTATTACTAGTACTGAAATTAGCTGTCTCTTCTCCCACCAACTCAAACATGATGGTTTTCCCAACAGATTATTTTATAATCTATTTAGGGTCATGGGAGCAGAGGAGGAAAGCACATCACAGTTGTGGATTAGATTAGAAACCATTCTTTATTAATGATTCTTAGTGGCACAGGAGCCAGGAGACAAGAGGGATATTTGATAAATGTTCACACACTACAGGCTGCCTCTGCTAAAGCTAGAGCATCAAGTATGTTTTAGGTTCGCAGCAACATTCTGTTGAACAAATATTAGAGCATCCACTTCTATAGTAATAGCTATTTTCTTTGTTCAATTGGAGATAAAAGTAGTGAGGCAGCTAAGCTGACAGGTCTGAGTGGGGTATCCTGCATAACTAAAGACTTAACTAGCCCTTGTCTAATCATAGACAAGTAGCAGACACTGAATTCTTCATGGGTATCTAAGTCAAAGTACATTGTTAATCACTTATTTTTGTTGGTGGTGTTGTTTTCATCTTAAATTTCTCTGAGTTTTCATCAAAACATCGTCACATAATCATTTTCACAATGAAGATACAGGATATTTCCTTCACCCCCCAAAAAGCTCCCTCTGTCCTGTATAAATCAATCTTCTCCATCCCTGGCTCCTAGCAACCACTGATCTATTTTCTGACCTTACACTTGGCCTTTTCCAGGATGTGGCATAAGTGGGATCACACGCTATATACCCTTTAGAGTCATATTGCTATGTACCCTTTTTTTTAAGATTTATTTATTTATACAAGTACTGGGTACAGGCCAGAGGCGCAGGAGGATGAGAGAATTCACCAGAGATAGAGCAGGGAGCAGAACAGGCAGAAGGACGAAAGTGTACTGCTGAGGGGAGCAGTGGGCAAGACAGGAGAGGTCTGCCTCCCCATGGGGGAAACTCCCTGGCCGGCCAGGAATCAAACCGGCACTGCAGAGGCTGCTGACAGCTTCACAGCACTGAGTTCAACCCGCTGCACCACCGGGGAGGCCCCTATGTACTCTTTTGAGTTTGGTCTCTCACAAAACATAACACATTTGCGCTTCTTCCCAATAAGGGGGTTTCTTCTTCTATTATTGCTGAACAATGGTCCATTGAAAGGTATATCCCTTTATTCATGCATTTACCTGTCAAAGGACATTAGAGTTTTTTCCAGTTTTTGGCAGTTGTGAAGAAAATTGTTAGAAATATTGGCGTACAGGCTTTTGTAAGAACAGAATACATGTATAACATGTGAGAAATTACCAAACTATTTTCCAAAGTGTCTGCCCCACTTAGCATTCCCACCAGCAATGTGTCAAGAGACTTACAGAGGCTTTGCCTCTTCATCAGGACTTGATAATATTTGTTTTTATTTTGTCTATTTCTTTAGTCATTTCAATAGATATGTAGTGGTATCTCTTTGTGTTTTTCTTTTAGCTTTTGATTTTGAAATAATTTTAGACTCACAGAGAATATGCAAAAATAGTAGAGTTCCTGTGCATCCCCCTCCCTTATCTTACATAACCACAATGCAATTATCAAAAGCAGGACTTGAGATTGGTACAATACTATTAATTAAGCTACAGACTTTGTTCAGATTTAATTGATGTTTACATTTTGTCTGGTTGTTGTTTACCTACAAGTCTATCAAATTTTATCACATGTATAGGCTCATATAATCACCAGCACAATCAGGATGTAGATCTTTCCACAAGACACTTATTTTTGAAAAGGCTTTTTTGGGTTTTTGGTTGTATGTGTTTTGTTGTTATTTTTTTATTTTTGAGAAAAGGCTGGCTCCCTCCCATCTGATGCTGCATTGTTTATTAAATATCCATACTGTGACTGAGAGGTACAAAGCCAAGGGGCGGGAGGAGCTCCTGAAAGAGCAGGCCCAAGGTGGCAGGGCAGGGACAAGCTGGGGGCAACTCCTGCCCCACTCCCAGTGTCCTGCAGCTCTCAGCGCCTCTCAGCTTCTGCAGTAGCAGCAATTGTCCTGGTTGTCCTCAGAGACAGATGCACCTCCTTCCCCGGGGCTGGGATGGGTCTGCTGGACTGGGCTGGGCCAGGGTCCACCCAGGGCCAGGTGCTAGTCCAGAAGAGAAGGCCCAGGTCAGGTTCACAAATGGATCCCACAATTGTGAATGGAGCCTCCTCCTTAGTAGCTCCTCATCTTAGGAGGCAGCAGCCTCAACAAAGTTTTCATCCAACACCATCGCCAATACAGGCACTGCACCCTTTCCTGTGCCGAGTACTCCTATACCCACACCTGTTCCACCTCTTCAAACCTGACTGGCTGCCACAGGGGCTCTGGGGGGCGATGTGAACATCATCTAAGAACCTGAGAGAGATGTGTACTCACTCTGGTCTGCAGTCTTTGATCTTGCTAATCAGAATCTCATCCAGGAAGGGATGGAAGACCACATGGAGAAAATGAACTTTGGGGTACGCTGCACCATCCCTCAGGAACACCGAGGCATCCTCCAGCTTGGTGATGGCAAACAAAGTGATGCAGAGTCCCACACTGTAGACAACCTTGGTGGCCAACTCCAAACTGGTTCAGCTCCTCAGCAATGGAGTCATTGAGCTTCCTCTCAAACTGCCATGGCTGGGGGGGGGGGGTACAGTGGGGATCCACAGAGCACCACCACCTCCAAAAGGACAAACATCCTGCCCTATACTAGGAGCTCTGGGAATGGGAGAGTCAATCACACACTGGGCCTAAGGTGGTGGGGATGCTGAGGCCCCTCCATTCTGTCCTAACAGCTGAGACAACTCCTCCGCCCCACCCCATAGACCCTGGCCAGCAATGGGGTAGCACAGTAGGGCCTGGGGTGCCTCATGTGAGGCATACTCTTCTACTACAAAGTGGGAGAAGGAAGGAGAAGGAGCTCTAGGCCCAGTGTTGGGGTGCAAATCCCTGTTACGCAGCCCATCACACCTGCCACTGGCTCTTGCCTTGCACCACACACCCACATACCTCTAGCAGTTGCGCAACTTACCCCTTTCAGTTTTATAAACTTCATCTGTGGGAAGGGCTTTGATCAATGTACTTTCTTTTGCCTTTTTCTCTTGACCAATTAAAATTATCTATTCTCAGGCTGCTGTGTACAAACCACTGCTGACAGAGAAGTTCACATTTCAGGATAAGTTACTGTTCTGTTCATTCTTTCCTTAATATATATCAAGACCAATGTAGGCCACAGGGACCAAATGGTGCACAGAAAAGCACTACACCAAGGACTATTTGCTTTCTCCTTAGGTCAAAGACTGGCCAAATGATATACCAAATTGGCAATTGCCCATGTGGTGTTACTTTAGGTCCACTTAGGGCCCCCAAATTTCTTTCTAACCTCCTGCCATAGTAAGCCAAATTCTACCACTAGAGATTCTTTAGTGACAGAGGTGTCCCCACTGATTTAACACCAGTCACGTGAAATTGCACCAGGAAGGGGGGGACAGAGTAAATCATCACTAGCTTCAGACTGATGACTGGCATGACCCTTTCCTCCGATCTGAGGATTATTATTAAGGGCATTATTCAGGGCAAAGCTCCCTCTTCCCATGTGCCCTCCCTCTAGCCTGTACATATTTTCATTACCAGTAATCTCTTTATTTTTAAGATTTATTTGTGTATGCATACAAGAACTGGGGTACAGGCCAGAGGTGTGAGGGGGTGAGAGGATTCACCAGATACAGAGTGGGGAACAGAACAGGCAGACTGACTGAAATACACAGCTGAGAGAAGCAGCGGGTGAGTCAAGAGAGGTCTGCTGCACCATGTGGGTCACCTCTCTGGCTGGGGATCGAACTTGTGCTGCAGTGGCTGTGCATAGCTTCACAGGTTGCATCTTAACCCCTTGCGCCACCAAGGAGGCCCCATCCAGTAATCTCTAATGCTGTTTGTTTTCATGTTTCTTTCCCTTCTATATATCAATAGTTCCAACATTTCTGATTCATCTCTGCACCTTCAGCATCGGCACCCCAGCTCCCATGAATACGGTAGGTAGTCAGTAAATGTTTTCTGATTTTTTAAGAAATAATGATCAGATTCCAATGTATTTACAAGGGCTTTGAGGGAAGGGCCTAGACAGATGGGTGTCAATAGGAAAGTCATCAGTTCAAGGGATGAGACAGTTGGTCAGTCTCAAGAATTTTATCGTGGGGAAGCTAAATATATTATCAGGAATTTGGACATCTGAGAGAGGGAAGGAGTAAGACAGAGGGAGTAGAAGCAAGACTTGCCCACACAAGACCAAGATCAAGATCAGACCAGCTTGGTGCCTGCCAGGAAAATGGCAGATAGGCTCTTGAGGTGGAGAAGAGGAGGGGGAAAATCACTCTGTCTCCATTTCTTCATTTCTAAGGGTATTTGCCAAGAATTGAGCTGAGGGGGATGAAGAGTTCAAAAAGACGTATTTGCAGTAGTTGCTAGGGAGTCAGCTAAGAAATATGTAAGACATGACAAAGGAAAAACACAAACAAAACACTTCCAGAAAACAGCTAGTTTGCTGTAACATGCTTCTGTCTCTTTCTAAAGAAACTCAAATCTTTCCTAAACTATCACATATGGCTTCCAAAATACCCTGAGTGGGCCCTTCTGTGCAGGAAGTAATGGCCAGGGCTTGAGGGCCCTTGAGGGCTGGCTATAATCCAAAATGCCTCCTGCTAAGTCAGCTAGCAGGTGGAATGCCTCTGGACACACTAAACTGTTAGTGGAAAAAACAAGGCATTGCTCTTGGCTGTTCACTAGTTGAGCATCTTACAAACAGAAATTGTTATTATTTAGTGATCAGTCAATGTATGAACTCCAAAATCCAAACAATGGTTTTGCAATATTAAAACAATTGTTTTGCAATCTTACAAGAACTGTTTGCGCAATTATTTTAAAGTATCAGAAAAATATTCCAGCCCTTGTTTCCAAAACCATTCACTGTTGAAATAAGTCAGTACATGGCTTCCAGTTAAGACTTTCTTTCCACCAGCACCTTGACTATGAGGCAGACCACGGTGACATGTGGACATGAAAGTAAACTCCCTGAAGGAAGAGGGCAAGTTGTCAAAGACACACATGTCCCCTACTGGAATAGCTAGCACGTCTCAAGGATAGCTGGCTCAGAGATCTGCCAGTACTATGGCAGGTATATTGACTATATTGATATACAGTTATTGACTTAAATCAATAACTTAACAGGGATCTCTTTCTATCAGTTTCACTTAAAACTCCTCGTTACCCATCTATGTTACCCATCATGTTTCTATGGGTAACAAGGAGTTTCAAGTGAAACTGATAGAAAGCTGCCAATTCTATGCTAGTTGCTAAAAACATTGAATTCGTCAGATGCAAGGTGCTGAGTATCAACTTTTCCCCAGTGCCACAAATTCAGATTACACCAACTGCTTCCATTCTCACTGTTTTAGCCAAAGTAACAACCAGAAGGACTCAGCTTCCTGGTAACACAGTACACCATGAGGTGCAATATGAACTGGGGACCACAAGATGGTTTTCCCTGGGCTCTGGGGGGATAAAAGCAAAATCAAGTAAAACAGCCCTTCTTAGCTCCAGGTGAGAAATGTCATCAGACACTTGTGCTATCCTTTGGTCTCTAGAGAACCCATTCGGTGTAGCTCCCCAAAAAGTACACCATCCCCCACATGTGTTCCAGAGGCTAAAGCTGCCTTCTGTTCTGCTTCTTCACCATAAACCCCAAACCAAAACTCTCCTTCCCAATCAGATCAGTTAGGGAATTCATGACCTGAGGTATGAAGGACACAAGACTTCTCCCAACCAGAGGTTCAAAAAATAATTCAAGACCATTAACAGGATTTTAAAATATCTCTAATCCCTCTCTTACCCAAGAGGTACTCCATAACTGATTTAAAGACAAGGGTAGCACCAAAATGCATTAAATGCATAGTCATCAATTAATGAGACCAGTTTTAAGCTTTATATTAAGGTCAAAATTAAGCCACTAGTGTCCAAACTGTTTCTACTGTATTCATATACATTTTTTTTTTGTAATATAAAGGACTTAACACAAATATTCCTAACTGCTTTCACATCTGCAGCTTCTGGAACTAGATTATTTTTCAGCAACAAAAGGTGGCAGGGACAGGAGAAACTGTTCACAATGACCCAGAGGAAATGTCACACCCCTTGTATTTTCAAACCCATGAACAACTGTGAATCAAAGCTCAGTCTTAAATCTCATTTCAATTCCAACTTCCCTCCTACCCAAGAAAAGGAAGCATGTTGCTAAGTTCAAAAGACCCAAACAAGATTATCAAAAAGCTGCCTGTGAGCACCAAACAAAAGATAATTTATATAATTTTTCTACCAATGCTAAAAATGCAATTCACTGCAATTATGCCTCTGCCTACATACCATTGTGTTCTCTCATAGGTATTTCTAAATGATGCAGGCTAAGCAAAATGCCCATTTTTTCCTAGCTTCCTAATATAAGGGCAAGGAGAAGGGAAACCGACATTTTGGTGATTGTCTACCTACCAAGCATATCAAACTTTGATAAAATAAGAATTTCAGATCACTCAATACCCCTTGCTATCCATTCCCCCTATAGTAACAAAACACCTATTATTTTACTCAACTCCCAGAATAACATCTAGGTGTAACCATGTTTCTATAGTCTAGCTCAGGAGTCCTCAAAATGGGTCTGGAAAACCTGGGAGTCCCCAACACGCTTTTAGGTAGTCTATGAGGCAAGAACTATTTTTATAATAATACTAAAATGGCATTTGCTTTTTTATAGCTCATTCTCTCATGAGTAAATCAACGATCTCATCACCCATGATGTCACAACAAATTGAAGGCTGAAGCTCACTTGAGGATCCAGCTATCATCTATTAAAGGCAGATATTAAGATTTACAAAAATGTTAAGCCGTGGTAATCCTCTCACTAGTAGTTAGGAAAGTTATTTCCCCCAAAAGGTAATTTATTCTAACCTTACTTTTAAATGAATCAATATTTTTTAAAGATTTATTTATTAATGCATACAAGAATTGGGGTACAGGCCAGAGGTATGGGGATAGGGTGAGAGGATTCACCAGGGACAGAGTAGGGAGAACAGGCAGATCTACACTGCTAAGGGGAGCAGCAGGCAAAACAGGAGAGGTCTGCCGTGCCCCATGGTATCTCCCTGGCCGGGGATCGAATTCATGCTGTGGTGGCGGTGGACAGCTTCATAGTGCTGCAACTTAACCCCTGTGCCACCAGGGAGACCCCTAAATTAATTAATATTTTTTAATTTTCTCACTTTCAACTTATATAGAAAATACTTGCACTGTTCTCCTATTGTTGCTGTAAATTACTACAAACATACAGTTTCAAAATATCACAAATTATCTTACAGTCCTGGAGATCAGAAGTCTAAAAATAGGTCTTAAAAGGCAATAATGGAGATGTTGGCAGGGCTGAGTTCTTACAGGAGCACCAGAAGAGAATCATCCCTTGTGTTTTGCAGTGTTTAGAGGTGACCTGCACCCTTGGCTCATGGTTCCTCTCCAGCAGTAGCATCACTTCAATGTGCTTCCATCCTTATTCCTTCTCTATGACACTCCTGTGTTTCTCTCATAAGAACTCTTATGCTGAGGCCATCTAGATAAGACCGCATAATTTCTGCATCTCAAGATAGTAATTTAATCACATCTGTGTTCTCTTCTGCCACATAAAGTAAGTCACCAGTTCTGTGGATTAGGATGTGGACATCTTTGGGGGCCATTTTTTCTGCCTAATGCAAGGGATTACTTTAACCCATATAGGTAAAGCTCTTTGTGGTCCTCAATAATTTCTAAGAGTATAAAGAATCCCTAAGACCAAAATGTTTAAGAACTAACTGTTCTGGCATATGAGCAGATTAGATTAAGTCAGTTACTAGGTGAGAAACTAAAACTCAGAAAAGCTAAGTGATTAACCCAAGTCATATAGACTGGGAGTAGAACTTCAACTTGAACCCAGGTCATGTGGCTACCAAAGAATCTTGTATGGCATCCTCTATGCTCTGCAGCCAGCCCCTGAATACCCTGACTGAGACAAAAGGCAAAATACAAATTATTCTATGGGCATTTGTACATGCATCAAATAAAGGGCAGGGCAATCAGCATTCAGATGCACGTATGATGAGCAGGAAGGAAGACAAGTTGAAGAAGCTGTTTAAAATAACCCTAATTTTTCCAAAACTTATTTAGAAAGATACAAATTTCTTGCCTTGTGTGAGAGAGGAGGACAATGTTATGAATGGCCAAGTGCTCCAGTGCAAAGTCAGAGAAAAATGAGCAACAATTCCTGGTAGAAAGCGCAGTGAGGATCGAAGCCCACAAGACACAGGGAGCATGTGCAGCAAAGCACTGCTCTGGTCAGGCAATGGGACCTGGAGCCCAAAGTCAGATTCATGGTCACCTGTCTTGATAATGACTGGCAAACTCCAGTTTTTAACACCCCAACTGCTAAGGACACCTGAAAGGCTGTGCTCTCCAACTGTCTCTTTGCATCATTTTGATGTGACCAGATTCACAACTTTTCAACAGGAAAGAAACTGCACTCAGGTAAACTGTTTTAAAATCAGGCTAATGAGGGCCTCCCTGGTGGCGCAGGCAGTTAAGCGCAGCGCTGTGAAGCTGTCTGCAGCCTTAGCAATGCGGGTTCGATCCCCCCAGTCGAGGAGCAACCCACCCACATGGCGCAGCAGACCTCTCCTGTCTTACCCGCTGCTCCCCTTAGCAGTGTATTTTGGTCATTCTGCTTGTTCTGTTCCCCCCTCTGTCTCTGGTGAATCCTCTCACCTTCCCGCACATCTGGCCTATACTCCAGTTCTTGAATAAATAAAATAAATCTCAACAAATATATATAGAGAGATTAAAATAGCTCTTAAATAAATAAATAAATAAATAAATAAATAAATAAATAAATAAATAAAAGCAGGTTAATGACCCAACTCACAATCTTCAAAGGGGCACATTTACAGTAAAGAAAAGGAGAACTAGAACGTGAAAGGAACCAATGGCTGTTCTACCAGAAGAAAGGATGGTCCAGGCCCATAGAACTGAGAGAGTGGCAACATTAGCTTCCTTTCCCCATGCCCAAGCAGTGTACACTGGGTGAAGAGTGGCTCCCCGGTCCAGAGAGCAAGCAGGACTTCTTTGGAAAGCACTAGCCACTCCTGGCAAACTTCTCCAGTTCTTCTATTTCTCTCAGCAGCTCCCCAAGAGAGGCTTCTAGAGTGCTCAGCTAACCATACCATCTGGAAAGCAAAAGCCACCAGTAGAACCTGAACTGACAGCCAACAACCACCCAAGAATAAGAGAACAGAGTAATTACTCATTCGAATTTGCTATCTAAGGGAGAAAAAGCCACAGAATTATCTGATATTTATATTTTCCAAGTGAAAGTGTGAGGCAAATAACAGGTAATTCTTCAGAGAATTTTTAGCCACAGAGCTCAGCATTTCCTAAAAATGTCCAGCAGCTGCCTTTTCTATGATAACAAGTATTACAAAAATCCTACCTGGACCCTACAAAGCATAAAGATTTCTTTGAAGACCAGAGATAGGTCTAACATATCATTTTCATCACAAATTCCTAGCCCACACACAATGGTCAGAGATGTATAGACTGAAAAGGTAGGATTGTCTATAGGTGATATTTCTGCTGCAGAATGAATAAAAAACTATTATATAAGCAACTTCAGCTGACAACCATTAAAAATTTTTTTCATGTCCCAGTAGCCCATGTTTTATAGACCAAAACCTCCATGCTGATTTCTATAACTATTAAGGGAATATAGAATATGAAAACATGGAGTTTTCAGAGATGATGCCTCTAACTCAAAACACTAAACATATTTGCTCATTCCACTTGAGGAAGAAAAGACACACAGCAAGGATCCGCAATGGAATCTTTTATATCTAGGATTCTGGACAAAAAGAAAAATGACACTTTAATAGTAAATAGATTGGGAGGCATAATAAAGGGATGCTGAATAAGAACTATCTTCTTAAAAGTTATTCCAAAAGCAGAGATGCAAATTTCCAAGGGAGTAAATATTCAATAGGCTAATTAGAAAAGGAATAGATGATCCCTTCTAGCGCCATCCATGTTGCTCCAAACTGCATGTGTTTATCTTTTTTGATTGCTAAGTAATATTCCATTGTATATATGTACCACATCTTCTTGATCCAGTCGTCTATTTTGGGTCATTTGGGTTGTTTCCATAGCTTAGCTATTGTAAATAGTGCTGCTATAAACATATGGATGCAGGTGCCCTTTGGAATTAATGTTTCTGTGTCATTTGGGTAAATATCTAGGAATGGAATTGCTGGATCATATGGATGCTCTATCTTTAGTAGGTCAAGAAATCTCCATACAAAATAAGCCAGAAAGAAAAAGAAAAATACCGGATGGTCTCACTCATAGCAGGAATTTAGAAAACCTAAATAAGGGACCAGGAAAAAGACTAATTAATACAAAGTAAAATCAAAATCAACAAGCAACTATAAACCAGAGACACACTACTGGGGGGTAGGGGAGGGAGGCGGGGAGAGGAAGGACTAAGGTCAAAGTAAGGGAGGGGTGCAATTGAATGGGGAATATAACCAAAAGGAAAATGCATACATTGTGCAAAAATGAAAAATGATGTAGGAATTATATAAAATAAAATATTAAAAAAATAACAAGTTTGCTTCCTTAATAAGGATATCTAAAGGAGGTGATATTCTAACACAGTTGGACCACTGGCCAGGCTGATTGAGCTCCCAGGCCATCCTCAGAAATCTGCATTTTTCCAACCCTTTTGTCAAGAACTTTTGTGCTCACTGACTGATGTTATCAATGTAAGATGGTTATGTATAAAAGAGACCCTTTGTCTCTAGATCTGTGCTCAGACCTTTCGGGGCTACTCAGGTCTGAGACCTCATGCATGAGTAATAAAACTTCTCCTGACCTCACCATTCCTGAAGCACCGCTTGTTCTTCCCTTGCCTGGATAAAAGGCTAGAATTTATTTCTGCTCCCCACTCTGTCTCTGGTGAATCTTCTTACCATCTGTACCTCTGACTTACATTCCAGTTCTTCTACGCAAAACTAAATAAATAAAATCTTTTTTGAAAAAAAAAAGAAAGAAAAGGAATACAGGCAAAAGTATAAGGATATGTATGTGATACGAGTACAGGCCGTGGTTTAGCTAACCTTCAAAGAGGTCAGTTTTGCAGTATTCTTCCATCCCTAAGTAAAAGAATATATCATGAATAGTTCAATGGATCTAAGAAAATTATTAATAAACATGTATTGAAAACTGATTTTTAAAAATTGCTCAGTCACTCCAAACTTAGGAATTGTGATTGATTAGATTCTGCCAGATTACAATTAGATTTTGGACAAATTTGTTTTAATGCATTGGCTAATTATAGGTTGAAAAACAAATCCCAAGAAGATATGGCAGTAACAGTGCACTGACACCTGAGCAAAGAAAGCAGGACATGCCTTCAGGCAACGATAAATATCAGCAATGGGATAGGGCAGCAAGGACCTCAGCTTTGGACAAAGCAGGGAAAACCCAACCTGAAACCAGGATTCCCAAAAGGACAAAAGTGATCCTAGGCCTATGTCCTCCTGATTCCTAGTACAAACAATTTTAGGAACACCTTAAGATTCCAAGACACACGATTATCAGATATTAGTACATAATTAAAATTGACCATGTGCTAAGAAATTAATCACATAGATTTAAACCACCAATGATTTCAGGTAGCGCATTATCAAACACAGAATGTGAAATAACTTTTTTGTATCATTTAGAGAGAGGAAGTAAAAAAAAAAACAGCGAGCAAAAATAGACCTTCAAAAAATATTCAGACTGAGTAGCACCTGACCTCAACTACTCATACCAGAGGAAAGGTATAGGATAAAAGAAGAGAAACAAGCTATGGTAAACATATGAGTAAAATTAAACAAATGCCATCTCTAAACATACAAGTTATACGGTGAAAAATTTTTTAAAACTGAAATATTGAAAAGAACACATAAATATAGAATGAGGCAGTTTTTATTAGGTGCACTATGAGTTTTGCAGTTTTCTGGAAAGGGATTAAAACACCTTAATTACTGATTGACATTAAAACTGTGAAGTATGCTATGTATTTTCAGGATAAACTTGTATGTTTTGAAGAATGAAATAAAATGGAGAGTTTCCAAACCAGCAGAGAAAAAAATAAGATCACAAATCAACAAAAACTTCAATCCAATAGAAAAAAAATGAAGGTTATCAATGAAAACTGACTAATCTGGCCTTTCTGTTAGGTTATCAGGATTCGCCTTCTTCTGAGAGATAAGCCCTGTATTTACTAGGATGCTGTTTTCTTCTGGAAGTGGATTGCATGACCCTAACTCTAAATTCCAGCTCTTTTGGCACCTTCAGCTTCTACTTCCAATAGTAAACATGCCATGTCCCCAGGCCAGAAAGTCACAGAAACAGAAATCACTCAAGAAAGGAGTTGGTTGTTTTCCAATTTTATGGCAGGTGCTTCTACTGCAAACTACCACACCTGCTTTGCTGCGGGAAGAGAAGGCAAGGACACTCCTCCCGGTGGCAGGTTAGAGGCCAGCCCATACCCACCATTCAAACAGGTATCCCAAACCTGCTGCTCATGGCCAAGGTCACTGTGCTGCCACTGCAGCCACAGCCACCACCACCACCACCACCAACACCACCACCACCAGTGCCCTCTATAAAACTCACGTCAAGCTTAAAACTAAACAAAACTAAGCAATTTATTGTTTGGATATATAGAAAGACATAATAATTATGAGCCAGAATGAAAACCAACTACCAAAACTAATATCGTTTAGTTCAACTAATTTTTCCATTTGGTGGCAAGAATTTTTCAAGAAAGTAAGCAATTTGCTAGTTTATGTTTGGGGCAAGCTCATCATCACATCTCAGATTTAAACTGAGCAGCACTGATTTCAACTACTCAACTTGAGAGAAGACAGCAGACCTGAGACCACAGTCTTCTGGGATGAAGAGTCTCAGTGAAAAATAAATCCAGATTAAAGGAAAAGGCTTGGCCCCCAAATGACTCTCACAGATCTTGAGAAATGTCCCTTTGGAATATTTCCTTCTGGGTTTCTGTGGTTTCAGATCTTGCAGCAGATTTTTCTGTCATTGCCAGACTCAGAGAGACACTATTTCACCACCCTGGCCTATGTCATCCTTCTCCACAGAGGAAGCTGGCCTCGTCAATCCTTTCCTTCTTCCCTGTCCAAACCATACTGGCCTTTCCTTGGCTGATTATGACTTGTGACACACCTCAGAGACCTGGAAGATCCTCCCATCCATCAGAACAAAGCAGGAACAATTCTGAAGAACTTCAAACCCATGAAATATTTGAGAATGGATACAGCATTGGGTTTGACTTACCTGTTATCTTTTTTCTACACTTTCTGTGATGTTCCCACTTCACTGTTATTGAAATCCACAAAATCCACAACTCCCTCAGTCACTGAGATTTACCTGGAATAATAAGGGCAGGAAATGAGAAAGGAGGCAAGAAACTCTTCTGTATAATCAACCTTGACATTTAAAAAGGAAAAGGGCCACCTGACAAGGAAAATCTCTACCTCAGTCTGAGCGTTTTTTCATCTTGAATCAACACTATTAATAGTAATTTAATGCTTGTAAAAGAAATCATTATTATTTACAAAGAGCTTCCCAATGCATTTTCTCCTTTGAGCATTTTCTCCTGTTGAGAAAAGGCAATTATTACTTTAAAATGCAGCAGTTTAAGTTCCCAAAGGTTAGAGAATTTTCTCAAGACTATTCAGCCAGTATGTTTCATAGGAGGAATTAGAATCTAGCTGTAAGACTCCTTCCAAACTATTAAATGACACCAAATACAATGATTTCAACTTGAAAAGCAATTATTATTATTTCTTCTGCACTAGATATACTTTGTTAGCCAACAGACATAGAAATGGCTTTGCTTGCTGAATATCAAAGACACTGCCATCAGATTAAATGTTTACAACAAACAACCCAAAGGGGAGAAAGGACTCACAAAGATAACAAACATGTATATCTTTTTCACATACCCTCCTTTTGCTTTAAGTCATAGTTGCAACTGCTGAACTTCTTTTTTTTTTACATTTTTATTTAGAAATAATTTCAAGCTTTCTGGAGAAAAAAGTTACACAACAATACTAAGACTGCTCACATACTCTTTACCCAAATTTGTCTACTGTTAACATTTAATCCACATATCTAATTGTTCTCTCTCTCTCTCTCCCCCCAACACACACCTTCACTCAAAATACCTATTCTGAGCCACACAAACATAAGTTTCTTATATGTCATAGCTCTTTACCTCCAAATACTTCAGAAGTTATTTCTTAAGAATAAGGATATTCTTATAGAACCCTAAGTCATCACCAACTCTAGTAAATTTAATAATACAACAATCTAGCAACATAGTCAATGAATCAAATTATGCGCTTTGCAGTATTAGTATTTTTTTAATTTTTTTTATAAATAATAAATTTTATTTTTATATTCCCCATACAATTGCAACCCCCCCCATTCTGACCCCAATCCCTCCCCTCCCGCCCCTGCCCCCCTAAAAGTGTCTCTGGTTCATAGTTTTTTGTTGATTTTGATTGTCACTTTCTTATAGTTAATCATTTTCCTGGTCCCTTATTTAAGTTTTCTAGATTCCTGCTATGAGTGAGACCATCCGGTATTTTTCTTTTTCTTTCTGGCTTATTTCGCTGAGCATGATCCCTTCCAGCGCCATCCATGTTGCTGCAAATTGCATGTGTTTATCTTTTTTGAATGCTGAGTAATATTCCATGGTATATATGTACCACATCTTCTTGATCCAGTCATCTATTTTTGGGCATTTGGGTTGTTTCCAAAGCTTAGCTATTGTAAACAGTGCTGCTATAAACATAGGGGTGCAGGTGCTCTTTGGAATTGATGTTTCTGTGTCCTTTGGGTAAATACCTAGGAATGGAATTGCTGGATCATATGGAAGCTCTATGTTTAGTAGGTCCAGAAATCTCCACACAGCTCTCCACAGTGGTTGGACCAGTTTGCACTCCCACCAACAGTGCAGAAGAGTTCCTTTTTCTCCACACCCTCGCCAACATTTGTTGTTGCTAGTTTTTTTAATATGTGCCATTCTCACTGGTGTAAGATGGTATCTCATGGTAGTTTTGATTTGCATTTCCCTGATTACAAGTGATGTTGAACATTTTTTCATATGCCTGTTGGCCATTTGCATTTCCTCTTCAGAGAAGTTTCTTTTTAGCTCTTCTGCCCGTTTTTTGACTGGATAATTTTCTTTGTTGTTGTTGAGTCTCATCAGCTCTTTGCAGATTTTTGTGATCAGTCCTTTATCATTAGTGTTGGGTGCAAAAATGTTCTCCCAGTTGGTGGGGTTTCTCTTTGTTTTTGTTATTGTTTCTTTTGCTGTGCAGAAGCTCTTTAATTTGATGTAGTCCCAGCTGTTTATCTTTGCCTTCACTATCACTGCTTTGGGTGATGTGTCTGTAAAGATGTCTTTGATTTAGTATTTTTTTCCCCACAATTCAAGATTCAGTCCAGGGTGCGATATTGCACTTAGCAGCCATTTCTCTCTAGCTTCCTTTAATATTAAACACACAGCTTTCCTTGTCTTTTTTTAATTATTTATTTTTTACATCATTGTTCATTTTTAAACAATATTTGCTTCCCACCGCCCAGGTGGAGTCTCTATAGAGTTTCCTTCACCAATGCACCTGTGCCCCATAACCTCAGTCCCCTGTGCTCCTCCCTCTGATCCCTCTCCCTCAGCTTTCCTTGTTTTTTATGACATTGACACCTTAGAAGAATGCAGTCCTCTTCTTTTTTTACACAAAAGAACATTTCCATTTTGACTTGTCTGATGACATTTCTTCAAGATTCAGTCAAGGTCATTTATTACCAGATAGAAAACTACAGAGGTGATGTTTTCTTCTGCAGGTGTCACGTCTGAAAGCTTAAAGTCTATCTCTCCCTCCTCGGCAATGTTAATTTTCAGCACCCAGTCAAGGAATTATTCCACTTATCCAATGAAAAATTAATTTTTCCCTTGTATCTAATAAGTAATCTCTAGAGAGATACTCTAAGACCACGAAAATACCTCGTCATTAAAATTTTTCCCACAGATTTAGTAGCTACTGGCGATCCTTGCCTAGGTGAAACTTTACTATGATGACGACAACATGCAGATTGTTTCAAGTCCAGCATTCTTCCCACATTACCATTCAGCATTCAGCATTCTATATTACTTATTTATCTATTTATAATCAGTATGGATATATAAAGTCCTACTTTTCAATGGTTTAGAATTATCATTTATTTCAGTGCCCAAATTTTCTCAGACTTAGTGGGAGCTCCTTTGTCTTTGTGACAGGCCCCAATTGTGTCTTTTTTCCAAAACAAAAGCCCTGGTTCATCTTGTACTACTTGTTTACCTCTGCTGGATCCAGCCATTTCTCATAACAATCCCTAATCCTTTCCATTAGTACAACACCATTTTTAAACCGTGTCTGTTGATGTCTTTTCATTTGGTATATGAATCACATTTTCCTGCGTCTTTGCATGCTTCTTTTCTATTATAAGGTAGTCAATTAGAAGGTGTTCAGTTTGGTTCTAATGGCAGCTAAATTACTGTCAGTCCTCTTAATTCTGTCAGGCTTGGTTTTATACTTGGCCAAGAGGGACCTATTTCAATTTTGTCCTCAGTCCCAAAAATATGGCCCTACTCTAAGACATGATCCTTACTCCTAAGATGTGCTCTTTCTGGGGGCCTCCCCGGTGGCGCAGCGGTTGAGCGCTGGGTTGCGAACCTGCCCGCAGCCTCTGAAGCGCCAGTTCGATCCCCGGCTGCTCCCCGGCCACCGGAGGAGGGTCCCACATGGCGCGCAGACTTCTCCTGCCGCCCGCTGCTCCCCTCAGCAGTGAACTTCAGTCCTTCTGCCTGCTCTGCTCCCTGCTCTGGCTCTGGTGAATTCTCTCACCCTCCGCCCTTCTGACTGTACCCAGTGCGTGTATAAATAAATAAATAAATAAATAAATCTTTAAAAAAAAAAAAAAAAGATGTGCTCTTTCTGGTGCCTCATGGAATGGATAAAGTGTTCAGAGCAGTCTCTTCACCCTCTTAGACCAACTTTTCCACTTCTCTCCATACTACATGGTTTCTGGGATGGTTATCCTCTTCCTAGCCTGGAAGCAGCAGATCTCTGCTGGGTCTCACACGTCCCAGCTTCTGGGCTCCCCTCAAGTAGCTCGCTCCTCTCCAGTACCCTGCCAGCCAAATTTTCACTTCTTTAACAGCCTCACCTCTTTAGCAGCCCTGAGTTCTGGGAGGTCACCATGCTTTGTTCAGGCTCCACCCCTCAATATCACAGCAGGGAAAATCAGAGCAAAAGTAGGTCTAACATCATGTTCTTCTCTTCTTTCAAGGATCACAGTTCTGCCTGCCAATGACTGGCAACAACTGCCTCACAGGTTATCTGGTTTTCTAGATTACTAAAGGAGAGAAAATCCAGTACCAGTCACCTTTATGCCCTCAACATGAAATGATGGTTGAGGAATATGGAGGTTAAGAATCAAATATTTCCATCATATAACAAATGCTTTTTATTCAAGCATTTGAAAGAAACTCTCTAGCAATCTATTTCTAAGAAATGTGTGTGTTTGCTTTTATTGCAGCAGTGCAGTAAGAGAAATACTCTCTAGCAGTCAGACAATTCCAAATAAAAAGATGACAGGGAAATGTCTCCCTTACAGAAAGCTGATACTCACTTCAGATAGCCAGCTGGCTAGCACTGACATATATTTACATTTATTTCCATAACTCTTCTTCCAAATGGCAGAACAAAAGCTATCATCTATCCAAAGAAATGAAAGTTAGTTGCTGTTCTTCAATTTTCTTGTTTATGTGCATGTACTTAGGGGTGGGGAGAAGACAACTCCTTATCATATAAATCAGTTTCTGGTATATTTCCATTTCTACTTCTAATCATTAGTGAGAGAAGAATCAGGAGAAAAAAAGAGTTAAAAAGAAAACTTGAAATCCTAGATACAAAGTTAATCAAATGAAAACTGGCAGGCAAGGATAGTATTTTCATCACATACTGTAAAGAAAGAGAATTTTGTAATCATAGGGTAATGCATAATAGGTCTTTCCCTGAATGACCAGTAGATAGGTACTTAGGTTTGTAAACATGTGCAGCATGTTCTCTCTCTCTCTTTCTCTCTCTCTTTCTCTCTCTCTCCAAACCCTGTGCCAGGCAGAAACATGAGACAACTTCTTTCTACTTCTTGAGCATATTTTCTCCATGAGGTACTGGAAAAACCACATCTTAGGAGTAAGGCTCATGTCTTAGAGTAAGGGCTATGTAGAATATAATTTGGGGGTTATCAGCAGGTACATTGGCAAACATGCCTTCTTTATTAGATAAGCTCATCTTTCTGCTCACAGTAAAGATGAGGTCATCCCTTCCGATCTGTCATATGAAGTCACCCCTTCTCTATTCTTCATGGTCCAGATCTTAAACATAAGCTAAAAATCTCCAGGCTGTGCCATTATTCTTCAGAATTCACAACCATGTAAATTCTTCCTATGTATGTTATTAAATTGATTTTTCCTTACTATTTTGACTAATGATCTACCCTGAGAAGAACACAAAGTGGTGGGGGACTTTCTCCTGTTTCCATATCTATAAAGCAATGCAGTTATTAGCTCACTCTACAGATGAGCAAATGGGCAGAAACTTCCCCCAAGGTCCCACAGCTGGTGGATGGTGGGCCAAAGAATTTATAAGCTTTCCATTTAAACAGCAAATGTATTTAATTAAAAATCTAATAGTACACTGATGTTTCCTAAGAAAAGGTCCAGAATGGCAACAAATAGTGGCCCCCATAACAACCCTACAAAGGTAAGAACAGATGTGAAAAACTCATCAAAATTCTTCTGAAAAGGATAACAGAAAGATAATAAACTAACACCAACTATGATATGAATAATAAAAGCCAAAATACTTTATCAAGACAGGATGACAATAATTTCTAAGAATCCAGAAACATACACATGGCTCAAGCAAAAGTAAAGGGGGGGTGGCATTTGAAAAAACAGTGGGTGAAATGGGAAAAGGTGTTATTAGTAGGGAACAAAGAAAGATATATTGGATCAAAGATTAAAAATACTTCTCAGGAGGTGAAGCCAACACATAGTGAAATAGCTCTCTGCCTGCAAACCTCTCATTAAAGCACAATTTGAAAAACAACCTTAGGCCTCACCAGCTATGGCCAGCATTACTGGATCAACTCCCTGCTTATCATTCTCCCTGTTACTCAATAAGATTTCAGGACAGGGAGAGGGAGGGGGAGCCAAAAACATAGGAACCATTCTTGGGAGGACAAACAAAACAGAGGAAGTCAGGACTGGCACTTGGCATCTTTGGAGCTGAGTATGAAATATATTGCTTTCTGACTGATCCTAGGGACAGATCAATCAGCCCCAGAGAGTGGGTATGATTAGCGTAAGCAACTACAAAACACCATCCCCTCACCGTTTTGTCCATAAGTTGTAGGGAAGTCTGCGAATTTCAAAGACCCATGATACTGAAACAGGGACCTGGGAAGTAGACTCCAGGCAGAAAATCTTCGTTTGATCACAGAGAGATTCAGCAACACAGGCTTCCCAGTCCTAATGTGCACTCCCACTCAAGACTGTGAACACTTACTCAGGCATCTGGGCTCCTCCACCCTCACTTCACTCCCCTACCAGCTTGATAAACAAGGAAGTTCCCAAAACTAAAGCTACAGTACCACCTTTCCTTAGGAAAAGGTCACACAAAAGAAGGCACAACCCAGTGAACACAACATGACAAGAGATACTGGAGGGCCTCCCCAGTGGCGCAGCGGTTGAGCACTGGGCTGCAAAGCTGCCTGCAGCCTCTGCAGCACCAGTTCGACCCCCGGCCAGCCATCAAGGGTCCCACATGGCACGCAGACCTCTCCTGTCGTGCCCGCTGCTCCCCTCAACAGTGTATTTCATCGGTCTGCCTGTTCTGCTCCCCGCTCTATCTCTGGTGAATTCTCTCACCCTCCCAAGTTTCTGACTGTACCCAGTGCTTGTACAAATAAATAAATAAATATTTAAAAAAACAAAGAGATTGGAGCTGAACACAAGCTTTATGACTCAGAATTGGAGGAAACAACAGAGACAGTTCAGGAGAACAGACATGAAGATGTTCAATGAAGTTCAAGACTCTCAGTTAAACACAGAAAGTAGGTGCAGGACAACAGAGAATTTATCCAGGAACAAAAGGAATTCTTCACCAAAAGGAACAGAAACTGTTTAAAAAAAAAAAATCCTAAGCAGAAATGTTGGAAATAACTAAAAATAGTCACAAAAACCTTAGTAAGAAGGCTTATTCCTGCTGAGGAACAAATTTTACACATAGGAATAGGAGATTAAAACATAGAAATAATTCAAGTGGAAGAGAAGAAAGTGGATTTAGGAAAAATGAAGAAAATCTACATTAAATATCAGACTCCTTTAGAGGAAGAAACATAAGGATAATGGGCATCTATGAAGGTGAAGAAACAGAAGAGTGCAGAGGCTCTAGTCAAAGAATTAATGGTCAAGAATTTTCCTAATCTAAGGAATGAACCAAGCACAGATGTTCAAGAAGCAGACAGAACACCAAGATTTTTAAATGTGAAATAACCACATCAAGACACAAAAGTTATCCAAAAGTCAGTGATAAAGAAAAAATACTTAAGGATGCTGGGGAAAGAAGGCATGCAACAAACAGTTACCTCAATCAGGTTCTCATTAGACTTTTTAGCAGAAACCCTATATACTAAAAAAACATGGAATGGCAGTTTCACAATTCTAAAAAAAAGAAACCTGCCACTCAATAATACTCTGACCCACAAAATTATAATTCAAATCTGATGGAGAAATAAAGGCTTTCCCAGACAAACAAAAGTATATGGAATTTGCCAGCAGGAGACAGGTCTTATAGGAAATGCTGTAAGAACTTCTAGATGACAAAAAGAACAAAAGGACACAAGCATTCATCAAGGTGATAAAGAAAACAGATTCAGAAACACAAACAAGAACAACAACAAAACAATAAAGAGGCGGAAGAAAAGGACACAAGCTTTATGGTCAAAGGAGAAGTCAAGACTATACGAGACAGAGAACAACTAATACAACACTCAGGGTAATCACAAAACAAAAACCTGGAACAAAGACACTTAGAGAAGGAAAAGAAGAAACTGAGAGAACTACCGGAGAAAGATGTCCAAGTGAAAAGGCAGATAGAAACACACTGTAAAGGAAAAAACAGAAAGGTAAAACAACCAAAAAACAGAAAAAATAAAAATCAACAAACAACTATAAACCAGAGACACACTATGGTGGGGGGGGGCAGGAGGGATTGGAGTCAAAATAAGGGGGGGTGCAATTGAATGGGGAATTTAAAAATGAAAAAAAATAAAATGAACATTGAATCACATGCTGAGTGAAGAACCTTTGATAATTAATCAGAGGAATTCTGTGCAAATCAATAAATGAAAAACTTCAGAGATAAAAAAAAAAAACAAAAACAGAATGGCCATAAATAAATCTCATATATCAATAATCACCGTAAATGGGAATGGTCTGAACTCATCAACTAAAAGACACAGAAGAACAGACTGGATAAAAAAGCATAACCCATGTATATTATACACTCAAGAATTTCATCTCATATCTAAAGTCAAACATAGACTGAACAATCCATGTTGCCATTTGCAGCAACATGGATGGAGCTAGACAGGATTATGCTCAGTGGAGTAAGTCAGAAGGAAAAAGAAAAATATTGGATGGTTTAACTTATAGGAGGAATATAGGGGAACCAAATAAGGGATCAGGGGAAAAAATAATAACAATAAAAAAAATGACACAACAAAAATAATCAGACAACTATAAATCAGAGACATTCTGCAGGGGAGGGAGAAGGATGAAAACGAGGGCAGAAGAGCACAAGGGACTAAGGTGATGGATGGTGCATGAGTGAATTGGTGATGGAAATTCAATGGGGACTACACCTGATGTAAAATATATACAAATAAAGAAATTAATAAAAAATAATAATAATTGCTAAGTCATTGAAGATGTTTAAAAAAAAAAAAAACAGTGAAAGACTGGAGCAAGGAATTTCCAGTCAATAACAGAGTAAAACCAGGATCTGCCATTCTCATATCTGATAAAGCCAAAAAAAGGCAATCAAGAGAACAATTCATCAGGAAGATATAGCTGTCATCAATATTCATGTACTCAACACGAGTACACCCAAATGTAGAAAACAACTATTAACTGACCTAAAGCAACACTTGTCAGTAATACAATACTAGTGAATTGTAACAAACCACATCAGTGAACAGAACATTCAGACAGAAAGTAAATAAGGAGGGCCTCCCCTGGTGGCACCACACTATGAAGCTGTCCGCAGCCTCTGCAGCGCTGGTTTGATCCCAGCCGGCAGGTGAGATCCCCCATGGCGCGGCAGACCTCTCCTGTCTCACCCACTGCTCCCCTCAGCAGTGTATTTCACTCATTCTGCCTGTTCTGTTCCTCGCTCTGTCTCTGCTGAATCCTCTCACCCTCCCGCACATCTGGCCTGTACCCCAGTTCTTGTATGAATAAATAAATCTTAAAAAAAAAAGTAAACAGGGAAATAAGGGCATTAAATGAAGTAATAAAATCAGATGTATTTAACAGACATTTATACAATCTTCCATTCCAAAAGAAATATACATTCTTCAAGTGCTCTCAAAGACAGGAACACAAACATATCTCAAAAAATATATGAAGACAGAAATTATTTCAAGCATTTTTTTGATCACACGCTATAAAACTAAAATTCAACCACAAAATGAATTTTTTTTAAATGTGCACATTAAACAAAATGCCTTTAATAAACCCTGGGTTGATGAAGAAATCAAAATAGAAATAAAAAATTATCTAGAAACTAATGAAAATGAAGAAATAAGCTGCCAGATCCCACTTGACTCACTAAAATGGGAAGTACATAGCAATGCAAGTCCCATGTCAATAAACAACAAAAATTTAAAATAATCTAATTCTACATTTGAAGGAACTGGAAAAAGAAGAACAAATGAAACCAAAAATGAGTTAAAAAAAAAAAAAAGGAATAAAAATTAGCATGGAAACAGAAACCAGAGAGATGATACTTTGAAAAGATCAATGAAACCACTGGCTGGCTCTTATTGAAAGGATAAACAAAATTGATAATTAAAAAAAAATCAATAATCCCTTAAGTAGAATTCTAAGAAAAGAGAAACCCCTCCCAAAAAAAAAACCTGAAATGAAAAAGGTGAAATCGCAACAAATACTGCAGAAATACAAAGGATATTAGAAGACCACTATGACTATCTATAGGCAAACAAATTGTACAACCTACCTAGAAAAAAACAACAAATTTTCAGAATCACTCAACCTTCCAGCTGAACCAGGATGAAACAGACAACTTACAATTTATGTAGAGTTTAGTTACAGTACCTATATACATAACTATATAAATATTAATAAAATAATAAAGAATGAAAACAATTACTGTAACCATTTTTCCATCAAAACTCATAAGCCAAGGGTCTCCCCAGTGGTGCAGCAGTTGAACACTGGGCTGCGAAGCTGCCTGCAGCCTCTGTAGCACGGGTTCGATCCCCGGCCAGCCGGCAAGGGTCCCACATGGTGCGACAGACCTCTCCTGCTGTGCCCGCTGCTCCCCTCAGCAGTGTATTTCTTTGTCAGTCTGCCTGTTCTGCTCCCTGCTTTGGCTCTGGTGAATTCTCTCACCCTCCCGCGCTTCTGACTATACACAGTGCTTGTATAAATAAATAAATAAATCTTTATTAAAAAAAAAAAAAAAGACTCATAAGCCAAGTGGGAAAACATCATCAAGTAGACAATATCAGTCTATAGACTGAGAAAGATGCAATCTCCAAAATCTGAAATACAGTGTGAATTCACTAAAGCATCAACACAAGCATCAATTAATAAAACATAAAGTATTCTAAATCTGTGTTTCAAAAGCGAGGGAATAAAAGTCTTTCATCTTAAGAGATTCTGAGAGTCAACCCTGTTCTTAGTCCTATAATGGGCACTTTACAGGTGTTACTCAATCTTCAAAACCACTCAGAGATTCATCAAATGATCCCAATTTTACAGATGAGGATTCTGAGCCCCTCAGGGTTAAGTAATGGGCTCTGTGTCATGTGACATAAGAAGCAGAGACTGTTGCTCAAAACTGAAAGATTCACCAGTGAGGCAGGCAGGACCACAATCTCAGGGTCAGACAGAGCCACTCCTCAAAACATTTCCCCAGCACCAATCAGAATTTCAACATCCAATGCTATCTAGCTCTCATTCCCAAGATGTGTTCTGTGCTTTAAAGACCAAGTCACTGAGAGGTGATAGTATGTCACCTGTCAAAGTGGCATAATACTACAGCTCTCATTCCATCATCCTCTCTAGTTCTGCTATCCCTGGCAACAGTCAGAGAAGGGAATTTACAGATTGCTCCAGCTATTCAACAGTGACGAGATTTCCACAACAAATTAGGTTCCACAACTGGGACTCAGGTAAAAGTAAAGTAACATCAATGGCATAACACAAGGTATACTACAGCTCTCATTCCATCATCCTCTCTAGTTCTGCTATCCCTGGCAACAGTCAGAGAAGGGAATTTACAGATTGCTCCAGCTATTCAACAGTGACGAGATTTCCACAACAAATTAGGTTCCACAACTGGGACTCAGGTAAAAGTAAAGTAACATCAATGGCATAACACAAGGTATGTTTGGGCTGAGACTGGATAAAAAAGGAAAAGGTAAATTGAAATATCCTTTTTCTAAGTTTGGTTATAGCAGAACATCTTTATCACAAGTTCACAAGTTATCAGAACAATAACTCTCATACTTTTCTTATTTACAGTTCTCTGTGTTAACCTCACCTCAAGGAAAAAAGAAGGCTGCAAGAAAGTTCACTGTATACTTAATAAGACTTGAGCCTTATGGAAGAATGTGAACTCCACCCCTCAAGGTATGGGCACACTGCAGCCTCAGCACAATACACAGTCTACTGCACATAACAGAGTACATGGACAATACGCACTATATTCTAGGCCTTCAATAATCAAGGGTGGATGCCCAGGCCCAGCACAATACAGAAATGTAGAGAGAAAGGTGAACGGTTGCCCAAGGAAGGACTAAAATCCCATTCAGTCAAGCATTAGCACAAAACTGCCATTTGGAACTGAACAGTTAGAGAACATGAGACTTCAGATCAGGTTTTTTGAATGAGGGGCTGGGAGGAAGGGGACAAACACATATTACACTATGTGGGGGGGTAGAAATGCCTCCCAACTATTCAAAATATTTGCTAAATATTCACCAGCCTAAAAGACACTGTCTCATGTACTATTTCAGATACATGAATCATTCATATGGAAAAAAAAATTACTGCTAGCACTGTGTGAGATAGAGCTACACAAAGAAGAACAAGGCTGGACCAACTAGAGTTTAATGGAGACACAGACTGTAAACAAATAATTACAATACCATGCAATTAATACTTTTGGCAAAGGAGAACTAAGTGTGGGAGGGTGCAGAGGAGGGGATGACTAACCTGCTGCACATTTCAACCCCACATCGTGAGAAAGGCTCTTTCTTTTCCCAACATCCTTTGAAATTTCCTTGTCCATTCTTCATTATTTTCTTTAAAAAGAAAATGTAGCACGGTCCAGCTATATACTAAATACTGTAAATAGAGACCACGCTCCTCAATCATCACCCCAACCCCATTAAAAACTGCACATTGCCTTAATGCACATTAGGTAAAACATTTCTAAATTAATGGCCAGTAATACTGGCTACTAAAACACACAAACAACTTGAGTGTTTAACTGAGCTGTATCAGATTTTTGTGGTCTTAGTGTTGCCCTCAAAATCTCTAGCCTATTTATCATCAATTAAATTGTAATTTTTCTGTCCAAAAATCAGAAAGATAGAATCCAAATATATGGTTTGAAATTATGACACCATCATCAGTAGTCCATTTTATTAAATTATTTAAATGCTCTCCATCACCAAGAAAATTTAAGGTAACATAATAGAAGACATATACTTGAAATAGTCACAAAAATACAGTTATAAAATAAAAAAAGGATATTGATTTTCTAATACAAAAGAATGCTATTGGTGTGACTGAACATTAAAATTATTCCTAAATTTCTGATGTCTACAGCAGGTCACATAAATCTGATATTCTTCCTCTTAGGAACAGAGAAATAGATCATCTTTTTAAACAATGGCTCATGCAACATATACAGAATGCCATCATGGCTTCTTACATTTTTACTAAATAAATGCCATGAGCACAATACATGGGAGGCACTGGTAACATGCATATAAACATCTCCTCTTTATTTTTTTAATATTTTATTTTATATAATTCTTACATCATTTTTCATTTTTGCACAGTGTATACATTTTCATTTTGGTTATATTCCCTATACAATAGCACCCCCCCTTATTTTGACCCTAATCCTTCCTCTCCCTGCCTCCCCCCGCCCCCATAGTGTGTCTCTGGTTTATAGTTACTTGTTGATTTTGATTTTTACTTTGTATTAGTCTTTTTCCTGGTCCTTTATTTAGGTTTTCTAAATTCCTGCTATGAGTGAGACCATCCGGTATTTTTCTTTTTCTTTCTGACTTATTTCGCTAGCATGATCCCTTCTAGCTCCATCCATGTTGCTGCAAACTGCATGTGTTTATCTTTTTTGATTGCTGAGTAATAGTCTGTTGTGTATATGTACCACATCTTCTTGATCCAGTCATCTATTTTTGGGCATTTGGGTTGTTTCCAAAGCTTAGCTATTGTAAACAGTGCTACTATAAACATAGGGGTGCAGGTGCCCTTTGGAATGTTGGAATTTCTGAAAAACTCTTAGTTATTTCTAAAAAGGTCATAGCCAAATAGTTTTTCCTGAAAGGTTTTTTTGGGGGGACCAGTCTTACTATGTCTGTGGCATCTCCCTAACCACCATATTAGCGGTCACGTCACTTAGTACTTTTAAATTTGATCTAAAGAGGAGATGTTTCTGTGTCATTTGGGTAAACATCTCCTCTTTAGATCAAATTTAAAGTATTAAGTGACATGACCGCTAATATGGTGGTTAGGGAGATGCCACAGACATAGTAAGACTGGTCCTCAAAAAAACCTTTCAGGAAAAACTATTTGGCTATG
Source organism: Talpa europaea (assembly GCF_964194135.1). Taxonomy (NCBI): domain Eukaryota; kingdom Metazoa; phylum Chordata; class Mammalia; order Eulipotyphla; family Talpidae; genus Talpa; species Talpa europaea. Next base: position 59,712,185 of record NC_140077.1, read on the forward strand.
ACCTTTTTAGAAATAACTAAGAGTTTTTCAGAAATTCCAACAACTATTTTACTATCAGAAAGCTAAAGCAAGTGAAACTGTGCCCATAGTAGGCCTAAACTGGGCCCAACACTAAGCCAGCACGTACAGTGTTAATCTGACTATGCCTCAGACCCCTGTCAATCCTCTGGATATACATTAACCTACCTCTGTTTACAGACCAAAGAGTACACAATTGCACGATAAGGACTAATTGTTCTTCAGGAAAACCAGTAAGCCCTTACCCAGATGATGACTCTCAGGCCAAGTCCTTGCTCACAGCTCCCGTGAGTCTGTAATCCACAATAAACACTAAGCAACGACCCACTTTCTTCCCACAACTGAAACCAGCACCAACCCTCTCCATAAATGACTCCTGTAGGTTCCCTGATTTTCTGCATGTAAACCTCCCTTGTCTGGGGCTTTGAATTCCAGGATTGTCTTCTACCAGTCTGGTTGGTACGTTCCAGATATCAAATTCTTTCCCTGCTTCCAACACTTGGCAGTCATTATTGGATTTTTTTTTATTTTCCACTGCACGCTGAGCACAGAAACCAGCGATTACCAGCAACACAGGCAGTGTTTATGTGTCAGGCCACCACCTGCAGATAGATCTGACCCTTACAGAGGTAGCACGCATTATCCTCACCTAACCAGAGGGGAGGAGCAATCCCAAATGTGTACTCACAGCTTTCCTGCATATTTTTTTAAAGACTTTTTATTTATTTATGCATACAAGAACTGGGGTATAGGCCACAAGTGCAGGGTGTTGGGGGGTGGTGAGGGGATTCGCCAGAGACAGTGGGGAGCAGAACAGGAAGATCTACTGAAATACACTGCTGAGGGTAGCAGCAGGAAAGACAGGAGAGGTCTGTTGCGCCATATGTGGGTTAGCTCCCTGGCCAGGGATCGAATTCAGGCCACAATGGCTGGCCATAGCTTGATAGGGCTGAGATTTTAACCCCTGTACCACCTGCATATTTTTAAAGGAACATACATATGCAGGGAACCTGCTGATCTTACCTTAGACTCTTTTCTCAATTTTTACTTTTCTTAATAGTAACAAGCTATTCTATTTGAGAAAAGTGCCACACTTCTGTATGTGTCTATCATTATAAATCCCCTCATCCTTGTATTCCAAGTGTCTTAGTCATTACAAAGACATTTAGAAGCACACTGCAAGAAATACCGCTGTGGCTGTTCTGAGGCATTTAGTATGGGGGTATGCATTAAATATGGCACAAGTGTTAGTCAAACATCCCCGAGTTGTGCTCCATAGCTCTATCATTATGATTAATAATGATGTCATTATAATTAATAATAATGCCCCGTGCATAGCTTGCCATTATGCCATGCACAGGACAGAAGACTCAAGTTCTCCCAATGTCATTTGAACTAGGGTCTGCCTAACTCCAATTCCTGATCTTCCCACTCCACCCAATGTTCTAAAAGAGAATTGATGGAATCTATTCATCCTGCCAATGATCTGACTTCTCTCTCCTGTCCATTGCTGCCAGGACCTCACCTAGGGCAGAAGACCTGAATATGCTCCCCCTGAAATATGACTGCAGGAGGCCAGAATATGCCACCCCAAATATGGACCTTGGCCATATTTGGAGCTAATTGTTTTAAGAACTAACACAAAAGGGAAATCTCAGAAAACACAACAGAAGTGACCTTTTTCAAAGAGAAGTCTACATTTATAAAGGAAATCATTATAAAGGTGTTGCGCTTTCTGTACTAGGAAAGAAAAATGATTTAAAGACAAAAAAGACTCCTATCAAGACAACAATTAAATCTGCACAACAAACCTTACCCTTGTTTACTATACTTTTCCTAGTCAACTTCCTATAATTTGCCCACACACTTCATCCTTTGTTTTAGCTAAAGATGGAATTTAATACCAAGTTCTAGCCACCTCTTTGAGTCACTCTTCCTGGGTTTCTCCTATATATACATGAGATACACAAATCAATGACCTGCCTTTCTCTTGACTACTCTGCTTACTAGCTCAGGAGCCCGAGATAAGAACTGAGAAGGATAGAAAAACGTTTTTCTTCCCCTATATAACTGTCCACTGTTTGAGCAACTCTATTAGAGATGCCCTTCCTATAAGAATCCCATTGTCCCACCAACTGAGTACTCATGGATACAGCAGATACCAGCTTACTCCCAGCAATAGCATAAGGCAGGCACTATCCCCCCATTTTACAGATAAAAACCTTCATGTTCAGACAGAAAAATTATATAACCTGGTTGCAGGTGAAATAGACAGGATTCCAACCTAGACTGTGCAAACAAATGCAGGTTTAGAACTGAATTATTCATATTCATATGTATAGATAACACTGCATCAACTCAAATTATTTTGTTAAAGCCCTTAACTTTGATTTATAAGTTATCTCCACAATCATCTCCAAAATTCAATGCTTGAAATGTAGCCTTTATGTCTTTGACCTTAGAGGAGTCAAGTCATCTTTTTCTGGATTGCTGTGACTGGTATACATTGGTAATTGATTTCTTTGGATGTGTGAGTCATTGCTTATTTCAACTCACTTCAGCAGGCCCCAAGTCTGGTCAGAAATACATAATATGCTCTTACCTGGCCCTCCTACCCCATCCACCTCTCTCTCCCTTTGAACTTCTCACCAATTCAAAATCTTAGCACATACAAAGCTCAAATTGTCACTAGCAGGTGTTATGGACACTTGGAACAGAACAACATGCTTTCCCCCGTAACAGTTGGGGTCCTGAGCCCCACTCAGTTTTGCCCACTATCAGATTCTTGGTTCCCTGACCAGGAAGGAGCCTCCTGATAGCAAGAAAAGGCAAGATGACTCTTCAGGTTCTTATCTAGAATTACCTTCTAAATGATGTGTTCCACTTTGTTTTACTCGAATCTTTATTGAAGACAAAGCTTTAATTAAAACTTTATTTCTCAATAATATTTTCCTTTTAATTCCTTTCCCAGATAGGTTCTCATTGGATGAAAATGGACTTCCTGCTAACAAGTTTAACTTTTTATCCTATGGGTAAAATACCCACTCGGGGCTACTTCCTATTGCCAATGCCAAAGAAGGTCTTAACTGAGCTTTCAGACCTGAAGGTGGGAAAAGCAGAGCAAGGGTACAGGAGCCTGTGGTTTCATTATGAGCCTCAGAAACAGCTGGACCTTGAGGCAACCTCTGAGAGGTTTGGTTTGGTTTAAGATGCATCACCAATGCCACTGCATTGTCATATCAATGAAAAACACTATCCTGCGTTATTATTATATCACATGTCTATAGATTTCCACACTCACCATTGACTGGTCCCACCTTTACTAGATGAGTATTCACCTACTAAAAAGTAAAGAGCATTTCAATCAGAAGTCTAAACAATTTGTTTTGAAATATCTCCTTCCTATATTACCTTCCCATACACTTGGTCTCACAAGTGTGGGATCCAGTCCTACAATGCATTTTTAAAAAATCAAAACTCTTAACCAATGGTTATCTCCCCAAACTGAGAAAGAGGTGCTTTTTGCTTCTCAACCCCAGAGAAGGTGGCAGTGACCCAGCAAGCATCAACTCCAAGCCTGAACTTCTTTGACTTCCCAGCAAGCTTAGGCGGCCAATAATCTCCAGTATCCCTTTAGTAACTCCAGACCCCAATGGGGATCAGCAGGAATCATCACTGGCTCAGAAGCGCACTCTGTCCTCCAAAACTCTTCCCCCACAACCTGGGAGAGCAGAGAGCTAGCAGATGTAGCGGCAGGGCCCCTTCATCTGCAGAGCACATTAGCTCTTTCCTGCCTATACCCTTCTTTTCTCAAGAGGAAATGGATTGGAAATCCTGTGCACCCATTGTTTTATTAATAAAACTCTTGGAGGAGAGCTCCATAGAGTAATACAGAGTCCAAGAAGTGAAGCTAGAAGAGATGGAATAAGGCACTAAGATTTTAATGTATTTCTTGCCAAGCTTTATCACTTTTTTTTAACAAAAACAGAATTCTAGGCCATACCAGTCTTCAGAGATTACTTATTACCAAACTAGACAGACAATTATTACTAGGTGAGCTCAGGCCTCACTTTACAGTGTTCCCAGAATAGCAAGTAAGCCCAGTGTGGGTGGGGCAGATTCCATTTCCCTGATGGCTTCGCCATTATGTGCACTCAAAGCTCTGGGCTCTAAACTTCATCTAGAATGGGGATCCTTTAAAGAAAAGACCACCCTACACTTCACCTGAGGAGTAAAAATATTATGTAAAAAAAAAAATCAGTAACTGAACTTAGTAAGCTCTAAGTAAAACTAATCCCAGAAGATGTCTTTAAGGCAAGACATCTGCACCCTTACTATACTAAATGTGACATATGACTGTGGGAGGCAGAGAGGCCGGAAGACATGCTGACCTGTCTCCTTTCACAAACCTATTTGCTTTACTATCTTTTCTGTTCTTCCCCATGGAGTCTTCTAAAAAGAATCCTGTCTAAAAAAAAGCAAGACCTAAATTCTTAATGGCTTGATTCACTGACATAGCTCTGTGGCTTCACCTTTGAGAATTATAAGCCTACCATGCATTAGGTATCAGAATGAAAACCTGACTCTTCTAAAATTCAGCTCTAATACCTGAGATACGCTCAAATCTCTGACTCAGCCATATTTGGGGGCAAGGAAGCCAAGCGTAGGCTTAGTGGGTATTCCCCAGTCATTTCAAGATCCACGAGTATATGACGTTTCAGGAGGGAATTTCCTAGGTTGAATTTCAAAGTAGGCCAATCAGTATTGGAACTAATGTGTTAGACTTAGTTATCATATATTCCTCTTAACCATACGTATGTCCCTTCTTCTTTCCCATCAGTTAATTTATTCAAGTCCTCCCCCCTACACCACATTCATTCCTTGTAATCAGAATCCTCATTGCCTCTGTTCTAATGACCAACTAATTCATAAGGTGTGGAGGACTTATTGCTCCTTATAATTACCAGGAATATTTGGATTTATAAATGATTAAATATTAAAAGCTTTGCATGAAAGGTTGACAAGGCACCTCCTAATACATTAGATTATGGTTTATTTTAGTCACAAAAATAATTATACACACTTAAATTAAATATTACAAGTACTAAAGCCCTAAGAAAGAATACTAGATAACTAGAATACTGTACTTAAAAAATAATACAAGTACCATTAATACCATCAATATCGATTAATGAATTAATACCATTCCAGGTTTTTCCCTCATGTTTACATATTTTCTCCATAAATTCTATTATAGCTATTTTTTTCACATATTGTATTCCATGTCAATATTTTTCTTCAACATCTTTGTCAAGGTTATACGATATCCCATTATAGAAATGAATTCTATCTATCCAAACCCCTCTGCAGGACCATCTGGGACATTTCCAATATTCAGTTCCAATCAATGTTCACTAAGCATCCTAAGAGCTAAATCTCTGAACTCAGCTCTAATCCTTCCCATAGAAATTATTCCTAGAAGTAGGTTTTCTGAATCAAAGGATGGAGAGACACATTCTTGCTCACCTGGTCAGAGGAGACCATCTCAGGAAAATAGTCCTCTGAGTCAGTTCAGCTTACATTTCTCTCAACCTCCTGTAGCTGAATTTTCCTAGGTTATTTCTGTTGCCTTTACTATTAGTCTACTGTCTGATTTTCAAAATACTCAAATCCTAGTGTCTATGGACATCCTTAGCTCAATAAGCCGTATGATTCACCATAATCTCTTAGTCATTTAAAATAAGACTTGAGTAATTCTGTTTGTCCTTTTGTGTCTTAATATTGTGTCCATCTGTCATTTTTCTGCTCTCTCTAGCTGACTGACTGATGTGAATCAGCAAATATTCCAGAGCCCTGTACTGACTTTGATCTTTAGTTCCAATCTTTTCTTCTCCCCACAGTAGCTTTCTCATCTACAGTTTGTGAAAGTAACTCAGACAATTTGGAAGCCCAGAACATGAGCCTCAAAATCCTAAACCCTCCCACTGTTAAAGATGTCAATGTAGCCACATTTCTCAGATACACTCTGTGGGACACTATTCTTATAAGAAGACAAACCTGAGATGTCAGTAATGAAACACTGAACTCTATGCTATCATCCCCACTGGTGATGTTACTTAGCAACACCCTGTTCATTTTGTGGGACCAAGGTGTCAGAAAACATGCAGTGGTATTTTTTTTTAAAAAAAGACTATTTTCTGAGAGGAACAGCAGCTATATCTTGGGATGCACTGTACAATCAGAAAAGACTAAGCTGCAAAGCAGAATCCAAGAACAATAGTGTCACTGCTGACACAACTGCCATCCAGCAAGGGGGCTTCAACCATCTGTTTATTCTCCCAGCTCAAAACTAAGCTCATATTGTACCTCTTAAAACCCATGAATGCATTACATCTTAAATGCCTGGACAGTTCTCAAGAAGCACTGGACAGATTACAAGTAACCCCAAAGAGCTCCAGTATTTCTCATGAGGGTGTCCATAGCTTTCTGGGTGGGACAATCCTTCATTGTATAAGACAGTCCCAAGGACAGAGGACCATTTATTATTACATCCCCTCAGAATGTTAAATGTAAATATACACACCTCTCATTAACATCATCATCATGATAACAACAAATGTCCCTACTGGTTTCTAAACACCAAGGATGACACCACCTCCTGTTGAGAAGCTCTGCTTCTACTTCGTGAGAGGGAATTGACAATCAGGCAATGACAGAAAACAGTATTAACCTGCATATGCAATTGCGCAGTGCAAGCTGTAATACCACAAAGGGTCAAAGGAGATGAAGGGAGGCTAGAGGTACAAGCAGGCTGTGATGTGAATGCAAGATGGAGACCTGGAATTGCTTTCAGAGACCCGGTCCAGGGTTAAAGTTTGCTGTGAATATTTTCCTATCCACAGCCAGGATTTTGTATGCTTTAAACCTGAACTACCTGAACTAATACAAGCAAAGGTTATCCTTACACACTTAGCAATGCAAGCTTTAAAGCATTGCTATTGTTTCTGCATTCTGTTCAGAGCAAGCTTCTCCTGGAATCCTGGGCTTCCAGGGAGAGCAAGAAAACAATGAAAGTCTGCTGAAGGTGAAAGACATTGCCAACCAGTCCCTGCTGGGTGCTCCTGATGCACCTGCACTGCAGGACTGGCCATTGCTCTGCACAGAGAAACAGGAACTTAGCCTGGTTCCTTTCCACCCAAGTCAGCTGTGTTCAAAGGACCATTGTTCACAGAGGAAAGTGTAGTTAAGCCTCTGGAAACAATACCGCTTGTTGATCTTCTGAGCCCCAGCTCAATAAGGTCATTGATTATTTTCAACCTTAGCCACAATCAGCATCTTCAACTCTTACTGTATAGTGGTGGCAGTGGTGGTATGTTTTCTGATGCTATAATTTTAACCAGTGAAACCAAAAAAGGTCAGTGAATAGCCATCTTCTTTACATCCTGTTTGAAATTTGCTAATGACTCAAAACTGCGGTATTAGATTGTATTTATCTAGGTATTAGATGGCCGTGGTTCTCAAACTTCTAGAACTTGTTTAAAATGCAGGTCTTGAGCCTCCCTGGTGGTGCAAGGGGTTAAGACACAACCTATGAAGCAATCTGCAGCCACTGCAACACGAGTTCGATCCCCAGCCAGGGAGCTGACCCAAATGGCACAGCAGACCTCTCCTGACTTGCCCGCAGCTCCCCTCAGCAGTGTATTTCAGTCAATCTACCTGTTCTGTTCCCTACTCTGTCTCTGGTGAATCCTCTCACCTCCCACACCTCTGGCCTGTACCCCAGTTCTTGTATGTGTAAATAAGTCATTAAAAATAAATAAATAAAATAAAATAAAATGCAGGTTTCCAGACCTCTGACAGCCTGAGTAAATAAACTGTGGAGGCGGGAACCTGTAATTTAACTGTCCCCACATATTTCTGATATAGGCGATCCATATATATATTTTGTGAATACTCCACACAGAATGATGGCAAACTAAACAAAAAACTAGCTACTATTTTATATTCTGTCTCCTTGAAAACTATTTTTCATTTACAAAATGAAAGTTATACATCTAGTAAATAGAAAATGGAAACAGGGATCAACTTACTGCTGAAAGATTGCTACAATCCCAGTTATAAGGCTCAGGAACTTATACACTAAACCTGTGCAATCAAAATGTGTAGGTCCATATAAAATTATCATTTTAGTCTCCAGATAAGAGTAGCTGATCTTGATCTTGATGAGTATTTGTTATGTCAAAGAACACTGGATAAGACAATACAATCTTTGATTTGGATAAGCTTTACTAATTTTTCAATATTTCCTACTTTATAGTTATGAAAGAATTCTCTTAATCTGATTACTTGTATCAGATCAGTGTGCAAAATAAGGCATAAAGAATTTATGTAACATATGTAAATATGAAGGCAAAAAAACTAACATGCAGAACGCTATGCATTTTTCTGCTAGATGAGAAATTGCAAATAGGTTTCATGCCATATGTCAGTTCAGGTACACGGGTAGACAAGAAACAGCTGTCTAGAATGTCAGCCTAGAAAAATTAGCAGAGAGAAAGGGAGTGGTGATAGATTAGGCACATTAGAAATATGGTGGCATCTGAGCATACATGATATGCCACCTCTCAGAGTATTTAGCACTCATTATATATACCATTACTTTCATTCCTTCACTCAGCACATATGACGAAGCATGTACTGTATGCCAGACACCCTGCTAGATAATAGGGATATTCCGACAGAGTGGTAAGTACAACCAGTGGGATGGAAGTGATGAAACAAGGTAAGTTCCAGGCTAAGGCTTTACCTGACACAATGGTATATAAGGGGGGAACTCAAGAAAGACTAGAAGTCAACACGATTTTCTAACCCCCTTGCCCTCTTCCCCGCCCCTTCTAACATGATTTTTTAAAGGAGGAGAAAAGTGGAAGTAAATGCTATTTCTGAGGAGCCAGAACCACCATGGCGAGATCAAAGAGGGAGACAGGAATGGAAGGGATGAGGTCGCACAAGACTTTGAGGTTATGAGGTTATGATTTCACTCAAATTGTGGAAAGGTTTGTTCATTTCTGGTTTGGGTTAGAGACTACCAAATGTCTGAGTTGAAAATCTGAAGGTTGTAAGCATGGAAGAGAATAAGACCAAAAGCATTCATTCCATAACTTCTTTCCGATCCTAATTAAATTTTGTGATAGTTATGACACTACACAGGTACCAATAATGGAACAGAGATGGGATCCTGTAAGTCTCTGATTTTCTCAATTATAGCACTTGCTGCATTTTTTTTTTTACATTTTGTAACAATTTAATACAAGCATCTAGATTTTGCTATTAAAATATTTCCTAATGTTTTTGTACTTTCTTGCTTTGTGAGGTATGGCACAAAAACAAAATTTCATCTTTCTTTTGAGATTTAGTATCTTACATACCCTAATGTCCTCATTAGAATGTTAATTTTACCATGCAGAGTTCAGCCCACATAATGATCTCAAGCCCCTAAAATGCGCTTGACTGTGTGAATGGGGATTACCTAGCTCAGCTTGCTAAGGCATCTGTCATACTCTAAGTACACAGCACTGTAATTTGCCTTACTTGGAGACAACACCAGCAGATCGGGTCAAGACCCTTGAAAATGGAATAAGGACCCTGGTTCCTGAGCCAACCATTCTGGGACATCTTGGGGGGAAAAAAAGACTTGTGTCAAATTCAAGTGAGGAAACAAGGATGGAGTCTCCAAAAGTCATAATTAGAATCAAACTGTAGGACTCCTCATGTGGGGAAAAAAAAAAGAACTTTTATTCCTGGAGCTATGCTCTCTTTTCTGATAAAATACAAAACTTCTAGAAAGAAAGCAAATAACTGGCAGTTATTTCACTTTAAGAAGAGTTTTTTATTTCCTATCCGTGAGTTTTAACAGGAAAAGCTAGAGATGCTGACATACACAGGTGGAAGACACTGCATGTTTCCCACCTTTGCCTAAAATCACACTGTCAGGAACCATTATCTTTTCTTCTAAAAATGCTCCCATGGCCACCAGCACGACATCAGATTCTCAAGGCACAGCTTTGAAGTTCCAACAACCAAATTAGACCTTCTGAGACAGAAAACTAAAATAACCACACCCTATGACTTCTACTTTTCACTCTTCAAAGATTTGCATGGCATACAAAAAAAGAGTATCAACAAAATGGTCCAGATTTGTTGTTATTGTTTTTTTCCTAAAAATGGCCAGAAGTACATTTATTATTCTCCTTAAAATTATTTTTAAAAATTCAAAAAGATCTGATGCATAAATTTATTTACAAATCACAGTTTTGAAGTTTTGCCACTTGCGTAATTCTTTTTAAGAATAGATCAAAATACCTGAAAGACAGAGATAAAGAAGAAAAACTAACATTTCCATGTATCACCAACCAGGGCTAAGAGTAGAAAATATGCATACTTGCTCATTAAAAAACAGTCGAGAGTGAAAAATTATGAATAACATGATCAAAATAAAATAGTCAAAAGCAAAAAGCAACAACAAACGTTTACAAGGATATGGAGAAAAAGGGAACCTTCTACACTGCTGGTGGGAATGCAAACTGGTCCAACCACTATGGAAAGCTATATGGAGTTTCCTCAGTAATTGACCCAGCAATTCCACTCCTCGGAATCTACACAAAGGACACAAAAACATTAATTCAAAAGGTACCTGCACCCCTATGCTTATTGCAGCACTATTTACAATAGGTAAGATAAAGAAATAGCCCAAATGCCCAAAATAGATGACTGGATCAAGAAGATGTGGTTTATATACACAATGGAATACTATTCAGCAATCAAAAAAGATAAACTCATGCCATTTGCAGCAACATGGATAGAGCTGGAAGGGATTATGCTCAGTGAAGTAAGACAGAAGCAAAAGGAAAATATGGGAAGGTTTCACTTATAGGAGGAATGTAGGGGAACCAAATACGGAATCAGGGAAAAAAAATTACAATAATAAAAACAAAATTATCAGGCAACTATTAATGAGAGATACTCTGCAGGGGAGGGGCAGGGACCATACCTGAGAGAAGAAAGCATGCATTGTACAAAAAAGGAAGAATGATGTAAAATACATAAATTAATTAATTAATTAAAAATAAAAATAAATAAAAGCAAAGTACCATAAAGAAAATTTTGGGAGAAAACAGAAAAGTGAACTCTTTCTACATATATATATACACATAATATGTATAAACTAAATTATTTATGCATGTTTACATGTAATATAAAAATCAAGTGTTAATCTATAAATTATATGTAATCTATAAATCGGATTTCTGTTTGTTGTTGGTTTTTATTTTTCTGCAACCCCTCATACATATTGTAATATAAGGTCAATTGCAAAAACAAAAAGAAAGATATTTTTTCTTCTCACACAGCTTTCACTGTTTTAAAAGAAGCAATTTAACTGTTCTTTCCGGCTGAAGACCTGCCATCACTGTGCAGACTTGGACTCTCCTTCCTCACACACACGATGTCTTTATTTTAGCAAATGGCATTAAGCATCCACATATGATCTGCCACAATTCAGACAGCCCAGAGGAATAAAGTTAACACCCAAACTATCTTGGAGACCAAGTGTTGACTTTCCACAGAGCAGTGAACATTTCAAGACAAACTTAGATTTTCCATTACAAAACAGTCAGTTAGAAAAAAATGAGTCTGGAGGAATGCTGGCACTTGACCTAAAGTGACTCCAAAGTCCGCGGCTGATTTTTCCATTACCTGGAACCATGGGAGGGAAGGATAGCAGGCGTGCTCGGCAGCGCACGTAGCACAGCTGCACAGCAGGCCTGAAGCCAGCCCTCAATCGAGGTTTTTAAAAAGTCAAAGTGGAGTAAATTTACATGCTATACATTTAACAAATTTTTAACCGTGAACCCAACAGGTCTTGAGGTAAAAAAATCAAATATGCACTAAAACAGAAATTACTTTTACTGACAAGGGAAAAGAAATTTCTGTAGGAAATGAACAATGATGTAAAAAAATAAAAATAGGGCCTCCCCTGGTGGCGCAGCAGTTGAGCACTGGGCTGCGAAGCTGCCCGCAGCCTCTGCAGGGCCCGTTCAATCCCTGGCTGCCGGCAAGGGTCCCACATGGTGAGCAGACCCCATCTGCCACCTGCTGCTCCCCTCAGCAGTGTTTCTTCAGTCTGCCTGTTCTGTTCCTTGCTTTGGCTCTGGTGAATTCTCTCACCCTCCCGCGCTTCTGACTGTACCCAGTGCTTGTATAAATAAATAAATAAATCTTTTAAAAAATGATAATAAATAAATACGCACATACATATATATATATATATATATAAAAGAAATTTCTGTAGGGCTGATGCTTGCATTAGAGTGAGCCTCTAAAACAAAGTCTAGCTGATGTTCCACTTAAGAGAAGAGGCAAAGAACATAATGGGGTTTGGGGACAAAATAGCTGTGAAGCAGTCACTTCAGCAGAGGAAGTAGATGTGAAGCAGTGACTCCCAAAAGCCAAAGACTCAAAACAATATGAATGTTAAAAAATCAAAAACTTACCTTAGTTTAGCCCAATGACCATTCTTTTTTTTTTTTTTTTGTGGGACCCTCGCCGGCAGCTGGGGAGCGAACCGGCGCTGCAGAGGCTGCGGGCAGCCTTGCAGCCCAGCGCTCAACCACTGCGCCACCAGGGGAGGCCCCCAATGACCATTCTTATAAGTAAACTTTTCAGTCAACTATTGAAACCAAACATTTTTTTTACCTGACTTGATTGTAAATGCCTTTTAGCTGAGAGAGGCAGAAAGAGACAGAGGGAGACAAAGAGGGAAAGAAAAAAAGGAAAAGAAAATATTCAAACCCACATTCACTCAAGGGACAGAGAATTAGCTACTTCAGAAGTCATTTAAAGTATGGAGGGGTTTCCCTGGTGGTGCAAGGGGTTAAGACACAGCACAATGAAGATATCTAAAGCCACTGCAGCACAAGTTCCATCCCCGGCCATGCAGCTGACCCACATGGAGCAGCAGACCACCCCTGCCACGCCCGCTGCTCCCCTCAGCAGTATATTTCAGTAAATCTACCTGTTCTGCTCTCCACTCTGTCTCTGGTGAATCCTCTCACCTTCCCCCTCCCCCACCATACCTCTGGCCTGTACCCCAGTTCTTGTAGGTATAAATAAATTGTAAAAAAAAAAAAAGAATGTAGATACACTCCCTTCAAAGGCAATCCCAGAAGAGGCATCTCCAAAATGACCCATATGGGCAACACTACCAAATTGTACTGATTTTCCACCAGAGACAATCCTGGGGAAGAAAATACTCCTATGAATATATATATTCTGATACATTTATTCCTTAAATGTCTGTTATACTCACACATGCTAACATAACATATTCCATGTAAGATAACACCAGGTAACAGTTACTGAATGCTAGGAATTATTTGAAGTGCTTTCTAAATTAACCCAATTAAGCCTCACAACAACCCTGAGAAATTAACCCTCACCATTGCAGGGTGAGGAAACTGAAGCACAGAGAATTGAGGTGAGGTTCACACAGGAAAAGATGAAGCAGGCCTGCTTTGTAAGCACCATCACAATCACAGGAAGCCAGAGGCCTATATGAGGCACTTCGACCCTGTATCAACCATGACACAATCTTCCTTCAGTGAAGGAAAGCTGGTTTAAGAGCCTTCATTAACTTCACTTCATGCGTTTCCATCTCTAGGAGAGATTTTTCAGCAACAACTAAGAATTTGTTTATTGCTCAAATTCACTTTCTCCTTATTAGAAAATTTAAATCAAAAGCTTTTATTGAAAAACTAAGGCAGACAACATAACAGTTCTGATTAACTGCAAAGTCCTAGAGAAGTAAAACTGAAATAGATCATTTGTTCAATAATAAACTAAAATGCAAATTTGCAGTTTTAGAGGGTGAAATGTTTTGAAGACATAAAGTACACAGGGAAAAAACAGAAGGATGAACAGGGGCTGGGTCAATGCTCGAGCACTTGCAGCCCAGAGCTGCTCCTCCTAGACACTCAATCCAAACAAACCATGCCCTCCAGGCATCGGGGTCTACTAGCGCTGCCACTTCTCATTTTTCCCAAAAAGAGACTTGAAACATTAGCTATTTATCTCCATTTATGCATTCAATCTATTAAAACTACCTTCATCTTCGATTTGGAGCTGGAAATAATTTGGTGAAATTCCCGTTTCTGTCTAAAAGAGGGAAAAGAGAAATGAAATGAAGGCAGCCCATGCAGCTGCTGCTGAAAGGAGTGTGGGGTGTCAATGAAAGCAAGAAAAGGGGCCACGGCCAATTTTGAGGATGATGATGCAGAAGCTCACGGAAGCCCTACCCCAGTAAGGTAGGCTCTGGAATAGTAAAGGGAATCAGGGGATCCATGCTCCGGCAGACTTGAAATTCCTAGCGTTAGAGGAGCACAAAGTGACCATCCTAAACAGTGCTTTTATTTTTGCTTTCTCATGGAGTAACGGTTTTTATACTAATAGAGCAGCATTTTTCGCAATAGCCCAAGAGAAACAAGCCAAAAGCCCATCTACTGGTAGTGGATAACAAAACGTGGCAGATGCACACCATGGAACACTGGACGTCATAGGGAGAAATGAAATAAGTTACCTGCTACAACATGAACTTGAAGACACTGTGTAAGTAAAACAAGGCAAACATAAAAAGCCACATGCTGTGTGACTCCATTCATCTGAAATATCCAGACTAGGCAAATCCATAGAGACATAAAGCAAATTATTCGTTGTCAGGACTTGAGGAAAGGAGAGAATGGAGAGGTTGCTAAATGGTCATGGGGTTTATTTTTAAGCTGGCGAAATGTTCTATTAGTAGATAGTGATGATGCTTGCACAACACGGTGAATGTATTAAGTTACTAAATTGTGTATTTTAAAATGGTGAATATGTTGGCTTTTATGTTATGTGATTTACACCTCAATTAATAAATTAAATGTCAAAAATATTAATATTTACATTGCTCGGCAATGCTATTTGGAAGAGGAATGGAGATGCAGGTTATTTTTTTTAAAAGATTTAAAGAATTTTTGACTGGGAACTAATTTTTAATATACTAAATACATAGGCTTACTTAAGTAATTGTCTATTCACCTAAGCCCTAGCTTTATTTACTAATCATCATGATAGCAAACAGCAGCATCTATTAAATAAACTGCCATATGTAACCTAGCTTCTCTGAGTTAAGACTGCAATTCAGCCTTTTAATGTTACCATGGACAAGTTAGCTAGACTTTCTGCATCTCAGTTTCCTCATTTTCTAAAAAAGAGTATGATATATCTCGAATGAGATGGTTAAATCAGTGTTTCTCAATCAACAGCGCTTTTAATTTTTTCTTTTCTTCAGGAGTGAATTCAGGAAGAGGTGCAGTCTCTTGCTTGGTGATTCTGTTAGAAATGATATGGGAGGATCCCAACTGATTTCCTTTCTCTTGATTCTGCTCCAGAAGTTTTCTTGCTAAACAAACAGTACTCTGTGGCAACAGACACAAGACATAGCCACTACAGTAAAATCCATGGAGCTGGGACTCTTGAAACAAATTCTAACAAGAGATCCTGTTACAACACCCGGTACTTGTCTTTCATCCTTTGTGCCTATTAAGAACTTCATGAGATAGGTATTTTTATCTTCATTTTACAGTTTAAAAAATAACTTGGAATTTTTCTTTAATGAAATGCTATTTCCACCTCAAAGTGGGTGGGTAACACTGTTCTGAAATGATCCTAGCAGAGGCTCCCGTCGACAGGAACATGCCAGTGGACCGCAAGTGAGTTTCTAGTTTACTAAATTAAGTCATTTTCATAAAAATGAAGTGGAGATAAGGCAAAGAGCAGTTATTTACTGTATCTAGTGAACCAGATGCAAAAACCATGACATTTGAGGCTGGTAGAACTAAATAGTAAAGCAGGACTCTACTCCAGGATTGGTAACTGTATCCAAAAATAATTTCAGAAGTAAAGGGCAATTTTATTTTTATTTATTTTTTTTAATAGAGGCATGTTTTATTTATCTGTTTGTTTGTTTGTTTGTTTATACAAGCACTGGGTACAGTCAGAAGCGCGGGGGGGTGAGAGAATTCACCAGAGCCAGAGCGGGGAGCAGAACAGGCAGAAGGACCGAAGTACACTGCTGAGGGGAGCAGCGGGCGGCAGGAGAGGTCTGCGCGCCATGTGGGACCCTCCTCCTGTGGCCGGGATGCAGCCGGGGATCGAACCGGCACTGCAGAGGCCGCGGGCAGCTTCACAACCCAGCGCTCAACCGCTGCACAACCGGGGAGGCCCTTTATTTTTATTTTTTTAAAGATTTATTTATTTATGCATACAAGAGCTGAGGAACAGGCTAGAGATGTGGGGGATGAGAGGATCCATCAGAGACAGAGTGGGGAACAGAACAGGCAGACTGACTGAAATACACTGCTGAGGGGAGCAGCAGGCGCGACAGGCGAGGCCTGCTGCACCATGTAGGTTGCTCCCTGGCCGGCTGGGGATCAAACTGTGCTGCAGAGGCTGTAGATTGCTTCATAGTGCAGTGTTTAACCCCTTGCGCCCCCAGTGAATGCCAGTTTTAAAAGCTCAAACTATACCACTAATTTGGTGAACATGCACATATATACATATATAGTGTAGAAGCATATATCCTCCTAATTATATGCAAAAGAAATGACAAGTTCAACATGTCAGCAACCAATGAAAAACAAGTGAGTGTTCCCAATTAGTCTCTCCACACAACCAAGGCTCAGAGTCCCTCTTCTGCCATCAATCATCTCAGCAGTACAACTTTGAAAAGTTACATAAAACCACCACTGAAAAGGGGTAAATCAGGGAGCTCAATAGGAAATCATTTTTAAATTGACTAGAGACAACCTATGAAAACCAAATTAAAAAATACAGATCCTCCTAACTCAGGCCTTGTGACATTCCAAGCATCAGGGAGCTCAAGTTCAAGAATAGGAAAGGGCTCGCTTTAGTAATAACAGGGCAGAATACGTATTTTAAGACAAACTATTTCTTTTTGTTTAAGTTTATTGTTTGTAAGCAAACAGACTGCTTAATCATTAATTCCTCTTTCTCTTTTCCCCTGATTATGAAAAAAGAAAAAGCATATGCACAAATCTTCGGTGAGAGAATGGTCCCTTGCAGAGCCTCCCTTTCTTCACCTCTTCTCCAGGCAACCATTGCTAACAGCTCCCCAGGGCAGCAGCTCAAATTCAGATCCCTCTAGCTAATATGTGTATGAGCACACACATGCATGTACATTCTCTCTCTCTCTCTCTCTCTATCTCTCTCTCTCTGTCTCACACACACACACACACACACACACACACACACACACGAAAACAGTTTGGCCTGATTTTCAGAGCCAACAGATCTGGTTCCAACCTTCCTTCCTATTGCCCTTCCTTTCCAATCCTCCACTCCAGCCGACTCCTACAGACTCCTATACTATCTACCCCTGGGGACTGTTTTCCTGGATACACAAAGGCACAGTGATCACCCTCCCACCCTGAAATGTTCTTCAGTCTGGGAGGCCATAACTGTATCACTCCACAAACCACCTGCTTCTCTCACCCTTTCCTCCTCATCAATCTTTTGACAACTTTGACCTCTACCCAACACCTAATTGGAGACCGATTTTCCCTTTCCCCCTCTTCACACAAGCAGTAAAACTTTGAGAGGCAGAGGCAGAGACAGAGACCGCCCTGAGAAAGTCAGAAATTTCAAAACAATCTTTGGATAGATGGCTCCTTAGAGAATTGGCTAATTCCAGAACTGCAGCAGGAAATATACAAGATAAGACAGAAGCATCTTGGTAGAGCCAGAAAATCTGTAAGTGTATGCACAAGTGTGTACACACACACAAATGCACACAACTTAGGAAGTGTGTTGAAGGACACAGGAGTCAACTGAAAGAGCTCCCACTGGCCAAGGCTGGAATAATTTGAGCAACAAAATAATGTACCGTACTATTACAAAGCAGAAATTAAATATCCATGACTCCATACTGAAATAAAAGCAAACAAGTAAACAAATGAGAATATACAAATCTTCCATGCAGAGGAACTTAAAAATTATTTATGCAGCTATTCCACCCTCCGGAAAGTAGAACATAACTCCCTACTCCTTATGAGTGGGTTGCACATAATGACATCCTTCGAAAGAGCACAATATGAAAGGAAGAAGAAAAGGAACTTTATGACAGAGAAACTCCACAAACACTAACTCAGTCAGGTGACCAAGGTCAATATTAACAGTGATGTTATTATGACATTTTGTACTGTAACGATGATTAAAATGGTGCTTCATTTCTGTGTTCTTCCTCACAAAACCCTATAAACCTAAATATTCATTAGAAAAACATCGACGAAAAACTACTGCACTATCAAAAACAAGTCAGGCCTCCCTGGTGGTGCGAGGGGTTAAGCACAGCACTGTGAGGCTGTCTGCAGTCTCTGCAGCAAGAGTTCCATCCCTGGCCTGCCATAGAGCTACCCACATGGCACAGCAGACCTCTCCTGTCTCACCCGCTGCTCCCCTCAGCAGTGTATTTCAGTCAGTCTGCCTGTTCTGTTCCCCACTCTGTCTCTGGTGAGTCCTCTCACATCCCCCGCACTTCTGGCCTGTACCCCAGCTCTTGTATGCATAAATAAATAAATCTTTAAAAAAAAAAAAAACCAAAAAACAGGGCCTCCCCAGTGGTACAGCGATTGAGCACTGGGTTGCGAAGCTGCGCGCAGTCTCTGCACCGCCGGTTCTCTACCCGGCCACCGGCACGGGTCCCACACGGCAAGCAGACCTCTCCTGATGTGCCCACTGCTCCCCTCAACAGTGTCTTTCCTCGGTCTGCCTGTTTTACTCCTGGCTCTGGCTCTGGTGAATTCTCTCACCCTCCCGTGCTTCTGATTGTACCCAGTGCTTGTATAAATAAATAAAATAAAATCTAAACAAAACAAGTCATGTCTGAGAAACAGTCCAAGTCTGGGAGTCTAAGGAGATGTGACAACTAGACATAACGTGGTTTCGTGACTGGAGCCCTGGAACAGAAAAGGCACATTAGGTAAAAACTAAGGCAATCTGAACAAAAGATGATGATCATAAATAGTAATGCATCAATATTGAATTATTAGTTATGGCAAATGTAACATACCATTGTAAGATATAAACAATAAGAGAAACTGGGTACTGGGAACACAGGAACTCTGTAGTATCTTGTAACTGTTCAGTACTTCCAAAACTACTCTAAATTAAGTTTATTCTTAAAATTTTATTTGGTTTCTCTACCTTTCTTATCCCACCCCCAGGCTACAGTCCAAAATATTTCTCTCCTCTGTGTCCTCCCCTCCCATTTCCTCATGCATTGTCTTCCCTAGTCTTTGGAGTCTCTGCTACATCCTCCACAAAGTTGTCAGCAAATTTCTAACACACAAATCTGAGGATAATACCTTCCTGATTAGGACCATTCAACGGGTCCCCCTTACCAAATCCTGGGCTGGTCAGATAATAAATATTTTAAGCTTTGCCAGCAAACCCTACTCTGTCATTATTGCTCAAGGCAGCCATGTGCAGTATGTAAACAAATGGACATGACTGTTCTACTAACACTGCTTCCCTTTCACTTAGATGAGTTAGGGTCCTTTCTCTGGGAAGTATCTTCAAATACTCCATGACCTAACAACTCCTTTAAAACACAGCATATCTGGAACCCTATAAATCATCTGACACATTAGCTCTTAAAAATCATCATGTAATTTCATTTAATTTGGTGCATTTGTCCTAGCTCTGTTCTTTGCAATCAACTCCAAGTATATTTAAGTTATTAAGTAACACACAAAGTCAGTTAAGACATATTCCAACCTTTCAAAAGACAAACAGGTAATAAGCAACTGAACGAGCATTTCCTAAAGCAGGGTTCAAAGTACTTCATGACATGTTAATAGGTGTACCCACTAAAATGAATCATTTTGTAATCAGCTAAGCCTGACGAATTCTGGGTTCAACTAAATTAAGCAACATTTTCACCAGAGGAATTTTCAAAGCCTTTATTATACATTATGAATCTCCTTAGAGAAGAATACATAACACAGTAACTCTCAACGTAAGTTTGACCAAGGAACTTTTTTCTCCCTTTCAGTGTCAGTGTCCTGCGAAAACAGAGCACTGTTGAAATTAAGCATCCTCTATAGGGCAGAATGTTCTACTCGTTGTTGAGGTTGGCTGAATAATTGCCCATCAAACGATATCCAAATCCTAATCCCTGGAATCAATGAATGTTACTTTACATGGACAAAAACAGGACTCTGCAGATGTAATAAAGTTAAGAATCTTGAAGCAAAACCCAACTTAAAAACAGCAGCCAGAGACAGAGATAGATATCAGATTTGGTTATAAGAACAATACATCAGGAAGACATAGCACTCATGAATATTTATGCACCAAATGAAGACGCATCAAAACATAAAAGGCAGTTATTAGCAAATCTGAAAACAGACATTGGTAGCAACATTATAATTGTAGGATACTTCAACACCCCATTTTCACCAATGGACAGAAAATCAGATGGAAAATCAACATGGAAATAAAAACTTACTAGATATTTATAGGGCACCCTAGACACAAAAGCTAAATACACATTCTTCTCAAGTACACACAGAACATTCTCAGGAATAGATCACTGTTGGGTCACAAAGTGTCAATAAATTCATAAAGACTGAAATCATATCAAGCATCTTCTCAATCAAAATGATACTGAACTAGAAACCAACCACAAAAAAAAAAAAAAAACAGGAAAATATTTTAATATGTGGAAAATGAACATTGTACTACTGAATGACTATTTGGTTAATAAGGAAAACAAAAAAGAAATTATAAAATAGCTGGACACAAACAAAAATGAAGACATACTCACCAAAATTTTTGAGACACAGCAAAAGTAATACTAACAGGGATATATATATATATAGAAATACAGCCCCACTTCAAGAATAAGAAGGCAAATAAATACTCTAAACTTAACACTTTAAGGAATTGGAAAAAGAACTACCACCACAAAAAAGGAAAAGCCAGCAGAAGGAAAGAAATAACAAAAATTGGAGCAGAAATAAATGAACTAGAAATCAAAAAGTCCAAAAGAGAAATGGAATCAAAAGTTGGTCCTTTGAAAAAATAAGCAAGATAGACAAACCCCCAGTGAGGCCCACAAAGAAAAAAGGAGGACATTCTAATACATGGAATCAAAAATGAAAGAGAAATTATAACAGATATCTCAAAAATAAGAAAGCGGATCAAAAAAGATTATTATGAACATCTGTATGGCAGTTAAATTGAATACCTCGAAGAAATGGACAAGTTCTTAGAAATATACAACTTTCTAAGACTTAATCAGAAAGAAACAGAAGACCAGTTACAGGCAAGAAAATTGAAACAGTAATCAAAAGTCTCTCACAAAACAAAAGTCCAGGACTAAACAGTTTCCTCGTGAATTCAACCCAATCTTCCAGGATGAACTAATACCTAATCTTCTCAAACTTTTCCAAAAATCTGAGGAGGGAATGCTTCCAAACACATTTTATGAGGACATTATGAGACAAAGACATTAAAAAAAAAAGAAAGAAAGAAAAAAGAAAGATTGGTACAGTGGAATACTACTCAGCAATCACAAAAGATAAACTCATGCCATTTACAACAACATGGATGGAATTGAAAGAGGTTATGCTAAGCAAAATAAGTCAGAAGGAAAAAGAGAAATACCAGATGGTCTCACTTATATGTGGAATATAGAGAAATAAAACAAAGGGTCAGGCAAAAAAACAGGCATAGATGTCTAATTGCAGAACTGAGCTACCAGAGGGTTTGGGAAGTGTGGAGGGCAAAGTTGGAGGTGAGGAGAGAGCAGGGGGAGGCTCAATAGACTGTGGTGGAGAATTATGGGGCCTTGGTGGTGTAGGTGGCATTACAGTAACATACATCTGAAGAAGTAGGCTCCTATACCTCTGCATCATATACAGTTTTGTAAACCAGTATTATCTCAATGAAATTAAGTATTTTTTTTAACAAAGTGCAATTTGCAAAAACAAAAAAGTTAAGGATCTTAGGGGGAACTGAGAAATTATCCAGATAATAGTCCCATGTTAAGAGTGAAGTGGAGAGTGATCTGACACCAGAAAGAAGAGTCTCAAGAAGGCTGTGTGACCAGGAGGCAGAGGACCAGAGTAATACAACTTCAAGTCAAAAAAGGTCAGCAGCTACCATAATCTAAAAGAGGCGGCTTCTCTCCTAGTGCCTCCAGAGGGAGCACAGTCCTGCCAATGCCTTGATTTCAGCCCAGCAAAAACTAATTTGGAACCGACTTCCAGGACAAAAAGAAAAAACTTAGGCTATTTAATCACCAAGTTTGTGGTAATTTGTCACAGCAACCACAGGAAACTAATACAGCCTCAGTGCCAATTGTGGTGTTGTGATCTTTGATGACATTAAATATTCTTAAATGAAGTCAAATTACCCTTGCCTACAATGAGGTCACAATTAGTCTTGGTTAATGAGGTTTCATCATCCACTTATGGGAATAGTATAACTCAGTGGTTAGGACTCTGATCCTGGATTAAACCACCTGGGTTCAAAACCCAGCTCTAATATTTACCAGTTAATTATATGACCTTGGCTAAGGTGTTTATCCTCTTTGTGACTCAGTTGCCTCATCTGTAAATTGGGACTACATTCACAGAGTTGCTTTGTGAATTAGACAAGACCATATATAAAATGAGTAGTTTCTCACACACAACAAGCACTCAGTAAATGAAAACTACCATTAGTGCATTATAATTTTATTGCCAATTAGAGGCAAAAAATCCACTTCCACCCCAAACTGAATCTATTATATGCTTTTATTCTCAGTTTGACACACATCTTTGCCCAATTTCCAGCTTAGGACATTTAAAATAAGCTCAGCAAGGTAAAGGCAGGTGGAAAAGTTCATGCTTCCCTCTCTGAATCACAGCTTTTGGGTATCTAACTTAATAAATATGACAGTTACTAGCTCTAAGATATGTACTTAATGTCATGCATTAAATCTATGTCACTCATTAAAAAGCTAAAGATACACTTTTAGTAGGGGTTACCAATATTAGTTAGGTCAAAGTGTCAGCCTAGGCCAAGTTTCTTAAGTATTGCTAGCCTTTACCTTAATGTTTAGCTAGGCACAGAGCAACAGATAAAATTAGAATGTTAAGCCCTAATAGAGAAATAGCACCAGCACCTGCAAACAACAGGGGAGAAATAGGATTTTTGTGCAGTCTGTAAAAGTCCTCCCTGCATGTTGTCCATCTCTTGGTCTCTCTCACAACCTGCCCCTATTCTCTAGGGACAACCTAAGCATTACCAGCTGCCACACCCTGCAGAGTCACCAGCCCACATAGATGATTAAGAGCTACCATATAGGGCCTCCCGGGTGGCGCAGTGGTTGAGCGTTGGGTTGCGAAGCTGCCCGCAGCCTGTGCAGCGCCGGTTTGATCCCCAGCTGCAGGGCGAGGGTCCCACATGATGCACAGACCTCTCCTGCCGCCCGCTGCTTCCCTCAGCAGTGTACTTCGTCTGCCTGCCTGTTCTGCTCCCTGCTCTGGCTCTGGTGAATTCTCTCACCCTCCCACGCTTCTGACTGTACCCAGTGCTTGTATAAATAAATAAATCTTTAAAAAAAAAAAAAAAGCTTCCATATAATGCCTTATCACAACATGCTTTAAACACTAAGAGCTTTCACTCCTTATGTCTTGAAGAATCTTCTATTAAAATGGAGTTATCTAAGGAAAGTTTATATTTTAATTCTTTACATCTTAGTGTAAAAGAGCCTAAGGGAGGGTTGACATGAGAAGGTAGAATGAGTCTGAAAAAGGATATACAAAAAACATAGTATCAATGCTATTATTTCAGGTGGCACAATCAAGAATTCTTCAGAAAACTGTGGGTCGCATAACCTACTCTACGTATTCTCTAGAATCTGAGTGCAGTAGCATGTGACAGAAAGACCAAATTAGCATTTGCCTGAGGTACTATACAGCAGAACTACAAGGAAAAGGTTAAGATCTACTTAGAGCATGAGAACTAAGAACATCCAACAAAAGTAAACAAAAGGTCACCTCAATTTCCAAGGGCTGCCCCATGTAAACACGTTATCTACCAATACAATGTAAGAGACAGACAACAGAAGGACAGAGATGTCCCATACTTCAGAAGGTGTCCTGTCACAAGAGTTGCCAGGTCATAAAAGGTGAGGATGAAAAAGTGCCGTCCACACAACCAATAGATTTTCCACCCCAAATCATTCTTCCCTGTGAGGAGTGATGAAGAAGAAACAGCTAAAACCAGGGTGACTTGGCAGAGACCAGCTCTAGGGACTAGACTTAAAACAACTTGAAAGTCCAGAGTCTTCCTTGGAGCCTACAGGGAAGAGCAGGCATGTAGCAATAAACACAGGGAGTTGGGGTCTCAGAGGTTAGACAGGAGATCGGAATCTCTATACTGATGACTACACACCCTCAAGCATACAACCACAGACAACTGATAAGTCGGACAGCTCAGGTCACACTAACAAGTTATGATAGATATACCCCCAAGTAAGAGGGCTGTGGATGAAATCAAAAATGCCACACTTCTAACCACATTCAAGAAATACAGAGATGATGCCACTCTCTCAGCAATGATAAACAGATGCACAATTACGCAGCATTTATTTGTCATTAAACACACACAGTCAAGTTGTCCTGGACTGTCAATCAGGGAAAGACAATCCTGGGACACATCAAAACCTCACTGCGGAGTACTAACTCAGAAAACAAGCTAACCTAATGAAAAGTTTACATGTTCATGATTTTTAAGAACAACCTCCTTTATATTTTAATTTCAAAATAGAGACTATAAACCCAATGAGGTCAGGTGTGGCAGAAAAATGGTCAGCAGGTCTAAAAAATCAGAAAGTACACATTTCATCCAAGAGGGCAGCATCTCTCAGTACAAGCAAACTGGCAACCTGGGGACCCTGGGGTACAGGAGCAGGATGCAGAAGACCCTGGACAAATACCTGAGACAGATCTGAGGCTGCCCCAACACAGTTTTTTAGGGAATTACAGCACCACTGACAATGCTTTTAAGGTAATAAAAGTCACACAAGTGAATACAATTCAGTTCCAAGGAATATAAATTAAGAAGTGAAAACCCACTCCCTTCTACTCCCTCAATTGTTAACAGAGCAGATCACTATGTATCCTTCTTTTTCTAGATACACAAAATGTTCTACAAGTTGCCTTTTTCACTTAACAATATGTCACAGACATCCCTCCACATCAGTACATTCAGATCTACTGCATTCTTTTTACTAAACAAAAAGAATACCAACTTTCAGTGCTGGGAGATAACCAGATCCAATCCCTTGGTCAGACCCTTCCACTAAACAGATGGGGTCCCCAGAAATCCTGGATACCTCCAATCACCCAGGAAAGCAGCAAGAGCCCCCAAGCAGAAAGCCACACCAGCAGGTGTCACTAGCACCAAGTCATCATCTTTGCCTTCCAAAAAGAGCTTGTACCAAAAGGCGAAACTACCCACATGGCAGGAGAAAAGCAAGAAGGAAGATAAAATTATCTCAGAGCAATGTAATAGACTGTAATCAGAAGAACCTCAAAAACATTAACTTTGCTTTTTTTAAAAATTAGCAAATATTAAAACACTAAATTCCTCCAAGTTTCCAAATTAGAATCCACGTAGCAGTCACAGTCTACCTACAAAGCACAATTGAAGTAGAATCAATGCAGATTTTCATGAAGTTCACCATCTTCCTGCTTCAAGATCTTTAAGAAACAGGGCAGGACCTGATTTGCAAATAAGCTACGTAGCTGAGCCAGTCAGAGACGCTACTTACTGGTCTCCAGAGTAAATGTAGAGAGAGCTACACTAGTGGAATAAAGGATGGGGCTGAGGCCTCTGATTCAAGGACCATCCTTATATATATATATATATATAGAGAGAGAGAGAGAGAGAGAGAGTGTGTATATATATATGCAATCCTTATATGAAAAAATTGTAAACTTTATATTTTAAATATTAATTCTGTTAGTGATTCAAGATACTGAAAAGCTAATTAAGTATTCAGACCTTCAGAAACTCAAGTTTAGCTTCCAAATATAGAAAAAAATCTATCTAAAAATATAAACTCCCTGGAGGCCAAAGCCTCCTTGCATGGCTAACTTTCAAAACATTTTAGGAAACTTGACCTCAAATTAAAACCAGCATTTTAGCAAGGTTTTTACTTAGAGCCTTTGAGAAACCATTTCTTAGATAAACACAAATTGCAGAAATAATTTGTTCTCTTATCCTATTGCTAGAATTTGCTTTACATAAGAAATGCTTAGAGTTTTTCCTGACATGCTTTATCTTAGCAAGACCATTTACCTATGGCCAAGCTCGAGACAAGTAGTATTTCAGACGCTCCCCTTGGCCTTCCTCTCCATTCCCACATGGGATCCATAAGGAGCACAATCTTGACACCCTGTGTCTTGATTCCCCTTCTGCCCTCCAATTCCTTAGCTTAGGTTCTCATCAAATCTCAGGGGGGCCTGTGGCAAAGCCCCCTGATTCATTCTGTCTCCAATCTTTTTTTTTAATATCATTCATTTTTGTACAATATTTCTCCTTTGGGTGTAGACCCCATGGTTCTCCCTAACCACAGCATCCGTGAACTATCACCATAGTCCCTTGTATTCTTCCCATCTCTGTTCTGACCCTTCTCCTGCTCTCTCCTTTCCTGTATGCCTTAGAGCTATGGTACGCCTCCAAGTTTTGTCTTTTTCCTGGCCCTTTGTTCAGTTTCCCTATTTTCCACCTATAAGTGAAACCATTTGCTATTTTTCTTTTTCCTTCTGACTTATTTCACTCAGCATAATCCCTTCCAGCTCCATGTTGCCCTGCAAAGGGCATGAGTTTATCTTTTTCATCACTGAGTAATATTCCATTGCTCTGTCACTATTCTTTTCCCTCTGTCATTTGTTCTCTACAAAACTGCCTCAGTAACCTCATTCACTCATTCAATAAAGTACTGTTCCAGGAATTGAGGATAAAGCAGTGTGCACAAATTGTGTCCTTACCCTCAGTAGTACCCCCAGAGGAGTATCAGTAAGTGATCAATGTCATATAGAAAAAGAAAGCAGGCAGGGGTAAAGGGACTGCCTAGCAACTGGGTTATTTGATCAAGATGGTCAACAAAGGTCTCATTCTGAAGGGGACATGTGAGCATGTTCTGAAGAATAATGAAGGGACAAACATGTCAGGGGATGAGAATTCTAAGTAGAGATGTCAACAAGTACACCCCAGGAGCAAGGAGGCCACAGTGGCTGGGGCACCATCAGCAGGGAAACAGTCATCAGAGTTGCAGTCAGAGGGCAAGACCAGGAAGGACCACTCAGCACACAGTGAGAATTGGGAGCTAGTTTGGGGTGAAATGAGAACAGTGTATTCACTCTCCCAGAATTTCCTGAGAAGAGGAAAGCGTAATTCTCATGATAGCTTAGAAATCAATGTAGAATCCACTGACAAGTTTGAAACAAGTGCCAGGAATGCTGATATACAGAGGTAAAGATTAAGGACAACATTTTCAAGAACTGGTCCAAGAGCATAGCATATAGGTAAGACGTCGCCCCAGTACAATCGCTCGGTCTTGCTAGTGACTATCACCATGTTCTACATATCTGTTCATGTCCTGTTCATGTCCTGTCTGCAGGTAATGCTGACTTAATCCCGCAAACATAATCAATATAAATAAGCTACTCATCATATGCTTTACACAAATCCTGGTTCAATGTAGTACTGTTAATCTTGCCAGAAGATCCAAATCTTAACACTATTCGAACATTATCAGATAATGTTCAGAGACAATTTCAGTGTTTGAATATTCAGTGCAGGTTAAGTTTTTTATAAACACTACTGAACTTTAGTATTTCTTATTTGTTAAACAATTTTTTTTTTAGATATCCATACTGGGTAAAGAATAATAATGCTGGAAATATTTCAAGAAAGGTAATCCATTAGCTCTTCTTAAGTGCTTCACATCACTGAAATATAAGTATAGTTATTCATTTGGAAAAATGTAAGTCTGCTTTAACCAGTGTGCTTTTAAAAGGAATTAGTAATAAATGGCTTAAATATAGGAATAAAGATCTAGTACATACCCCTCACTAAATATTAAGCAATGTTACTTGTTTACCTGAGGTAGGAAAAAAAATGGTTTTGTTTGTGCGAAGAGAATAGCTCATATCATAGATGATTTTAATGAAAAGAGAAAATTTTAAGAGGAAAATTTAACAGAAGAAATGCAAAGAAAAGATGTAAATGTTAGAGAAATCAGGTCTAGTCTAAAGTGTGAACTAGCAAAAAAAAAAGTTTCAAATCAGGGCAACCAGAAAATACTTTTTTTTTTTTTTTAGAAAATACATTTATTGTTAAAAAAAGGATACATTGATATGAGCACAGGGAACCCAAATCTTTTGTAACAAGCAGCAAGCATGACCGCCTTTCACGCCACAGAAAAACACTAGTTTTGTTTTCCAAGGCTATTTCGCTATACCAACAAGGGAAAGCAGGGCCTCTGGTCACAAGAGAAACATGAGAACTTGTCTGAAATAACCCAAATAAGCAACTTTGAATGAGCCAAACACCACAAGGAAAAATGGCATCTGGCATCTTTTCCTAATGAATTACAGAACTGCATTCTGTCAGTGTGCAAGGACATGGAATTTCAAGGTCTCACCCCTAACAGTCACTGCTTTGGTTTAAGTACATACTGGTCTGAAAGCTACTGTGGACTGCTGCACAATGATCCATTCAGAAAACACCTGGAAAAGAGGATCCTGACTTAAAACAGGCCAGGATGCTAAGGGAAATTGGTAAACACGCCACAGGGTACACATCACTAAAAGGATTGCACAAGGAAGACCCTGCATAAATGATGTTTACTTGCCACAATCTTTTCTTTCCACTTGCTTTTGCTTCCTTAAGAATTATCATTATCTAAGCCACCACTACAAAACCAGGCAGCTAGCCCCCTTCTAGCTGCCAGAGGCAAGCTCAGAACTGTCATTCCAAGGCATTTCAATCACTCATTTTTGTGTGTGCTGCATCATCTGTTATCCTACTTAAAAAGGTTGCCACATATACTCAATGCCCAGGCCACTTTTGGAATGAAGGAGAAAGAGAAAAATGATTTTTGCTATCCTGGCCTGATCTCTGAATATGGAAGCTTTATCAGCTATATACTAGAATAAAACCCACTTTACTCATAAGGAAACTGAGCACTAAAGAAGTTAAGTAACTTACCCTAGGTCATACATGCTGAATATAAAATGCTACCCTGGACTGTCTATTATAAGTGGAATTTTAGCAGCTTTCTCAAGAGACTGAACCTGCCCAAAAGGCACAGGGAATATTTTTCACCAGCAGACAAAACTAAGCTTCTCATATAGTGAACTCGGGTAGATAACCACTTCTCGAATGGGATATAAAAGGCAAGTAGGGGGCAAGAATATTCAATGCATGTCCCATCAAAACCCATTCTCTCCTATGTAAAATTAAAGGATTAAAATTACAATTCAACTATGTAAACAGGAGGAAGCATCTGACACCTCTTCTTTAAACACAGGAAAGGAACGTTTTTTTAAGTCAGAAAAAAGGAAATAAAGCAGGTATAAATAGCTCAGCAAGAATGTGGTTTCTTAGTGAGAACTTTCACAGTTTTTCCTTCAATTTGTTATATATACCCATACTTGTGCATACAAGTTTGTACAGATGTGTGTATACACATTGCTTTACATTTTTTTTCTTGTTGATTTTAGCAATACAACTGCCAGGCCTTAATGCAAGGCATTGAGGAAAGCAAGCAAAATTACCCACAATGCCAACTTTAAGTCAAATCAATGAGGAAAGAGAAGTCCTCTCCAAACAACACTAGTGACCCAACTTTTGTGGTAAGAGACCTGACCATAAAAGCAACAACCATAAAAGTATCTTACTTTGATCCAGTAACCCCATTCCTCTAAACACTGTGATCATTTAGTGAATTTCCTTCTACTCTTCAAATGGTCTTTTCACCCAGTTTTGATCACAGGCCTACCCACTACATAGTTTTCCTAACAATCATTTTTTTTAAAAGATTTTTTTATTTATACAAGCACTGGGGTACAAGTCAGAGGTGTGGGAGGGTGAGAGAAGTCACCAGAGACAAAGCAGGGAGCAGAACAGGCAGAAGGACTGAAATACACTGCTGAGGGGAATAGCGGGCAAGACAGGAGAGGTCTGCCACGCCATGTGGGAATCTCCCTGGCCGGCAGGGAATGGAACCAGCACTGTAGAGGCTGCGGACAGCTTCACAGTGCTGCGCTCAACCCGCTGCGCCACCTGGGGGGCCCTCCTAACAATCATTTTTAAAGGCTGCATTATCTGGCAAGGAACCACAAGCATTGGGATAGAACAGTCCTCTGTGTCTGTTAATAGCTTTATGTTTATAATCACATATTGTTATTCAAGACTGGTCTACAAGCAATCAGGGTGAGCAGAACTTCATACATTTTAGTTCTAGTATTGAGCAGATATAACTTTGAAATCCACACTTTAAGAAGCAGTTAACTGATAACGTCAGTAGTGAAAAATAAGACTAAATTAAAAGACCTGGTTCCTGAACCTTAAACCAATGGTATGACATGAGGAAAATCAAGATTTCTCTAGGTCTGTCTTCTCAACTGTGATAGGGCTTGTTTATGTATATATATGTTTTTTACATTGTTGTTCATTTTGTATAATGTTTGATTTCTCCCCTCAGGTGTAATCCCTGTAAAATCCCCACCACCAAATCACCCGTGAACCATCACCATACTCTCTTGGGCTCTTTCCTCCCCTATTTTGACCCCTCTCCCTAACCCCTCCCTGCAGTATGTCTTGGATTTATAGTTTGCCTGCTAGTTTTATCTTTTTTTCTTCTTCTTCTGATCCCGTGTTCAGTTTTCCTATATTCCTCCTATAAGTGAAATGATCGACATTTTTTCTTTTTCCTTCTGATTTACTTCACTTAGCATAATCCCTTCCAGCTCCATCCATGTTGCTGCAAATGGCATGACTTTATCTTTTTTGATTGCTCCATAGTATTCCATCGTGTGTGTATATACCACATCTTTTTGATCCAGTCATCTGATTTGGGGCATTTAGGTTGTTGCCATATCTTAGCTATTGTAAATAGTGCTGCAATAAACATAGGAGTGCAGGTTTCCTCTCAAACCAATGGCTTTGTTTCCTTTGGGTAGATTCCTAGGAGTGGAATTGCTGGATCATCTGGTAGGTTCATTTTTAATAATTTGAGGGTCCCACACAAAACTTTCCATATGGCTGGACCAGTTTACATTCCCACCAGCAATGTTAAGAGGGAGGAACATACATTTCTCACAAACAGTCCCAGAACGCATGTGTATGCATGCATATACACACACACCACCCCACCAAAACCTCTCTACCCCCCACCCCAATTTACACAGGTAGACCATGCTTTGAAAAATAATGTCATAGAAACTACATTGACAGAGTTCATCTCCTTTAAATCACAGCCTCAATGTTATCTTCAAGCTGTCTAGGAACAGGAAAGCTTTTAGGATGTCACTTTGTCCCTGAGTTCCCAAAATTCCACTTTCAAAACTGACCTCCCTGCTCTGATCTGGTGACTAGTGTGGCCCTTGGTGAGTCCTAGCTCTTCCTCAGCAAAAGAAAACCTCAGCAGAAAAGTTCCTGACAGCTTCAACAACTCATTCCCAGCACCAACTATCTACTTTGAGAGCATCAGAGCAATAATTTCACTCATGAACTAGTAAGCAGCTCATCAGATGCCAGCTTCTATGAGGCACTCTGCAGCATCTAAAAGCATGTGGCAGTACAGTGATAGGCCACCGGGGCCAACGACTTGGCCCTGATTATCACTGCTTTTGAACTCATCATTCTCTGGCCAGATGGAAAGCTGGACTTGCCATATTCCAAAGACCATGCCTACAGGAAGGGCACTCTGCAGACACAGGCCAAGCTGTCTTTTGATTACTGAAATAAAACAAGGCGAACAGGCTGCTAATTCAATTGATACCACATTTATTTTATTTATTTTTTTGAGCAACTACACCACATTTAAACCAAACTTCTCTAAAATACTACCCTACTGAAAACCACGTCAAATCCTCTTACATAAGACACTCTTTTAATGAAACTCATTTCCTATGCAATCAGTCCCATAGTGACTGGGGGTTTAAGTTACAAGGATCCACAGGTGCAAGGCTTCTGGTTACACTGGTGCATGCTTTGGAATCAAGGTGCTGACAACTTACCTCCAGGTGCCAGAGGCATATGGATGGCAGTTTCCAGGCTCTCGGGCCAGCCCATATACCAGACTCACAGATAAGGAATTACAGGAAGCGTGGGGGACTACGCCTTACACAGAAGCAGATACCAGATAAGGCTTTATGAGACACCAGACCACAGGCCAAGCACAAATAACCTGTTGTCCAGCCTGGTGTTAA
The DNA here is from genome assembly GCF_964194135.1 of Talpa europaea. NCBI lineage: Eukaryota > Metazoa > Chordata > Mammalia > Eulipotyphla > Talpidae > Talpa > Talpa europaea. The sequence continues at coordinate 59,744,815 of NC_140077.1, forward strand.
AATGCAGAGCACAACACCCTTACACCCAAACATGTTTCTGTTCCAGTCATGTGAGCATTCATGTTAATCATTTACAACTTGTGTGTTAGAGTGCGGGCTTTCCTGAACCCATTGAAGAGGAGACAGAAAAGATTTGGCACAGTGTGAAATATAACAAATGCTACAAGGCAACAACTAATGCAAGTCAGTGGTGTGGTTCCCTTTGGAGGACAGAGAGAGAAGCATGAAAGAGAAGGCAGCACTTCTAGAGGGCTCAAAAATCTGTTTCTTGGTTTGGTGATGGTAACTTGTATTCACTTGATGATCGGGAACTTTTGTCTTGTGTATTTTGATGAAACTGCAAGATTTTTTTAAAAAGGCACCTGCAAAACCAGTGTTCTGGCCTTTACTTTGATCACACACCCACTCACAGCCACTGGGCCAATCAGACGACAAGCACATGTGATGATCCCAACCGTAAAACATCCCCACTGGCAACCACACACCCAGCAGCACAGTCATTAGCACTTTATGGGCAAGAGAAAACATCTGAGGATGAGAATTACTCAGATAATGGATTACAATAATGTTTCGGCTGTTGTAAAAGAAAAAAAAAAATGGCATAGAGCACAGAAGAGACAAGAGCAAATAAGCAGATTACTTTCAAAGGTTACTCCACATAAGGCTTGCCCTGCGAGCCCTTTTTGGCCTGTGCCTCTGGTTTGTCCTAGGGCCGGTTGCAGTTTGTTTTAAGATTTATTTATTTATGCATATAAGAACCAGGGTACAGGCCAGAGGTGCAGGAGAGTGAGAGGATTCACCAGAGACAGAGCAGGGAACAGAACGGGCAGACTGACGAAATACACTGCTGAGGGGAGCAGAGGGCAAAACAGGAGAGGTCTGCCGAGCCATGTGGGTTTCTCACTGGCCGGCGGGGATGGAACCCGCGCTGCAGAGGCTGCAGACAGCTTTACAGCACTGTGCTCAACTGCCTGTGCCACCAGGGAGGCCCTGGTGGCAGTTTTTGCCCACCTCCTAGGACCTATTCTCCTCCCTCCAGTATTATAAATGCTGAGGGCTGGGAAGAGAGTTAGCATAGGTTTTCTTCTTATCCTAGGTAGACTTTCAACATTTTACCTCCCCAAATTTTCCCTTTGTCAAGCTTTTGATCAATTAAGCAAGGTGTTAGGTACAGTTGCCTGCCCTTGGTAATTATTAAGGGAGCAGGAACAGATTATTCTACTTTCCATGCCCAGGCTTGTGACAGTATTTGGAGCCCAGTAAACATACAAGGATATTTGAAAAATGGAGAAAAAAAAATTTTCTAAAAATTAAGCTATAAGATGCTTATACAAAACCCTGTGTCCACAACCATCTATACTGACACTGAGGAATTCCCTACTTCCAAACAGCATATTACAATGCAATCTACTTCTGACTTCATCTGCTGGAAACAGAAAATAAGCAATACCCCCTCTGGCGGGGGGGGAGACTGGGAAAGAATTCTTAAATGCTGCCATTTATGTTACACTAAAGATACATCTCAATAAGGCATGGATTTAGGAGTTAGGTAGCAATGGGTTAAAATCCTAACTCTGTCATCACATGGCCCAGAGAAGTCACTTAACCTCTCTGAATCCTCCACTCTGCCACAAGGTGCAAAGTTCTAGGAATGATAGAGCATCTGACCCCTCTTCCTCTACTCAGCTTCAATATCTCCACCTTCTTCCTCCGAGAGTGATAGAAAACTTAGCAAATGGTGGCATCAGACATGCTCTCTGTTTGGGTCTCACCCTTACTGGGTGAATACTGGTGGAGGAGAGCCCTCCCCATCAGAGGTGCTGGGAATACAGGTCATCACTTTCTCCCTCCCAGGCATTAATGTGTGGACAATCACGCTCCCATGCAGGAACCACGAGTCTGGAGCAAGCAACACAAGGAGACAGGATGGAGAGAATGCAGCTGGGGCAGAGATAATGGGGCGTGCAGGACCGGCTAAAGGCAGCCACGCGTCCTCACTGGAGGGCCACAGAGCAGTGGTAGCTCTCTGCTGGCATGGGCCAGGTCCTGCTGTGGTTCTGGCAACCTAGTCTCCTTTGGTAACCACTTGACATTCCTTCATAAATGCTTTTACTGCTGAAATTCTGATTCACAACCAAGAGCACATGAGCAGGGTAGAAAATTTCTGACCACCTCTGGCTTTCAGAAGCACAAGAGGATGACAGAAATAAAACTTGATCAAAAGATGTCAGAGATGTAACAGCTTAGAGACAAAATGAGCAAAAATCCACACTACAAAAGTGGGAGTCAATGAGTTCGCCCTCCACTTTTTTTTTACCTTTGTTTTTTTTCCTTTGTTTTTGAAAACAAGCTTTCGCATTTGCTTGACACAGTGGGAGATGTTACAACCAGAAACATATTGATTTTCTTTGTTTTATTCTGTCAACAAGTTCTTCTGTTCTCAAATTTCTCTCCAAATCTTATAAACTAGAAGGCTATGGATTATTAAATTCCTCAGTGTTCAGTTTAACAGGTCTACTATGGACAAGGACTATGCTATATGCATTTATGGCTAAACTCAACAAATGGAGACATTTCAATTTAAATCTAACAAGAAATTCTGTAATTAGCACTTGAAATTTTTATTTTTAACACACCAGGATAATATTTTGTGAGTAGTCTGGGTTACAATATAAAAACATTCCAGTGTTACAAAACCAAAGGGTTTCAATGTGGTAACTAAGAGCCAAATGCAAATCATCCCAGTAAGGGTCTACGTGAACCACAAGCTACTGGTGTTGCTTTAAGGTTTTCAATCCGTTACTTAACAGTGTTGATTTCTATGAAAAATTGGAAGATTGGCTGCCCCAATTCCCGCTTGGGCCACCATCTGGCAACACAGAGCGGATCCCGGCAGCACACAGCTCTCGGGTGAGTCACAGGACCCAGCCACTGCTGGTATTTAACATCCAATTTACTTCACCAATTTATGTTATCTGTCTGGCCCCAAAAGCATCTGAGTTTAGCATTTTTGTTTTACATACAGCATAAACGTGAGCTGTGAAAAAGTAGACACACATTCATTTCAAATGCTTCCAAGTTTCCTTTTTCCACAGAGTGAACAAAGGGTAAAAACATCCTTCCCCCCTTAAACCTTCCCTGGATGTTAGACTTTCCAGAAACATTACATCTTTAAAGTACTGATTTTATCACTATATTTGATCACTATACACTTAAAGGTTTGCTTTCAGAAATGATAAAATGTTGTCATGCCTCCCCACTTTACTCACATTTCCACCTTTCAAGTATAGGGAGGAATCTGGGGGACATTTGTCTAGTTCACTAGATTAAAAAGCAGCTGACAATTCCTGAACACTTTTGCAGTAACTATCACATTGCAAACAGAGATATTTATTTTGATTTATTTCAAATTTCTTTCTTGTCCCATTAAAAGGACAGAGAACCAAAAAGAAGTTGAAAATAATAGCCACTTAATAACAACTGGTGAATGCTTGAATCAGGAAGCAACAGAACAAAGGGAAAACACACCAAAGAACAAACTAGCATTGTTTTTGAGCCAGAGGGAGTCATGCTGTCTACTACCCAGAGCCTCCAGCTGCCTGAATGCCCTTCCTTTACCATGTCCAAGCCCATGCCCTCAAAACTCCCATCACTTCCAGCCAATTCATAGTTCTTAGCCTCCCCTGCCTAAACCTTCACCAAAGATTGATTTAAAAAAAAAAAAATTAGGGCCTACCCTGGTGGCGCAGCAGTTGAACGCTGGGCTGCGAAGCTGCCCTCAGCCTCTGCAGCACTAGTTCGATCCCTGGCCGCAGGCGAGTGTCCCACATGGCACGCAGACCTCTCCTGCCACCTGCTGCTCCCCTCAGCAGTGTATTTCGTCGGTCTGCCTGTTCTCTTCCCCACTCTGGCTCTGGTGAATTCTCTCACCCTCCCATGCTTCTGACTGTACCAAGTGCTTATATAAATAAAATAAGTAAATCTTTAAAAAGAAAAAAAAATAGCACATACAAACTTATGTACATATTTCTGGGATTATTTTTCCCCTAGATACATAAGAGAGGTCAACCTACAATGCATTTAAGTGGTATTTCTATGTCCAAAAGAAGTGAAGGCTATAAGCACTGCCTTGTAATAAACAGTATAGCTTAGAAATGTGTTTTTTGGAAGGGACGGACACTAAGGATGCCATGGAATGCAGGCAACATGACATGGCAGAAGAGCACACACTCTGGAGTCAGCAGTTTTTTTTCTAGCCGGGAGGCAAGAGAACGTGGTAGATAAAGTGTGGAATTCAGATATGAATGGAGCTAGAGTCAGTGATGACTCATTTACAGCCATACACCCTGGACAGGCAGCTATACCTCCCAAGAGGCTTCATGTTCCCTTCAAAGAAGTAGGAGGAGTGATCTCCACTGTAAGAGGCTGGTAGGAGAGCTTGTGACAAGACCCCCCAAAAAACCATCCAGTGTGTCACAATGGCAGCTAATCTTCTGGCTGCTTTTCAAGGTCTTGGGCTGATTGAGGAATTTATGGTTACATTTCTGACACACCACTGCGTCAGCCCATCCAGGGAAAGATGCCATGAGAACTAATGGAAAACTTTTCCAGACTGCCTGGTTTCTCCTTTCCAGAAGGAAGGGCAGGTACCATGGAAGGCACTACCCTCATGGTCCTTAATCTTTACCCTATCCCTCCTTATTAGCAGGGAAAGATAACAACATCTCAGTCTTGATGCCTTAGCAGCAAAAGCAGTAAAACACTAGGGCTCAATTATATAAACTCTCTTGCAGTAAATCTGTTCTTGAGTCTCAGGTTAATTCCTATAATGTTAATAATTCAAGGGAAATTAGCATTCCTTGTGGACTTCAATTATCCTGAATGTTTTTTTTCTTTTTTCAATTATCCTGAAAAAAAAAAAATCAACATAGTTTGACCTCTATGTGGATAGCTAGTGCCACTGCACACACATGAAATTCTTCTAAAATGTGAGAATAAAGATCCAGTGAGTGAAATGAGAGGCAATCTCAAGGTCTCTGTGCTGTTGCTCAGTACCTATAGTTCCCATTAGGGTCCGAATACAGAGTACAGGTCCTTTGATTCTCTGTTATATCAAAAAGGGTAAAAGAAATTGCTTCTGCCCACGATCCTTCTGGGCAAGCTAACTGCCAAAACAGTCTTGGTCTTTGGCAATAATTTTACCAAGTCCAACTACAAACACCAGTTACCAAATTACTGACAAAAGTAGAAAGACGCGTAAGTGCCTAATAAATTCAGTTTGTATTAAAAACAAGCCCTTTTTCCCTTACTGGAAAGAGCAAACCTACAAAGGTAAACAGGTAAAGAGACACATCTTTATGAGGCCATTGACCCAGTCCTGAGCAACCCATACTCCCCACCCCAGAGAAATGACATGTACCAGCAAATGCCCATTTTAATAGTTAAGACTTGAAGAGAACACAGAGAACATTACGAAAAGACAAAGGCTTAAGAGTCAGACGGTTAAGAACTAAGAAAAGCAAATTCGAATCTGGATACCATTCAAACAAAGTTTGGCATCCTTTCCATTTCCCTGCAGTAAGCGCTGCTGTATCTGAGAAGGAAGCGGCATCACACAGTGCCTAGCACATCACAATACTTGAGTGTAAGTGTATAGAATAATAACTGTAGGCTGTCTATTTAGCACTTACAATGTGCCAGGGACTGTTCTAACCACTATAGATATACAGTGCACATGTATATATACACATGTATATGTAACAGATACAAAAATCTGTATATTTACAGATATAAAAGTCAAACATTTGTATATATGTATATATGTATTTGTACTAAACATGCAAATATATATAGAGGCTCACATAATCCTTAAAATAACCCTGAAGCAAACAACATGCCCATTTTGCAACTGAGAAAAAACTAGAGTTGAGAAGGTTAAGTAACTTTCCCACAATCACAGTCCAAGAAGCTAGGATATCTGGCTTACAGATTCAAAATTTAGACTCCTAAATGTCATATGTTACCAAAGAAGATTCTGACAACTGAACAGCCACGCAGGAAAATGAGAGAGAATCCACCATCATGCATCCTATAAAAATTCTGACCTCAGGGCTAGCCAGTCACCCCTGAACTTGAAACAGAATCATATTGGGCATTTCCTGGCTACCTGACCACATTGTATTCTCAGGCTCACAGGAGAAGCCACCTTCTTCAAAGACTTGCATCCCTTCTTCCAGGCAAAATGAAGCAAGTCCTGAAACTGCCACTATCATAGGATTGGATTTGTAAACAAGAATACTAGAATTCAAAAAAGATAAACATGTGCAATTTGCAGCACATGGATGGCACTGGAAGGGATCATGCTCAGCGAAATAAGCCAGAAAGAAAAAGAAAAATACCGGATGGTCTCACTCATAGCAGGAATCTAGAAAACTTAAATAAGGGACCAGGAAAATGAATAACTATAAGAAAGTGAAAATCAAAATCAACAAAAAACTATGAACGAGAGATACTTTTTGGGGGGTGGGGGGTGGGAGGGGAGGGATTGGGGTCAGAATGGGGAGGTTGCAATTGTATGGGGAATATAAAAATAAACTTTACTATTTAAAAAAAAAAGAATACTAGAGGCCTGTTTTACACAGGGTTCCCCTAACAACTGAGGAACCAAATTCAACGCCGTCTTTTGTGGGGAGGGGAAGAAGTGAAATTCACCTGCTCTCTGTACACCAACATAACACAAAAAAGGAACACTGTCCTAATTCTTTGCCCATAAAATGGCAGAAATCCCCTGGAAGTTCTGCCATTCTCAAGGTCTCTTCAGATGTGTATATGTGTGGCAGGGGTGGGGGATAAAGAAAGGAGTGACAAGGGACAAGAGGTACCCTCCACCACAGCAGCATCACAGTCATTTGTTTTGCAGACTGAGTTTTTGCAAAATATATTATTTGAAGAACAAGTTCCATCACTAAAACTATAACTCTGGCCTTGCCAAAATTAAAAGGAAACAAAGAACTGTAAAGGTACATAATTGTTAAAAATTTTTAACTAAATAAAAAAAACATTATGAATCTGCCAATTAGAAAGTAATCCTTTTTTTCCTCTTAACTTCTTTTTCTCTATGATCTTCTCTTGTCCCATACTTTCCTGTACTTTTTTCTTTTAATATATACATAGTAATGAAAAAAAAAGAGAGGTCCTGCCTCATTTATCTAAAACAGAACACAAACCGGAGCATGTAGCACTAAGATAAAACCCTCCAGAAGATCTAGAGCCATACCAGCTTTCCTGAGAGCTCCCTCTTCTCTCTCCACTGCCATTGGCAGTATCATGCTTGGGGCTCCAGGGACACACACATTCCATCTTGAAAACTTTGGCTAACCATGGCAAAACATTCCAATATCTTCTGAGAAGTTTTTCCTAACTTCTATAGGAAATCAAAAGAAAAATAAAGCAAAGAAGTAAATCTGTTCATCTACCAAAACACCCATTTCTCATCTTCCCAGAGTTATTTTACTCCCAAGGCCCCAACCCCATTCCATATACTACCTGAATTTTCTCCATTGAAAAATCACCCTCTAAGGCATCAAACTGCCTTTGCTAGAGTGGGCAGGACCCCCAGAGACTTTCTTGACCAAAGCTAAGAAGGAGGTCGTAACCCCACAGACACATAACATTCTCACTCAGCCTTAGCTTCTCATCCCAAACTGCCCAAAAGGTGGGTGAGGGATAGGTAACTCATCCTGCAGGTGAGATCCAACTTTTATAAACACAAATATGAGCAGTCTATCCTTGCTTTGGACCCAACAGTAACCTCTCAATGTTATAACCAAGGCCTCCGACAAAGAGCTGCATACTGGGGTCTCTTGTAATAAGTCAGCAACCTCTGAAACCCCTCACCAAGTGATCTCAGAGGCTCCCGCTCCTTCTTAAAAGTCACTCTTGTCCACAATGCCCTCCCAGTAGCTACCACAGCTGCAGATGAAGGAACATACCCCAATTTGGCAGAATAGCCAAATCCACAAATGCCACTCTTTCTTCTCAATCCCCTCCAAGAAAAGGGGGCTCCCACAATGGACAGAATATTTCATTCACACTCTTGTCTGAAGAGCAATTTTTCCCATGAAGACACTGGGCTGTTAAAATTCTCAAGCAGATGAGGGACCTATTCATGACAATTTCAAGTGACAAATGACAAAGCTGTTGTTTGTCTCATAGTTTTTGAATCACAAAATCACCTATCTCATAAATTCAACCCTTAATTTCCTAATAGCACTTCTGATGTCATCACCCATTACACTAAAATGTATATTTGTGATAAACTTGAAACAATAAAAGCTCATTAAAGAATACAAATAATAATGCTCACATACTTGTGCCACCACCATGTTGACAACAGAAACCTCAAAGGATTTTAGTGTAATAACCAGTCAATAATAGCCACCTTGTAGGCATATGTTCTAAATCACCTGGAAATTATGTTTTTAGTTCTTCCTGGGTTCTTCATTCAGTAGTGTATAAATACCACACAAAGTTGAAGTTTCAAGTCTTGGGGACTTATTAGTTTCAGTAAGAGGAGGAACTGGCAGCTTCTGCAAAGAACATCTGTAGTTCTCCTTATAATTAAAAAAAAAAGGCCTAATTTCCTTTGCTAACTCTCAAAATTTAGAAGTCCTTTGCAACATTCAGGCTGCTTCAGTTAAACTGTGAATAGTCCAGGAAAAATTTTTCCCATGGGTGGAAGAAGGACACAACTCTGAAAATCAATGAGGATGAAGATACACAGGAAACCCAGGCTAAGCCCTGGTCAGCTAACTTGACGTCTCTTGTAGGCACCCTCTTAGCACTAAAACTCTGCTCTATACCTGCCAAGTATGGCACATAGTTCTGACCGTTACTTCACTACCATATATACATTAAGAGACAAGAAGACAGACTTAGAAAGCATGGAGAAGAGACAGAAGTAAAAAGAGAGGAGATGTGAATTAACAAAAAGGATCCCTTCCTCCCCTGTAAGAATTCCCAATTTATTTCTTTTTAGTTTATAAAAACTCAACAAACAAATCAGACATCTCTGTAATATGTGCTTCCTGTTCATTTTAATTCAGCCTCAATAACTAAAATTAGCCCTAGGTTGTCAGCTTTAATAACAAGAGTAAGTGACTTTCTAAACTTAGGAAATCTATGAATCCAAGTTCCTCAAAGGTTTGTCATAATTAAAGGTCAATGCTTTTAAGCAGAAAGCAATTTCTCAGCTTTGTACACGGCCCTGCACAAAAAGGAGAATTAGCTTGGGCAAGCTTCCCCAGCAGTCAGCATTGGAAATGAGAAGTTTTCCTTTCCTTTCCCAGTGATGAAGTTAGGGCTATTGAAGTTAGGAGCGACTGCTTAGAGCTGCAAGTCTTCTGAAGAGATCTTCTGCTATCTAATCACCACCCAGGCCAGGAAGCACAATCTCGGTACCGCATAACGATCAAGACATTCCTCCGAGGGGCTGTACTCCAGCATGGATATTTGATGGTGGATACGGCCAACATTCAGAGAGCACAGGAGCAAGTGACTGTATCACCACAAGCATATCATGAAATTAAGCACAGGTCAGCTGGCCTACATTCGCCCTCCTAAAACTGATTATACTTTGCAAGGACCTGCTATCAGAAGTAAGGCTAACAATAGTTTTTTAACAACTCTTTGATCATCTGAGTTTGAATGTTTTGTTGAAGCATTTACTGGGGATCAAAATCACAAATTCAGCCTCACTTGCAGTGCCGTATTTATATGCAATCTCTCTGGCCTGCGGGAATGCCTTTTGTGGGTGGTCAAGGACAAGCGGCATTAAAGCCTATTATTTAGCTTTTCATGTAAGAAGGCTTAATGTGTCAGCTGCATTTTAATCTAAGGATTATATGCTTACTTTCAGAAAATTCCTTTTGGAAACATCAATAAGGATTTTTTTTTTTGGGGGGGGGGGAGATTCTTATTTCTCACTAAGTCCAATTATTTATAAATGTATTGGAATGTTATACCTGTAATAAAAGACTTTACCTAAGAAAGAGGCAGTTACTGCAAGGTCAGCAAGAAAGCAAAATCTCTGCTGAGACTATCTAAATATATATCATACCTTGAAAATAAAAAGAACGTCAGCTAAGGCTGGCCACCGCAGGACCACATCTTACCATTCCCCAATGCTGCAAACCTGCCCTGGATTTCTTTTAAAGACTTCCATATTGGCTTCCAGTTAAAGACTGTGGATGAACACACATTTAATTTCTCTCCCTCCTGAAACCCTAATACAAAAAACAATTACTGCTTTTAAAAGTCATACATCCACAAGGACAAAGAGGAGAGATTAAAATTTCCAACATTAAAGCTAGAAATCAAATAGCCAACTGCAACTGATTAACAGAGCCAAAGCAGCCTTGTTCTCCAAATGTTGAAGTACCATTCTTAAACATGAACATTCAAGAATCATCAGATACATAAACCATCTAATGTGGAAGACAGAAACAAACAGGAAAAAAAACAACTTAAAAATTACGCAGAAAAGGAAATTAATGTCCTCAGAGAGCAAAGAAGAAAATACTGAGATATAACAAAAGATTCTTTAAAATAGAAGCATTCAGAGAACAACTACCAAAAAAAAAAAAAAGAGTTGTCAGAAAATAGAAACATGATGACAAGCATGAAAAATATAAGAGTTAGAGAGTAAAGTTGAACAAATATTTAAGAAAACAGATTAGAGGAGAAAAGATATTCCAGGACAAGTCAACATCTAACAAAAATTTCAGAAGGAAAAAACAAAGCTGAGAAGAAAACTCAATAACGATATACTGCAAATGCTTCTATATTAAGGACTTGCGTTTCCAGGCTGGAAGTGTCCATGTGGATCACAGCACAATAAATAACAGACCCTACCATCACCACCACAAAAAAATATTATGAAAAATCAGTCACGTACACAGGACTGGGAATCAGAAGGTATCAGACGTCTCACCATCAACATTAGAAGCCAGAAAACAGTGAGCAACACATTTACTAATCTGAGGTTCAGAAATTTCCAACCTCCAGGTTAGAAATTCTACACCAGGCAGACTATAACTTAAATATGAATGTGACGTTCTCAGAGATATAACAACTTAAAAGTCTTACCTGACGGAACTTTTGGTAGGAAGGTTCCAGAAGATATGGTTTGCCAGAATGAGGGAGTAAACCAAGAAAGACAAGAATATCTGGTGAGGGACGCGGGGAGGCTCATATAGGAGCAGGAAAAAATGGTACTTATGGAAGAGTCTATCTCAAGATATGAGGCACAGCAGACAGGAGAGGAGGCAAGACTGGAGCATAGCATAAGACTCCAGGGAAGAGTTCATCAAGAAGACCAAGCTGATAAAACATCGAATTGGTAAGACAATAATTGCCTGAAGATCCTGGGAGAAGAGCCACGTGGAAGGATGTTTGTGGTTAAATTAGTGGTTAAGTGCACAGATTATTTTAAATAATTATTAACTCCAAGGAAAACAAAATTTTGCGCAGGGAAAGTTAAAGCAATCAAACTATAGGTATTGTGACTCTTATTTACACAGTGTAAAATAGACACCAAATAAGAAATTGGGGGTGGAAGGGAAGAAGCACAGCAGTATAAAGGGAACAAGTCTTGTGCAGCTATACAAGCTTGGAAAAATCAAGCTTGTATAACGTTACTAAAAATAAACACTAACTTAAAAAAGATTTGACTTAACACTTAGCATTTCATTACAATACACCTTACAAAACACTCTCAGCCATCTCTAACTATTTCCTGTTTACGACAACTCTGCAAATTAGATTAACCCCTTTACAGAGAGGAGGAAACCACCAAAGCGGTATTAGGAAACTAGAGGGCCTCCCCTGGTGGCGCAGGTGGTTGAGCTCAGTGTTGTGAAGCTGTCCGCAGCCTCTGCAGCGCGGGTTAGATCCCAGCCAGCGAGATTCCCACATGGCGTGGCAGACCTCTCCTGACTCGTCCACTGCTCCCCTCAGCAGTGTATTTCAGGCAATCTGCCCGTTCTGCTCTCTGCTCTGTCTCTGGTGAATCCTCTCATCCTCCCACGCATCTAGCCTGTACCCCGGTTCTTGTATGCATGAATAAATAAATCTTTAGGGGAAAAAAAAAAACTTGATCAAAGTGACACAGCAGCAGCAAAGTGGCAGATTCTGGACTAAAGGGAGGAGAGGCACACAAGGTTATGTTGGAGATGTACAATACAGCTGATATTAAAGATGTGGGTGGAAATCTAGAAGGACAGGAGTCAAATCAAATTCTGGATAATACTCATCTCTTTTTTTAAGTTTACATTACTTTGTATGATGTTCATACAAACTTGAGTATGTATGATCATCACCTTATCTACACCTAAAGTACATGTAGATAAGGTATCCAAGGTAATCAAATTAAAACAAACAAAGCAGGAAGGTGACTCACAGAGCCTATGGGAGAAAGGAAAGAAGAGTATTTTAATAAGTATGCAGTTTCAAATTTGCAAGATGAACTTAAGTGTGGAGATCTGTCTCACAATGTGAATATACCAACATCATTGAACTATACACTTGAATACGGGTAAGATGATAATTTTTGTTACATGTTTTTTACAATTAAAGGAAAAATCACTTGGAGGGACTATTAAAACAGTTATTGTTAGACCTCACCCCCAGAGTTTCAATTCAGTAGATTTGGGTGGGACCTAAGAATTTCTACTTTAACCAGGGACCGGTTGAGGCTAATGCCACTGTTCCAGGGACCCATGCTCTGTATCAAAGGTTCCCAATCCTGCATCCACAGTAACTTCACTTGAGATACCAGACAAGTGAATAAAATCATAAGGGCTGGGGCTTAGCGGTAGATTATTCATCGGGACAAGGAGTGCTTTCAAAGACTTAAAGGCAATTATAACATGCAAGCAATTTGAGAGGCTTGGCCTGGCCTGACCCACACTGCCTAGCAATACAGGAGGTGACTGTGATGAACCGGCCTATAACCACTCAGTCACCTCCTGGCTGAATCTTAGCGTCTCACCTATAGAATAATGGCCATTGAATAGGATCATCAAGAGAAATCAGTGCCCATCACACAATGTTACTGACATTACAAGAAACAAGGTTGACCTTGTTTCCTCAGCTATAAAATGGGGTCAGGTTAAAGACAATGAAGAAGCCATTAATATTCAATTCCAGACAACACAGCAGGCAGAGACTTCCCAAGGAGTTAAGAACAAAGTAAGTGGGATTAAATCTAACAACCTATTATGATTCCCATAAGCATTTGGCAAACTGAGGGTCTTTTCTACAGAATTAGTGGCTAATCCCCTTACTATGAATAGGTGTTGTTATTTGGAATATAAATACCATTATAAAGCCAGGTGTGGAAATCAATACTCAAAACACCACCACCTTCATCTAAAGAAAGAACACACTACTGTGTGTTCAGACAGAAGCTCAAATTCCTGAAGACATCTACAATGGTAAATAATTTCTTGTCAAAAGAAGTTGAAAATAAAGACAAAAGCACAGTTTGCTCATTCAAGAAATTCTGACATGCCTCACACATCCTAGATGTGGTGGCAGCCAGGAAGGACAAACCTCTCTGAAGGACAGTTTTCTATGCAGTGAAGCAGGCAAGTCAGGCCATGGAGCAAGCTTTGGGAAGACTGAATAGCATCATTTGTCCTCAAAAACACTACAAGGAAGGCCAAAATTGGGGTTTTATTTCCTTACATGTATAGTTGCATATATGGGGGTGTATAACAGATTATCACAGTGATATTTTAAGTTTCCAGCATCAAGGCCACAGAAAGTACCAAGAAATCACTGTCTTTGACCTCAGAAAGCAGCATAATCCTCCTTAAATATAGGGGTCATGCCGAAGTCTGACTCCCCAGGACAAGCCTCCTTCATTAAGTCATTTGAATAATTTCCCCCCAAAATTCTTAAATTGTGGGGAAATATTCTTAATAAGGAAAATATTCTTAATATTTTCTTAATAAGGAAAATTCTTATTAAGGAAAATATTCTTAATAAGGTGTCTATTTCTTGGTAGAACTGGCTAAAAGACCTTGAAAGCAGCATTCTGGGGTGGCCCAAGCTTCTCACGGTCAGAAACAACAACCTCACCACATAGTGATAGATTCAAATCATAGTCCAACCATAAAAGTCTAAGTTTCCTATAAAGATAAGAACACACTGTCTGATTAAATGACCAGCAGACATTTACAAGGTGAGTATCAACCCGGACATGTTAATTATCCCAAGTTTGTGCCCTCCAAATGTGAATTTCTTCACAGTGATGTTTCCGAAATATATAGGGGAAGGGGGTGGGGGTGTTACTCTGTTATATGGAGCTAAAGATGAACTTGCAAATAAAATATAAATAACACTGCCCTTCTTACACATTCAGGGTCCAAACAGCAGGCCTCCTACTCATCAATTTTTTTTTAAAATAAAGTCTTTTTTTTTTTTTAAGATTTATTTATTTGTTTGTTTGTTTGTTTATACATACAAGCACTGGGTACAGTCAGAAGCGCGGGAGGGTGAAAGAATTCACCAGAGCGGGGAGCAGAGCAGGCAGAAGGACCGAAGTACACTGCTAAGGGGAGCAGCGGGCGGCAGGAGAGGTCTGCGCGCCATGTGGGACCCTCCTCTGGTGGCCGGGGAGCAGCCGGGGATCGAACCGGCACCGCATAGGCTGCGGGCAGCTTCGCAACCCAGCGCTCAACCGCCGAGCCACCAGGGAGGCCACTACTCATCAATTTTTGAAGAAAGACAAGTGTGGAGTCAGGGAAAAAGTTGGGAGGCCTGACTGATTAGGTGCCACCTTTATAAGCCATGTAACTCTGAACTTCAGCATCCCTACCTGTCTAACAATTCCAAAGATTAACAGCAGTGCTCACTTCAACAGCACATATACTAAAATTAGAATGGCACAGAGAAGATTAGCATGGCCCCCTCACAAAGACTAAAGGCAATAACAAAGACTAAAGAAACTAATATGCATTAGGCGTTGTTCTAAGTGCCCTACAAATGTCTATTAATCTAAACATCCCCAGAAGCCTATGATGTAGATACCTTTATCCCTATTGCAAAGTTGAGGAAGTCAGAGCACAAAGAAATTAAGGTAATCTGTCAAAATCTGATTGCATCATAATTGAAACCATGTAGCCTGGCCCAGATCCACCTTTTTCAATCACTTCTTATTCTGCCCTCCTAGCTCTTCCTTCAGGAATACACCAAAGAGATACAAAAGAATATATCTGGACATGCTTTGCAAACCACAAGAAGATACATGAATTATGATGACAATGATGATGGTGATGACAATGCTTGCCTCCCAGCACCCACTGACCCTCGAATAACTACTCTGAAATACCTCTGAAGGGTACCACTCCCACTGTCAGCAATTAATGCTTCAGCTAAAAACCTGCTGATCTCAGGCCCTTAAGTAAAGCACATGATCTGAGCAATCCAATCACAACTGGCCAATGTCCACAGCCACTGTGACTGAGCCAGAGTTAGGCAAGTGACCAGTATGCTAATTCTGGCAGAATCATAGATGATCATTGTAATGATGTGAGCCTGAAACTGCTGGAGGTCTCCAATTGTGGCCCAAGAACATGCAGTCAAGACAGAGCCTCACGTCATCATTTGGATCCCCATATCAAATCCTTCTTGAAGTCAAATCCATCTCTATACTTTCAATTACCTGAGTCAATAGATGTTTTCACTACAGTCTGATTTGGGTTTTCTTTCACTTCTAACCAAGAGAATCATTAAAACACATTTTGATCTATCAAGTTATATTCATCTGCATCTCAGTACTTTGCCCTCTTTGAAAATAAAACTTGAGAGACTGATTAAGTAAATTTCAGCTAGCTAGCCTTGACAAATTAAATGCTCTTGAGGCTGGCGTTCTTGACATGAGAAACCCATATAATGTAGAACAGAAGATCTAGCTTTTCCAGTGCCACAGATCAAGTGATTTGGGCTATCATCAGATTTGTTTCAGAAAATCTGTTCATTTTTAACCAAAGTAGTGACACCACAGTTTCCAACTTTATAAAGGAAAACAAGTGTGTTGTTTATTTTATCTCAGTTTCTCAATTCTCATTTTACACTTATCTCTAAATCCAAACTAAAAATGAGTACAAAAAGGAAGGATAGGATTAAATTTTTAAAAAGATTTTAAATGCAAAAGGCAGATGGTGTTAATGAATATAGCATTTATTCCTCACAGAGAAAAAAAAGACTACGCTTTAACTTTATTAGTTTTAGCAACAAAACAAACCAGTATGGAATTTTAATCACATTCATTGACAGTATTCATTCCTCCTCTGTGATTTCTTCCGATAAATCCTCACAAGAGTTTTAGATTTCACAGGAAAGTACCGTCAGTTACCCAGATCACTGTCTCAGAAGGTGGCAAATGGCATTCCATTTGCTTTCTGATGGTTCCTAGGCAATGTATAAACACTGCCAGGACCGCATGCATTTTCACATCTCCGAAATATTAAACACAGCTAACTATTGTTACAACATCCAAACAAACATCCACTTTCATTTTCTAAAAGATCTCTTGGCCTGGAAGAAGACAGTATGGCCATCAGGACCTATGACTGATACATGTCAACTGCATTTCATTTCCATTTTATTTGTCTGGGGTCACTCTGTAACTGAGAAAGGGACCCAAGTGTCTGCCTTTAAAACACAGCTGAGCAAACATGAAAATGCTAGCTGAGTTAAAACAACATTAAAAGCAAATTTCACTCAAACTATCACTATTTGCAGATGATATGAGAATATACATAGAGAACCCCAAAAACTCCACAGAAAAACTAATTCAACTCATCAATCAGTTCAGCAAAGTGGCAGGATACAAAATCAACACGCAAAAGTCAGTAGCCTTCCTATACACAAACAATAAATCTGAAGAAGAAGAAATTAAAAAAACCATCCCTTTTATTATTGAAACAAAAAAAATCAAATATTTGGGAATAAATCTAACAAAAGAGGTAAAGGACCTATATAAAGAAAACTATAAAACACTGTTAAAAGAAATAGAAGAAGACACAAAGAAATGGAAAGACATCCCCTGCTCATGGATTGGAAGAATAAACATTATTAAAATGGCCATCCTACCAAAAGCAATATACAGATTCAATGCTATTCCAATCAAAATATCAATGTCATTCTTCAAAGAAATAGAACAATTATTGATGAAATTCATATGGAATCACAAAAAAACCCGAATAACCAAAGCTCTCCTGAAAAAAAAAGAAGGGAATGGAGGCATCACACTCCCAGACTTCAAACTATACTGCAAAGCCATAATCATCAAAACTGCATGGTATTGGAACAAGAACAGACATACAGACCAATGGAATCGAACAGAAAATCCAGAAATAAACCCACAGATTTATGGTCAACTAATCTTTGACAAAGGAGCAAAGACTATGCATTGGAGCAAAGAAAGTTTGTTCAATAAATGGTGCTGGGAAAACTGGATCGCTACATGCGAAAGAATGAAGCATGACCACTACCTCACACCATGCACAAAAATCAATTCAAAATGGATTAAAGAACTAGACATAAGACCTGAAACCATAAAATACATAGAAGGAAATATAGGCGAAACACTACGTGATTTGCACATCAAAGACATCTTTACAGACACATCACCCAAAGCAGTGATAGTGAAGGCAAAGATAAACAGCTGGGACTACATCAAATTAAAGAGCTTCTGCACAGCAAAAGAGACAATAACGAAAACAAAGAGAAACCCCACCAACTGGGAGAACATTTTTGCACACAACACCAATGATAAACGACTGATCACAAAAATCTGTGCAGAGCTGATGAGACTCAACAACAAGAAAGAAAATAATCCAGTGAAAAAATGGGCAGAAAAGCTAAAAAGAAACTTCTCTGAAGAAGAAATGCAAATGGCCAACAGGCATATGAATAAATTTTCAACATCACTTGTAATCAGGGAAATGCAAATCAAAAGTACCATGAGATACCATCTTACACCAGTGAGAATGGCACATATTAAAAAAACTAGCAACAACAAATGTTGGTGAGGGTGTGGAGAAAAAGGAACTCTCCTGCACTGTTGGTGGGAGTGCAAACTGGTTCAACCACTATGGAGAGCTGTGTGGAGATTTCTGGACCTACTAAACATAGAGCTTCCATATGATCCAGCAATTCCACTCCAAGGTATTTACCCAAAGGACACAGAAACATCAATTCCAAAGAACACCTGCACCCCTATGTTTATAGCAGCACTGTTTACAATAGCTAAGCTTTGGAAACAACCCAAATGTCCAAAAATAGATGACTGGATCAAGAAGATGTGGTACATATATACCATGGAATATTACTCAGCATTCAAAAAAGATAAACACATGTAATTTGCAGCAACATGGATGGCGCTGGAAGGGATCATGCTCAGCGAAATAAGCCAGAAAGAAAAAGAAAAATATCGGATGGTCCCACTCATAGCAGGAATCTAGATAACTTAAATAAGGGACCAGGAAAATGAATAACTATAAGAAAGTGAAAATCAAAATCAACAAAAAACTATGAACCAGAGACACTTTTTGGGGGGTGAGGGGGCGGGAGGGGAGGGATTGGGGTCAGAATGGGGGGGGTTGAAATTGTATGGGGAATATAAAAATAAAATTTATTATTTAAAAAAAATTTAAAAAAATGAAACAAAAAAACATAAATAAATAAATAAAAATAAAAACACCAGTAGAGTAACTTGATAGGAAAAAAAAAAAAAGCAAGTTTCACATTCTTAGAGAAATATAGAAAATATTTTTCTATATTCTATGTTCATTACATTACTTTCAATAGCCTCCTATTATGAAACAAATCTTTAGGACTCAAATAAGCAAACAGGTAAGCACACCAACAGAAAGAGATTAATTTGTTAAACAGCATTCCAAACTTTATTACTTTGGTATGCTGTTCTTTCTATTGGAGTTTAGTATTTTTTTATTGAAGTAGCTAAGATCAGCAACCTACATGGCTTGCTGTGATAAGCACTTCAAAGCTGGCTGGCCCTATCCAGATGTGCTGCCCCCCAATAGTCAATAATTTAGACTTTAAGCCCATAATCATTTCTCTATATGTCACATTACATACACCGCAAAACTGAAGTAATCATTATATCATATAGAATGTTACCAAATTTTGTAAAATAAATAGAGCTGACAAATTAGTTTTATTTTGAGGATTTGGTAATTCTATTTCCTACTATACTTTTGTTTTGAAAGCACAATCCTGGAATGGAACTTCAAGTTCACAGGAGCATCTTGTAAAGTCAACAAGGGCAATAATCCTAGCTGAAGATCACCATTTTATGCCCGACAGGCACTCTGTAAATATCAGTTGGATAAATAAATGAATAAATACAAGCATTAAGACCAAAATTAATGGGCTCACCACAGAAGTTATCTTTATTATTACAGTCATTACAGAAGTTATTGTTCCCATATTACTATCATGACAGTAGTACTACTATTAGTATTACTATTGTCTTGCTTTTATGAAGTAAAGTGAAAGTTGGTAAATGTTGTTAAGGGCCAGATGGTGAGTACTTTATGCTTTATGGCCCAAATGGTCACTGTCATATCTATTCAAACCTGGACTCTTTCACAACAATTCAACTCTGCTATTGTAGCACAAAAGAGGTAACAGACAACGCATAAGCAAATGAGTACGACTGTGTTGGAATAAAACTTTATTTACAAAAACAGAACCTGGCCATAAAAACACGCAAATCTCATGTGCACCTCTTTCTTTTTTTTTTTTTTTAATAGAGGCATGCTTCATTTATTTATTTGTTTGTTTATACATGCACTGGGTACAGTCAGAAGTACGGGAGGGTGAGAGAATTCACCAGAGACAGAGCAGGGAACAGAGCAGGCAGAAGGATCGAAGTACACTGCTGAGGGGAGCAGCGGGCGGCAGGAGAGGTCTGCGCGCCATGTGGGACCCTCCTCCAGTGGCCGGGGAGCAGCCAGGGATCGAACCGGTGTGGCAGAGGCCACGGGCAGCTTCGCAATCCAGCGCTCAACTGCTGCACCACCGGGGAAGCCCTCATGTGCACCTCTTTCTTAGAATGAACACTCCTCTCCCTAGAAGTCAGAAATTGGTGGACTTGGCTAAATTCAGTGAGACATATTTTGCTGTGTCAAAATTGGACAGGGCACGTATACTCATTCTCCACATTGTCCATCATTCCTTAGGGAGCAACATTCACTAATTTCTGTCATGTTACTAGCCTGGCACATGCAAGCCTTTGAATTTACATGCTGAATTCTACAGAGTAAATGGTGTCCACCGATGGTGTCCCAAATCTGTATTTGTGAATCAGTAAGCATAACACAAGAGTAAGCCCATAACTATCAATTATTTGCCCTTCATCTAACACCTAATATCAATACCTAATGAATTGTAAATACTCATTGATTGTCTGTTCTTTGCTGTATTCTGCACAGTCTCCTTGGAGGAGCTGTAGAGAGTAATGAAAGAGGATGAATAAAACATGCCAGCAGGGAACAAAGTGAAAAGGGACATGGTGAGTCATAGGAAAAGCAGCAGGAATCATACAGGATTGAAACACACACACACACACACACACACACACACACACACATCTCCCAGCTGTGTCTCAATCTTCTACCCGCTGTCTCAATTCCTCCTTCACATCTCAGCAGAAGCTGAGCAGAGATTGTAACCATGGTAAGGATAAAACCTTGTTTAATCCCCATTTCTGCCAGAGGCTGCCCTAGATAGGTGAACCCAAAATTATTACCCTCCTCTAGTACAATGAATAAACTGCTGTATTTTCACACAACGCAATGCTTTGTAGCAGTGAAAATGGAAAACTGTAACTGCATGCAACAATATGGAGGGATCTCTAATATACTGTTGAGTGAGAAAAGCTTGACACAAAAGAGTACAATCTGCATTACATGTCACAAACACACTCTCACCCTCACACTCTGAAAAGCAGGCAAAATTAATTTATACTGCTCGAAGTCAAGAGAACAGTTAGCCATGGAGCAGGTAGTTTGTGTCCAGAGCCCGGAAGGAGACATGAGGCTGTATTAGTCATGTTCCATTCTTGATCAGGTGCTGATTACATAGGTATGTTCAATTTGAAGTTATATCAACTATACCTTTACAATATGTGTATTTTCTGCATACCTATTGCATTTCATCAGAAAGTTAAAAAAACAACAACAACACTACCTGATATCTAAGTGGCCCAGGGCTAGAAAGCTAGGTGAAGGTCCCTTACAGGGCTCCACACCTTGTCTTGACCATTTCTCAAAACATTTGGTGTCCTGTGGAGCCCTGCTCATTCCTCCACATCCTTCCAAAGCATCACCAGACAAAAGCCAAAGAGAAAAACAGTAAATTGGATCATTCTGTGCTACCTATAAATCCAGTTACAGTTCCTTCAGAATACCAGGAACTTTCAAAAAAACTTTGCTGCCATCACTAACTTCTTCTAAATCAAAAACGATAGTACTATCCCTGCCCTTAATGGCTCACTTAAATAGACTTCTCTTAAAATAATGCTCTAAATGGACAGCTCAAGTTCACAAACATCTACGGAGGAAAGCCTAGATAATCAGGAAGCACTTGGGGAAGAGATCACAAATAAAATGTAACTGAGATTAGGATGCGAAACAGTGTGCAGCTGCCTGACAGCCAACCTGTAAGAAGTGCAGATTTATAAAAACTGATTGTGGAACTGGCCATAGTGTATAATAATTCACAACTACAATGATTGCTAAACACAACCTTAAGATTTAATGTAAAGTTTCAATTCAAGTATTCAAGTTATGGGGCTGGTAATCATTCTGAATTTCTCTAATATTGAATTTAATATAGTAAATTGGCAGAGATACTCTTACTCTTTTCACAGTCTCCTACAAATTCAAATTAAAAAATCAATTAAGACCTTTGATTACAATGGATCACAGAGACGGGTCCACTGTGAATGCTGAACAGGGTGATGGCAAGAGCAGAAATAAGACCCACTGACTTAACAATAAGCATCAGCACCTTGGGGCAGACAGGTAGATAACAGGGTAGGAAAAAAGCATAGTAATCCTCTCAGCCAGAGCACATGAATAGGATTCCTTTTCTTTACATTCAGATATTCCTCATATAAAACAAATATCTATTACAGATCTGCCTATTAAATAAACCATTGTTTAAGATTTGTTGAAATCTAACTTTGTATCAGTTATGAAGAGAGCATAAATTCAAAATTACACCTTTTTGCAGCCTCTATGGAAAACAGCACAGAGAGTCTTCAAAAAACAAAAAATAGAAATACAGTGTGAACCAGGAATTCCACTCCAATGTATTTATAATAAGAATACAGAAATACCAATATGTAACACATCTATGTTCACTGCATTCACAACATGGAACAACCTCAACGTCCATCAATGGATGACTGCATAAAGAAGTGATGGAACATGACTCAGCTATTTAGAAAGATGAAATTTTGCCTTTCAAAACACCATGAATAGAATTGTAGGTGATTATGTTAAGCAAAATAAGTCAGAAAGTAAAATACCAATACCGGGTTTTCCTCATGTGTGGAATATAAATAATCAAAGCAAGCAAAACAACAAAACACAACAAAAATAACTAAGGAAAAGTGGTGATTAACAGAGGGGAGGGGAAAAGGAGATGGAGAGATGGATGTGGGGGTCAAGTAGATAACGGCAAATCACACTAGAACTGTAGTGGCTTGTGCAATATGGTATATATACATATGAGGAAGTTTCAGACTCCTGAAACTTACATAGTCTTGTAAACCAATGAACACTTTTTAAAAAACAAAAATTAGGAGCCTCCCTGTGGCACAAGGAGTTAAGCACGGCACTATGAAGCAATCCACAGTCTCTGCAGTCTCTGCAGCATGAGCTCGATCCCTAGTCAGGGAGCTACCCACATGGTGTAGCAGACATCTCCGGCCTCACCCGCTGCTCCCCTCAGCAGTGTGTTTCAATCATTCTGCCTGGTCTGTTCCCCACTCTGTCTCTGGTGAATCCTCTCACCCTCTGCACATCCAGCCTGTACCCCAGTTCTTGTATGCATAAATAAATCTTTTAAAAAATAAATTAAAAAGCAAAAATTATAATAAAACAAATTATACCTTTTAATAGGAAATCATAATGGTTTAATTCAGTGATTCTATGTCACATAGTTTATGAATATTCTAAATCGCCTCTACAGAGACAATATGTTTGTCTTATGAACTGATTCTCTAAGAATTTAGGATTAAAATGTCATGATGTCTACAACTTATTTTCATATGCTTCAGCAGAAAAATCTACAAACCTACACATACACACACACACAATGTGGCAAAGGCAAAGACTATTAAGTGTAGGTAGTGAATACACAGGAATTCGCTGTATATTCTTTGCCCTTTTCTATATATTTGAAAAATTTTGTATAAAAGTCACGTAAAAATCTTTACTCACCATTCAAGTAGAAGGCTGTCTTCTTTCTCCTAATCAAAAATGAATGGCTAAATAAATGCCCAAAGGCACATTCAGGGACCATTCATGCTGCTCTCGCCCTGCAAGAATAAGCAACACAACATGTTATCACCAAGGATTTTTATTACGCTAATGCTCTCTTAGTTGAACAAATGTTCTTACCAGTTGCAAGCCTCTGGGTTAAAATACTACTGTACCTATTTGTTTTTAAGCAGGGGAAAAAGTTAAAAAAGAAAGAAATCGATCCCATCACATACTAAATGTAGGTAACAACTGCTAGCCTGACCCTCTCCAGAAACTTCGGCAACACCAGAATTCCTCAGTAAGTTTCTTTTAATTCACATGGATGTCAAGGCAGTGGCATAAGGCAACTTCCACAGAAACAAAAATTAGAGCATCAAGGGCCTAAGCTTCACTCTGATTTTGGATCTGAGAGGATACTTAGAAGTCATCCATGTATACTCTTAAGACCAGACTAGAATTGTTGGTCATCCTGGAATCCTTACAAGAAAAGGTCTGCATACCCCATCTACTACCTCACTCAAACTACAGTACATCCTCAAGTGCCAAGCGGCACACAACCTGCAAGTCATATTCATACAGCCCACACCACACCTTACATCTTGGTCTTATCCATTACATTTGATCTTCCCACAGCCATGTGATATAAGCAGAATTTTCTGATTCCACTTTCCAGAGGGGGCAGCTAAATGTCAGAGATGACAAATGCCAAGGACATTCAACTAGAAAACACCAGAGACGAAACTCCTACTGAAGTCTTCTGACCCCAAGCTCAGGGCTTGCCTCATCATATGGGCTGCACGCTTCTCTCTCCACGGACAACTGACATGGTGCTCTCCGATAAACCAAATTCCATGCCATGGAGGGATGGGGGTGCACTGCTGCTTGTTCTCTGAGAATATATATTAACAATCATTCTAAATAGTATCATTAATACTGCAATTATGAGCCCCAATTATAATTACTATTAGCAATTATACTTCCCTTTGAAACAAATGACCCTTAATGTATTTCCAACTTTGTCTCTACAAACAAATACACACACACACACACACACACACACAGTCCTCACTCTAGAGAATTCTCTTGAAAGTGAGGAATCCCAGAACTCCACCAGATTTCGGGCAGGCTGAATGAAGTCTGGTACTATTAACCCCATCTCCACACCTCACATCCTGCCCTTGCACCCACTCCCCTGCCACATGAGCAATCCTGTCAGGCAGGCTGGTACCCCACAGTTACCAGATTTTATACCACTAACTTCAGCCCCATGCTGATTGGTAGGCAACACATTCAGAATTTGCAGTCATTTTCATTTAAACGGATGCTTGAATCATCACTAATAAAATAAGTGCACAAAAAATTTAGTCTCCAAAAAATATTTATCATGAAATGTATTATGTTAAAACATGCTTAACCATAGTAGCCAGTCTCCAAAATGTACCCTGTGACCCCTCCCCTTGGGCTTTCACACTCTCCCAGAGCAGGGCTGGCGTGGGTACCAGCACAACACTGGGGAAATGGTGAGTGACTTTAAAGGCTAGATATAAAGAGAAGCTGCCTCTTCACTGTCCCGGGAGGAAAGCGGCTACCAAGTTCCGAGCACACTCAACACCCTACAGAGAGGCCTGCATGGCGAGGAGCTGAGGCCTCGAATCAGCCTTCAGTGTAAGCCCTCTTACAAGCAGACTGCCAGGCTGAGTCAGGCTCTCAATGATGTGGCTTCTGTTGACATCTTGACTGAGAAGCCATGAGAGACTCCAGTGAAAGCCACCCAGTCACACTGCTCTGGGTTTCCTGACCCACACAGAACCGTGCGAGATAGTAAATGTTTATCAGGGTTTTAAGGTGCTCTAAGTTTTGAGGTAATCTGTCA
Organism: Talpa europaea; assembly: GCF_964194135.1. Classification (NCBI taxonomy): domain Eukaryota; kingdom Metazoa; phylum Chordata; class Mammalia; order Eulipotyphla; family Talpidae; genus Talpa; species Talpa europaea. Next base: position 59,770,276 of record NC_140077.1, read on the forward strand.
CATGGTGGTAACTGATACAATAACATATGTCCACTTGAAGAATAATGAAATAAATGCCATGTACCTAATACTAATGCTGTTAGATTTCTGTCTTTTTGGTTGCCAAGTATGCCTCTTCCTGACTGCACCTCCCCCTCCATTTCCTTGCCCCACCTTTGAAAAGCACTCAGCTAAATTTTGTGTCAATTATTATTCCTTTCTTCCTCTTTGCGATTTTACCACATACCTATTCTCAATATGTTGTTGCATTTTGCCTGGTTTTAAGCCTAATATAAATAAAACCAGACAATATGTATTCTTCTAAGCTATGTCTCCTAATTTTGATGTTGAGATATAACTATGTTGACTGTAGTTGATTTTTCATCACTGTATAATTCTCGTTGTGTGAACAAACCCACAATTTCCTGCTCTATTCTACTGCTGAGGATCATCTGGGGATTTTTTTCATTTTTTGCTATCACGAATAATGATGCCATTTACATTCTAGTGCTGGTCCCCTAGTGCACAAGCAAGAATTTCTCCAGGGTATTCACCTAGAAAAGGAGAGCTGGTCTTTGGAGTGCACATGTTCAACTCTTCCAACTAATGCCAAATTGTTTTCCAAAGTGGTTGTGTACAATTGACTCTTTAGTTGCCTTTCCAGTCTCTCTCCAAATAACAGGCATGCTTGTTTTGCTAATTACCAGCAAAGCTTTCAACCAACAAAAGGGAAAGCTTTTCCTATTTGCAGCATCACTACTGCAAATAAATAGTACTCCAAAGTAGTGACCCGGGCAGCTGGAACATATTAGTCACAGGACATCAGTACAGACTTGGGAATAATGATGCAGACCCAGCCAGCCCCACACACTGCCCACGAGTGGATTTCTAGACCTATGTTAAATTCATGGACCGTTTTCCTTCTGGTGAAAGCACATACATCTATTGCCCCATCTTACTGCTGTCCTTTTAAAAAGAAAAAAAATTAAGCCTCATGCAACCCACAAATTTCAAGATTAAAGCAAGAGAGTCGCATCAATTCTAAGAAATGGTGGTTGTTTGGTTCTTAGAGGTTTTTTTTTTTTTCACCTATGAGGCTGTAATTCACTATATATGAATTTATGTGTACTAATTCTACAAAGAACACTTAGGTATTCTGTATACAAAAAAGATGTTCTTTGAAAAGAATTTTTAGTTCATTCAACAACAGTAATTTTTATAATTTAACCTGTATGTTTATTAAAAACATGATATCAAATATTTCTGTTGGCATTAAATACTAAATATAAGAAATTCTTTCAATTTGGGAAGAAATGTAACTTTAAATTTTGAAGCTCATATCATATTATTGAAAGAAATGACAGGAATAGGTGACCAAAAAGAGGTCATTTTCTTTTTTTTTTTTTTAACAGCAAATGTTATTTTTTTTTTATAGAGGCATATTTTATTTATTTATTTATTTATTTGTTCATTTGTTTTGTTTATACATGCACTGGGTACAGTCAGAAGCGCAGGAGGGTGAGAGAATTCACCAGAGCCAGAGCAGGGAGCAGAACAGGCAGAAGGACCGAAGTACACTGCTGAGGGGAGCAGCGGGCGGCAGGAGAGGTCTGCCCGCCATGTGGGACCCTCCTCCGGTGGCCGGGGAGCAGCCGGGGATCGAACCGGCGCTGCAGAGGCTGCGGGCAGCTTTGCAACCCAGCGCTCAACCGCTGCGCCACCGGGGAGGCCCAAGAGGTCATTTTCAACTCAACCTCTCAATAGTTCACATTTATCTGTTCATAATCATTTATCTTTCTAAGAGGGAAACTATTATTACAACTATCTTATAGATGGAGGAAAAAACAAGCAAAAAAAAATTCAGTAGCGTACACTCACACAGCTGACAAGTAGTAGAAGGACTTGAACTCAGGCAGTTTATTCCTGGAGCCGTCTTCTTAACCACCACTCTGGGCAGATTCCTCAGTCCCCCAAGTCAGTCAGATGGCCTTGCAATAGTAACAATGACAGTAGCTACCAATTGTTAAACACCTAAAATATGCCAAACACTTGCTAAGTGCACTTTTGTATTATTTCTAATTCTCCCCACCTCTTTATCAGGCACAGATTATTCCCATTATATAGAGGAAGAAACTTCAACTCAAGGGGATTAGCAGTTTGGCCAAACGCACACAGGCAATAACATAAAATGGCAGAGGTAACTACTTGAAATCTGTCTCTAAATTCAAAGTTCATCTTCTTCCCACAAGAGGCCCTTTGAACAAAATTAAACTACCTAATCCCAGGGCTTATGGTACACAAGTGTTGACTTTAGGTCCCTGAAACAGCCTGCATGAAGGAAACACATGCCATGTTGATAGCAGTGAGCTGGTTCGTGGTGGGCAGCAGGCAGTAGCTGCCAGGTCTCCAAGACAGGCAGAATGAGGCACAGTGGGTGCCCAGAAGAGCAGAGGGCAGAGTCAGGAAAACAGGGCTCAACACAATCTCCTTATTTCATTATATGGGACAGATCAAATGGCCTCTCCACACAGTGTTTGCATCTGTGAAATGGGGATACCATTTATTTCAAATGGTTGCTGTAAGGATTAAAGAGACTAACACATTCAGACCTGGTACATAGTAAGATCAGATGCATGCTTCAACAATGAAAGGATTAAGTGAAAAACATAATCCTAGCTATCTAAGAGGAAAAAAGCAGAGAGCAAATTTTAACCCTACGCTTGCTTCCATTTAGAAAATCTCAATATTCCATAAAGAATGACTTAATAAGTTGTAAAAGGCCATCTTTGTAGCAAGAATTTTTTTCACTAATATTGTGATTCCTCTTCCTGTCCTATCCTAAACAGAATAACCTTGCCAGCCAGATCAACTATTCATGGTATCAGTAAAAGTTAAGACATTCTTTACATAAACACTGGAGCTGGAATGAACTCAAGGTAAAACATCTGATTCATTTAATTTTTCTGTTACTGACTTTGGAACATCTTAAAACATTCATTTCTAATAGCAACATTTCTTCAAAGTATTTCCAGTTTCCTGGAAATCATCCCAAATTGTCTATCCAATTTAAAAAAAAAAAAAAACTTGATTAAACAATTAGTCAATAACAAACTGAAAAATTCTAGCCAATGCTACACACACATGGGGTTGCTCCTTAGTACCCCCTCTGCCAGATCTAAAGTATGAAATGTGAACTTGATAACAGAATACCTAGGTTAGCTACCAGCTATCTCCACGGTTTCTAGTCCTTTTTGCAGTTAGGGAAAAGATGAGGGAGAAGCAGCAACTGCAGCACTGTGAGAGGGCTTTGCAAAAGTAGTCCAATCCCATCTTAACCAATTCATGCAATCTATGAGAGAGCTACAAAGAGGAGACAGAGAACCACGTTTCCTAGAAGACTGTATTTCCAGTCAGTTCTGGTATTTGATCCAGAATAAAGGTGAAAGCCCACTAAGGGGCATTTCTCCACCAATTAGCCAGCGAGGGGCAGAACTGCCTCAGTGTGGTATGAGGTGTCTGAAGAAGACAGAAGCAGCCATTAGCAATGTTTCTACATTATATATACCATGGGCCAGACCTTCTCCTGAGCATGTTCCTATAATCTTCCTTAAAACCCTCATTCAACAGCCCTGAGAGGAAATATTTTAACAAAGACCCCTATTTAATAGATTTTACAAATTAATCCAGATGCTTAAAAAATTAGTAAATGGGCATTTAATAAATGGCTCATAGCATAAATATCTTTTGAACATGGAACATAGGGTCTTTACTTCTCCATAAAAATAGAAAATGCCAGGCCTCCCCGGTGGCGCAGCGGTTGAGCGCTGGGTTGCGAAGCTGCCTGAAGCCTCTGCGGCACTGGTTCTATCACCGGCTGCTCCCCGGCCACCAGAGGAGGGTCCCGCATGGCGCGCAGACCTCTCCTGCCGCCCGCTGCTCCCCTCAGCAGTGTACCTCGGTCCATCTGCCTGCTCTGCTCCCCGCTCTGGCTCTGGTGAATTCTCTCACTCTTCCGTGCTTCTGACTGTACCCAGTGCTTGTATGTATGTATGTATGTATGTATGTATGTATAAATAAATAAATAAATAAATCAATCAATCCTTAAAAAAAAATAGAAAATGCCATAATAGCACAAGGATTTTTATAAAAATAAATGAGATTAAGTATACAAAGTACCCAGCTCAGGCTTTTGACCTCTGGAATACAATGGGTTAGGTGTAACTATGTTAATATAAAAAACCAGGCAATATTAAACACCTGGAATAGGGTTAAGGTATAACAACATCTAATGAACAGAAGATATACAAATATATGTAATAGAGGAATAGCAAAAAAGCACATGAATGTTTAACATCATTAATCATTAGAGAAATGTAAATTAAAATCACAGTGAAATACCACTACATATTTATTAGAATGACTAAATGTTTTTAACTGGAAATATCAAATACTGACAAAGAGGCAGAGAAACTAGGGACACTCACCTTGCTGATGGAAATGCAAGGGGTGAAAGGGTAAACAAATGGATATACTCATAGTACTACCTAGTAATAAAAATGAATGAATTGTTGATACACACAATAACATGGACAAGTCTCAAATCTAAACAAAAGAACCTAGTCTCAAAAGGTTCAAGTCTATATAACCCCACTTAAACTATCAAAGACCAGATTAGCCATGGCAAGAGGGATAGGAAGAGGGTTTCACCATAAAGGCAGCATCAGGGGATTTTAGGGCTGATGCTGTTTGTTATGATGATTACATGAATCAATGCATGTATTAAAAGTTATAGAACATTATCCCCCAAAAAAGTGAATTTCACTTATGGCAATTTTAAAAATTACTAAAGAATAAACATTTTAAATCATAGAAAGAATTGTAGGTCTTAGTAAATGTCTGGATTTATGACATTTGCTTTGTGGGAAAATAAGGAACAAAAAAGGGTCAAATAGCTCTGAAGTTCCTTGCCAAGTAGACCATCAGGAGTCAGCTGTGCAGCAGTCAAAAGAGGCTGGGAGGTGTCATGGTCTAAGTGCGACTTGACCGAATACTAAGAAACAATACAAGCACATCACCTCCCCTAGCCTTCATTTACCTAATTCTAAAATGAGACAATGACGAAAAAGATCATGAAGGCCCTTTCGGACTACAAACATCGTGAGATCAATTTGTTTTCAAGCCATTTGAGACAGGAAAAGACAGCAAGACAAATAAGTAGAAATTGCCAGCTACAGAAAAATGGCTATCCATCCACACAAATGCCAGCAGGAAACAAAATTAAATGGAAACCACTGATGTGGATGGATGGATGGCAGCCTGATGGTAGTGGAAGTAGCCAAGGGCAGAGAACAGAGGGGAAGAGACTCAGAATGCTACTTTCTTGCATAACAAAAACCAAGAAAAGAGGTTTTGTGGGAACAGGGAACTACCAGGGCTAGAAAAAATCAAGGATCAAATGCTGAAATAGTCAAGAATGAGGACTGATAAAATACAAAACTATACAGATTTTCAAGAGATCAACAGAACAAGCAAATGTGGGAAAAAAAAAAAATAACAAAAAGATTACCATCCAAAATCTGTGTGCTGTCTGAGTACATGTTGGTTGTGTCCTAATTGTTTTGTGATTGCATTTTCATCTACCATTATCTTTGCTGTTAGGAGACTAGGATTTAATAAAACATAGATGTACAGTTTTCCTGTAACAGTCCACTTTAGAGGCTGCAAATTTTTTAAATGAAGAAATTAAGAATATGTGTATTAAGTGCTGTGAGCCATTTTCTAGTCCTATATAGGCTTATGCAAGGACTCCAAAATGGAAGAAACTACTTCATTAATAAAATATAAATAATACAAGTTAAAAAGACAAAGAGTTTATTGTCATTTTACTAATTTGTGAAGCAAGGGGGGAAAGCTTGAAGTCATTATTCCCAAACTAACCAACTGAAATTAACAAACTTCATATATGTTCATCATACAACCCATAATACATTTATTTTATTTTAGCCACATGAACCCAGAGACATACTGTTACAGGGCAACCCCAATATAAAATGGGTTGCCTGACTGTGGGTCCTCACCCATGCGCTTAAAGGGGACTTAAGCTGCAGGCACACACTAAAGGTTAACAAAGGTCTATTTACAAGGGAAGGGGAAATGAGGAAATGTACAACTCAGGGAGAAAACAGGGAGATATATTCTTAAATGCATCCTATCCTTTCCACAGACCTGGAATCCCAAATGACCTGCCGAGACCAAACCTGCCTGGCCAAGAGCACGAGCCAAGTGCCTGAGACCCCACTAACATGGCTGGTTTCATTTACAAACAGAGAAAATGGCTGCTTAACTCTGCCCTTAGGTCCTCACAACTTCCCTTTGGGGATCATGGGATTTGTAGTTCCCAGTGTCTTGATGGAGTGGTGGTGGCATCCAAAGAGCCTGTAAGGAATTTGCTTCTTGACATCCTTTCCCCCTAACAATACCACTTTGCACACTTAACTAGAACTGATGGACAATTAGGAAAATTAACAGTTAACACAGCCACAAGCAAAGTGATAGAAAACTTTTCCAACACCACGTCTTTCATCAATTTTCCTCTTAGATGATTAAACATGAAACTCGATCTGATGTCATCTGTTCTGCTGGTTATAAAAGAGGAAAGAGCAGAAGATATAAGATCAAAGTCTGATCTCTTCCACCACCACAAACTCACTCACTTTGGGCAGATTTCTTCACTTCTTACCTCCCTTTTCTGCATCTACAAAAAGGGGACAATCACATGCTCCCACCTAGCACTCAGGCTACCAGTGTCCAGTTCTAGAACACAGCATGTCTGTGGAGAACAGAGACTACAAATAAAAAAGACAAATGCAAGGTATCATTACTGCTACCCTGTATTGGAGGGAAGGGAATGTATTTCAAATACAAACACATAGTCACATCCCAACTGCCTCTTTGAGGTCCACCATATGCTTCTCTCCCATCACAGCTGGCTGTTGAGCAGATGCTGAAATTGATACAGACAAAACAGTAGTGAAAAAGAATGAGTGCTGCCTAAGCCTCACGGTTTCAGGAAGATTTAAAAAAGCACAGTTGATCCTTTAAAAACACACGTTTGTGAGCTGGTCCACTTATATTCATATTTTTTTCTAGCCACTTCTCTTCTTCCTCAGTCTATTCAACTCCAAGACACTGAGGATGAAGACCTTTGTGATGATCCTCCTATTTTCTTAGTAACATTTTCTTTTCTCTAGTTTACTTGGTTTTAAGACTGTAAGATACATAACACACAAGATATGCATTGATTCAATAGTTATCGGTAAGGCTTCAGTCAACAGCAGGTTATTAGTAAAGTTTTGGGGGAGCCAAAAGTTGTATGTGATTACTGACTACACAGGGGTCAGCACACCTAGCCCTGTGTTGTTCAAGGGTCAATTGCAGTAGGGCAAACGGATTCAGAAATAGCTCCCATAAAAATCAGAACATCTCCCCTACATTTGCAGAGCCCCAGAGTAGCCAGTGGTTAGAAGTAGCCTTCAGAATGCACTTGAGGAAACAGAGAGGGATGGGGGCAGGACATTTTAGCCCCTGGAAAGTAGATCCAGGGCTCAGAAATGGGAACAATGTTCCTAGGGATTGAAAGTAGGTAGAGCTCAGGTTTGCTTGGACACTTAGGGAAAGGGAAAGTGGCCAGAGAACAAGACTATTGAGCCCCTATTATATGTAGCAGAGAGCACTAGGCCCTTAATAGAAAAGCATAGCATGCTAAATGAAGGTCTGACATTCCTGCCCTACATCATGGCATTAAAAAGCTTCTTGAGGGCAGCCCTTATTTAAGTCCCATTTGTTTCAGTGGCTGAATCTATCAGGATACTTCTCTCCTCACAGGCTCTATGTGGTTTAGGGAGGGGAACACTACTGGAAAAGTTTACACAGTGTTTATTTGGAGCCTGTTACTCATCAAGCACAGTCCTAGACATGAGCGAGCAATGAACCTGACAGCCAAGCACTTGAACTTAAAGTTCTGTGAAGATGGTATCATTGTTTAAAAATAATAATATATATCAAAACACATCAAAATATGTGATACAACTGGGGGCTGGGCATATATGTTCACGAAATAATGTGCTATATTTGCAAACCTTTAAAGTATTTTCATAATAATTATTTTTTTTTTTTTTTTTTTTTTTTTTGGTGGGACCCTCGCCGGCGGCCAGGGAACGAACCGGAGCTGCAGAGGCTGCGGGGCAGCCTCGCAGCCCAGCACTCAACCACTGCACCACCAGGGGAGGCCCCCAATAAAAATATTTTAAAATGAGAAAAAATAAAGTCTCTAGTCCCTAAGGAAAGAACCGGCTAGTCAGAATGACTCATTTCCAAAGTTTCTCGATAGAGAAATTTTATTGTAATCTATTTTGTTTTTAACATCGTGTTCCACAGCCAAAAAAGCAATCAGGAAAAAAGATGGATATGAACAAGTTTAGACAAATTCAAGCAAACAATAAAATGAGGTTTTCGGTCAGCCTACATTTCTCATTTCTACCTCCTTACCCTCTGTAATGGTAAATGATAAAATAAATAAGAAAAACATAACCACTTTCCAAATCATTGTTGCACTGAGAAGAAGCCCCAAATAATAACCATTACCATTTACTCCATACCTGGGGTTCAGAGAAATGATCCTGAAACAAACCTGGACAACAACCATTATTATCCCCATTTTGCAGACAAGAAATTAAGATTCAAACAACTCAGATAATTAGCTCAATACCCTACTGGGCCCAATGCTGGTTGACTGGCAGAAGAGGCAGCCAAACTCATCTCTGCCAAGAGTCAAAAGACTTGGCTTTGTCTTCATTATACTGGTGCTCCCAATACCTGACATCCTTTCTCTCAAAAAATCCCTACCAGGCAGTTCAAATTAAGAAAAGGAATCAGTCTTAAGCTACACAGTATCAGGGCCTCCCCAGTGGCCCAACAGTTTGAGTGCAGTGCTGTGAAACCATCTGCAGCCTCTGCAGCCCGGGTTCGACAGCCGGCAGGCCAGGGAGATCCCCACATGGCGCGGCAGACCTCTCCTGTCTCACTTGCTGCTCCCCTCAGCAGTGTTTTTGGTCCGTCTGCCTGTTCTGCTTCCCGGTCCGTCTCTGGTGAATTCTCTCACCCTCCTGTGCCTCTGGCCTATACCCCAGCTCTTGCATAAATAAATAAATCTTAAAAAGAAAAAAGATACACAGGGCATCCCCTGATGGCGTGGGCAGTTGAGCTTAGTGCTGTGAAGCTGTCCGCAGCCTCTGCAGTGCAGTTTGATCCTGGCCAGCCAGCCAGGAAGCTACCCACATGGCACAGTAGACCTCTCTTGTCTCGCCTGCTGCTCCCCTCAGCAGTGTATTTCAGTCAGTCTGCCTGTTCTATTCTCTGTTCTGTCTCTGGTGAATCCTCTCACCCTCCCACTCATCAGGCCTGTACTCCGGTTCTTGTATGCATGAATAAATAAATCTTTAAAAAAGAAAAAGAGGGCCTCCCCAGTGGCGCAGCGGTTGAGCACTGGGCTGCAAAGCTGCCCGCAGCCTCTGCAGCACTGGTTTGATCCCCGGCCGCCAGGCGAGGGTCCCACATGGTGCGCAGATCTCTCCTGCTGGGCTCACTGCTCCCCTCAGCAGTGTATTTCGTCAGTCTACCTGTTCTGCTCCCCACTCTGGCTCTGGTGAATTCTCTCACCCTCCTGCACCTCTCACCTCTGACTGTACCCAGTGCTTATATAAATAAATAAATCTAAAAGAAAAGAAGAGAAAAGAAAAGAAAAGAAAAGAAAAAAAGAAAAGAAAAGAAAAGAAAAGAAAAGAAAAGAAAAGAAAAGAAAAGAAAAGAAAAGAAAAGAAAAGAAAAGGAAAGGAAAGGAAAGGAAAGGAAAGAAAAGAAAAGAAAAGAAAAGAAACACAGTATCAGAACAGTCCCTCCAAGTGTTAACTCAAGGCAATGAGGAAAACTGAGTAGGAAAGAGAGCACTATCTTGTACAATCCTCTACAGTCATAAAAGAAAGTGTGCCTAACTGTTTTACATTGAGTGGCCATGATCTCTGAGGGTGCCTTAATCATGCAATTGGCCACAAACCTGTAAGAAAAAACTCTTACAGTGAATTTCTAATACCACTTATCTTTGAACATTTGTTACTGTGAAGAGTGTGTAAAACTTGTACATGCAGACAAACAGGACAAACTAGAACGTAGTTTAAGTTTAAACCTAGAATAAGATTTTATTACATAATAAATTTTCAAACCTTAAGAATAACATAAAACTTGAAATATTCCATTGTTCATTCCAGGAGTCACAACAATTATTCCAGAAATGAAGCATAGATCAGGAAATGGGAAAGGTCAAACTCACTCTATAGATCAGTATTTCTGGCCCGTGGAATTTATTCCTAAAACAGAGGTGTTGGTACAAGGAAAGCGCGTTATGCTTTCCCCATTACCTCCTCCTTTAAGCTGAAAGGACCTAAACCATATCTCCCAGACAGTAAGGAATGACTGGACCCTCCCTCACCCCCTCCACCACCACCACCTCCAAGATAAGGGACGGATCCCGCTGCAGGAGCCTGCGCGTGCCAAGCTGCCCATCACTGAGCTGCAGGCTGAACCATAGGAAACATTTGCATGTGCAAACCAGGCAGAGGGGTCAGGAAGGGAGTCAGAGAAGGAGCTATTAGGAAGATAAAATACAGAGCACCTGACAGACCCAAAGAGGGAAAAGAAAATGAAAGAAAGATGTTCCATACCAGTCCAGAAAGAGGTATGGGAGAGGAAGAGTGTTGATGCTGCAGGATCAGAAGTCACGTGCCATTAGCCATCTCAGTTGAGTGGCCAGGGAGGAGTCAGCAAAAAGGGGCTCAGGAGAGATGGTAGATAACATTGTAAGCATAAATAGTCTCAAGACATTTCCTCCTCTTCCTCCTTTGACCATAACCTCCTCCAGAGTGGGACCTACTATCTCCTAACCTACCAGCAGGAATAAAAAGACAGATCACTTGGCATCACTGCCCCCACGGGGGTGCACAGGCAGGAGCCCTGCATCTCTGCCTTGTTCATACCACCAGCCCCCACAGCCCAAGCAGAAAGCAAGTCTGACCTACCAGAGGGCTACAAAGTGGCAGACTCAACACCAGTTATCACACCTACAGTCAGCCACTTATTGCTTAACAGACAACACACTTCAACTTAAAACAGGCAATAATTTGCCTAGATATCTGATGCCATGCCAGGTACGTTAGCTATGCTCACATTTTTAATAATACAAAAGGATCTTAATTATCGTTTTTCCCAGGGATACATCTTTAATTATATCTTGCATGTTGAACAACGACAACAAAAATCTAGACAGTACTATATTTATTCTTTAAAGCAGAATATTTGACTATTTGCCAAAAGCAACTAAATAAATAAATGATATGATGGAGAATTAAACATGTATGTTATTTTTCCCCTACTTAAATCAAGGACTTTTTAAAATCCAGTCCACATTCTACATACCCATCAGTAAAAAAGACCAAGACAGATGTCAAAAAACAGTATTATGATCATACAACAAGAAAATGGAATTTTAATATAAAAATAAAATCCATAATGCTGTCAGCAAAACTCATGGACAGGCTTCCCTCTTTAGATACATCATGTGCTTTTAGAAAATGGAGCCACGACAAATACAGATTTGACTGGCATTGCTCAAACCATGGGCAATCATATTTGATCCTTATCAACCCTGTAAAGGTACAAAACCTTTCACTTACCTTATCACAAAAATAGGAACCTAAACTCAATTTCCCACATCTCCACAAAAAAAGTACCTAAAACATGTTGCTATGGGATGACGATGTACCACAAAGTTGGTGTACCACCAGACCCAGTGTGGGGAGAGTTTGCTACTCTGTATTCTCCATCAGTCCTCCCCAACCACAGATTTGGGAAAATACAAGCTTAAATCACGAGCGCTGGCTGGGAGTGTACATTTCACAGATCAGAACTTCAGCTCCCTAACCAGAAAATCCTGACCTGCCGCCACAGTCAGACAGGTTCACAGACCAGCAAACTGCTGAAACAAATCCTATCTGTCTATCCAGAAAGGGCTCTGATGAGAATGTTTCCAGATAAGACCAAATTGAGGAACCAGCACGATTGCCAGATTTTCCCTCTGGAGGTTCTGACAGGCAAGAGTTATCAGAGCAGAAGATATGAAAACACCAGGCAGTTTTCCAAGAACGGTGATAGGCCTCACTCAAGGTTGCTGCCAAGTTCACGGGTAAGGCTGTTCTGAGGTATTGTGAAACTGCTTTCCTGACCTCGGGCAAATACTAATGCTTTCAGCTAAACACTGCTTAATGTACTGGATGTTTTCATGTCCATGAGGTAGGCATTTCCTTGACCAAATTTAGATAAGGCACAGTCCTCTAGTTACACTGATGACAAGAAGGCACATATTTTCCTTATTGAAAGAAAAAAAAAAAACCCTATTTAAACATGTTTGACTGCAACAAATTCGTAGAAGCATTTTTCTTTTTTTTTTTTTCCCAAGATTTATTTATTCATGCATACAAGAGCCGGGGTACAGGCCAGATGCGCGGAAGGGTGAGAGAAGTCACCAGAGACAGAGTGGGGAACAGAATAGGCAGACTGACTGAAATACACTGCTGAGATGAGCAGCGGGAGAGACAGGAAAGGTCTACCTCACCATGTGGGAATCTCCCTGGCCAGCCAGGAATCGAACTGGCGCTGCAGAGGCTACGGACAGCTTCACAGCGCCACGCTCAACCACCCCCGCCACCAGGGGAGGCCCAGAAGCATTTTTCTTAACAGCCAAAAGACAGAAGCAAACTAAGTGCCCACAGATGGAAAAATGAATAACTACAATGTGATGTATACCAGTCAATGGAATTATAAACCTCTTTAGAATACTACAATATGAATGACCCTTAAAAACATTTTGCTAAATGAAATAAGGTGGACAAAAAGGACAAATACTATATGATTCCACTTATATGAGGCACCTAGAAGAGTTAAATTCATACGCAAAGAAAGTAAAATAGTAGGGCCTCCCTGGTTGGCGCAGTGGGTTGAGCACAGCACTGTGAAGCTGTTCTCAGCCTCTGCATCGCCGGTTCAATTCCCGGCCAACCAGGGAGATTCCCACATGGTGAGGCAGACCTCTCCTGTTTTGCCTGCTGCTCCCCTCAGCTGTGTACTTTGGTCCTTCTGCCTCTTCTGCTCCCTGTTCTGTCTCTGGTGAATTCTCTGGCCTGTACCCCAGTGCTTGTATAAATAAATCTTAAAAAAAAAAAAAAAAAGAAAAAAGTAAAAGAGTGGTTACCAGAGGTTGAGGAGAGGGTGGAATAGAGAGTTATTATTCAGTGGGTACAAAATTTCCACTTGGGTTGAGGAAAAAATCTGTGAGCTGTATGGTGGGGATGGTCACATAACAATGTGAATATACTTATTAATAATACTGAACTGAAAAGGTTTATATTATGTATATTTACTGTGATTAAAGCAAAATGAAATAAATGAAATAAAAGATGTTTGTACTTTTAAAAAGCAAATTATAGGGCCTCCCTGGTGGCGCAGCGGTTGAGCGCTAGATTGCAAAGCTGCCCACGGCCTCTGCGGTGCCGGTTCGATCCCCGGCTGCTCCCCGGCCACCGGAGGAGGGTCCCACATGGCGCGCAGACCTCTCCTGCCGCCCGCTGCTCCCCTCAGCAGTGTGCTTCAGTCCTTCTGCCTGCTCTGCTCCCTGCTCTGGCTCTGGTGAATTCTCTCACCCTCCCGCGCTTCTGACTGTACCCAATGCATGTATAAACAAACAAATAAAATAAATAAATAAATAAAAACATGCCTCTATAAAAAAAAAATCAATGTTTTAAAAAAATAAATAAATAAAAAGCAAATTATAAATCTGGGGTATTTCTTAGTCACATCTTAGAAACATTTTAAAACTATACAGATAAAAATGTATTTCTATCTATATTTAAGGACCCACCAAAATTGTCTTTAGTTGCCATACTTGGCCAAAACCTGATCTTTGATTTCAATCTGGAAAGCCAAAAAGCAGAAGAATGCTTTCTTCAAATGTGGTTTCTGGATATGCTGGTGATTGCATCACCACGTAGGTTGCGCCACAGAAGCACAGTAAATCACTTACAAGGCACATCCTTTGAATATTTACTGTTAATATCCAGAGATTCATCTCCGAATGGTGGTGAGCATTCCAGATACATCTTGGAAAGAAAATCTCTCCCACTGAAAGGCAAACTATGTAACATCCAAGGGATTTTGTCACATACTTCTAATTCTAAGAAATACTCAGTCATGATGGGAAGACTAGTTATATATATTTTAAAAGGCAGTTTATATAAAAGAAAACTCTATCACTGTACTCTGCAGATAACATATCCATATAACATGCTTACTAACAATCAAAGACCATGCTTACTAAGAACAAAGGCTGCTTGAAGGGAAAGTTATCAACTGATAGAAATGGAGGAGCCTGGGAGAGCAAATATTTGTCATTTTACCACTGGAAAGATTCTTCTGTCATTCTTCTCCAGGTAAGGTGTTGAAATTGGTGTGCAGGCTGTGAAAGCCCAGATGTAGGTGGGGATTTGAAAAACAGCTTTGTTATCTTGAAAGCGAATTTACACTACTTCCCCGCCATACTTGTAGAGCTCAAGGATACATTTTTCTCACAATTGGTTGTGTGAAGCAGCAATTCCATGCAAAAATATCAGGGAAAGAAAAAACTGTGTAAGGACAAGTCTTACTTCTGCTTCTGAAATTATCCAGATGTTCTCCGTTAAGTACTGCACAAAGCAAAGATAAGGGATTACATTGACAAAACTGCATCATCATCACCAAGGAAATTTTTAGGTCCAGGAGTTAAACAGGAGAGAAAATTGTTGGAGATAAACTACCTCCTGTAATATATTACATCAACAGCTGGCCAAAATGATGATAATAAATTCAAAAATGTAATAAAGTCTTGCTCTTCCCTCCTGCACCACAAATGAAAGTCAACATATGCACAATATCATAGATGTTCACTACATGGATCATACATGCTAAGAAATGAAGTCCAGTATCACAATGTAGAACTCTACTATAATTTCAATAATAGTAATATAAATTAATACTGTTAATTCATAATATAATGTAATAATAATATAAAATAAACATAAAATAATATGAATATATAAAAATAAAAATAAAAATAAATTTCAGGTTTATGCTTGTATCCCAAGAGTCAATTCTAGAGCAGAGATTTAGTATTGGCAATACTATCCCTTTTAATATTCCACCTGGACCTCTCTTGCCGCCCACTGCTCCCCTCGGCAGTGTGCTTCGTCAGTCTGCCTGTTCTACTCTCCGCTCTGGCTCTGGTGAATTCTCTCACCCTCCTGCACTTCTGACTGTACCCAGTGCTTATATAAATAAACAAACAAACAAACAAACAAATAAACAAATAAATAAATCTTTAAAAAAAAATGTCTGTTCAGGTCATATCTAATATTTATAGAAAAAGAAGGAACATATACCAAAATTGTAACAGTCTTTATCCATGGGATAATATTATTTTTACTTATACAGTTTCTAAAAGGAGGAGGGGGAAAAAGGAGTAAGGGAGAAAGGGAGGGGAAGGAGTAAGATGTGAAGAGGAGGGCCTGCCTCATGGTGTAGGGGTTAAGTCTTGGTGCTATTTCTGCTACATCGTGGGTTTGATCCCCAGCAGGGAACTAACATATGGCACAGCAGACCTCTCTTGTCTCACCTGCTGCTCCCCTCAGCAGTGTGTTTCAGTAGATCTGCCTGTTCTGCTCCCCACTTTGTCTCTAGTGAATCCTCTCACCCCCTGCACCTCTGACCTACACCCCAGTTCTTCTGTACAAACTTATGTTAAAAGGCAAAAGCAGAATGTCCTTGACCAGTCAGCACAGCACCTGTCAGACTCCAGGAGGTACCATTCAAATAGACAGGAGTCAGCAGGTCCCCTGGCAATCCCATCCCTCATTAACATCCAGTTACCCTCCCAACATTTTAGCCAAAAGTCACTGGATCCTGGTCATTAGACATATGGCATTTAATCACACTCCACTGTCATTAGTCCATCTCTCAGCTGCCCTCTAGTGTGTAGGTCTTGAGAACAGAGCCCCACCCCCACCTCTCCTTTCTCTGTGTAACCTACAGTCCAACACAAAGTCCCACACAGAACAGAAGTTCAGGGCCTCCCCAGTGGCGCAGCGGTTGAGCGCTGGGCTGCAAAGCTGCCCGCGGCCTCTGCAGTGCCGGTTCAATCCCTGGCCGCTGGCGAGGGTCCCACATGGCACAACAGACCTCTCCTGCCGCACCCGCTGCTCCCCTCAGCAGTGAACTTCGTCAGTCTGCCTGTTCTGTTCCCCACTCTGGCTCTGGGGAATTCTCTCACCCTCCCACGCTACTGACTATACCCAGCACTTGAATAAATAAATCTTTAAAAAAAAAAAAAAAGAACAGAGGTTCACTAAGTCTGCCTAAGAACACAACAGCTTTACCTATTTGCCAAATACCTCCAATGCCAATTCCACTTTTTCGTCCAATACTGTGATGGGAGACAACACTACCAAAGACAGTGGTTCATTTGTTCTTCCTCAAGCAATTTGCTACCCTCTTGCTTTTAAAGGATTAACCTATACTGTAGTTTTTGGGGGTCCCTGATGTAAAATGCATGCTAGCTTTTAATGAAGGTCTGCTTGGAAGAGCCACACCTATAGTACCTACTGGAAAAAGTGCCCACTGGGAATCTGGAAGCCCAGAGTCCAATCCAGGCTTTGCCAGGCTCCAAGAAGGGCTTTATTTCCAAAAATAAAGAACAAGATCAAAGCTGCCAACACCATAGGCATAGTCAGGTAGAGGCCCAAGAATCAGGAACAAGAGGCCCCAGACCAGCGAGAGTGACTCACACTGCAGGCAATTCCAGGTGAGCTGGTGACCAGGCTCGCAAGGATCACAGCATAGAGGCCAGAAGCCACAAAGCTGGGCAAGGACACCCTCTACTCCTGAAATGACTGTGCTACCGCCACCAAGCCTTCCAGCCACCCACAGAGCCTTTTGTTTTGTGGGGAGAGACAGGAAGGTTACAAAGAGGACAATTTAATGGTACAATATCTTAATGACTTCTTCAAGCTTTCTAGAAAATCCTGTCCTGTGATTTCAGGAAATGGATGCATACAAAGACACACCTGACTAGACCTCACAGGGGCTCAAACTGCCTATTAAGGAATCACTCTTTTTATTGTCCTCCTGTATTTAGTAAATTTCTTCATGACAGAGTCGCTATGTCCATGGTAGAGGGAAGCTTATTGAGGGCAGGATCCAGCTCTGCCCAGTTCATCACTGTGTCACGAGTACCCAGTGAGGTGCTTCACTCAAAGCAGGCACCCAAACATTACTCCTGAGCAGTTTACTTTTTCAATAGCAGTATAGACCTTTTTTGCACAACAATGTTTTTAGAACAACTTTCTGTATGTTCTATATAGAACAACTTTCTATATTCTTCCATATATTTTTAAGAGTTGCCAGGCCTCCTCTGGTGGCGCAGTGGTTGAGTGCTGGGCTGCAAAGCTGCCCGCAGCCTCTGCAGCACTGGTTCGATCCCCGGCAGCTCCCCGGCCACCAGCGAGGGTCCCACATGGAGCGCAGACCTCTCCTGCCGCCCGCTGCTCCCCTCAGCAGTGTACTTTGGTCCTTCTTCCTATTCTGCTCCCCGCTCTGGCTCTGGTGAATTCTTTCACCCTCCCGCACTTCTGACTATACCCAGTGATTGTATAAATAAATAAATAAATCTTTTTTTTAAAAAAAAAAAAAAGAGTTGCCTAGTGCCTAGTGTACTATTGGGTGGAATACATAAACACACAATTTGTCTAACCAGTCCCCTATTGTTGGATATCCCCGTTCCACTCTGAATAACTACCCTGGGATGAAGGGTGGTCTTGATTATTTCTTAAAATGAACCCCTAGAAGTAGAATTGCTGAATCAAAGACCATGTAATATCTATGCCACCCCTCTTAAAGGCTCCACTCCCTACCACAACCTTGAAGGACAACTGTCATGTACATTGTTTGGGTAAGCCACTGTGGATTTCTCCAGCAGAGGGATCTCTTAAAACAGGTGCCTTTGACATCAACAAAGTCCTACACTATCCTCTCTAGACCTATTTTCGGAGCCATCAGATGCAGAAATCTGAGAAACAGCATCTGCTCAACTGTCTCCTCTTGTTCAAGGGAGAAAAAAAATCAGGCTGCAGCATCCCTCTTTTATAACACTAAATTATCTGGGTCTTCCATGACGCCAGTTGTATTCTTTTGTTTCTCTTATTTCCTCAGAGGAATTACCCAACCTGTCTCACCCCTTAAACAGGTAAATGCCAAGTTCCATATCACTGCAGTGAGGCTCTCAGTGTGTGTCTGCCTCCCCCATTTTAGGCAGTCACTGCTCATTAGTTCCTCTAAAAAGGGGACAGTAAAAAGGAAAAACTTCAATGGTACCATTTTAATTTTACATATTCATAAAAATGGACCTTTCAGAGATGTTCCTGGTGAAATGAATGAAAGCTTTCGGCTGTCTCACCAGAAAAAAAATGCACTATAGCTGTAACGATGTGATGTATTTCATTTCATGACTTCATGAACTACATCCATGGTCCCCAAAAACCACCCCTGGGCCACTGAGGGGGCTTTCAAACAAATGGCCAAAGGTGGCTGGAGAAATTCCCCAGTGTTTTCACTATCATGCCTCTCTCTTTACGAACCAACGGGCCATCTTCAGGCTTGGAACTTGCCTATGGAAACTTGGAACACTGCCCAGCACAACTGCTGGTAACTTTGTAGGGCCTCTCAAAGTAACTCAGGTGTCACTACACAAACAGCAACACTAAAGCAAATGTCCAATTACCGACCTCGTGAACGGTTGGCAGAGTCCTTAGGAAGCACAGATCAGGTGCGACTTCACCTCCAGATCACCTGGCACATAACATTTGTGGGCTTGTTTATTGTGTTTGCCCCATTACCAAGGCAAGTCCATGCCAGCTGAGACTGTTCACACCTATATGCTCAACCCCCAAGTCAAAACTGCTGAACCCAATGACTCTGAAGGTTTAGGCTAGAGACTGGGCGCATGGACAAGGACTTCCACCAAGAGCAGTGACACACACAGGATGTCCTGTGCACTTGGGATCTTAGGGTGTGGTGAGTAAACTAACAGCCTGAGGCAACAACAGGAACAGGCTCTGGAATAAGACCAGGTAGAGGGGCCTCCCTGGTGGCACAACGGGTTAAGCACCGCACTATGAAGCAAACCGCAGTCTCTGCAGCACGAGTTTGATCCCCAGCCAGGGAGCAACCCACCTGGTGCAGCAGACCTCTCCTAACTCACCTGCTGCTCCCCTCAGCAGTGTACTTCAGTCAATCTGCCTGTTGTGCTCCCACTCTGTCTCTGGTGAATCTTCTAACCCCCCGCATCTCTGGCCTGTACCCCAGCTCTTGTATGCATGAATAAATAAATATTAAAAAAAAAATAAGACTGGGTAGAAACACAAAAGTCCACGTGGTAAATCGCCCCAACAACAGAGGGACACAAAGGTTGGACAGAAGGGCAGTCCCAATGCAATTGCTCCAAGTCTCACTCATGGACCACTCAGTCAAGTGAATGGTGAATGCCCACCAGTGAGCAGCAAGGAAACCAGGGCTCCCTCCCTCCCAGCAGGAATCTCTGCACCACTCCCAAAGGTCCCTACACCACCACAGGCACATGCCAAGGGCCTTCACTTGACAATACTGTGACACAGCTATTATTATTCCCATTCACGAGAGAAAGCCAGTGCCCCAAAAGGTTTTAAACCTGAGTCCACAGCTCTTTCTGTGACACCCCAACTGCTTTAAAAATCAGGGCTCTGGGTCCTTGCCTTTCCCTGTCCTGTTGGCCACCCCTCTTCTCCCATCATCACACAAACAGCTCAACAAGTTAACTATAGCCTCACTTTCGAGTATGGGCAGAGTCATATGCATCCCCGCTTGCTCTGTCTCCATCTCAGAAGACCAGGGTAGCCTGACTCCTACTAAAGGCCATGGATTCTCCCACGCAGGTAAGTCTTTTACCCTTTTGGTAGTGGGGCTTTTCAAACTACAGCTGGCATGGCATGTCAGCTTTCTCCTCCTCCACCTACCTGGTCTCACACATTTCCCACTCTCCTCCTAATTTCCTCAAGACTAGTAAACTCTTCTCTTAGCCTCGGCACAACCATACCCCCATGGTACCCTGACCCCCTTTTCAGACTGCTGCTCCAAACTTTCAGCCTGTATTTGTTGGAGGTTTAAAAACTATCGCAAAGCACCAGACCATTAACTGCTCTCTCCTTTCTGATTAACATCCCCATTACAGGGTAAAGGTATCCCCTGCAGCTATCCCCCCAGCACACACACACACACACACACACTTCCTTAGGAGATCACTTCCTGGGGTTTGTTCTCCACCACCCTCCCCATGCCACCCTACCCCTCCAGGACTTCACTAACATGTGATTCTTGGAAGCTCCATTCCCAACATGAACATCATCACCCACTGGGCTCAGCTGAAGACCCCACCCCCGCCCATAGTCTGAAATTAGTCATTAACACACCTTATAACTTATCTTTACATAACATTAGTTACATCCTTTATGGATTCACATAGTATAACTGCATGAAACTGTTAAAAGACTGAACAACCCACATGTTGTACCTATGCAGAGAAAGCCTGTCAGAAGGGGCTTTAACCACAATCTGGAAAATACTCGATAGTGAAGAATCAAGTACTTATTACTGGTTTTTACAAAGTGGTTTGGAAACACAACTAAAAATGACTAGGGGAGGTAGTGCCAAAATAAGATTATTTCATTAACAGTATAATAACCGATAATGATACAGAGGCCATGAGCCACTCTTTTCAGATGTCCCCCAACCACAGGACTGGTGGGATATGGGGACCAGATGACTAGTAATGCATCAATCCAAACTCTATCTCCACAGATAAGTTGGAAGATGCCCAAGTTTCCCAAGGCCATGGCATTGGCACATATGCCTTGGCTTGCATGGTCTTTGTAAGGGCATTAAGGAAAGAAGGGATAAGAAAGAAAGAGAAAAACACCGGATGGTCTCACTCATAGCAGGAATCTAGAAAACCTAAATAAGGGACCAGGAAAATGAATAACTATAAGAAAGAAAAAATCAAAATCAACAAACAACTATGAACCAGAGACACTCTATGGGGGGTGGGGGGCGAGGAAAGGAGGGATTGGGGTTAAAATAAGGGGGCTGCAATTGTATGGGGAATATAAAAATAAAATTTAAATAAATAAATAAATATAAAACTGGACCAGCTTAAAAAAAAAAAAAAAGGAAAGAAGGGATAAAGGAGAAGACAAAGAACATATTAAAAAGATCCCCAGCAAGTGCTGTTGAGGATGCCGAGACAGAGGACGCCTATCACACAGTTGATGGGTGTGTTAACTCGGGCATCCATTACGGAAAACAATTTGGAGTCATCTTAAAAAAATAAAAAAAATAAAAAATACTATGTGAGCCAGTGTAGGGTAAGTAAAGTATCAGGCTTTTCTGCCCTCCCGCCATCAGGATAGATGATGGATCCTTGCGGTCCTGAATGCATGCCTGATGGCGGGCACCTGGAGTGGGGTGTGGGCATAGGTAGATGGGATTCACCTGGGCTGAGAGACTGCGCTTCAAAGGGCAGCGTCATGGTGATGCCAGCAAAACCACAAGAGCAGAGAGCAGAGAACGAATGAGAGAGCAGAGAAGCAGAGGCCAACAGAGAACGCCAGAAAGCCCAGACAGAGTGAAGACCTGCTGGGGACCGGGAGGCTGGCAGGCCTCCAGGCCCCGGCACCCCTGCCTGCTGTGTAACTGGTAAATCCCAAAAAAAGCCTGCAAAAGCCACCAAAGGCTCCAGGACTCTCTCCTTTACCCCATCTGCTCAAGTCTTAGAGATCCTGCTCCGTGTCCTCCTGCCCCCTTAGATCCAGAAATCCCATTCCTGAGCATCTATCCACAGAACACAAAATCATCCATGCAAAAAAACTTCATGCTCTGCAATGTTTATTGCAGGACTACTAACAGCGAGGACATCGAAGCAGCCTAATGCCTATGGACAGATGACTGGATCAAGATGATGTGGCAGATCCACACTATGGAATCCCATGCAGCCATAAGCAGAGATGAAATGCAGCCAATGACAACAAAAATAGAGTGAGTTTGGGGGAATTATGTGTACTAAAGTAAGTCGGAATGATAAAATGCTGGGCATTTCCATAGTAAACCTAACAATTTGACAAAGACACTTACAAACACTAGCAGGCATTAATCAACTCAATGAGGACTCTGAGGTTAAAAGGAAAGGTGAGAGGAAGGACAAAAAGATATAAGGAATGAAGGGAATCACCAAAAAATGTCTTAAACGTAAATAAATCCCAATTCATTTTCAATGGGAAAAAAAAATCACCAGTGACACTTAAATATAAATAAATTCAGATTGATTTCCAATACAAGAAAGTCAACAACCTCTAAAATATTAAAAAAAAAATTCAGATTGACTTTCAATGGAACAAATAAATAATTAAAAGCTGGTTTACTGTCAAGGCAAAAAAAGTTATTAGTCTTCTCCAAGTCTTACATTACAAGGAGGTAGCTAAAAATTAGCCAGATGGTTTTAAAGACAAAGAAAATATAGTGTGAAGTGCCCCCCCTATGACTTCCTAAGTGGTTTTGAAGTAGAGTTACAGTTCCTGATTCCCCTTCGCTGGCTGACCACGTACAGCATGTGTCTTCCTAAATTCGTCTCTGTTGCCAGAGTTACCACACTAAAACTGGAAACCCCCCAAACAGAATACCACTTCCAGTTCCACCGACAATACCTAAGGTTTGGGGTACCTTCTCCTGTGAGCTGTGCTACACAGGAAACCCTGGAGCAGGGCACCTTCTCTGCCCAGGCTTCTCACTCACCCTCAGTGGGGGTGGTGTGCAGCTGCCTCATTCCATGGTGATGTCATCTTCCAACATGTCTGTCTCCCCACAAGCCCCTCAAGAACCATACCATCTCACTCATCTCTTTATCTCAAAAGCTTAAACTGGAGTTCTAGGCCCTTACAGACTCTTAATATGTACCACTGTAAAGACCAGGTTATAAGAAGACTAGACTGCAGGATGTCTGTGAAAAGGCCTCTCTGACCTCCCTTGTGTCCCCTTAGAAATCCTCCCCACCCTCTCTGCCCTTTCCTCTCCAAGTAAACAAACTACCCCTGGCTGCCAGGTCATAAGGAAAAATCTGGACCAATGGTTCTTCCCAAATAAAATTTATGTGTCCTGTTCTCCTCTGAGTTAATTCTAATTTCTAATTTCATAAAGAATCTTGCAACTCTAAAAATGTCTCATTCTGCAGTTTTATGTGTAATCCTGTTCAGGTGAGGAAAATGAAGCCTCAATTGCAAACAAAACTTCTCTAATAACAGTATTTGATTCTTCTTGAGGGCTTACTGTATGATGGAACCACACTCAGTGTCTTTTAGCTTCCAACACCAGGAAACAGGTAGATCCCCTTTTTGTGAGTTTTCCCCCACAGACAGTTTTCTACTATAAATAACCCAGTCGAATAAGATTATCTTCTACCTCTCCACTATCAGGTTATGTACCTTAACACTTTTAAATTTCTCTGTTCACAAATTTTTTCAAGGGAATAAATGGTGGACACAAAATCTTTCTGTGCCTATGGTAGAAAATGAGGAGCGTGAAAAAGAAAATAACAAATCTGGGCATCTTCCTAGAAGCAGATGCATTATACAGCTTCTAATCAGTTTTGACTTGCATTTCCAAAATGTCTCTCCACCTGGGTTATCATGCATCCTGAGCTAAGACACTACTGAAAAGAAAAAGCAGATTTCTACGCTGTGCTGGCTCAGGCATCCCTCTGTTAGCCTAGATACACAGGACCTTGTGAGTTCAGTTTTTATTTCATGAGGTGGAGAGTATTTAAAATGTCTGAATCTGCAATCACCTCACCTGACTGTAACCAGAAGTAGCAGCAGCTGGCTCCACACTGACGTTGAGTGCTGTTTACAGCATTCTCAAAGAGTAGTCTCAGGCCAGCAGCATCAGGGAGCATGTTATACATGTCAACTACGAGGACCCACCCCAAGCCACTGGCCTCAGAAAATCTGGAAGGGGTGAGCCCAGCAAATTTCTAAGTGATTCTGATATGGCCAAATTGAGAACCAGCTACCTATGCTAATAAACTCCAAGGTCATGGAAATGCCCTGCTGGACTGACCTGTGTTTCACAACTCTTTACGTAATTATGTTGGCTCCCCACCAACAGCACCTACTCTGGTTATTTTTGCCAACTGGCAAAGTCCCCAAACACTAAACTTCTTCAGGGCACTCTTTACTTTGTGAGGCAATTACCTATGCCCAACTCTTCTGTTCTCTAAAAAGGAAGGTGATGATAAAAACATCTTTTTCACAGGAGTGTCACAAGGGTCAAGAACTGAGATAGTGTCTGGCATGTTAGGTTAGCCCTCCACAAATGTGAATGCCTCTGCTTACCACACCTTTGCTGGCATGGCCAAAGGTTTGCTCAGAACTGGGAATACAGCAAAAATAAAACTTGCTTCCTGCATGCTAACCACCTACTTCTGTTCACTCCATTCCAGAGTCCTGACTGAGGACATCCAGGCCCTACAGAGATGGCACCTGGCTCCACTGTCAAGCAAGCACTTGTTCTGTCCAAACTTGAGCACCCACCAGATGCCCAACAATGGGCAACATGTTGAGAAAGTCCAAACTCTACAGGACTATGTTCCAATAGGTCTTTCTGCACAAAAACCATCCAACTCTGGGGCATGAGGTCTCATAATACCTCAAAGACTGTCTCTTACCACAGATAGTTTCCTACTATAAATAACCCAGTCAAATAAGATAATCTGACTTTCCATTAAGTGGGGGTGGGGGGGTGCACTGAGTATTAACAAAAGAAGTCATAGCAACAGATAACATTTATATTGTGATTACCTTGTTCCAGGCACTAGGTGTCTCACAGTGTTAGCTTACACAGGGATACTGAGGGGTCCCTGCTATTTTTAAACCCACTGATAAAGGTTGGGTGAACTGAGGCAATGAAGATTTACGTAAATTACCCACAGTCCCACAGTCCCTAAGAGGTAAGGCCAAGATCTGTACCCAGGCACCCTACCTCCAGTCAGGGCCCATAAACACTATCCAGAAAGCAACTACTTCCCTGAGCCACTTATCACCAATCTCAAAGCTATGATTTTTTACAAGTTAAATTTAGGCACAAAATCCACTTTCATGGGGTTCAATACAAGACCCTCAAAGCCCCTGACAGAAACTTAACCTGGTTTCTCGGGTCCCTTCATCCCTCGCCCCCACCCCCAATCTAATCCTATCCCGTCACTTCAAAACTCTCATACAGCAGCACATCTCTCCTAAATCCACTGACAAGGCACCACTTAACCCCTAATTACATACCATCTGTCACACTGAGTTGCTAATTGTTTCTTGTATATTAGTCTTTTCCTCCCCACTGGACTGTAAAATTCTTTGGAAGTATATATTTTCTGTGAAACCCCATAAAACTAAATGCAGATTTAGTGTTGCACAGTCAATGGATTGGCTTATTCACTTTTGCTTGTCTGACAACCTCTGTGGTCATCAGGATTCACTAGTGCCAGCTGTTTCAAAATCTGTACTCACAGCCTCTCCTACATTATCTCCTTTAAGCTCTTCAATAACCTAAGAGGGGTGGCTGCTAGGATCCAGTCTGAGGAAGTTTCGTACCTAGCTGCAAAGGGGAAGAACTTGCCCAATGTCACTAAGGCTGGTGAATGAGAAGGGAGGTTGAAACAAGACCAGTCCCCCCTCTCTAAGGTTCAGAATAAGGAACCAACAGACTCAATTCCTCCTCAAAACAACATGTTGCCTTTGTAAAAACAAACAAAAAAGGTCTTGTGACAGAAGATTTTAAGTTCTATAAAGAAAGCATTTTAAAAAGATGGAATGATAACTATGATCATGGGTAGAATAAGATAGAAAAAGCATTACTTGTCTCCATAATAGTCTATACACACTCAGTGCCATGCCAATCACATTTCAAGGGCACAGTTATTAACTTGACAAGCATTTCAAAATGCATATGGAAGAAAAGGGCCACAAATAACCAAGTTCAGGAAAAAAACAGCAAAGGGAGGGCTCGCCTTGCCATATAAGATACACTGCAAAGCTGTAATAAACATAATTTGGCACAGAAACAGACATATGACTGGAATAGAATAGAGAACTCAAAAAACAGATCCCCAGGAAGAATATCAAATCAGTACATTGTTTTAATGAGAACAGAATTTCAATTTTGGGAAATAAAAAAGTTCTGTAGATGGATGGTGGTGATGGCTACACCAACAGTGCAAATGTACTTAACACCACTGAATTGTACACTGCAAATGTTTTGGTAAATTTTAGATTGTGCCTCCTTTACCGCAATTGAAAAAGGAAAAGATTTTTTGAATCAGTATATTGAGATAAAGTACTATATTGCACGGTTTCATTTACATATAGTTCTAGAAAATGCAAACAAAACTATAGTGGCAAACAGCAGATCCGTGATGGCCAGAGTCTGGGGACAAAGAGAAGGATAAAGGCAACGGGCCCACGGACGGACATTTGGGGGGATGGAAATGCACTGTTATCTTGGCTATGGAGATTTTAAAGATATGTACATCTGTCAAAACTCATCTAGTGGTATACTTTAAATGGATACAGCTTACCAAACATAAATTATAACTCTTAATAAAGTTGAAAAAATATTCATGTGTGACTGTAATGTATAATAAAGGTAGCTCCACAAAAAAAAAAAAAGTATTAGAAAAGGAACACACTGCTTAGCAGATGATATGGAGAAAACTGGCTCACAAACTACAGAGAAAAAAGCAGGATACCTTCTTTATACCATAAATAAAGATAAACCTTAAGCAGATTAAAAGTCTTCTCATCAAAGGTAAAACTAGGAAATACTAAATACAACTCTGCAATCTTGGGGTAAGGAAGACTCTCTTAAAATCCCTAAAGTGCAACGTAAGGTCAAAATTAATAGACTCGGACAATAACAAAGCTAAACATTTCTGAAAATTATCACTGACAGTCAACAGACAGATGGCACAATGGGATTAGTGTCTGCAAGGCAACACAATAGAAAAATAAACTAAAGCTGGTCAAGAAAATTGTAACAGCTAACAAGTAGATTACAAGATGCTCATATTTACTGAAAAATCACATCAATTCACATGAAGACAATGAGATGGCACTTTATAGTCCTCAAATGTTGATAAAGTTAGATGGTTAATACCAACCACTAGGAAGATACAGGAAGGTCAAGCAATTCAGCAACAATGGAAAATAATTTGGCAGTATTTAATAAAAACAGGTTTACTTATTCTCCTTTCCCAGCCATCTGATTCCTCAGCATATACCCGTGGAGCAGAGTTTCTCAAACATCCCCACGCATATGCATCTCCAGATTGGATATGTCAAAACTCAAATCGATGGATGTTTTAGGGTTCTGGCTCCGGGGCTAGGTTAGGGCCTGAGAATCTGCATTTCTAACAGTTGCCAGGTGATGCTGAAGCTACTGAGTATGGAACCACTTGGACAACCAGCACCCTAGAGACAGCCTCACATACATCACACAGGATGTTCAGCACTGCCCTGCAGCTGTGCTCAGGTTAGCAAGGTGGAAATGAACATATGAGAGATGGAAAAGTATCCATCACTAAGGACACAGATGAGCTGGGGTGGAGGGAGGAAGGGACATGTATAGCAAGCAGGTAGCCTTACACAGTCCACAGCAATGCCCTGGATAAGCCTACACTGAGATCTCACAGATAAAATGCTGAATGACATTTTTTCAGCTTTTATGAATGTCTGAAAGTTTCCACCATAAAAAGTTTTAATACTGAATGAAAACGAAATCAAATGAAATCAATAGCACAGTGCCACATAAACTGAAAACATAAACAAAATAACATGACATCTTTCAAAGACACAATCTTACAGAGACACAATCAAATACTTAGCCAATGCAAGAGAGGAGGCTCCTCTGACAGAATGGGAATGAAGGAGGGAAAAATGAAACAAGAAAGCAGTTTTATCTTGTGCTAAAAATAATGAATGTTAAGACAGTCCTCAGCACCAGAAGTCTAAAAAGTAAAAACCAGAAAAGTTATCTCTAACTTTGGCGGTATTTGGCAGTATTTAATACTGTATTTACATACAATATTACATTTACATTGTATTTACATACAATGTTTGCTTCAATGAAAGCCCCCAACAGCTCTGCATGGTTAAGGGGTCAGATCACCTCGCTCGCTGATCACTGAAAGACGGAGGAAGATTTTTCTGAAATGGAAGTTTGGGTTCTGCAGAATCCACTCTGCTATAAAGCGCCGTGTTCCTCCCTCTTTGACATATTAGCACTGAAAAGAAGTTGAGCCACGCTTATTAATTAGTCATTCACTTCTGTTTTACTGAAACCAAAAGTCACAATGAAAAGACCACGCTATCTTCCTGACCCCACCCACCTGTCTCCTCCCCTTTCTTCCTTCCCCCCTTCTCCAAATCCATTTCTACTTCCCATCACGTATCCAAATTAGTTGATAATATATATGGTCCTTCGGCCACAGAGTAGTTTACACTTTAAACTATAAACTTTAAAACTAAAACTCTTCTACAAACATCCTGTAGAAGATGTTACAAGACCATTTATATTCTTGACTAAGTCTTTAGCAGAAAGACCAAAATCTTTATGACCAGCCATACCAAAAAGTTCTCCATAAGAGATTGCGGTGGCAATTTGGCAGTATTTAATAAAAACAGGTGTACTTGTTTCTCTTACCCAGTCATTCCACTCCTGGGCATATACCCTAGAACAGTTTCTCAAATGTCCCCATGCATGTGAATCTTCAGACTGGGCATGTTAAAACCCAAACTGATGGATGTTTTAGGGTTCTGGTTCTGGAGGGCTAGGTTAGGGCCTAGGCAAAGAAAAAGTCATCTATAATCTGTCATGACCCCACAAGGGCACAGTGGCTACAGCTTTCAGCAAGCGTCACTGAAAAGTTCACCATACAAAGTGGTAAGAAAATGTATGGAACAATCAGAAAATAAAAATCATCACTGAATGAATTTGTGTGAGAAAATGCAACTGATCCTCTGATGGCACCTTTAAGCAAATCTATGCCAGGAAAGTATGTCTTAGGGCAACAAGAAACAGCTACAGTGAAAGTAAGAACAGAAACAGCAAAGGTAAAACGCTGAAAAGTTACCTGAACCCTCAGCCTTCCCTGCAAAAAACAGAAGAGATTCTCCTCCTTTACAAACAATCCAAAATTTTTATACCCAAAACAATGTTTGTCTTTTCTACAGCAGCACTTTTGATTGGATGTAGAGGGTTAGGAATTACAGATTTTCCTGAAATGATTTATATAAAATGAAGTTTCATAAACAGACCGGACTCACCATGCAGCCAGAACATTTTTTAGCTTAAAAATAATGTATGGGGCCTCCCCAGTGGCGCAGCGGTTGAGTGCTGGGTTGCGAAGCTGCCCACGGCCTCTGCGGCGCCAGTTCGATCCCCGGCTGCTCCCCGGCCACCGGAGGAGGGTCCCACATGGCGCGCAGACCACTCCTGCCGCCCGCTGCTCCCCTCAGCAGTGTACTTCTGCCTGCTCTGCTCCCCGCTCTGGCTCTGGTGAATTCTCTCACCCTCCCGCGCTTCTGACTGTACCCAGTGCATGTATAAACAAACAAAACAAACAAACAAACAAATAAATAAATAAATAAAAACATGCCTCTATAAAAAAAAATTTAAAAAAATTAAAAAAAAAATAATGTATGATAGCTGTACATAGAGGTCCTTTAAATTTTCATGAGATACATTAGCAAAGCCTATGTTTTTTCGATTGAAGTGCATAATCTGCCACGAGTAGAAAATTAAGGAGCTAACCAAAGGGGAAAAGCAAAAAAGGGTTGACTTTCAAAGCTTAAATTGAATGTCTATGATCAACACAGGCAAATCTGATTTATGAAAATGTGACACTTTATTCTAGCAATTTTGAGAGACTTTACATTTACATGAGTGAGGAGGTAGGTACATAGCAACCACTGAAAAGCTGGTATTACCACAAAAAACAATTTCAGCTGAAAAAGCATTTATTAAGTATCTACAATTTTTAGGGACTGTCCAAGATGCTAGGGCTCCTTCTATGAATAAAATGTCGTCTTAATAACTGTGTCCCTTTGATGTCGGTTTGATCCACTCCTTGAATTTTTTTTTAAAAAATGATTCCTGATATTTGAAATAACTCACTATTAGCACCAAAGAGTTGCAGAAATACAGTTTATTATTTTACTAAAAAATGCAAATATCTAGGGCCTCCCTGGTGGCACAAGGAGTTAAGACACAACCTATGAAGCTGACTGCAGCCACTGCGGCATGAGTTCAATCCCCAGCCAGGGAGCTACCCACATGGCGCAGCAGACCTCTCCTGCCTTGCCCACTGCTCCCCTCAGCAGTGTATTTCAGTCAATCTGCCTGTTCTGTTCCCCTCTGTCTCTGGTGAATCCTCTCACCACCACCCCCCCACCACCCCCACCCCCCACCTCTGGCCTGTACCCCACTTCTTGTATGCATGAATAAATAAATCTTTAAAAAAAATGTAAATATCTAGTCTTTGAAGCAGAAATAGAAGAAAAACTCTCCTCTGCTTACATACTATCATTTTCTAAGAATAACTAACTTCTTAAACTGTGCATGGTGGCAGCTGCCACCCCCTGCAAGTCAGCAGGTCACAGAGCTAAAGACTCAAAAATATGATGCCACGTTTAAGAGAAGCCAAAAAGAAACCCAAAATAACAGGACCTCCACACTTCTCAGACAGCAAGACAAGGAAAGTGAGTTGCTATAGACAGAAGGCAGCTCCTGGAGGTTCCCCCAAAGCTGGCACCTCCAACAGCAGGCACAGGCACTTGCTTGCTGGCGGCTAGCTGGTTTGGCCAAAGCATGGCTTCAGAGTTGGAAGGCTGCCACCTGCTGAATCACCAAACATCCCTGGGCTTCCCTTGAAGCACTGACCAGACAGGGGCCCATCCCCCAGCTGGCTTCTCCTGTGGACAGCTCACACACAGGAACCAATGAAACGCCCAGCCCTCTCCCTGCACGGGCCTAAACAGCCGACTCTGTTGGGTCTGGACCGCCTGAGGCAACTCCCTTCGCGTTGCTACGTCACCAGCCCCACTCCTGTCTACTCAGAACCCCCGGAGCTAGAGAGCGTGGGGAGTTCACCACACATCACTGACAGGCGCTTAACTTCCACATCCAGGCAGCCAAGAAACACCCCCATATGTGAAAGCAAAATTATCTGTCCAAACAGCTTTAAAGGTCCAGGAAGGTAAATATCAAAGGAGATAGAAGTCGGCAGGCCCCATAACATAGAAAAGAAACTTCCTTTTCAAAAAGGCTCTACCACTCATGATTTCATAAGACAACACCGCGAAAGTCTGTTCTGTTTGCAGGTGAAAAGAAGCACCTGAGAAGCACCTGCGTGGATTCCCTTTACTCCCTCCCCCAAGGCAATCTTCATCCCGATTTACCACTTGTGACTCCCAAGAGGGAAGCAAGCAAGCAAGCGTTATGCAGAAGGCGCCAGGATGAATCCGTTAGCTGGACCAGGGCACCCTACCTGGCCCACCAGTAGCAGCCGCAAGCAAGCCCGAGTATGGATGGTGACAGTGGGAGAGACCGTCGCTGCAGTCACTGCTCTGCCCTTGACAAGCCGCCTCCGAGCCACGGGGACCCCTCTCGCCCGGGGAGAGCTGCATCCTGGAGCGCCTACCCACTTCCTGGCTGCGCCCCGGGTTCCTCCAGGCCTGGCTCCTAAGCGCTCTCATCAAGTCGGGTGACCCCGCGGAGTCTCAGACCCACCCCCGGACCTGGAGGCTGTTAAGTAACCCAGGGAGAGGACCACGCTCCTCCAAGAAGAGGGGTCCCACCTGTTATGTTGTCTGGGGGCATCCGGGAGCCGCGACAGGGGAGATCCCGACACCCTGAACGCCTGGCCAGCTGCGACCCGGCTCCGAGGTACCAACTGTCACGCCGCCACCCGGGCCGTGGGGGTGGGGCCGCGATATGGGGTCGGCCCCTGCGGGTCTCCGGATCGCTCCTCAGCCACCGCCCGAGGATCCTCGTCTCCGGTTCTACGGCCCAGCCACCGTCCGCTCCCCCCGATCTGACACCCAGCAACCTACCAACCCGCACGCAGCACCTCCGTAAAGGTACCCACTGGACACCCCCGCCTTCCTCCCCGCCCCAACTTGGCTCCGGGGCCCCGCGGGCGACCCGCCCCCTCCCACCCCCGAGCCCCGGCGCCGGACGGCGCCCCGCGCCCACCCCCCGCGAGCGGCCGCGCTGGAGGAGCGCCCGCCAGGTACGCGCGCGGCACCGCGCGGGCTGCGCTCACGCCCCCTCGCCCCGGGGCTGCCCGCACGCCGCTCCCGCGCGTCAGGCCAGACCCAGGCGGGGGGTGTCGGGTCGGCCCGCGGAGCCCCGCTGTCTTCCCCCGCCCCACTACTCACTTGTACCGGAGTCGCGGCAGCCGCCAGGATCGCGCTCGCCGAGCCCCCACCGCGGAATGGAATCCGGGGCAGGGCAGCGTCGGGGCTCCGCACCCAGATCGCGCTCTCCCGGCGGCTCGCCGGGCGCGCAGGGCGAACCGCTCTCCCCCGCCGGCCCTCCCCGCGCCCGTCCGGCCCGCCGCCGCCCCGGCCGCTGCCTGGCTGGTGCGGACGCTTCCGACTTGCCACCGCGAGCCTGCCCGGCTGCGGAGCATGCCCAGTCCGCGGCCGAGCCGGCCCGGCCTCCCGCACCGCGCGATCCGCGTCTCCGGGTGTTCGCGGCGGCCGGGAGGGCGGGTCCGCGAGGGGCTCACCCCGGGACTCGGAGGGGCCCGCGCCCCCCCCCCGCGCCCCCCGGGGCCGCCGGGGCTTGGGCCCCTGATTTTACTCTCTTGCGATGGACAGCTCGCGGGGGGCAGGGGTGCGCACGAGAAAAGTCCAATGTGCACATTTCCAGGGGGTCTTTCGGGGAGGCCGTAGGGAGCCAAGTTTTGCGATCTGGATTGCTATACGATTTGGGGCAGAGCTGAAAAGTTGAAAAACTGGAACTAATCAGAACAGGAAACGCAATGTCCGCGTCCCGGAGACCCAGGGTGGGGAACCGAGCTCGCTACCCGGAGACTCTCAGTCCCACTGGGCCCAAACAGCTGCTACGCTTGCGATGAACCCCCGGCTGCTCAGCCCTGAGACGGAGCGAGCCTCGCACACGTCGGCCCATCTTCGAGCCTCTGTGTACAGATCACCAGCCCCAAAGCAGTAATGCCGCCCGCAGTGCAAACGCAGCCCAGCCCGTCCAGGCTGCGAAGGCCCGAACAGCTCTAATCTGTGCCGCACCCCCGCCCCGCGCCGCCCCGCGCCGCCCCGCCCCACCCCGCCGGCTCCGCCTCCAGCCCCTTTCTCGAAGTTGCGGGGAAAACCCGGAGAGCGGGTGTGCGGGGTGGGAATACCGCGCATGCGCAGTAGGCCGACCTGCGGCAGGTCGCCCGAAGGGAGGTTTTCCTCGGCGCCCAGAGCCGGACTCCAGCCCCGGCCGGGCGCGGACAGCCGGGAGCGCTGACCTTCCGCCGTGGCGCCGTCTCTCCCCGACTGGCATCCGCGCCGCGGAGAGGCACGCGGGGCTGAGCCTGCGGTGGGGTCGGGGACTCACTAGTGTGGGAGGGCGCTCGGCTCTGTCTCCTGGCACGTGACTGGCCGCAGCGCACCGGGCAGCCATCTTCCGC
Organism: Talpa europaea; assembly: GCF_964194135.1. Taxonomy (NCBI): domain Eukaryota; kingdom Metazoa; phylum Chordata; class Mammalia; order Eulipotyphla; family Talpidae; genus Talpa; species Talpa europaea. The sequence goes on from NC_140077.1 coordinate 59,804,267, forward strand.
TCGGCCACCCAGCCGCGGGCGCCGGGGGAGCGGCGGCGTCGCCCCCGCCACGCCCTCCTGCGGGCTCCAGCCTCGGCTCCGCACCTGCCGCCGCCCCGCCCCGGGCCGCGAGACCCACAGCGCGGGTCCTAGGCTTGTCTGGGCGCGACTGGATCCCGGGGCCGATGTCCTCTGGTTTTGAAGTTGGAGAAAGGGGTCTCCTTCTGGAAAGCGGCAGTACCGTTGCTCCAGATGCCTCGTGTGGGTGCGTGGGTGCGTGGGTGCGTGGGTGTGTGTGTTGGCATAAACATCTGGACTGGTGATGGACCAAAAGCCTTCCCCTCTTCCGTGCAGTGCAATACTCCCAAGGCCCATAATGGTGGGCAGCGCAGAGGGTGATGTTAATAGTGAAGGTAAAAATTCAGCTATTTGGGGTCCCAGTGGTCTTAGAACCAACCGCGTCGCCATCACTTAAGAATCACCTAAGAAACATAAAATTCTAAACCAGAGACTCAGAAACGAGAGGTGAGATCCCGCGAGCTCATCGCCGAGCCCACCAGGTGGTTCTGGTGGACATTTTACTTTGTATTTCAACTAAGTTTTACCGCGGCCCATTTTATAGATGAAACATTGCGATGTTACATAGTATATCCCAAAATCAGAGTGGGAGGCCAGGAATTCAAAGGAGGTACTGTGCCCCCACTCCTCGCCCCCATGCTAGCCCACTTTGAATCAGCCCCTCCTGGCAGGCTTTTCTGGCTTCTTCACTGGCACACTATCCTGCTCTCTGGGGGATTAGGAAAATGCCTTTGTCTAATTCGACTTTAACAAGTGAAATTGAGTTGGACTGCCTGTATAGAGTGTCTTAAGAGTAAGGCTCTGTAAGTCACCGTAACCTAGCTGAGAATTTTTGTCAGTTTTCACCTAGAAGCAGAGGAGAAAGCTTGCTTTCTGGTGATGTAAATTTCTTCAAAATAAGCAAGTGCCAGAAAACTGCTGGCTGGTTTCTGTAGAATGCTATTTATGTAGACAGTCGTTCACGCTTTCCTGAAAACAAGGTCAAAATAAGCATAAGGTGTAGACTTGTGTCAATACAGATCCTCTAATTTACTTCATTATTCCCCTCTTGCCCCCCCAAAAATGTGAAGCTTAACTAAATTTTGCAAAATAGTAACAGTTCTTGAATGTAAGTCATTTTTTAGGGTACCCATTGTAACATTTTCCCCCTAATTTTCTGCATGTTTGGATTTTTTTTGGTAACAAAAAAGTTTTTTTAATTGTTTACCCTAAGTTATTTTAAGACTCTATATAACACATGAGAAAAAAACGAGGTGTAAAACTGTTTCCACTTTATTCCAATTTCATAGACTAATTCAGAGGGAAAGAACTATATGTAAAACAGAAGATCTAAAAAGAAAATGCAGTTTAGTAAAAGTAAATTCTGGTTGAAGTGATTTTAAGAATCTTGAGAGAGTTGGCTGTCATTGAAATTAAATTTAGTTATTGTCCTGCAGTCATTATGGTTTGTGATCCAAAAAAAAAGTTTAAATAATAATTGTCACTCTTCAGTCCACCCAACTGTAAAGAATTTTTCCAGTGCATTTTTTTATCTAAGTATTAATCACCACCTATTGCTTGATTATAAAATTTTAGGGTTCTCAAGTACATAGACTATCATAAATTATATTGTTGTCAAGACAACTGTGGAATAAAAATGAATCACCTCCAAGTCTCAATCTGTCATTAAAATATGTTAAAAATAACACTAATAGCATACACTGGGCCAAACAGTTCACTTGCCAAAACAGCTATTCTAAAGTAGGTGATTTAGTTTCAGATGAATAACTCCCAACATTAAAGATAACGTACCTGATTAAAACTGGTAGTTTTATCTAATTGGCCTATAAGCAGAAGCCATCTCCCACCAAACCAAAATCAAGGTCAAATAGTGCTCAAGAAGCAAAAAGGCTTAGGTGTGGCCATGGCAGTTTGTCTCCTAAAAGAATCTGGACACGCAAAGCCTGAGTAGCAGGAACGAGATCTCACGAGCCCCCTGGATGATCCATTAAATTCATCTAGCCAGCCCACAACCCAGTTTCCAAACCAAGGCTGACCAGAAAATCAAGCTGCACACAATAGGGCTGATTCCAAAGTCTTTGCCCCAGAGCTTAGATCTGGAAACAACAATCTGTTCATTCCTACACCAGAAACTAGGTTTCCTGTCTTACTTCAGTAACTGTTAGGGTTCTCCTGTTGACCAGCAAAAAAAACCCTGAAATTTACCTGGAGATTACTGGGGTAGATCAAGGACAAGTGAAGCTCAGGCAGAAATTGCAGCACTGACCTGAGCCCAGTAAGTCTCCCTGTATCTCCTCTGTACTTCTGTTTATTTCTCCCCTTACAATCTGACTTTTTCTGCCTTCAGTTTAGAAGGAGAAATGACCACTTAAGAGCTCCAAAATGTATTCCTCTTCAGAATAGCAAAAATGACCCTACCTGTATTCATCAACCCTTTTGTCTAGTTGAATCAAGATTTACTGCTATCCTCTGAAACCTAATATTCCAGATCAACCCCCATTTCACTTTCTTCATAGACACTTCTCTGCCTTAGAGGACACAGAAATCTCATATATACATTTGCCACATGTTTATGTCACATTATGTCTTTCACAGTTCTCTGTGTATTTCTTATAGGTGAATCTTGAGCCTCCAACTTAATATTAAATGACACTGTAAAGGGTATATATGTATCTTTCATCTTCCATAGTACCTAACAAAGGACTTGCAAGTAGCCCATAGCAAATACCTATTAATCTGTAATTTATACTTTGCCCCTTTTTACTTTTCTATACTGCATTTTTGTTTAAAATGGGTAAACCGGGGGCAGGGGGTGTGGGGCTCCCTGGTGGCACAAGGGGTTAAACACAGCACCATGAAGCTATCCACAGCCACTGCAGCATGAGCTCGATCCCAGGCTGGCCAGGGAGATACCCACCTGGCGGACCAGACCTCTCCTGTCTCGCCTGCTGCTCCCCTCAGCAGTGTATTTCAGTCGGTCTACCTGTTCTGTTCCCCACTCTGTCTCTGGTGAATCCTCTCACCCCCTCCCCACACCTGTGACCTGTACCTCAGTTCTTGTATGCATAAATAAATAAATCTTTAAAAAAAATAAAATGGGGTAAACCACTAGGAATGGAAATGTTCTTGCTATGTTGTCCTTCTCTAATTGGCAACCATCCCTCACAATCTGTTGTGTACATTTAAAAAGGACTTTGAATTCAGGCATTTATGACTGGGCACTGACCAGAGTCTGACGAATCCATGCCATCAGCAGAAGGCTGTGCTCGCTGTCAGACACAGCACCATTGTCAAGACTTGCAATTTACTCCCAGCTCTTCAAATAGTCAAATACGTAACTCAAGGCAAGGCTTAAGTATCACCTCTTAACATGGGGATAATAAAATTCACTGTCTCTTTGCTTCCATGGTATCATGGGGATTAATTGGGTATTTTCATAAGAATATATGTCTATAAAATGTTTTATAGTTAATTAGAGGTAAGCATAATGAAAATATGAGGTATTGTTAAGGCATTATGAATGTTTATTGTATTTAGCAAGTAGCTTCTGTCTAAATACACGGGTTATAGCAACAGCTGTAGTACACAAAATAATGAATATTTGTTGAGTTAGTGTCTCCTCCAGCTGCCACTGCAAACAGGTCTGGATGCTCAAGATTTATTGGAGGGTTGGGACAAAAATTATGTCTCCTGCACTAAAAAAGAGATTTACATGGAGTGATCACTGGGATTTCATAGAATCTGCTTGAACTCTTCAAAAGCTTCAAATCTAGGTCATGCTATAGGGAGAACAGCAGTTACTGGGGACTGGCGCTTTTTCTGGTACTTCAATAATACCTCCCTTGTAAGATTTTGAAGGATCATATCAAACTTCTTGCACCAATACCTTTATAGTACAGCAAATAGGAGATACTCCCTCCCCAAACTGATACATGGAAGAGTGAAATATCAACATACTTTAGGACATGGCTGGACGAATTTGATGATAGATCTGTTAAGTCTTGTGTACTGCAATCTACATCAGGGTTTCCCAAACTCAGTACTATTGCTATTATGGGACAGATAATTCTTTATCGTGAGAGGCTGTCAGGTACATTGAAGGATTTTAGCAGCATCCCTGGCCTAAACCAACTAGCTGCCAGTAACCGTCCCTGTTGTGACAGTCAAAAATGTTTCAGACATTGCCAAACATCCCAGGGGGGGAGGAAGGATCACCCTCAGTTGAGAGTGACTGATTTAGATAATGACCGGAGTGGGGTAACTGAGTCAAAATAAACTGGGATCTTGAGGTGTCAAGCATCCTTTGAAGTCATTCAGCAATTTTATATACTATATTTATAGGTTAGGTATTCATATTGCATCAATGAAGCCAATAATTATTAAACTTTCAGTGAACGAGGGTCAAGATCAAGCCCTTCTGAGTATTCTTCTTTTATTTCTTATGTATTTATAATTAAATTTTTTTTTAAAAAATTTTATTAATTTTTTAAAATTTTTTACATCATTGTTCTTTTTTTGGCATCCACAAATTTTATTATCATTATTTTTTAAACTTTTCTTTTTGTCTTTTTTTTAATTTTTATATCCCCCATACAATTGCACCCCCCTTATTTTGCTCCCCAATCCCCCCTTTCCCTGCCCCCCCCCCAAAGTTTGTCTCTGGTTTTTAGTTGTTTGTTGATTTTGATTTTTTCTTTCTTATATTTATTCTTTTTCCTGGTCCCTTATTTAGGTTTTCTAGATTCCTGCTATGAGTGAGACTACCCGGTATTTTTCTTTTTCTTTCTGGCTTATTTTGCTGAGCATGATCCCTTCCAGCTTCATCCATGTTGTTGCAAATTGCATGTGTTTATCTTTTTTGATTGCTGAGTAATATTCCATTGTGTATATGTACCGCATCTTCTTGATCCAGTCATCTATTTTTGGGCATTTGGGATCATTGATCATTTTTAAACCAATATTTGCTTCCTCCCACCCCCTCAGGTGTAGTCCCCACAGAGTAGTTTCCTTCACGAATGCACCCGTGCACCATCACCACAGTCCCCTGTGCTCCTCCCTCCCTCCCTCTGATCCCTCTCTGGCCTCCTCCCCTGCAGTATGTCTCTGATTTATAACTGTCTGTTTATGCTTTGTTGTGGTTTGTACTGTTGTTATTTTTTTACACTGATGTCTTATTGCGTTCCCCTATATTCCTGCTATAAGTGAAACCCTGTGATATTTTTCTTTTTCCTTCGGATTATTTCACTGAGCATAATTCCTTCTAGTTCCATCCACGTTGCTGCAAATGGCATGAGTTTATCTTTTTTGAATGCTTAATAATATTCCATTGTGTGTTTATACCACATGTTTTTGATACAGTCATCTGTTTTTGGGCATTTAGGTTGTTTCCAGGTTTTACCTATTGTAAATAGTGCTGCAATAAACATAAGTGTACAGGTGTTCTTTTGAATCAATGTTTTTGTATCCTTTGGGTAGATCCCTAGTAGTGGAATTGCTGGGTCATATGGTAGCTCCATTTTTAGTAGACTGGGGAACCTCCAGACAGCTTTCCATAGTGGTTGGACCTAGTTTGCACTCCCACCAACAATGTAGGAAAGTTCCTTTTTCACCATATCCTCGCCAACATTTGTTGTTGCTTGTTTTTTTGATATGTGCCATTCTTACCAGTGTAAGGTGGTATCTCAATGTGGTTTTAATTTGCATTTCCCTAATTATAAGGGATGTTGAACATTTTTCATATGTCTGTTGACCATTTGCATTTCCTCTTTGGAGAAATGTATTCTTTTTTTTTTTTTAAAGATTTATTTATTTATTTATACAAGCACTGGGTACAGTCAGAAGCACTGGGTACAGCCAGAAGCATGGGAGGGTGAGAGAATTCATCAGAGCCAGAGCGGGGAGCAGAGCAGGCAGAAGGACCGAGGTACACTGCTGAGGGGAGCAGCGGACGGCAGGAGAGGTCTGCGCGCCATGCGGGACCCTCCTCCGGTGGCCGGGGAGCAGCCGGGATCGAACTGGCGCTGCAGAGGCTGTGGGCAGCTTCGCAACCCAGTGCTCAACCGCAGCGCCACCGGGGAGGCCCTGGAGAAATGTATTCTTAAGCACAAAAGTATGTTCTGCTTTTCCACAGCAGGGATATATGTCATCCCTACCCTTTCCCTTCATTAGAATTGTCAAATATTTTGTGAGACACACTTTTATTTTAAAAGTATTTCTCATTTATCTGAAATTCAAATTTAACACGGTGTTATGGTTTTTTGTTTGTTTGATTGGCTTTTTTTTTTCTTTTTGCTAAATCTCATAATCTTACCCTAACAGACCCGAAGATCTACCCCTGTCTCTTAAGTTTTGTCTTCATAAGTTTTATTATTTGAATCCTTTGAAAATAATAGAGATGTTATTGAAAAGACTTAAAAAAAAATGCCGAGATGTGGCATAAATAAATTTGAGAATGGTAAATTTTCTTTGAAAGATGTTTTATTTTTCTATTGAAAATTGTGATAAGTTCTTTAGAATTCATTCAAAGCCTGGTGAAATTCATTGTCTAATTTATTTCACAATACCTCTGATGCTCACAGACTATTTAGCATTTAAATAGCAAGTGATGTTCGTGTATTCTTGTTGGGTGAGTCAGTATATGGGAAGACATGGAGTAGACTGAGACACAAACCCTTTGTAATCTCATAGGCAGCATTACTTTTGCTGAGCTCAAATCAATCACCTGGGAATTTATTAGAAATGCAATCTTCTGGGCCACACCCAAGCCTACTGAGTTAGAAGCTTTAGGGGTAGGTCCCAGTAATCAGCATCTTAAGAAACCTTCCAAATGATTCTGATGTGTCTTAAAGTTTGAGAACCACGGCTTTAGAGCCCTGGTTCTTGACTGTAGCTACAGAGGTGAAACACCTGGGGAGTTTTTGTAAATACTGACATCTGGGTACCATGCTCCAGAGATTCTGATTTAAATGTTATGATTAAGTAACAACTCAGGCGTGAAGATTTTTAAAAGCTTCCCAGTGTGCACCACTGCTCTACAGAATTCATTATCAATTGCCAAAGGGCATTTTTGCAACTGTGCTTTTCGCTCCTGGCCCAGGTCAACGCTATACAAAGAATAAAGAGACATTACATGCTATACTTTGAGTAATAGCAAAAGGCCAAGCAATCCACATATATGGTCTCTTTAAATCCCTAGAACTACTCCACAAGGGCCTTCTAGAGTCAATTTGATATAACAAAAAGAGACTAAAATCATTTCCTGATCCCCAAAACCTGCTCAACTGTTCATTAACCCCTTAGGGACAAATCTTCTCATGTCTACACTAGAGATGATATTAGCACGCCACAGGATTTTGGGAATAATTAGAAGAGATCATGTAGGTAAAGAAGGCAAGAGATTGATAATACATAATTATAGCTAGAGACTTTGTGGGAGGGGGAATTTAAAAGGACAAAACTCAGTAATTTACAAATTTCAATGTGTATTTTTACAATAACTATTGAAATTATTTTCTCCTTTTTTATTTCCTCACTTACTGGGTGCAGCACAACCCCCAACCCCCATCACTTTTCTTATTTTCATTGCATACTTTGGTGACCCATCTATCTTTTTAGAAACTTTTTAAAAGATTTATTTATGCATACAAGAACGGGGGTACAGGCCAGAGGTGCAGGCGGTGAGAGGATCCACCAGAGACAGAGTGGGGAACAGAACAGGCAGATTGACTGAAATACACTGCTGAGGGGAGCAGCGGGCAAGTCAGGGGAGGTCTGTTGCGCCATGTGGGTTGCTCCCTGGCCTGGGATTGAACTCGTGCTACGGTGGGTGGCTACAGTTAGTGTCATAGGTTGCATCTTAACCCCTTGCGCCACCAGGGAGGCCCCTTTTTAGCAACTTTAATGAAACTGAAAATAGTAATTTCAAAGACTATGATAATAGTTCCACGCTGTTCAGTTTTACTGGGTTTATCACAAGGTTAACAGGACAGTTATGTTTTGTTTTTTAACATGATTGTCTGGTAAATCAATCTTTTTTTTTTTTCCTAGCATAGAAGAACTAGGGTGTAGGCCAGAGGTGCAGGAGGTGAGAGGATTCACTAGGATAGAGTGGGGAGCAAAACAAGCAGATCAACTGAAATATATTGCTAAAGGGAGCAACAGGCGAGACAGGAGAGGTCTGCTGTGCCATGTGGGTTAGCTTCCTGGCCAGGGATCGAACTCAGGCTGTAGGGCTCTTATAATGCTGAGACAACTGCATGCCACCAAGGAGGCCCACAAGCCAATCCTTTTAAGTACCTTGTTCATTTCAGGATGGCTATAAGGGGCTTCCCTGTGCACTAAAACTGTCACCATTACCTGACAGTTTGCATTTTCTACCATTAAAAGGAACATTTTTTTACATAGCTTCTTAACCCAAAAGCTTGAGACATATGAACACACTCAAGTTACCTATTGCAATATGGGTTGGTGTTTGCCTCCCAAGGCTGAGACCTAAGAACTGAAACACTCATCCAATGACTTTGGCAGGCTAGGCATAATGGATATCTGATTGCTGGGAAAAGACATCAAGAACTTGGAAAACCCAATTGGCATAAATTAAGGAGCCCAGAAGAGCTATTGACATGTACTCTAGCTAGCATCTATTGGGTTAGCCCTCAGGGAAACTGCAAAATTGAAGTAGGAGTACAAGAAACAGAAGCCAGAAAATGGAACAGAACCAGAAGCAATGGCTTTGGAATCTGAAATTGAGGTTGAGTTCCAGCCCTGATATGTACATTTTGTGTGATGTTGGCCAAGTTACTAAACCTCCCAGAGCCACAGTTTCCTTACCTTTAAAATGTGGATTATGAAGGTGATAATGGTGATAGTAATAATAACTTCAATCTGGCTGTGAAGATTACTTGAAAATTCATATAAAGCACATAATCCAATACCAAGCACATTGAATAAACACATAACAAATGTTAATTATTGTCCCATGATACCATTTTGAAATAATCTATTACTTTCCCCTCATCGTCTAGCCCCTTTTCCGTCTTTCCCTTTGACTCACCCTAACTCCCATTGAGCAGATGGGTTGTTCTGCATTCACAGCCTCTGTTGAAAAGAAAGAGTCAGGTAGCCTTTCTACCTCTTGTTTCCAAAAGTTTGAGCCCTGATAAACTGAGACAAGGTGTCTTGACCAGATACAGGAAGGCTTCTTTTCATCCCAAACTAAAGAGAATTTGTTTAAATGGAGAGAGGAAAGAAGGAAACAAAAATGTATTGTATCAGTTTCCACATAGCTTTTAGGGAGAAAGCCAGACCAGGAGGTCAAAGGCCTCCAAGCCCCCAGCATGTCTTCACTCTGGGCTTCTCTGGTGTTCTTTTTCCCCTACTCTCTCCTGCCTCTGCTTCTCTGAGCAGATATCTCAATAGTGCTGTCATCGCCCAAAGAAGTAAATAACACATCTATAACAATGTAACAAAATGCAGGTGCCCCATCAGGCAGGCAATCCTAATGGCAGAGGGCAGAAAAGCCTGAAAACCATTTACCCTGCAGTGTGTTTCCAAAAGTTAGTTAGAATGGATAGTGGTGATGGTGGTAGAATTTGTGGTGGTATAGAAATGCAAATTAAATGGAGCCATAAAAATAAGGTTGTTTCCCGAACATGGGTGTTTGTGGATTTATAAACTGAGATTCATATAAAATTCCAGAACTTTCAGTGTCTCGAGATAATTGTTTAAAACATTAATTATTGAGCTCACACTACAAATACCCACAGAGATGCTGGGGTGGGGGCGGGGCACAATAGGACAGAAGCAGAACAAGCACCAGAAACAGTGGAATTCGCAAAAGTTACTCTCTGTGGGTGTCATTTACTCTCTCATTAGCACTAAGTGAATCACTGTGGCTTGATGAGCAGCACAAAAAAAAAAACTTTGTGCAAGTGTGATTGCCAGGTCAAAGACCTGCTTTCCAAAGAGCCTAATCCCCACCCCCACCCCCACCCCACCCCACCCCACCCCAGCTTTCCTCTTCCCAGAAATCTTTTTTCATGTCTTTGTTAGTGTCTTTAATTTTTTAACTGCATTTAAAATGTTTTCTATTATTTCTGCATGAGTAAGATTATGTGTCATTCCAGCCTCCTTGTCAGCTTCTGTTTCACTTTCATTGAATTTGTTGATTGGGTGTGAAGAAGGAGGCATTGTCATCATTTCCAGATTTTATACTTAAGGGTTGATTTCTCTAGAAGCAGTGCTGGAAACCCTACTGCACTACCTGGGAGAGATGGGATGAGACTAGGGAGGCTGCTGTATCCCTTCTTTCTCTCCTTTCCTTGCTTCAGGGAGGCTGCAAGAGTAGGAGGTTGGGGGGAGAAAGGGGAGAGAATACATCGCTTCCTTCCTTCCTTCCTTCGTTCCTTCCTTCCTTCCTTCCTTCCTTCCTTCCTTCCTTCCTTCCTTCCTTCCTTCCTTCCTTCCTTTTTTTTTTCTTTCCTTCTTTCTTTCCTTCTTGTCTTTCACTTCACAAACACTGAGTACCTCCTAACTGGCAGACACTGATTGGGGAACTGGAAATACAATGGAAAGTAGAAAAAGGGTGGCCTGGTTCCTACCCTCATGGAACTTAACGATCTGGTGGTGAAACAAGTAGTTAATGTCCACTTGTCCCCCAGAAATCCTGACCTAATTGAGCTGAAGTAGAACACAGCCATCAGTGTTTTTTATAAGCTTCATAGGAAATCCTAATAGGCTGCCAGGGCTGGGAGTCACTGTGGTAGGCAACACAAGTTCTAATCACCTGTTCTTTAGCATTTTGATTTTATCTGAAACAACAGCAAAGTAACTGAAGAAAGATGATATTTTTAAATTTTAAAAATTGACTCTGTTAAAGTTTTTATCTTGAAATAATTATAGATTCACATTAAATTATAAGAAATCATACAGAGAGAACCCACGTACGATTTACCTAGGTTTCCCCAGTGTAACATCTTATAAAACGATAATGCAACATCACAATAGTAATACTGCCTTCTATACAGTCAAGATACAGGATATTTTCAGCAATGCAAGAATCTCTCCTATTGTGCTATTAGAGCTACATCAATCCCTTCCTATTCCCTCCTTAACTCCTGGTGACCAGTAATATATTCTCCATATTTATGACATTGTCATTTCAACATTATTATATAAGTAGAATAATATAGTATTTGATCTTCTGGTATTGGTTTTTTTTTTCAATATAATTATCTGGAGATTGATAAAGGTGTTTGCATGTATTAGTAATTTTGTTCTCCTTTTTGTTGAATAGTAACATTCCATGGTCTTATACAATAATTTGTCCAATCATTAATACATTAAAGACCATCTGGGGTGTTTTCAGGCTTAGGAGGTTAGGACTAAAACTGCTATAAATATTTGTGTACAGATTTCTATGTGAACATAAGTCATCATTTTTTCTGGGATAAATGCCCAAGGGTACAATTGTTGGGTTGTATGGAAGTGACATGTGGAAACTATCAGACGTTTCAGGAGTGGCTAAACCATTTCACATTGCCAATAGTGTGAGTGATCCAGTTTCTGCTCATTTTCATCAGCATGCTATATCACGATTTTTTCTTTAAACTATTCTGATAGGTGTGTGGTAATATCTTGGGGTTTCACTTTGCATTTCCCTAATGCTTGGCATCATTATCCATTTTGTGTGCTTAATTTTCATGTGTACATCTTCTTTGGTGAAGTGTTTCTTCATGTTTTTTGCCTATTTTCTAATAAGGTTGTTAAATTTTAATGTTGAATTTTGAAACTTCAGTTTTTATGTTCCAGAGACTAGTCCTTTTTGTTAGGTATGTGGCTTGCAAATATTTTTTTCCCACTCTCTAACTTACCTTTTTTTACCCTTTAGCAGAGTCTTTCTCAGAGCAAAAGTTTTTCATTATGATAAACTTTAGTTTATTGATGCTTCCTTTTATGAATCATGTTTTTGATGTCAATGTTAAGAACTCTCTGTCTAGATCTAACCATGAAGATTTTCTTCTATGTGTTTTACTAAAAGTTTTATAGTTCTATGTTTTACCTTTAAATCTGAAATCATTTTTAGTAAATTTTTGTATAAAATGTGACTCTCAGATGAAGGCACACTTTTGCCTATGGATTGCTCAGCACTATTTGTGGTTATAGCATTTTTCATGCTCCTCTTTGGACCTTACATACTCACTTTTATTGTTAAATTTGTCTCCTCATATTTAAAGACTGTTAACTCCAGTTGCTCCTCTAAAAGGGACAACAATTGGCTCAAACACCCCTTGGAGTCTGCCTACATGTCCTTCCAGAACCTGTAGGAATGGTCAATCACCAGCCAGTTCAGGGACTAGCATTAAAGAGACCATACTCCAGACCCTTAGGTAAGGACAGCTCTATGCTCTGCTCCAACCTGAAGCAGTTACCAAAAACCAACCTCCCCTCTTCAACTTCTCAAATGATTTCAGGCTGTATATTTTCAAGGTGGATTTGCTGGAAGCTTGCTTGGAGTGGAAAATTCAGGATAGAAGTCTCACTAGGCCAGAAACCAGAGATGGTTATCAAGTTGTTAGATAAGCTATAGAAGTTTCACATGTTCAGGAATCAGGGGTGGGAGCAGAGAGGATTGTCAGTTGTTACAGAAAACCAGCACAACCAGACCCCAAAATATACATTCCACAAAGTAATTCCATCAAAGAGCAATATATGAGTATATACCTTGCTCTAGGAAAATGCAGTTCTTGCCCTTTAAGACTCCTGCCCACCTGTATTTATAGAGGTGTCTTTTTCTTAATAAACTTGCCATGTATTGCTGAACAAAGACTGCTGAATTCATTCTCAGAGGGACCCAAGAACCCCATTCACTGAACTCCAGCACCTTCAGTTAAGTTAGACTGTCTTATTCACTTTGGACCCCCATATTTAGATCTGTTCCACAATGTAGCAAGCTCTTATAAAATGTCTAATGAAAGAAAGAATATTGAGCAACTTGGTAATATAGTGCAGAATATTGTATATATAGATGTTTTATGATCTTGAACCTTTGGGGCCTTAAATATTTGCTATTTATTCATCAAACAGTGCACATTTTTAAAAATGATTTATTTATTTATACAAGAACCGGGGTGCAGGCCAGATGTGTGGGAGGGTGAGAGGATTCACCAGAGACTGAGCAGGGAACAGAGCAGGCAGACTGACAAAATACACTGCTGTGGGAAGCAGCGGGTGAGACAGGAGGTCTGCCACACCATGTGGGATTCTCGCCTGCTGGCCGGGATCCAACCTGTGCTGCAGAGTCTGCGGACAGCTTCACAGTGTGGTGCTCAACCTCCTGCACCACCAAGGAGGCCCCAAACAGTACACATTATACACATTGTTCTTTGCAAACTGTTGCAATACTACAAAATGTCCTTTTCCTTTGAAGTGAGCAACCTTTCGCAATCAGTGCTTTTCAATGTGTGGTTTCCAATCATCTGTATGAGAAGCATTTTGGAACTTATTTAGGGATGAGGATATTTAGGCTGAAATATTTAAACAAAGAATAATTGTCTTATCCAGGGCCTGGATATAAATGAAATTGAGCCACAAATAAAGTGTGTTAACTGAAAGAAAAATTATGATTAAATGGTTGTGAGAGTAGGTGGGAAATGAAGGCTATTCTACTATACCACAGAAAGAATATTCAGGGCCAAAGGCACACAGGAGCAAGCTAGCTATAGCCTCTTTGAGGGAAAAAAGAACTTTTTTAGTAGAGAAGAGAGCAAACAGGAATTCCTAAGTATTAACAATGGATGGATTTTAACAAGGGAAATAACTCTTGCCCTCAAATGAGTAAACTGAAATAACCCACAATAAATAGTACACACCCTACAGCCATTGAAAAATTTTTAGTATTGGCAGTGGGTGACTGGTTTTCATAGTTAGGTAAGAAAATTGTTAAATTAATTCACAAAGTCACTTTTCTTTCACTTAGGTATAACTTAACAAGTATCAGGATTTACCTCCCAGGCACTATAAGTTAGATGAAGAAGCCTATTCTAACCAGAAATATTTTATGTGTAATATAAGCAATAATCACATTGTTATCAAGCAAAATTCCTTTTATTCCAATAAACTGTTCTAACGAATAACATGTGACTTCTTCAGTTATCTACACTGAAAGAGAGTCACATGCTGGGCCTAGGTAAATATAATGCAAGAGTTTGCAACCCTGCTGTTCATTTGAACCATCTGGGGAGACATAAAATGTTCTCATGTCAGGGGGCCACTCTCAGTTATTCTCATTCAATGACTTCAAGGAAGGTTGAGATTTGGGTATCTATTTTCTAAAGAGACATCACCATTCGCTGGCAACCCGAAAAAGAATCATTAAGTTTAAGTCGAAATGATCAGTTGCTCTAGGATTGCTGCCAAATCTTTAAAGTTGCTGCTAAACCTTTTAAGTTCACAACCTTGACTGCTTCTTTCACTCATCTGAGAACTAATAAAAATCCTGAGGTCCAAGTAGCACCCCAGACTAATTAAATCCAAACCTGTGGGGAAGGAATTTAGGTACCAACTTTCAAATATTTGTAACTGAAGTCAAAAGGTAGATTTTAACTGGGTGGCTTTTACTATTAGAAGTGTCCAACAGGAATTAGAATAGCATATGGTTCTTTGATTCTTAGGAAAACGAATCAGTCAAAACATTTCTTTAAACTGCTGCTCATTGCTTCTGTTCTACTGTCACTCTTTATGTACTGTTTGTGAAAGAACACTGGTGCTTAAATGTCATTTCAATACCTCTCATCTGAGATCGTGTCCCATAGGTAAGGAGTCTCTGTTACAGATTCATTAGGATTCTGTTGTGGCTAAGTGGTGAGAAACAATTGTCTCAGCATTGACCTAAATTAGACCTCTGGCAAGGAATTTCAAGACTATAATTTACTGCATGCCTGTGCGATTAAAGGACAGAACTGTCTGTCTCAAGAAATAGGCAGTAATGAATAGAAGTCTCATTTTCAACAGATACTGCTGTATACTTGACCCTACCGTAATGAATTTGCTAACAGTTTATTATGTTTAGAAACAACTAGCTGTGTGTAGCATTGAATCTGTGCTAGAGTTTCCTTTTTTTTTTAAAGAAACATTTCTTTGTAAACAAGTAACTTCTTTAAATGGTGTGAAGCAATTCTCCAGGGCCATTGTTTTGAGTTGTCTTTTGTTCTTTTTAAAGCAGTCAACATATTTTACAATATCACTAATAATCATTTTAAACTCAATTTATCCCAAATCGCTGACAGACCATAAATATAGTTTTGTCTGGTTACAATAGTGGAAACAAAAGAGGCTCCCGTTTAGTGAAGCTATATAATAACTTGGATTTTCAACTTAGAGAAAGGAGAATAGTGATAGAAATGCACTCACTATTTGTGTTCATGTTTAACATGTATGGGCCTCAGCAGAAGTGGAAAGTAAATCTAGTTTCCTTTATGGTTTCCACACCCTACTGGGAGCCTACTCAAATGCATTAAGCCTCTCCCTTCCAAAGCTGATATCTTCCCCTCTCAAATGTTATCTTTTTTCCCCTTTTCTTTTTTATTTATTTTCTAACATCATTGTCCGTTTTTGTACAATAATTGATGTCTCCCCTTATATTTATTTGTTTATATTTATATGTATTCCCCATAAATCTCCTACCACCCATGAGCCATCACCAGAGTTCCTTGTGCTCTTTTCTCCCCTGTTTGGATCCCTTTTCTTCCCCTCCCTTGTGTATGTCTCAGATCTATGGAAACCTGTTCTATGTTTATTGCAGCACAGTTTATAATAGCTAAGATATGGAAACAAGCTAAAGTCCCAGAAAGATATGATTGGATCAAAGACTTGTAGTGTATACACACACACACACACACTCACACACTTACACAATGGAATACTACTCAGCAATCAAAAAAGATAAATGTTACCTTTAAAAAGGAGATTGATTAGTTATTATTTATTTGCTCCTTAACAGAAAAACTCATTTTTAATGAACCCCCTTCCAAGGATATTTGCATTTAAGACTTATCTTAATTATTCTAAGTATAATAATAATAGTTATTATTACTATAAAAAGGAACAGTCATAGCCTGAAAGAAGAGAGGTGTTAAAAAGAGAGAGAAGAGAGACTGTTAAAAAGGAACAGTCATAGCCTGAAAGAAGAGAGGTGGAATAATATTGAGTTAGTGGCTGTGTTTGTACTATCAGTCAGAGTTGCCTGGGAAAAAAATCCATTATACGTAATTTAATCTTAAAATAATATAAAGAAGTATAATATTATACAAAGGTCTTATTGTGCCAAAAGAAAGAAATATGAATTCAGAATATTTTAAAAAAATAACTGGTTTACATACTTTTTTAAAAGAAAAAGAAAGATGCTATCCATGCCATTATCTAGAATGAACAGAATAAGAGCTCTGAGGGCTCTGAGATCCAGCAAATTTTTTTTTAAAAGATTTATTTATTTTTATACAAGAACTGGGGTACAGGCCAGATGCGTGGGAGTGCGAGAGGATTCACCAGAGACAGAGTGGGGAATAGAACAAGCAGACTGATGAAATACACTGCTGAGGGGAGCAGTGGGTGAGACAGGAGAGGTCTGCTGCACCATGTGGGTAGCTTCCTCGCCGGGGATCAATCTTGTGCTGCAGAGGCTGATGTTAGCTTCATAGGTAGTGTCTTAACCCCTTGTGCCACCAGGGAGGCCTAAGATGCAATCTTGGAAAGAATTGAGAAAATGCTTCCTCAGAGGCAGAGAGTTTTGAAGTGAGGAGCTATTAAAGAAGTTAATTTACACTTCCATCTATTTAGACAAGACAACCTTTTAACCTGAGCAATCAATACATTTCAGTACTTGCTGCTCTCCCCCTAACTTTGTACATCAATCACCTCTTTGTACACCCCTTAGTTCCACTCCCTCCTCCAGGCTTCAGTTCCTCCCAGAATGCTGGTCCCAGGATGACTTAAAGGCCTAAGGATTTTTCTTCCTCTTTCCCTAACAGTCATACCTCTTTCTCTGAGATACCCCCGTTACACTCTATAAAGAAATTCTTTCAGTCCTACCCAAACCCTGTGTCTGGGGCCCTAGCTGTTATTTATACCCCTTGACCTTGTTCTACTCTCTGGCTTAGTGCCTTTCTTCCTCTGAAATTCTGGCTGAGGAAAGCAGCATTTTGTGCTCAAGACAGGCACCATGTTCTCCCATCTTTAGGTCTCTGTTCTCTATTGACTGTACCACAAAGTACAGCCCATCACTGCATCCTATCAGAATCCTGCCCAGCTTTCACACCCAGCTCAGCTATTCGGTGGGCACAAGGGTAGCAGAGACAAGGCACCAGGACAGTCCTGATCACAGTCACATAGCCTAGACACTCAGAGTGGCCTGGAGTTGGCCTGTAGCACTGCCCTTTGAACACATCTGTGCTGTACATTTTTAGTCAATACCCACACCAATTTCCACAGTTCAACTTATCAAATATCAAAAGAAAAATATGTGCTCAAGTTCCCATACCCAAACCATACATTTCTTTAGCACATACAGCAATTATCAAAAAGTGAGCTACAAAGTCAGTGTCCTGCCTGCCCTTCTGCTCTTAGCTCTATATTTTCTACTCTTTCTCTCTCTCTCTCTCTCTCTCTCTCTCCCCATCTCTCTATCTTTTTCTCTCCCTCCACCCTCCTTTCTTCTCTCTCCATCCCTCTCCTCTCATATATATTGATTTTTAGACCTTTGCTGCTACCGCTTTATGTGTCATAATCCTGCAGGGAATCGAGTAGAGGCTTCCAATTAGATTCATTACAAGTTCCCTTAAGAAATGATTAGGAAGGTGGAGTCCCAGGTGGGTGATTCCCTCTGTAATCCCAGCAGCATTTTCAGTGTGCTTGCCAAACCAGACCAGTGTTTAAATGCCACACTTACTACTCAATCATCAAGGGATCCTTGGGAGTTTGCAAAACTGTGGGTGCATCTGAGCATAAAGTTGTGCATTACTGAATACATTCATGTTACAATAGAGGAAACCAAAAATATTGTTCTCTGCTGTCCGTTGTCCACTGGCAGTTCATGATCACTGTTAATTAGTGCATGGACTCTGGTAGTCAGATGATGCTGAGTTTAGATTCTAGTGACAACACTCACTAGTTATAGGACTTTGTGAAAATTACTTAACTTCTCTGAACCTTAGTTTTCTTGTCTGTAAAGTTGGAGCCACAATTAGGCTTTGAGGACAAATGAAGTCAACAGAATACTGAGCATATAGTGTTCAAACAAATGACAGCTATTATTACTATGAAAATTCACATATCCAATGGAATGTGAACTACTTCTAATTTCCAAAGTCATACTTTTGAAGTTGTTAAGCTCTTTGTGAACTCATCAGGCTATAAAGATGATGGGAAGAAAGGAAAAGGAGACAGGAGAAGAGGTTTACCTATTCTCACTGGGTTCCATGTTCTCTATTGCCAAGCTTTTTTATGCAAGTATGATAGAGATCACATTCTTCCTTTTTTTCCTTTATACATCTCATTTCCTGCAGTCATTCATCTAGTACAGCTTGAAGAAGTCCTTAATCAGGATAGAGGAAAATGTGATGTCAATGAAGTCCTTCTTTCTGCTCAGGTGAGTTGTGGGAAAAGACAAATGGACAAACAGAAGACAAATGGACAAACAAGTAGCCTGCCCCTCCAGGTTAGAAAATGGAAAAAAGTAGAAGAGATGGTAAATAAACTGAGGGAGAGCTGGACACAGAAGCAGAGTCAACCCATGCTCTACTCTCAGTTAAGAATTCTGAGAGGGGCTTTCCTGGTGGCACAAGGGGTTAAGATGCAACCAATAAAGCTATCCGCAGCCTCTACAGCACGAGTTCAATCCCCGGGCAGGGAGCTACCCACATGGCGCAGCAGACCTCTCCTGACTAGCTCGCTGTTCCCTTCAGTAGTGTATTTCACTCAGTCTGCCTGTTCTGTTCCCCACTCTGTCTCTGGTGAATCTTCTCACCCCCCACACCTCTGGCCTGCACCCCAGTTCTTGTATGCATAAATAAATAAAATCTTAAAAAAATTCAAAAAAAATTCTGAGAGGAAACCGCTATGTAAGATGAACTACACCACCCTAGGAAGGATGACCACAGCTCAATGAAGATGATGGAGAAGCACAGTTCAGCAGAGGGCCTGCATGTCCCCTCCAAACCTGTCTTAGTTCTTAAAAACTATGGAAGGACTCTGGAAGTTCCCACAATTCCTTGTGGGAGACAAGTAACAGAAGTGTAGCCGTAGGCCCTGCTCTAGTAGGGCCTCTGTGATTAGGTGTAAGGTAACCTAACCTGGCTAGAAGACCAATGTGTAGGCCAAGGGTCAGATAGCGGGACTGGCTCATACTTGATGGAGTCTACAATATGGGCAGATATAAGATGGGGTAGGTGTGACCACACCAAGGAACTACACTGCCCTTGGGGAAGCACTATTGCACGCCTGATTGTATCAGCTGACCTACAGCAGAATCACAAGACGGATAAAGGACTAGCTCCCTTGTCATGATAGGCTTTACATGCCCAGACACCATGCTGGTGGAGAAGTGCTGACAGAGAAGTGGGAAATGGAAACACCGTGCATCTGCCCAGAAAGATTTTAATTTTTTTTTTTTTAGCAATTCTTTTTTTTTTCTTTTAAGATTTATTTATTTATTTATACAAGCACTGCGTACAGTCAGAAGCGCGGGAGGGTGAGAGAATTCACCAGAGCCAGAGCAGGGAGCAGAGCAGGCAGAAGGACAAAAGTACACTGCTGAGGGGAGCAGCGGGTGGCAGGAGAGGTCTGCGCGCCATGTGGGACCCTCGCTGGCGGCTGGGTATCGAACCGGCGCTACAGAGGCTGCGGGCAGATTCGCAACCCAGCGCTCAACTGCTGCGCCACCGGGGAGGCCCAGGAAAGATTTTAATTTTGTCCTAAGAGATGTCTGGCCTTTGCCCTGAGTGGTAACCTCTCACCCCTTGGAATATCCTGCCTCTTAGGCATCCTTGTTCTCCTGAGAGTCTTAGAGCATGTCAAAAAGTCTTTACTCGGGGCCTCCCTGGTGGTGCAAGGGGTTAAGACGCAACCTATGAAGCTAACCACAGCCTCTGCAGCACAAGTTTGATCCCTGGCCAGGGAGCAACCCACATGGTGCAGCAGACCTCTCCTGACTTGCCCGCTGCTCCCCTCAGCAGTGTATTTCAGCCATTCCACCTGTTCTGTTCCCCACTCTGTCTCTGGTGAATCTTCTCACCCCTTGCACCTCTGGCCTGTACCCCCATTCTTGTATGCATAAATAAATCTTAAAAAAAAAAGGTCTTTACTAACAATGTGACTGATGGTAGGGGCTCTGGAGGTTTTGGAAGCTAAGGTTAAGCTTGATCTACATGACCGAGTCCCAATTAAAACTCTGGGTAGCATGGCTCAAGGTGGCTTCCTGGCTGGCCACCCAGCTTTGCTAGGAGGAGTGAGCATTGTTAGAGACTCACTGGGAGAGAAAAATTGGAAGCTTTGTTCTTAGAACTCTCCTGTATTCTGCCACAGGTACTGCTTTCTTTGGTCCATTTTAATCTGTAGCTTTTGTTGTAATAAACCATAATTGTGAGTGTAACAGTGGTCAATGAGTCCTGTGAATCTTACAGCAAGTCATGAAGCCTGAGGGTGGTCTTGGAGACTTCCCATCTCCATGTGTCTCATGGAGACACCTGCTGTGGCCATTGGAGAAAATTTTGTCCATTAGAGAACATAGAGAAGCCTCATTGCCATGCTGAATTAGAGTGACATTTTGTAAGTATGTAGCCTAAGGACTCCTTCGCACTCCAAATAAGACAAAGATGAAAGAATCAGGATTGTACTTCTTTCTTCCCTCAGAGCATAGAAGAGGACATGGGCATTGCCTTCAAAGATTTTTTTTTTTTTAAAGATTTAT
Organism: Talpa europaea; assembly: GCF_964194135.1. Classification (NCBI taxonomy): domain Eukaryota; kingdom Metazoa; phylum Chordata; class Mammalia; order Eulipotyphla; family Talpidae; genus Talpa; species Talpa europaea. Next base: position 59,825,283 of record NC_140077.1, read on the forward strand.
TTATTTGTGCATGCAAGAGCTGGGGTACAGGCTAGAGGTGTATGTGTGGGCAGGGGGCGAGAGGATTTACCAGAGACAGAGTGGGGAACAGAACAGGCAGATTGACTGAAATACACTGCTGAGGGGAGGAAGGGAGCAGTGGGCGAGTCTGGAGAGGTCTGCTGTGCCATGTGGGCTGCTCCCTGGCCGGCTGGGAATCAAACTTGTGCTACAGAGGATGCAGATAGCTTCAAAGGTTATGTCTTAACCCCTTGTGCCACCAGGGAGGCCCTGCCTTCAAACATTTTAAAGCTCTCGGGTGAAAAGGAACTTAAATTGGTTTGTCTGAACAAAGGGTATAAAATTCAACTGAGACAAGTTATGGAGGAACAGATTTCAGGTTATTTTCTGCACAAACTTAGTTCTAAAAACAAAAGGGACTGGCTCAAAGGTAGTCAAGATCCTTATCACCAGAGATTTACAAATAGATCTGGGGGATGACTACGCGGACGACCCCACCATCTCCCTGCTGACAGGCTCGGAGTCCCCCAAAGCCCAGGACCCCGCTGTGTCCTAGAGGCCGTGCGCCCGCCCCCCAGACGTCGGGGCCTGAGGGGAGGCCGGCTGGGCAGGCGCCCGGGCGGGCTTGGGGCTTCGCTGCACTGGAACTGGCCGGCGCCAGAGCTGCGGACTCGCGCTGCGACTTTCCCACGCGCCCCTGCTCTGCGGCGGGAGGGCAGATCTCGGACCGACGGGCGGGCGGACACGCAGCACCAATAAAGGACTGGCTCCCCCCAAAAAAAAAAAAAATACAAATAGATCTGGATGAAATCTTGGACTCAGTTTGTGTCCTTAGATATAAAAGCACAAATAGATCATACACTTAAACAAGATATAATCAGGCAGTATAATTTGACTGTGTTTCTGGCTTATGTTGCTTAGCTTATGAATTAGGGTCTCCCTGGTGGTGCAGGTGGTTGAGTGCCACACTGTGAAGCTGTCTGCAGCTACTGCAGCGTGGGTTTGATCCTGGCCAGCTGGCGAGAATCCCACATGGCGCAGCAGACCTCTCCTGTCTCACCCACTGCTTCCCTCAGCAGTGTATTCCGTCAGTCTGCCTGTTCTGTTCCCTGCTCTGTCTCTGGTGAATCCTCTCACCCTCCCACACATCTGGCCTGTACCCCGGTTCTTGTATACCTAAATAAATCTTTAAAAAAAAAAAGAATTAGTTTTAAAGAGACTTTGAATGTTGAGTGTTCTGTCCCTCATTATACAAGTAAGGATATTGAGGTCCAGTGAGGGAAAGGACTTAGCAAGAGTGCTGCCATGAGTATGAGGGTGATCTGGCCCCAAGCATGAGATTCTAGCAAGTAACACCTTGATGGCTTTCAAATCTTTGACTGCAACCCACTAAAGAATGTGAACTTGGATATACGAACATACATAATGATCCTGAGGCTGCACAAAACAACTTCCTTTACTGTATGTGATGCAGTCTAACTCCTCTTCTATTTTCTTTTTTTTTTTAATGCAAGTTAGAGCCTCTAAATTGATTTCACAAACCCAAAGATTGAAAATATACTACAGTAAAGATGCTTTAAAAATGGATACCTTCAACTGAGCAAGTGTAAAAAATTTTTGAAATGAGAGTGACTGGTGCCTTGTTATCAGTAAGACTCACTTTGTGAACTGTGAGGGATGTGATCCAGAAATGCAATTCCCCTAATCTTCATTAATCAAATATTCACATGAAACTCACTATAGACAGAGTAACCAAACATTCCAGCACACATTAATTTGGGTGGTTAAAAACTAAAATATGGGGGCCCTCCCTGGTGGCACAAGTGTTTAAGTCACAGCACTATGAAGCCACTGCAGCATGAGTTTGATCCCTGGCCAGGGAGGTACCCACACGGCGCAGCAGACCTCTCCTGTCACCCTGCTGCTCCCCTCAGCAGTGCACTTCAGTCAATCCGCCTATTCTGTTCCCCACTCTGTCTCTGGTGAATCCTCTCACCGCTCCACCCCGTACATCTGGCCTAACCCCACCTCTTGTATGAGTAAGTAAAATAAATCTTTTTTAAAAAAAAAAAAAGCCACCAAAAATGTCAAATAAAAATAATGGATAACACCCAATAGTGTTTACCACACATGCTGAAAGATACATGAGGATAATAGAAGAAATCAGTAAACACTATGGGGCGGGGAAGGAAGGGGAGAGGAAGGACTAGGGTCAAAATAAGGGGGGGTGCAATTGTATGGGGAATAAAACCATAATGAAAATGCATACATTGTGCAAAAATGAAAAATGATGTAAGAATTATATAAAATAAAATATTAATTAAAAAAAGAAGAAATCAGTAAACAACATAGAATATAGTCAATGTAAGATTTCAGAATGTTTCAACCAGTTTGTTTCCAGTTGCATAAAGGAAAAGAGTTTGGCACACTCTCAGGTTTCTGACTAAATCCCTGGCACAGACAAGAACTAAATGGTCTTAGCACCTCTGATCCTCCCTCAAGACTCTTGAAAGCATTCCTGAAGACAAATGCATTTTGATTGGCCCTCCAAGGAGTGAGGGGTTGTTCTCTTCTCAAGAGAGAGAATCAAGAGAATTTGGATAAATCATCTTCACCCTTCTTCCTGTTTCCCTTTTTACCAACTACAAGCCTTTTGGGTACTGCACACCAGCTCCCTGGTTTCTCTGGCCAAGGAAGTTTTCCTTGTCCATTTTGCCTAGTGGTTTGTTGTACCACACACTTCTGCTATCACATCCATTAAATGATTAAATCTTTTGTTTCCCTAATATTTTTTTTTCATACTCAACTGTAAATGCTGAAGGAATATAAATAATTACTTATTGGGTCTTCTACGCCTAAGGATAAAGGTTGAGATTGAAAGGAATTGGATGGCTGTTTTTCTGGGCCAACGGTTAAGTCATGAAAAATATTCCCCCTCCTGCAGACACTAAAGGCAACCCCACTATTTGTTTACAGGGTCTCTCTCTTTTTGAAGTTACAGTGGTATGGAGAAAACTGGACTGGCAGTATAATTATTTTTAGGCATCAGCTCCTATTTACAAAATGCTGGTCACCTAATGGGATCATAAATCAAATCCAAACAGTTTCATTTGGTGTATATGTTCTTCACTACTCACTGTAGGGGAGAGAGGTGGTATAGGGAAAATATTTTTATTCCCCTCTCCAACAATGGTATAATTCTGAACCTTATAGGATATCACACAATTCTATCGCTTGATTATATCAATTCTACCCTGTCATGAGGCAAAATAAATAGCTTTTGAAAACTTCATTCTGTGGTCCTTATTTGTGGTTTTACAAATAAAATGATGCAAGTGTTGAGACAAACAAAATGCTTAAAAATCTGTCAAGCAACATCAGTTTTGCATAAAAAAGTACTCAGCAACTGTTTCAGTGGCTTTTCTTTGTTGTTGGCAGAAATAATGCATGAATAGCATGCTAACTTAGAGGTGATTTTGAGTTCATGACTATATAAAAAACTGAGTATTTAGTTTAATAAGAAATATTGGGAGGGAGTTGTGGTAGAATTGTTGGCTTATATCTTGACAAAGTATCAGAGGGAAGAAAGGAGGAGCACAGGGGACTGTGGTGATGGTGCACAGGTGTGTTGGTGAAGGAAATTCTATGGGGACTACACCTGAGTGGGGTGGGGAATAAAGCAAACATTGTTTAAAATTGAACAATGATGTAAAAAATAAACAAAAAACTTGACAAAGTGATATGATTGAAATGAGTTAAATATTAGCCATGCTTGGGCCTCCCCTGGTGGCGCAATGGTTGAGCGCTGGGCTGTGAAGCTGCCCGCAGCCTCTGCAGCTGCAGCGCCGGTTTGATCCCCTACCGCCCATGAGGGCCCCACATGGCTCGCAGACCTCTCCTGCCACACCTGCTGCTCCCCCTAGCAGTGTATTTCATCAGTCTGTCTGTTCTGTTCCCTGCTCTGGCTCTGGTGAATTCTCTCACCCTCCCGCGCTTCTGACTGTACCCAGTGCTTGTATAAATAAACAAATAAATCTTTAAAAATATATATATATTAGCCATGCTTAATATTTTATATGTTATGCCCCATTACAAAAAGTACATGGATCACATTAATGACTTCTTTGGATCATAAAGATAAAAATTTCTATTCAGATGAATACCATGTCATTATTACCTGCCCTGCTCCGTGAAGTTAAAAAACATAATATTCATATTTATTTATAATAACACAAAATCCCCATTTTAAAGCATGGTGGCCAATGAAATGTTTAAGTTTATCACAGTACATTAAAAGAAGGGGTTTTTTTGATAGGTTGTAGAATACAGCAAGGGCCTCCAATGAGAAAGTCAGTGTTTATTTGACACACTTCAGCACCAGACATCAACCACTTCCAATTCCAAGTTCATTGCCAGATGCTCCTTACCCCTAAACTTCTGCAGATTTCAAGACTTTGCAAGGAGGAGTGTTGAAAATATTGTCAACAAGTTACTTTAGGTTGTAAGCAGTAGAAACCTACTTAAACTAGCTTCCTGAGGAGAAGTCATTATCATGATAAAAGGAGGACAGAAATAAATGAATTCTCAAGTGATGAAAAGACCTGGAGGAAACTTAAGTGCCTATTACTAAGTGAAAGAAGCCAATCTGGAAAGGTCATATACTGTGTGATTCCAACTATATGACATTCTGGAAAAGGCAAAACCTGCAGATTGTTAAAAGATCAGTGGTTGCGACAGGCTGATTAGGGGAGGAATGAACAGGTGGAGAAAAAAATGAATTTTAGAGCAGTGAAACTAGAGTGTATGATTTTTATTTTTTTAAAGCTTTATTTATTTATGCATACAAGAACTGGGATACAGGCCAGAGGTGTGGAGGGTGAGAGCATTCACCAGAGACAGAGTGGGGAACAGAACAGGCTGACTGACTGAAATACGCTGCAGAGGGGAGCAGAGAGGTCTGCCGCGCCATGTGGGTAGCTCCCTGGCCAGGGATTGAACTCCTGCTTGCTGCAGTGGCTGAGGATAACTTCATAGGTTGCGTCTTAACCCCTTGCACCACCATGCCCCTACTGTGTATGATTTTTAAATAATTGAGACATGTCATTATGCTTTAGTCCAACCCACAGAATGTACAACACCAAGACTGACCCCCAAATGCTGGGATATACAGGTCTGGTGTTCTCCTCTGATTTAGGGGGTCTGAAATTCCTCCCCTGATCCTCCTTGGACTCCTTTCCTCTCCTTTCCCTTCCTTCTCTAGGTGCACAACCTAGTAAACTCCATGAATGCTGATCTCCAGCTTAGATTCTGCTTTCCAGTGGTGACTTAAATAAATTGAGCCAAGCAAAAGTGAGTTTATTAAAGAATTAAGACTCAAGACTTGAGCCCAGGTATAGTTTCCAGGTACCTCTGGGAAAGTTGCTCTTACTCTCAGTCTCACAATGAGAATCTTACATTGTCTACAAGGACATTTTGCATGTTCAAGGATTTTTATAGAGAAAGTCCAGAAAGGTGTCTGGTTATGTATCTATTTGATGTTGTCTATGTGTTGAGGAAAGCAAAGAGAGTTGTTAAATTTATCTTTTTATTTCAAGTTTTGTCTTCTGGGAGCTGGGACCTCCAAGTCTGCCTTTTGTTTTGAAGTTACTGATTTACTTGGAAAGAACTTTTGTTGTCGCTGATTTCTTTGCAAGGCCAGTCCAGTTGTGCCTTGACTCTTTAGCTTGTGCCCATTAGTTGAGACCAGGGAGAGGGGTGCGCCTTTAATTGGTGATTTTAGTTTCACCAGGGAATCTAATCTGTGGCAGTCACCAATATATTTTCAATCACGTCATAGCTGCTGCAGATATCTTGAAACATTATATATGTTTATCCCATTTCAACATTATAGTAGTTATTAGGCTACTGGCTAATACTATTTATTTTATTTTATTTTTTAAGATTTACTTTTATTGGACCTCCCTGGTGGTGCAGGCAGTTGAGCACAGCAGATTCGATCCTGGCTGTCTGGGGAGATACCCACAGGCAAGAACCTGTGCCCTAGTTCTTGTATGTATGAATAAATAAATCTCAAAAAAATTTTTTTATTTATTTATGCATACAAGAACTAGGATGTAAACCAGAGGTGTGGAAGGTGAGAGGATTCACCAGAGACAGAGTGGGGAGCAGAACAGGTGGATCTACTGAAATACACTGCTGAGGGGAGCAACAGGCGAGACAGGAGAGGTCTGCTGCCCATATGTGGGTCACCTCCCTGGCCGGGGATCGAACTCCGGCCTTAGCAGTGATAGGGCTGAGACTTACCCCTAGGCCACCAGGGAGGCCCCCAGAACTGGTTAATTTTTTGGTAATCACATAAATCTTATTTTATGCAGGATGGCAGAATATGTCACCCCAACACACACCAGTGGCATATGGATCATTTTGAGTCAAAGTTACTTGAAAAACAGCAGGGACAAAAGGGCTCTCTGACTTTCCCCTTTTCATCTTTTTTTTTTAAAGATTTATTTATTTTTATACAGGAGCTGGGGTACAGGCCAGAGGCGCGGGAGGTGAGAGGATTCACCAGAGACAGAGCAGGGAGCAGAACAGGCAGAAGGAGGGAAGACGCTGCTGAGGGGAGCAGCGGGCCCGACAGGAGCGGTTTGCTGCGCCATGTGGGGTTCTCAATGGCCGGCCAGGATTGAACCCATACTGTAGAGGTGGTGGACATCTTTACAGTGCAGGGAGTCAGAGCTGAAAGAAATCTACACCGACAAACCTCATAATGAACCTGCATCTTACTAGTCACTTCTCTACTAGCAACCAACCTACCTCAAGCCCCCCTGCTTTGCTATGTTTTCACAATTTTTTTACTATTAATAGTCCAACTCAGTATATGTATTCAACTCTAACTGCTTCTTTGGGTCTTCATTTAAAGAGGGCTCCTGTGTCATGTGAAATTTATGGTAAACATCAATAGATCGTTATGCTTTTCTCTTGTTGACCAGTATTATGTCAGTTCAATTCTCAGGCCCAGCAGAAAACCCTAAGAGAATGAACCTTTAAGAGGTAAAATTTTGCCTTCCTACATGTGGATGATATTCTGAGGAGTCCATAGGCTTCACAGGACTGCCAAAGATAATAATTATCTGCCCTTGACAGATAACTGAGTACAAAAATCCTGGAAAAGCTCTCTCAGGAGGTCCTGAGCTTTCTTAAAGTTTAAACGTCTTCCATCTGCCAATGACTCCCTGATTTTTCTTTTCTTTTCTTCTTTTTAAAATCAGCAATGGTAGTGTTAATTGTTAATACTTAGTTAATTTTGGGGGTGTTCTTCATAGGAATATTGGTGAGGGCAGCCTTTAGTGATAATGGTCTTGGTAGTATCTATGAGGCATATCAGAGATGCCAGTTTGATAGGTAACAAGTTCTAGTGACCTCTTTATGTTAGTGTATTAACTCATTAAATATAATTATGTCTTGAGGAACTTCTATAGTACTTAAGATTTCTATAAAAAAGAAGCCTGCCACATCCCCTAAAATACATAAAACTTTCTTCAAATGGATGAGCTATAAAAGTTCCTACCACATAACCTGTTTCATGACTTGGGATTTATCCTTAGATCCTAGATCAAAATTAAGGTCCGCTGATTTATCCAAAGGACACAAAAACATTGATTCAAAAGAACAATACCTCTATGTTTATTGCAGCACTATTTACAATAGGTAAAACCTGGAAACAACCCAAATGCCCAAAAATAGATGACTGTATCAAGAAGATATGGTAAAAATACACAATGGAATATTATTCAGCAATAAAAAAAGATAAACTCATGCCATTCACAGCAACGTGGGTGGAGCTAGAAGGAATCACGCTCAGTGAAATAAGCCAGAAGGAAAAAAAGAAAAATATCAGATGGTTTCACTTATACCAGGAATATAGGGAAACCAAATAAGACATCAGTGTGAAAAAATAATAACAGTACAAAACACAACAAAGCAAAAACAGACAATTATAAATCAGAGACATCCTGCAGGGGAGGAGGAGAGAGAGGGATCAGAGGGAGGGAGGAAGGAGCACAGGGGACTGTGGTGATGATGCACGGGTGCCTTGGGGAAGGAAACTCTATGGGGACTACACCTGAGGGGGTTCAGGGAAGCAAATATTATTTAAAAATGAACAGTGATGTAAAAAGTTAAAAAATTAAAAAAATAATTTAAGGCCCACCAATGCCTGTCTCTTGGTCCATACTTAGCAAGTATTTGTTGAATGTATGTTGAATAAGAGCTTGATGGTTATAACCCTAGGTGTGACCTGATGTCCTTGACTTTAGGTGCCTCAAGATGAGAGAGTCACCATTGCGCTATTATAAATGCTCAATAATGATGCATATAGAAAGAGTATGAGTGACTATGGCATGAATCCTATTTCTGCTCTACAAAATAGCACAGCTTATCCTCCACTCAGCTGAATGCCAATGAGAGCCCTTAGTTGATCTTTTCACATCCCCATCCCTCCTCCCTATTTATTCCCTACACACACACCAGGATGAATTTTTACAAATAATATAGCAAGTAGGGTCTCCCTGGTGGCGCAGGCGGTTGAGTGCTCACTGTGAAGCTGTCCGCAGCCTCTGCAGCATAGGTTCAATCCTGGCCAGCCAGGGAGAGATCCACATGGTGAGGCAGACCTCTTCTGTCTTTCCTGCTGCTCCCCTTAGCAGTGTATTTTAGTCTATCTGCCTGTTCTGCTCCCTACTCTATCTCTGGTGAATCCTCTCACCCTCCCACACCTCTGGCCTGTACCCCAGTTCTTGTATAAATAAATAAATCTTTAAAAAAAAAGAATACTGTGACAATTTAAAAAAGTAATAATATAGCAAGTAATCCTGGAGTAAGTACCAAGATAATAGTTCATATTTCCCAAGTGTTCACTCTGAGCCACTCACTGCTATTGTGGCATATAATCATTTCAACAAGACTGTGAGGTACTAATCATCACCATTCTACATATATACAAAATAAGGATTATAGAAGAAAAATAACTTTTCCAAAATCACACAGCTAATAGTAGGTGGCAAAACTGGAATGATGATTTCCAGTTCAAAGTTTGTCCTTTATCTTTTTATAAAGTAACTTTTATCATGATAATTTTCAAATGCACCCAAAAACACAGAGATTTGTTATATATACACAGAATGTATAACAAACTCTCACACAGATTCAGCAGTCATTAATGTTCTGACAACTTTATTTCATCACTAGTCCCCCCCACACACACTTTTTATCCTTTTCTTTTTATTTGGAATATTTTAAAGCAAACCCTTGCCATTACAAAATTTTGCCCAGAAGAATAGGAAAATCAGTAGAACCCAACATAACACATCAATGGACTAATGTTTTTAAAATGTTAACCTAGTCATACCATTTCCTGCTTAAATTACTATAAGAGATTCTTATTTGGATCTACTGAAATGCACTGCTGAGGGGAACAGCGGGTGAGACAGGAGAGGTCTGCTAAACCAGGTGGGCCAGCTCCCTGGCCAGGGGATGGAAGCCATGCCGCAGCGGCTGGCAATCACTTGATGGAGCTGAGACCCAACCCCTGTACCACTAGGGAGGCCCCAAGATTCTTCTTTGGGACAAAGATTTTGGGAGGTAAATCTTTCACAAGATCTCTGCCTTGCTTTACAGAAGGTGTTTCTGCCTAGAATTTTCTTGAGCAAGATAGAGATCTTGTGAAAGATTTACCCCAAATGAGCTTTGTCCCACATAAGAACCTCAGCGTAATTTAAACAGGAATTGGTATGATTAAGTTAACATTTTAAAAACATTAGTTCTACTGATTTTACTATTTTGCTTTTCCCTTGGGTTAGGCCTTCCTTTATCTTTTCTTAAGCATGGAATGTGGAATGTCTTTCCTTCTCCCCATCCTCATTTAGATATTCCTTCCTCAGAAAGATCATTCTGTTTCAATTTAGATTCCAAGTTCTTTTCTAATTTTCCCTTAGCCTATATTTCTTTCTTACAGCTTCCTGTTCTTTGCTTTCATGTCACTTCTCACAAAGGATGATTTAAATTTATTTGCGTGTTAGTCTCTGCCACTGGTCTGTAGGAGACTCATCAGTTTTGTTCACTGATCTACACTTTGCCCCAACATTCCTTTTACTAATATATATATATTTATAGTGTATCATTTACAATTAAAAGTATATTTTTAAAGGGAGCAATTATATTAGATTTTGAAAAGAATGGCCTGTTTTGCTTAAATATTGAATCTTCATTCTTTGTGGCTACAATAATAAATGTGACTGTTCATCAATATCAAAATGATTTTCATCATGCATAAGAAAAAAAGACACCCTTTTTCTAGCATATAAAATTTTTCCCCATTGTCCTCAAGAGCTGGAACTATATAACATACTTTTCTTTTGGTTCTAAATACATATTTTTTTCAGAAATGCTTTGAGGGTGTTTTAGATCATCAATAAGAAATTCAGGTGACTTTCTCACAAATGATGAGTCAGATCCTAGAGATAGGTCTTAAGGCAGTCAGTATAAAATAGTCATTTCCTTTTACTAAGAAGCACAGACAGTCTGGCATTGATTTTATCTGAAACAGCAGCCTGCGTCAGACTGCTAGTTTGAAATATTGTTTTGGGCCAAATTTCTATGGTAGTATGTATAAAATGGAATTATAGTTCATTGCTTCATTTTGCTACAGTTACTGGCATGATGGATTTTAGGTACTCAACCAGAGTACAGTTAGCATTATGATTTAGTAAAGTGGATGAATGTGGAACATTTGTTCTTTTTCTGCTTTATTATAATGTCTTTACTAGATAGTATTAGAAAAGTAATATATGTACATTGTTGAAAATTGGAAAATGCTGTAGAGTATAAGGAAGAGAATGAAAATTACTGATGATCCTGCCAGCAAGAAATAATCATTGCTAATTCTGGCTTATTTGCTCTCATATTTTTCCCAACATGAAATTACTGATATTTGATCCTCCTTTTGATGTGTGAAAGTGTTAGTTCATATATTTTACTGTAGGTAGCTAAATAATGTCACACATATATATTTTCATACTTAGGAACATACTAAAAGGGTCATTTTGTAGCTTGCTTTTTAAATGGATATTGTATTTAAATATTTATTAGAAAGATAAAACACTTTGAAAATGTTGTCATAAATGACTAGTCTATTCCAATCTAAGGAAGTATTATCACCTATCTAATGATTTCCTTACTACAAGACATATCAGTTATTTCCAGTTTGTCACCATTATGACTAATAGTGCTCTAGCAAACATCTCTATATATTGATATAATTGTTTGTATTTATTTCAGATTATTATTATTTTTAGAAATGGCATTCTTGGTTACAAGTTATAAATATTTTCTATTAGTACATATTGCAAGGAATTTGGTTTTAACAAGAAATATGTGTTTTGAGTGCAAAAACCCTGGTTGTTTTGCTCACCTCTGTGTCCTCTGTAGCTAAACTGTTAACTATCATACAGAAGGTACCCAATGTAGCATTTGTTCAATGGATTAACATATGGCACCAGTCAATGAAAATAAAGAGTGTTTCAGAAAGTAGCATTTACTCCTCTCCTGTAACAGATATTTTATAGTAGCTGACAATTTGAACTCTCAAATTACAAAAATTGTAGCTTAGCAGCTCTTTCTACCCACTTGTGTGTGGGTAGAAATGCCACACCCACTTGTGTGTGGCATCTTCTCCTTTCATTTTCCTAATAAACATGTCCTTTTAAAATGTAAAAAAGAAAAAGAAAAATTGTACCTTAAAATAGAGTCTTCCTTACTAGCTGTGTGACCTTAGGAACCATATATCTTCCTTTAGCCTCAGTATTCTCCTCTGTGAAATCAGAAGATTGGCTGAGATGTGAGAAGTAAAGAAGGTAATTTGTATAGAGATGTATTATGGTGTGAAGCACATAGTAATTGCTCAGTAAATGTTTCCTATTACTATTTTCCATTATTGGGAAAATTTCAAAATACTTTTATTCCTACAAACTGATAATTCCATGTAAGTATCTCAAAAATGAGTTAGGAATTACAGATGAGAAAATATAACTGAAAAATTTATAAGACTTCATAACCTTTAAAATTCCTTGTTGGTTGTTTTTATTACCTCAGGTCTATTTCCCTCTGATGGGCAACAGAAAAATCTTCACAGGGGAGAGCTCCTTCTCCTTGATGGGGAGCTGAAGATCATAGAACCCCACTCTTCAAATAGTCTTTCAAGGAAAGTGTCACCTACAGAAAGAATGACATACATTACAGTGATGCAGACAGCAGCAGAAACAAGGGGACGCAGACTGAGGAAGTACTTTGAGACTTGAACACTCTCTGAGATGGACAGTTTCCTGACCGTGTGTGGCTGGGTAGGTAGGGTCACAGGCAGCAGCACATAGATGCTGCGTGAGGACAGAGCAGGTGCTGCCACATTGGGGCTTGACTGGCAGCAGGTTGGCAACAGGGAAGAAGTGACCGTGGGTGGGTTTGTTGGTGTTGAAAGCAGGGGCCATAGCAAGCATAAGTTTCAGATGTGCTATGTTCAGTCACTTAATCTAGAACTATTATTGTGAGCCTACTATGTGCCAAACACTGTCGTAACCCAGAGAAATCAATAGTGAGAAAACACTCCACCTTTTGTGGAATTGTACTCTAGTGGAAAGATATAGACAATAAATAATAAATGTAATACATACGTGTGTTTTATGTTAGAGGGCGATAAATGCTTTGGGGGGAAAAAGAGCTGTACAATAGCAATGGCATTTGTATGTGGTGGAGAGGATGTCTGCAATATTAAGAGGGGTTTAGTATGAGTAGATCTGGTTCAAAAAGTGGTTGGAGCCAAGGCTTGATAAGCTGTACATATATAGGGTCAGGGATGGAGAGACATTCTAGAGAGAGCACTAGCAAGTACAAAGTGCCCAAATTGGAGTATCTCTTTTTTTGAGAAAAATTAGGGAGTCCAGAGTGAATGAGGGAGTGCATGGTAGAAAAGAAAGGCAGGGAGATCCATGGAGGTCCAGTTGGGTACTGCCCAGAAGGTTGCCGACCTGTTAGATAGATCTGGATCAGAGTTTCTTAGCTATGTTCTATGAGCTAATATTTTGCAGTGGAGCTTTCCTTGGCTTATGTCCAGACTGCTCCACGAACATGTGCATGGATTCTGTCATTAGTCATTCTTCAATGTTTTCCCTTTTGTGGACAAGCCTGGGGAAAGAAGCAGATAAAGGTAAATCCCAGAGAGGTCCTCCCTGGGTATTTGTTCTGGGCAATTTGAGATGTTGCAAGAGTCTGGATGCTGCCTATGTTGCTGTACCTTCCATCCCTTCAATGGCATAATAAGGGACACCTCAATTCTTGGGCACTATAACTGTCCCTTTAAACCCCAAATGAAAAGATCTTGCTGAAATGGGAAGGTTTAATTCCCCAAAGGCAAACAAAGTTGTGGCAGTCTTTCCACTAAAATGGCCTGTTTAATTATTAATAAAAGTACTCACAATAATGAAGAGGAAGCAGGTAAGATTAAGGACTATGGGGGCCTCCCTGGTGGTGCAGAGGGTTGAGCGCAGCACTGTGAAGCTGTCCGCTGCCTCTGCAGCACGGGTTCGATTCCTGAGCGGCCAGGGAGATTCCCACATAGCACAGCAGACCTCTCCTGTCTCTCCCGGTCTGCGTGTTCTGTTCCCTGCTCTGTCTCTGGTGAATCCTCTCACCCTCCTGCGCCTCTGGCCTATACCCCAGCTATTGTATAAATAAAAAATAAATCTTTAAAAAAGAAGATTAAGGACTATGATTATTCATGATGTCTATAAGGAGATAGATCACTCCATAGTTCTTCAAAATACTCAACATTCTCCAACTTTAGAGTCAAAAGCTAATATATTTTTTTGAATTTTAAGATTTGGGTGGCTGAACATAGTGTTTTAAAAAGCTGTTTATAGTTTTGTTAGGGGGAAAAGGATGTCCTAAAGCTAATTCCATACAGACTTTGTGGACTCCACCTCCACTCCAGACCAAAGCCAAAAGACACTGGGAACTCCAAATCCCATCACCACCAAAGGGAAGGTGGCTGGGACCTGAGGGTGGGGTTAAGCAGCCAGGTTGGGTATAAAAGCCAGACATGTGGGCTTTGGAGGGGATCCCCCCATTTTGGCTCTCCACCAGCACGCAGCGTTGGGCCAGCTAGGAGAGTGTCTTTGGGTTTCCAGGTCGCCGGTTCGGGTAGGATGCATTAAAGACTTTATTTCCCTATTTTCTCCCTGAGTTGTACATTTCCTTAATTCCCTTTCTCTTGTAAATAAACCTTTTATTAACCTTTTGTGTGTGCCTATAGTGGAGTATTAATAAGTCCCTTTTAAGCGTGCAGGTGAGGACCCACAGCCAGGCAACCCATTTTATATCAGGGTTGCCCCATAACAGTTTTACCATTTTTTTAACCTTCATCTCAGACTCCTTATTTTTAAACATATGTGCTCTCTATATGAAAATCCAAAGCTTGATGTGTTGAAATTTCAGGAATGTTGAAACATTAAAATAGATATTTAGAAATCCCATTATTTACTTGTTTTGAATTCATGTGAATATACATATAATATAATTCTAAATAGTTAAAGAAACCATTAGGGACCTCCCCTGGTGGCGCAAGTGGTTGAGCACCATGCTGTGAAGCTGTCCGCAGCCTCTGCAGTGCCAGTTCAATCCCAGCCAGCCGGCAAGGGTCCCACATGGCGCGGCAGACCTCTCCTGTCTCACCTGATGCTCCCCTCAGCAGTGTATTTCAGTCTGTCTGACTGTTCTGCTCCCCACTCTGTCTCTGGTGAATCCTCTCACCTTCCCACACACCTGGCCTGTACCCTGGTTCTTGTATAAATAAATAAATAAATCATAAAAAAAAAAAAAGAAAAAGAAACAATTAGAAAACTCTGCTAAGAAGTAGAAGGTCAATGGAGTAATAGCTAACTAGATGGAATTAAGCCTTTTTGAGTAGCCACTCTTTCTGTATGTTTATATACCACCTTAACAGATATTTCTTTGTTGGTATGAGAGCTGTTGACCTTATACTTTAATATAGCCCTGAATTTCTCCTTTCAGAAAAAACTCAGAGCAGACCAGTTTGCTCATGTACAATGCTTGCCAGTGACCACACCCTTACAACCAGCAGCTGCAGAGGGACGAGCCTGAAGACATCAAAATGCTTGCCTAGTAGACCCTCATGTTCAACACCAATTATCGCCCCAGGAACATGTTCTCCTTAATCTTCTCATCTCAGGAAAGGAAATGACCACCTTCTTAGTTGCTCAAACTAAAAGACTGGGTGTAGTCCTATAATTCTCCCCCACACCCCCATACATATATAATAAATGAACTAATCTTAACAGCTCCATATCCAAAAGATGTTGAGATTCTATCCCCTTTCTTCCATATCTTCTGCTTCAAAACCTCCATCCACTACCTCCATCACCTTCTGGCCTTGGTTATTGTGAAAGCTACTGAAGGAGAGACCTCCCCAAGATAAAGTGTCAGATAAAGTGTTTCCAAAGTGTGTCACTTTGGTATCTCTATTTTCTTTTTTTTTTTTTAGCTTGCTTTCTTTCTTTCTTTCTTTCTTTCTTTCTTTCTTTCTTTCTTTCTTTCTTTCTTTCTTTCTTTCTCTCTCTCTTTCTCTCTCTCTCTTTCTCTCTCTCTCTCTTTCTCTCTCTCTCTTTCTCTCTCTCTCTCTTTCTCTCTCTCTTTCTCTCTCTCTCTCTTTCTCTCTCTCTTTCTTCTCTCTCTCTCTTTCTCTCTCTCTTTCTCTCTCTCTTTCTCTCTCTCTCTTTCTCTCTCTCTTTCTCTCTCTTTCTTTCTTTCTTTCTTTCTTTCTTTCTTTCTTTCTTTCTTTCTTTCTTTCTCTCTCTCTCTCTCTCTCTCTCTCTCTCTCTCTCTCTCTCTCTCTCTCTCTCTCTCTCTCTCTCTCTCTCTTTCTTTCTTTCTTTCTTTCTTTCTTTCTTTCTTTCTTTCTTTCTTTCTTTCTTTCTTTTCTTTCTTTCTTTCTTTCTTTCTTTCTTTCTTTCTTTCTTTCTTTCTTTCTTTCTTCAAGCACTGGGTACAGTCAGAAGCACAGGAGGGTGACAGAATTCACCAGAGCCAGAGCAGGGAGCAGAGCAGGCAGAAGGACGGAAGTACACTGCTGAGGGGAGCAGCGGGCGGCAGGAGAGGTCTGCGCGCCATGTGGGACCCTCCTCCGGTGGCTGGGGAGCATCTGGGGATCGAACCGGCGCTGCAGAGGCTGCAGGCAGCTTCGCAACCCAGCGCTCAACCGCTGCGCCACTGGGGAGGCCCTGGTATCTCTATTTTCAACATGAGGATCTGCAGGCTCATGAGAATCTTTAGCATTCCTTTAACTACCTGGAAGAATGAAAACTTGAGGCATTACCTAAAGTTAGGATTTTTACCAGAAACAACTTTTCTATAGGAGAAACTTTTCTATGTTGCAGTATGCCATCTAATTTCAGAGCATCTCCTCTTCATCATATGAGTCAACCTCCCCTTGTCAGGGAGAGAGTAACCCTCTCTCTCCTTGAGGCCGCCGGCACCTAACCCGTTCCTTAGCTCAAGATATTTTGCCCCATTGGCTTTAAAGTCCACATCTATGTAGATTCTCCATATGTATATAATTAAATTTAGTTTTTCCTACTAATGTATCTGATGTTAATTTGATTTCCTGATCAGAAGAACCCAGAGGTTTAGAGAGAAATTTCCTTTCTGCTCTGGCACTATCTAAATGGTCTGCATGTTTCCAAGCTTGTCCTCCTAGTGGCAGACAGAGTGGTTTTTAAAAAACTCTATCAGACCTTTTGATTCATCTGTGTGAAATCTTCCCCATCTTTTATTACACTAACATAAAATTCAAATTCCTGGGCCTCCCTGATGGCACAGGGATTAAAGTCTCAATGGTATCAAGCTATCACCAGCCACTAGGCATGAGTTCATTCTGGCCAGGGAGCTGACTCACATGGCACAGCAGACCTCTCCTGTCCTGCCCGCTGCTCCCCTCAGCAGTGTATTTCAGTCAATCCACCTGTTCTGCTCCCCACTCAGTCTCTCATGAATCCTCTTACCCCTCACAATTCTGGCCTATACCCTAGTTCTTGTGTGCATAAATAAATAAAAAATAAATCTTAATAAAACTTCAAATTCCTTACCATGGCCTGTAAGAATGTTACTTGACCAGGCTTTTATCTGCCATTCTGAATTCATCTTTATCCCTCACTGCTATATCCAGCCATTCTGGCTTTCATTTTGTTTCCTGAATCCATTAAATTTGTTCCAGCCTTTATATTAGGTGTTTGTTTTCCTTGGAACTCTCCTTCATCCGCCTCATCCTCTCAAGTCTTAGTTCCTTATTATTCAGATGTCACTTAAATACCACTTCCTCAAAGAGGCATTCTCTCACCTCCCTGTACAAAGCAGCCCCCACCAATAAGTTCCTGTCCTATTTTAATTCTCAAGAAGATATATTTATTTATTTTTCTTTTGTAGCTGTCTTACACCTATGCCCAGAAAGTGAAATCTAATACAGCAGGAATTTTGTGCCGTGTTCGTAGCACCTAATGTTTAGCAAATAGAGAACACTACAAATAGTTGTTGAATGAATAAGGTTTTCTCCATGGCGTGAGTTTTCATCTAAGAATCTGGCATTGGCTGGTTATCGTTATGTCCAAACCACAACTGTAAAGAGCCTGTTTCTCTCTGGCCACACATCTCATAGCCCCACATTACTAGTGGCCTTGTCACAGGGAGGACATATATGAAGTCAAACACCTCAATGGAAAAGACTCTCAAAACATATGTCCTTGTGCATATAAATCAGTAACATTATGTTTTGACTTATTAGAGTATTTGCCTAAGAACTTAAACTGATATCAATCTCCTTTCTCCTTGGTTGCCTCTGTACAATAGAGAGGGAATAGCATTACTTTCAGTTTCCCTTGAAACTTAGAGGATACTACAAAAATGATCTAAAGAAATTAAAGAAGTAGATGGTGACAATGAGATATCACTATACACCTGTGAGAATGACCCAGATCAAAAAGACTAAAAACAAGTGGCAAGGATGTGCAGAAAAGGAACCCTATTACACTGTTGGGAATGTTGGTGGGAATGTTGACTGGTCCAAACCAGAAAGCTGTGTGGAGGGTTCTCAAAATATTAAAAATACAGCTTCCATCTGATCCAGCAAATCCATTTCTAGGTATCTACCCAAATAACACAAAAACACTAATTTGAAGAGATATATGCATTCTTTTTTGTTCATTGCAGCACTATTTATAACAGTTATGCTATGGAAAAAACCTGAGTCCAACAACAGATGAGTGGATATAGATGTGGTATATATGCACAATGGAATACTACTTAGCTGTTTTAAAAAAGATGAAATCTTGGGCCTCCCTGGTGGCGCAATGGGTTGAGCACGGCGCTGTAAAGCTGTCCATAGCCTCTGCAGCAAGGGTTCAATTCCCAGCTGGCCAGGGAGAAACCCACATGGTGCACAGACCTCTTCTGCCGCCCGCTGCTCCCCTCAGCAGTGTATTTCAGTCAGTCTACCTGTTCTGTTTCCTACTCTGTCTCTGGTGAATCCTCTCAGCCTCCCGTACCTCTGCCCTATACCCCAGTTATTGTATAAATAAATAAATCTTTAAAAAAAAAAGATGAAATCTTGCCATTTGCAACAATGTGGATGGAAGTGGAGGGGGAATTAAATACAATTTGATTTCACTCATATGTGGGATGTAAAAAAACAAAACAAAGGAACAAACAAAACTAAATGAAAACAAATCACAGAAATCTAACTGAAGAATTGAGGCTACCAAAAGGGAACAGTGGGATTCAGCAAGGTGGCAGAGGGGCCTAGTGTACTATGATGCTTTGGTGGTGGGTATGGTGTGGTAACAAACATCTTAAGAGGTGTGACCCTATATCCCTAAATCACACTCAGTATTGTAAACCAATGTTATCTCAGTAAAAAAATGATACAATTGAAAAAATAAAAATATGTGGCCAATGTTTTTTAAACATGGTGAATTAAAATCAAGAACCATTTAATGACCTTACAAAAGGACATACGACTTTGGGCTGTGAAACATAAGAAAAGTTACAGAGGAAGCAAAGGAGTGATAGCAGATTTTAAATAGAGCTGTTTTCATATTTTAGACAATGTACTCCGTGATTTTAGTAAACTTTTGCTTTGGTGTTTAAATATCACAATGGTTTCTTAACTTATTAGTGAGTTATTGTTTTCTGATTATTCAATGAGTGTATCATTAAATACTAAGAAAACAGATACAATGACAATTTGGCTGTTAGAGTTGAGAGTGAGTTAAGCTATACAATGAATATGTGATATGAGACGATATTGACCCCTAGAGGTCGTGCGGTGTGCTGCCAGCGAATGTCTGCAGCTTCTTCACAGCCTTGGGAGTTTGTGGATACCGAGGCCTCACTGGTAATTCAAAATGGGAAAGGAGCACTGTAGGAGAAAAGTTAGACCTGGTCCTGGTCACCAATGGGCTTTGCTTGTTAAGAGGCCTGCTTGATATTTTTGGGCTCCTCCAGGAGGCTGAAACAGGAGAGTCATTGTCTCCTGAGAGATAACACCATTACTGAGATTCAAGTCTGTAGGTTCAGCGAGACAATGGTCGTAGGGGAACAGTGTGAGATCATTCCCCTCCACCCCTACTTCATCTCACCATGCCTGGGAACAATGAAAGGAAGTGCATCACCAGGAGGCAGCAAAAAAGCAGCAGGAGCTTTCTTGGTAGCCAAGGTAGAGAGAACACCATAGGTCAATGGTTCTGAGAAGGCTTCCAGGAGTATAGGTTTCAAGTTGGGAGTATCCTAGGGGCAACAGAGAAGAAGGAAGTACAACCCTCAGACCTCACAGTAGAAGAACTTTAGAGATACGTGAAGCTCTTCTGATTTCATGGCTTCAGTACTATAAGAAAAAACTAGGGAAGGTGTTCTCTGGACAAGACTGATATTTAATAGTTCATATTTTAATTTACTATTTAATGTATAAATAGTATATAAGTTATTAGTTAATAGAGGCAGTGGGACATCTGAGCTCTAGGATTTGTGTAATTACTGTACATCTGCTTGGTGATATTAAGCGTCATAGAGTTTATATAAAAAAGGAGAAGGAACAAACTATAATTCAATCTCAGCAAGATGACCACCTTTTTAAAAAGTCATTTTGATATATTTTTTCAAGCCATTGTCCTATATATATTTTGTATATACAATTTCATTTCCTACTTTCTCATTTATAACATAAACACTTCATCTTGTTATAAAACATGTTTTTAACTTTGAGAAATAGTTTGACCACTTCTGAAATTAACACTTAAAATATGACCCAGCAATTTCACTCACAGTTATTTACCTTAGAGAAATACAACTTTGTGTTCACAAGAGCCCTGCACATGAAAGTTCATAGCAGCTCTATCTCCAAATACTGGAAATATCCCAAATATCCTTCGGTGAGTAAATGGATAAACTGTGGTACATCCACACAGTGGACTGCTACTCAGAAATAAAAAGAAAAGAACTACTGATAGTTTCAACTGTGTTGATGAACTCCAAAAGGCATGTTGAATGAAAGAAGCCCATTTAAAAAAAATTCATACTGATGATTTCATTTCTATGACATTCTTGAAAAGGTATAATTATAGATAAAGAAAAAGCCCTAGTTTCTTGGTCTGGTGGGGGGTTGGGGGTGGGGGGGTGAGGGGGGTTGGGAGCAGGATGTGACTTCTAGGTCACAGTAAATTTTAGGGAGTAATGAAACTGTTTCATATCTTGATTTTGGTGAAAGCTACATAGATGCTAATATTTCTAGAACTAAGCACAAGAAAAACATTTCATTTGGGGCCTCCTCTGGTGGTGCAGGTGGTTGAGCGCAGCGCTGTGAAGCTGTCAGCAGCCTCTGCAGCACTGGTTTGATCCTGGTCGCCCAGCGAGGGTCCCACATGGCGCAGCAGACCTCTCCTGCCTCACCCGCTGCTCCCCTCAGCCGTGTATTTCGTCAGTTTGCCTGTTCTGTTCCCTGCTCTGTCTCTGGTGAATCCTCTCACTCTCCCACGCATCTGGCGGGTACCCCGGTTTTTGTATAAATAAATAAATAAATCTTTAGAAAAAAATGAAACATTTCATTTGTAGTAATTTTAAAATAATTCTAAAACAATAAATGGACTAAAATGCCTTTAAAGGCATAATTTTACTAAAATAAACATTTCAGCAAGGATTTTGTTTTATCTTGTACTTACCTCTTCTGCTGCTGCTGGACTATTGCATCCCTCTATCTCTGTTTTTTTTTTTTATTGTTTGTTTGTTTGTTTTTAAAGATTTATTTATTTATTTGTACAAGCACTGGATCAGAAGTACGGGAGGGTGAGAGAATTCACCAGAGCCAGAGCAGGGCAGACAGACGAGGACACTGCTGAGGGGAGCAGCGGGCGCGGCAGGAGAGGTCTGCGCGCCATGTGGGACCATGGGAATCGAACCAGAGCTGCAGAAGCTGTGGGCAGCTTCACAGCCCAGTGCTCAAATGCTGTGCCACCGGGAAGGCCCCATCCCTCTCTCTCTGTATAAATAAATTTGTATTGAGAACTTTAGGGATATAAATCTTTGTTCAGATTTTGGATTTTTTTTTCATTAGTGTAGATTCTCAGAAGTGGAATTACTGAGGCAAGAGGTATGAATATTTTTAGAATTCTTCATATCTTCTGCCAAATTGCTTTTCATTCAGGGTTATGTCAATTGACCCTCTCACTGTTAGTGTGTGAGATTAAGTAGTTTGGACATTCTTAAATCTCTTCAGGGAAGATATTTAATATCTTGAAGGGAAGAAAGAGACGAGAAGCACAGGTGGGTGAGTGTGTAGAATTGGAGAGAAACTAGACTTTTAGACCTAAGGATTTTGTTTCATATTTTTGTCCTTTTTCAGTAACACCAACATTACTTCTTACCTTTCTTTGTCCTGAAAGCTTTCAGAATTGATTTTTATTTTCTTATTTCTTCTTTCCCCTCCTTCTCCCCACCCCCCAGGGTACGATAGTGTTTTTTTTTAATATTTAAATTTTATTTTTATATTCCCCATACAATTATAACCCCCTTATTTTGACCCCAAGCCCTCCTTTCCCCACCCCCCGCACCCCATAGAGTGTCTCTGGTTCATAGTTGTCGATTTTGATATTTTCTTTCTTATAGTTATTCTTTTTCCTGGTCCCTTATTTAAGTTTTCTAGATTCCTGCTATGAGTGAGACCATCCGGTATTTTTCTTTTTCTTTTTGGCTTATTTCGCTGAGCATGATCCCTTCCAGCGCCATCCATGTTGCTGCAAATTGCATGTGTTTATCTTTTTTGATTGCTGAGTAATATTCCATGGTGTATATGTACCACATCTTCTTGATCCAGTCATCTATTCTGGGGCATTTGGGTTGTTTCCAAAGCTTAGCTATTGTAAATAGCGCTGCTATAAACATTGGGGTGCAGGTGCTCTTTGGAATTGATGTTTCTGTGTCATTTGGGTAAATACCTAGGAGAGGAATTGCTGGATCATATGGAAGCTCTATGTTTAGTAGGTCCAGAAATCTCCACACAGCTCTCCATAGTGGTTGGACCAGTTTGCACTCCCACTAGCAGTGCAGGAGAGTTCCTTTTTCTCCACAACCTCACCAACATTTGTTGTTGATGTAAGATGGTATCTCATGGTAGTTTTGATTTGCATTTCCCTGATTACAAGTGATGTTGAACATTTTTTCATATGCCTGTTGGCCATTTGCATTTCCTCTTCAGAGAAGTTTCTTTTTAGCTCTTCTGCCCATTTTTTTCACTGGATTATTTTGTTTTTGTTGAGTCTCATCAGCTCTTTGTAGATTTTTGTGATCAGTCCTTTATCATTAGTGTTGTGTGCAAAAATGTTCTCCCAGTCGGTGGAGTTTCTCTTTGTTTTGGTTATTGTCTCTTTTGCTGTGTAGAAGCTCTTTAATTTGATGTAGTCCCAGCTGTTTATCTTTGCCTTCACTATCACTGCTTTGGGTGATGTGTCTGTAAGATGTCTTTGAGGTGCATGTCATGTAGTGTTTCCCCTATATTTCCTTCTATGCATTTTATGGTTTCAGGTCTTATGTCTAGTTCTTTAATCCATTTTGAGTTGGTTTTTGTGCATGGTGTTAGGTAGTAGTCAAGCTTCATTCTTTCCATGTAGCGACCCAGTTTTCCCAGCACCATTTATTGAACAAACTTTCTTTGCTCCAGTGCATATTCTTTGCTCCTTTGTCAAAGATTACTTGACCATTAAACTATGGGTTTATTTCTGGATTTTCTATTCAATTCCATTGGTCTGTGAGTCTGTTCTTGTTCCAATACCATGCAGTTTTGATGATTATGGCTTTGTAGTATAGTTTGAAGTCTGGGAGTGTGATGCTTTCATTCCCTTCTTTTTTTCTCAGGTGAGCTTTGGCTACTTGGGGTTTTTGGTGATTCCATATGAATTTCATCAATAATTGTTCTATTTCTTTGAAGAATGACATTGAAATTTTGATTGGAATAGCATTGAATCTGTAGATTGCTTTTGGTAGGATGGCCATTTTAATAATGTTTATTCTTCCAATCCATGAGCAGGGGATGTCTTTCCACTTCTTTGTGTCTTCTTCTATTTCTTTTAACAGTGTTTTATAGTTTTCTTTGTATAGGTCCTTTACCTCTTTTGTTAGATTTATTCCCAAGTATTTGATTTTTTTTGTTTCAATAATAAAAGGGATGGTTTTTTTAATTTCTTCTTCTTCAGATTTATTGTTTGTGTATAGGAAGACTACTGACTTTTGCGTGTTGATTTTGTATCCTGCCACTTTACTGAACTGATTGATGAGTTGAATTAGTTTTTCTGTGGAGTTTTTGGGGTTCTCTATGTATATTATCATATTGTCTACAAATAGTGATAGTTTGACTTCTTCCTTGCCTATTTGGATTCCTTGTATGTCTTTGTCTTGTCTTATTGCTCTGGCTAGGACTTCCAGTATTATATTGAAAAGCAGTGGTGAGAGTGGACATCCTTGTCTTGTTTCAGATCTTAATGGAATTGCTTTCAGCTTTTCACCATTGAGAATGATACTGGCTGTTGGCTTGTCATAGATGGCCTTTATGATGTTGAGGTATGTTCCTTGTATCCCAAGAATTTCAAGGGCTTTTATCATGAATGGGTGTTGCACTTTGTCGAAAGCTTTCTCGGCATCTATTGATATTATCATATGGTTTTTATATTTCTTTTTGTTGATGTGTTGGATAATGTTGATTTGATTTTTGGATGTTGAACCATCCTTGTGTCCCTGGGATGAATCCTACTTTGTCATGGTGAATTATCTTATGGATACATTGTTGGATTCTGATAGCTAAAATTTTATTGAGGATTTTTGCATCAGTGTTCATTAGGGAGATTGGCCTGTAGTTTTCCTTTTTTGTGTTGTCCTTGTTCGGTTTTGGTATTAGTGTAATGTTGGCTTCATAGAACGTGTTTGGCATTGTCCCTTCCTTCTCAATTTTTTGGAAGAGTTTGTGAAGGATAGGCACTAATTTGTCTCTGAATGTTTGGTAGAATTCATTTGTAAATCCATCAGGTCCTGGGCTTTTGTTTTTGGGGAGGTTTTTGATTACCATTTCAATTTCACTGCTTGTAATTGGTCTGTTTAGGTGTTCTATTTCTTCTTTATCTAGCTTTGGGTGATTGTAGAGTTGTAGGAATTTGTCCATCTCCTCTAGATTGTTGAACTTGTTTCCATATAACTGTTCATAGTAGTTACTGATTATTCTTTTGATTTCTGCTGTGTCCGTTGTGATTTCTCCTCTTTCATTAATGATCCTGTTTATTTATGCTTTCTCCCTTTTTTCCTTTGTGAGCCTGGGTAGGGGTTTGTATATTTTATTGATTTTTTTGAAGAACCAGCTCTTGGTTTCATTGATCTTTTGGATTGTTTTTTTTAGTTTCAATTTCATTTATTTTTGCTTTGGTTTTATTATTTCTTTTCTTCTACTGGTTTTGGGGTTTTTTGTTGTTCTTTTTGTAGATCTTTGAGCTTCGAGATTAGGTTGTTTCTTTGAGTTCTTTCTTGTTTCTTAATGTAAGTTTCTATTGCTATATATTTTCCTCTTATTACTGCTTTTGCTGCATCCCATACATTTAGGAAATTGGTGTCCTCCTTGTCATTCAATTCAAAGAATTTTTTAATTTCTTCTTTGATCTCCTCATTAGTCCAGTGGTCTTCCAGTAGTGTGGTTTTTAATCTCCATGAGGTAGGAGAGTTCCTTGCCTTCTTTTTATGGTTTATTTCTAGTTTGATGCCTTCATGATCAGAAAAGATGGTTGGTATGATTTAAATCTAGGTGTATCTGTTGATGTTTGTCTTGTGCCCCAGTATGTGATCGATCCTGGAGAATGATCCATGTGCGCTTGAGAAAAATGTGTACTCCATTTTTTTTGGGATTTAGTGTTCTATAGATGTCTGTTAAGCCCAAATGCTCTAGGTCCTTATTTAGAGCTTTAGTTTCTTTACTTACTTTTTGTCTTGTTGATCTATCCATTGTTGATAGTGGTGTGTTGAAGTCTCCCACTACGTATGTGTTTTCTCTGATGTCTGTTTTCAGAGATGACAACAGTTGTCTGATATATTTTGGTGCTCCTTCGTTTGGTGAGTATATGTTAATGAATGTTATTTCTTCTTGAAGTGTTGTCCCCTTGATCATAATATGTGACCATTGGGGTCTCTTTTTATCTTTTTGAGTTTGAAATCTGTTTTATCTGATATAAGTATAGCTGTTCCTGCTTTCTTTTTTGGTCCATTTGCTTGTAGGATTGTTTTCCATCCTTTAATTTTGAGTCTATTTTTATCTTTTGTAGCTAAATGTGTTTCCTGGAGACAGCAAAAGGTTGGGTTTTGTTTCTTAATCCAGGCTGCAACTCTGTGTCTTTTTATTGAAGAGTTTAGTCCATTTACATTAGGGTTAATACTGATATGTTAGCATCTGTATTTGCCATTGTGTTTGTCTTTCCTTTGATTTTATTTATTTATTCTTTTAATAACTTTTTTTTTTGGCCTACTTTCGTTGTTATTCGTCCCTCTGAGGTTCTGGCTTTAGGATTCCTTGTAGTATTTTTTGGAGTGGGGGTTTAGTCGTAATGAAATTCCAGAGTTTCTGTTTGTCTGGGAAGGTCCTTATTCTTTCTTCATAGAGGAAGGAGAGCTTTGTGGGATAGAGTATTCTTGGTTGGCATCTTTTTTCTTGGAGTCTGTTGACTATGTCCCTCCACTCTCTCCTTGCCCGTAGTGTTTCTTCGGAGAAGTCTGATGTCAGCCTGATTGGTTTTCCTTTGAATGTTATCTGTTTCTTCCCTCTTGTCAGCTTCATTATTTTTTCCCTGTCCTGGATTCTTGGGAGCTTTACTATTATGTGTCTTGCTGTATTTTTCCTTTCGTAGTGGAAGTTTGGTGTTCTTCTTGCTTCTTGTATATCAATTTTCAGCTCCTTCTTCACATTTGGGAAGTTCTCTTCAATTATCTCTTTGAATATTATCTCTGTTCCTACATCTCTCTCCTCTCCTTCTGGTATTCCTATAACTCTTATATTTCCTTTTCTCATGGAATCAGATAGTTCCTGAAGTCTTTCTTCCGTTTTTTCCTTCGTATTTCTCTTTCCTTTTCTGTTTTGGTTCTTTTTATTTCTGTGTGTTCAATAGTACTTATTCGTTCTTCCATTTCATCTATTCTGCTTAATTCTTTGATCTCCTGCGTTTCTTTTGCTTCCCCCTTTAGGGACTCAATTTCATTCTTCTGATTGTTGATTATTTTTCTCATATCATTGTTTTCCTTTATGAGTTCTGTCACTTTTTTAATGATGGCAATTTTAAATTCTCTTTCTGGA
The DNA here is from genome assembly GCF_964194135.1 of Talpa europaea. NCBI lineage: Eukaryota > Metazoa > Chordata > Mammalia > Eulipotyphla > Talpidae > Talpa > Talpa europaea. Next base: position 59,852,260 of record NC_140077.1, read on the forward strand.
AGGCTCAGAAGTTCTTCCAAGTTACTGTCATTGCAATCTGGGGGGTGGTTTTCTTTTTGTGGTGTGCTTTTTTCCTGAGGAGTTGTTAGGTTGAGTGTGGTTCTTCTACTCCCTACAGTCTGTTTTCTAATTTGTCGTATGCATTGGGACACTATGTTGCTGGGACTGGCCGGCGTCTTGGGTGAACCTCTCCACTCCCCTCTGGCTCTTCCGGGCGCCATCTGTCAGTTTCAAGCAGTCTTTACTGAAGAAAGGTCCCTGTTCTAAAATGCCGATGTGGGGACACACTCCCCTGTGTGCCTGGTCTGCCCCGGCGGTGGGTTCCCATTCTCCCTCAGGGCTCAGACTGCAGGCCAGAAGGGGCCTGGCGTGGGCGAACTTCCCCGCTCACCTCTGGCTCCTGAGGGAGCTTTCTGCTGGTTTCAGGCTGTCTTTACTGAAGAAATGTCCCTGTTCTAAAATGGCAATGCGGGATGCACTCCTTGTGAGTCTGGTCTCAGGCACACTCTTCTGCGTGCCCGGTCTGCCCCGGCCGTCGTTGCCCACTCCCCCTGTGGGCTCAGACTGCTGGTCGGAAGGGGCCTGGCGTGGGCTAACTTCCCAGCTGGCTACGGGCTCCTCCAGGAGCCTTCTGCTGTCTTCAAGCAGTCTTTTCTGAAGAAAGGTCCCTGTTCTCTGGGGTGTTAGTGACTTTTTTTTCTGGTCGCTAGTTAGCGCCAGAGATCTCTCCTATTGTCCTGGGGAGCTGTTTTTTTCACCCCGTGGGACAGGGAACAGAGCGGGAATGGTAGGGTAAACCTCAATGGCTTTGGGGTGCTGTGTCTGCCTTGTGCCCCACCGTCATGGAGAACCCACTCCCTGAATTTCGTGCCCCGAGTCTCAGTTCCAAAGCCCTCAGGTCCAGGACGCGGGCTGTAGCCCAGTTCAGTGACCGCAGAAATGGCACCTTTTGCACCTCACTCCCATGCCTGTGCGCCTGGTTCCGGATTACTCAGTGAGGGACTTTCACCTCAGTGAGGGACCCCGCACATCTCCCTGCAAGCCTAGGTTGCAGGCGCGGGGACCTGGGCAGCCGCGATCCGTGTTTGCTTTTCAAGCATGCCGCTTTTCCACGCAAGCTTACCGGCTGGCCCGGGGCTGTGTGTAGATCTCCGGGGGTCTCTGTTGTTCTCTAATGGAGCCCGGAGCCGTTCGCTCACCTCCGCGGCGAATCCTGCAGGGTTCTCCACAGCTCCAGTTCACGGGGTGTGGTGGCTGAAGTAGTTCCTTTCCACTCCCAGTCCTGCTTGATGTGCAGTTTGTTCTTGTTGGTCGTTTTAGTTTGTTTTTTTTCCTCCTTTCTGTTGGTCGGAGAGTGCCGACTTTGTGGGTGGGGGAGGGTAGCCGGGTTCTGCGCTTTCCTCCCTTCTAGTCCTCTTTTATGGCAACTTTCTTCTTCGGGTAGTTTGCTGGAGTTGTCCGTTTATCTTCTGTGTCCCAGTTCTCACTGGGACCTGCCGCTTTTCCTTCCTATTAACTTTTTTTTAATGGGAGATCTTACTTATAGTGTCTCCTCGCCACCATGTTGATCCCCCTCCCTACTTTGAGTATGTTAATGGTCACTGTCACAGAATCTCTCCTCCTTCTGTGTTTAGTTACAAAGTTGCATCTTGAAGTCCCACAGACTTCCCTGGAGGTGGGGCAGCTGGATTGTACTCTGGTTTCCAAATCTCTGGATCCTCCTCTGGGCTCCGACTTCCTGCCAGGTGGGACAGGGCTTGTGGGGGCCTTCAGCTCACCTCTGACTGCGCAGGGAACCTTCTCCCTCTGTCTCCACGGGGAGCCTGCTGCTGGTTTCAAGCAGTCTTTATTGAAGAAAGATCCCTGTTCTAAAATGGCGATTCAGAGACAGGCACACTCTTCCATGCACCTGGTCTGCCCCAGCCGTGGGTGCCCGCTCCCCCTCTGGGCTTGGACTGCTGGTCAGAAGGGGCCTGGCTTGGGCAAACTTCCCAACTCACCTCTGACTCCTCCGGAAACCTTCTGCTGGTTTCAAGCAGTCTTTACTGAAAAAAGGTCCCTATTCTATGGGGTGTTGGTGATTTTTTTCTGGTCGCTAGGTGGCGCCGGAGATGTCTCCTAGTGTCCCTTGGGGAGCTGGTTTTTTTTTTTACCTCGTGGGACAGTGGAACAGAGTGGGAGTGGTGGGGAAAGCCTCAACGGCCTTGGGGTGCTGTGTCTGCCTTGTGACCCAGTGTCGTGGGGATCCCACGCCCCAAATTTTGTGCCCTGGGTCTCGGTTCCAAAGCCCTCAGGTCCAGGACACGGGCTGTAGCCCAGTTCAGTGTCTGCAGAAATGGCGCCTTTTGCAGCCTGCTCCCGCGTCTGGGCGCCTGGTTTCTGACTACTCAGTGAGGATATTCACCTCAGTGAGGGCCCCCACGTGTCTCCCCACAAGGCTAGGTCGCAGGCACGGGGACCTGGGCTGCCGCGATCCGCATTTGCTTTTCAAGCGCGCAGCTTTCCACACAAGCTTCCCAGCTGGCCTGGGGCTGTGTGTAGGTCTCCGGGAGTCTTTGTTTTTCTCTAATGGCGCCTGGAGTCATTCGCTCACCTCCACAGCGAATCCTGCAGGGTTCTCCACAGCTCCAGTTCACGGGGTGTGGTGGCTGAAATAGTTCCTTTCCACTCACAGTCCCGCTTGATGCGTATTTTGTTCTTGTTGGTTGTTTTAGTTTTTTGTTTTTTCCTCCTTTCTGTTGGTCTGAGAGTGCCAACTTTGTGGGTGGGGGAGGGTAGCAGGGTTCTGAGCTTTCCTCCCTTCTAGTCCTCTTTTATGGCAACTTTCTTCTTCGGGTAGTTTGCTGGAGTTGTCCGTTTATCTTCCGTGTCCCAGTTCTCACTGGGACCTGCCGCTTTTCCTTCCTATTAACTTTTTTTAATGGGAGAGCTTACTTGCAGCATTTCCTCGCTGCCATGTTGATCCGCCCCCCACCCCCAAATTTTTCTTTCCCCTCCTTTTACCCCTAATACAAGAGCAGTCAAGTTACCAGAGTAACAAGCCTGTGACACAAGAACAACTAAGCAACTCTTTCAAAATATCAATTATGTGAAAGGCACTGTGCTAGCCATCACAAGGAGAGAGGAAAGAGCAATAGTGCGGTCTCTGCTATCATAGAGAGAGGTGAATATAATAATACTTGCCTGCCCAATACTACACTTTCTTCTTCTACTTTGCTAATGCTGATGGAAAAAAAACAAACAAAAAACAATAGATTCTGTTTACTCATTTAAAGAAATAGCTACTACTCAGAGTTGGGTTAATACATTTTACCAAAGATGTGGAATTAATCAATGCCTTGCAAAATGGGTGCATCCAATTAAATACATATCAAATAGGAAAATGGCATATGCAGAGCTGGCAGCCTTTGGTAAGGAGGAAGAAACTGTGATTGTTTCCCCTTGATACCTTGTATGAAAATAAACAAACACCATTTGAAAGCATCCTCGCCTGAGGTGAATAGAAAATGACTCAACAGACAGTTCCATGCATCAGATTGTTGGGGGAAATGGACAGGCCTATTCCCCAAAGCAATGTTCTCTCACAGATAGAGATATTTTGTATAATGCACTGGGAAAGCTTGCAAAATGAAACATCTGTTTTGCATCTTAAGCACCAAGACACTCCCAAGATATGTATTTTCACTCTATATTATAGCTGCTGCAATGATGAGCTGAGAATGAGTTTGGAAGGTTCATTTCTTTCCAATAAAAGGTTCATCATCTCTCTCCAACTTTTATAATAATTATTTCAGATCATTTTAGATAGGAAATTGAAAGAGGCAAGAGAAAAGGGCTGACAGACTGAGGAGAAACTGATGATAGAGGCAATAAACCTAAGAAAAGGTCAAAAATGAATTTTAATGACGTCAATAATGCCTTCAGTTAATTTGGCCACGTACGCAAAACCATTATGTTACATATATGGAGTGGTTTTTTGGTTACAAGTCTTTGTAGAATGAAAGGTACATTATGAAATGCAAAAACCTCCTGTATTTAGGATTTGAACAATTGCATAGATGTTTTAGAATATAAAATGTGGATATTCTGTTATTGATTGTATTTAGAACAGAAGCTATTTTCCCCTTGTAATAACATTTAATTCCTTCTGGATGCCCTCAATTTTCTTTTTATTTATTTATTTTTTTAAAGATTTATTTATTTATTTATACAAGCACTGGGTACAGTCAGAAGCGCGGGGGAGGGGAGGTGAGAGAATTCACCAGAGCCAGAGCAGAAAAGACAGACTGACAAAATATACTGCTGAGGGGAGCAGCAGGCGCGGCAGGAAAGTTCTGCGCGCCATGCGGGGCCCTTGCTGGTGGGTGGGGATCGAGCTGGCGCTGCAGAGGCTGCGGGCAGCTTCTCAGCCCAGTGCTCAACCGCTGAGCCACCAAGGGAGACCCAATGCCCTCAATTTTCCCGACCAGGTAGAAGTGTACCATTTTCTAATGTACTGTTGGTTTTCAAGCTAGACTAGTCTTCAAGTTTACCCCACATTATAATATGCAACACCAACTTGGGTTCCATCAGGTGGCTAGGTGTGGAAATTTTTTAGGCCAACTTGAGCACATACTACTTCTTTTCTTACTGAGATGCTGCATTATTAGAGAGCATACATGTTGCTTTCCACTGTTGCACATGAGGGCACAATCTTTTCTCCTAAGCCTTGGATGCTGGATTTCCTCTTTGGCTCTTCCTAGGATTCTCAGGTAAGAGAGGAGGCAAGGTAAAAGAGGAGGGAACAACAACAAAAGGAACAGGCAGAAATTAAACAAAAAGCATATTCAGTGAGAGATTTTAAGGATTAAAAAGTGAATCTCTTTCCTTTTTTTTGACATAATTTTCAAATAATCACCACTATCAAGACCACTTTTTTGGGGGGGAAGTTGAAGAGGAAGTAAAGCCAACATCCGGGTACCTAGGTCTTTACTTCCAGATGATCCCTCGGAAGCGGGGCCTGTGGTCTTGTATCAGGTAGGTGGATGCCAATATGCAAGTGAATTTTGGTTCAAACTGTCCAGGTGACCTCATGCTGTTTCCCCAAGTCAATAATGCCTGAGAAATACTTCTGACATATTGATATGCCTTAATCACCTGAGGATTCCAATTCAGTAGATTTAGTGTGGAGTCTAAGACTTTGATTTCCTAATAAGCAACAAATGTTGCATATGATGCAAGACTCAGAGTAGCAAGGGGCTAGGGGGCATTCAGATTTGCCCTGTATATGTGACTTTGTATTCTATGTTTTTCTTTTTAACTCTAATATCTTGCTTACTTAACATTTTAATGAACATATTCCCTATGATATTAATCATTCTTTATACCTGAAGTTTTTAATACTTGTGTAATATTTAGTTACTTAAATGTGAAATGATTTCTTTGACTTTAACTTTTGTTTGAAATTTAAAATGCTTTGTAATTTTAGGATTCATAAACATTGTGCCATGAACATTGATGTACATAAATCTTTGTCTGAATCTCTGCACCAAAATGTGCAACCACATCAAAGCATTCAGTTAGAGCCAAAGAACTTAAAAGGAAAATGTGCAAAAATTAGATATATAAAAACAAACACTGAGTTTTTGTTGGTCACTTAAGGATAGAAATTATGCAATATTCAGAGAAGTACACTTTTCCTTTCACCTTGGTTATAATGTGTATTTTCAAATTATGCCAGAAAGCATAAAGCTTGAAAGTGGTTGCAACTTTCCAATAGTAAATAAATTTTATAACTTAGAAGAAATGAATAAGTTCCTAGATATAGGCAACCTAACAAAATGGAATCAATACTTAGAAAGAGAAAACCTGAACAGATAAATAACAAATAAGAGATTAAATCAGTAACCAAACATCTGCCAATAAAGAAAACCCCATGTCAGAAAGGGTTTCATGGGTGAATTCTACCAAACATTCAATGAAGAATTAGTACTGCTTAAAATCTACCCCCCCCCAAAAAAGGTTGAGGAAGGTACAATTCCAAATTCACTTTATGAGGCCAGCATCATCCTAATACCAAAACATGATGAAGACACCCAAGAAAAGGAAACTACATACCAGTATCTCTAATGAGCATGAATACAAAAATCCTCACCAAAATACCAGCAAACTGAATTCAAAAGCAAATTAAAATGATAGTGCACCATAACCAAATGGGATTTATACCTTGGATACAAAGATGGTTCAACATACACAAATCAATCAATGTGCTCATTTTTAATCTTTAAAATCTCTTACTATTCTAAAAACATTCAATAACAGAATATCCACATTTTATTTATTTATGCATTAAAGAACTGGGGTGTAGGTCAGAGGTGCCTGGGGTGAGAGGATTCACCAGAGACAGAGTGGGGAGCAGAACAAGCAGATCTGCTGAAACACACTGCTGAGTGGTGCAGTGGCCAAGACAGGAGAGGTCTGCTATGCCATGTGGGTTAACTCCCTGGCTGGAGCTCAAACTCATCCTGCAGTGGCTGGTGATGGCTTGATAATGCTGAGACTTTAACTCCTGCATCACCAAGGAGGTCTGATTTAAAACTTTTTCAATCATTTAAATTATTTCCCATAACAACATGGAAAGAAGAAAGGTATATACTGTATGTGAGAGATTATGTTTTTACTGTTCATATAAAAGCACAAATTGTTTTTAAAAAATCATTCTTCAGCAGAAAAATGGCAAATAATATAGATATAGGTAACCTAACTTTAATAAATAAACAAATAAATAAATAATCTTTAATAAATAAATAAGTTTAAACCATTGTGCATTTGAACTGGTTTTATTTCTTTTTTATGGGTTATATCTTTGTGTTTATAATTAGTAAGACTTCCCAAACTCAGAATGAGGTAAACACCTATTTGTCTTTTCCCATAATTTATTGTTTATTTTAAAAATCCATCTGCAGCTCAGTATATATAAATCTTTAATAAATATGAGTATTAATTTGTAAAGTAGGCATCTGACTTAATTGTTTCCCAAATGGTTAGTCACAAGTGCTCATATCATTTATTAAGTAATCCATCTTTTCCATGTTCATTTGAAATGCTATCTTAAGTTAATGTTTTCTTTGAGCTTATTTTCAGTGGCAGAATTTCTGAAAACATTTATTAACAGAGGATAATGTTTTATGTAATTAGCATTTGGCTTTGTACTTCAACTTTCAGAATGGAACACTATGAACAGTCCTTGTTGTTACTTTTGAAGTTAGAGAATGTGTAAAAAAAATCTGACAGTGCTTTATTTTAAAGTAGAAACTAGCAATTTTTTAAGCTGCGTGAGAACTTAATTTTCTCTCGGGGGGGTTTGCTGCTGCCACTTGCAGATTTCCTAGCAGACTTAATATCTGGTATTGGGAGTTCTTAAGTCTGAGGAAGGAATATTGATTACTGGAAAGAAGCTTTATCAGGAATACTAGGGTTTTAAAAGGAGGGGGAGGTTATGAATTAAAGGTTTGAGGAGATTTGCTTATCCTGAAGATTTTAAAATCTATCTAAGAATTATGCCCCTAGAATTATGGCCCCCCAAAAAGATATGTTGAAGTCCTAACCCCCAGTATCTCAGTATGTGACCCTATTTGGATATAGGGACTTTGAAGATGAAATTAATTAAATTAAAATGAGGTCATATTACAAAAATAAATGTAAAGCTATTCTGTTCTCATAGATTGGAAGAATTAGTATTGTTAAAATGTCCATACTACCGAAAGCAATCTGCAGATTCTGATGACATTTTTCACCAAAAATAGATCAAACAATCCTAAAATTTATTTAAAATCACATAAGACCCCCCACATAGTGAAAGCAACTTGAGAAAAAAGAAGAAACTTCTCAGAGGCATCAAACTTTCTGATTTCAAATTGTGTTACAAACTTACTGGTTATATATCACGTAACCAACACAATTTAGTATTGGCATAAAAACAGATCCTTTCTCTCCCTGCCCCCTTCCCCCCGACTCTTCCTCTCTTTCTCCCCCTCCCTCACCCCCCCCACCACCCACACTCACAGCACCATGTGAGGACACAGAGCAAGAAGATAGCTATTTGCAAGTGGAGAGGAGAGATCTTACCAGTGACGAATCATGCTAACACCCTGATTTCAGAATTCCAGTCTCTAGAACTGTGAGAAAAGATCTGTGGTTTAAGCCCCTAGTCTATAGTATTTTTGAAAGGCATCCTGAGCTGACTATCAAAGCAAGTTAAACATACGTGTATTTTTCTTGGGAACTAGACTACTCCTTGCCACCCAAACTACAAATTCAGAGCTCTGCAGGGCCCTCATTTGCTCTATCTATATCCTTTCCTTGGATATCTACCTCAGCCAGGCCCAAGACTTTAAGTACCTTGTGGATGACACTCAAACTAGTTCTCGTCTCTTCCTTCTGCTATGGATACACGCTTTCAAACACCTTCTTAACTGCTCCTCTATATAAATAATAGGCACCTCAAATATTAAGTAGTCCCTTGATTGAATGTTCCCATTTGCCAACCATGCCCCATTCATGCTGATATTTCCACCATAAAAGTTATCCTTGTCAGTTCTACTTCTGAATTAGATTTTCATGTTATCTCCATCTCTTAGTTTCACTGCCACCACCCTAGATGAGCACTCTGTCTCTAGTCTTTCTGCTTTATAGTCTTTCTTAATTTAATTTTTATTTTACTAAGAATATATACATGTACAGAGTTTAAGAAGGGAAAGGGTTCAACAGTATCACCAAGACCAAACTCAAGCCCTAAACTCTTCCCATTCACAATTTCCAGGGACACTACTTTTAATGCTTCCACTCAGTTATCTTGCTTAGGGGGTTAGATTTATTCATGTATAATTTACATAAAGTGAAATTCATGCATTCACCAGTTTTTAATGTATACAATTCAAGCACTTTGGAATAAATATATACATCATATAACCAACACAATCAAACTACAGACTATTCCCTATACCCACTGGGTTATATTTTAAATCTTAAATGGAATCTTGTTAACCCTTTGGGTAAAAAGTCTTCAATGAGGGAGGCTTCCTGGTGATGCAAGGGATTAAGTCGGAGCACTATTAAGCTATCACCAACCATCACCAACTGTGGCATGAGTTCGATCCAGGGTCAGAGAGCTAACCCACATGGCGCAGCGGACCTGTCTCGCCCACTGCTTCCCTCAGTGGTGTATTTCAGTAGATCTGCCTGTTTTGCTCCCCTCTCTGTCTCTGGTGAATCCTCTCACCCCCCAACCACACTTCTGGCCTAGTTCTTTTTTTTTTTTTTCATTTAAAAAATTTTAATATTTATTTATTTATTTTTTTAAATTTTATTTTTATATTCCCCATACAATTGCAACCTCCTTATTTTGACCCCAATCCCTTCCCTCCCCGCCCCCCACCCCCCATAGTGTGTCTGGTTCATGGTTGTTTGTTGATTTTGATTTTTTCTTTCTTATAGTTATTCTTTTTTGTGGTCCCTTATTTAGGTTTTCTAGATTCCTGCTATGAGTGAGACCATCCAGTATTTTTCTTATTCTTTCTGGCTTATTTCGCTGAGCATGATCCCTTCCAGCTCCACCATGTTGCTGCAAATTGCATGTGTTTATCTTTTTGAATGCTTAGTAATATTCCATGGTGTATATGTACCACATCTTCTTGATCCAGTCATCTGTTCTGGGGCATGTGGGTTGTTTCCAAAGCTTAGCTATTGTAAATAGTGCTGCTATAAACATAGGGGTGCAGGTGCTCTTTGGAATTGATGTTTCTGTGTCCTTTGGGTAAATACCTAGGAGTGGAATTGCTGGATCATATGGAAGCTCTATCTTTAGCAGGTTGAGGAATTTCCACACAGCTTTCCATAGTGACTGGACCAATTTGCACTCCCACCAGCAGTGCAGGAGAATTCCTTTTTCTCCACACCCTCGCCAACATTTGTTGTTGCTAGTTTTTTAATATGTGCCATTCTCACTGGTGTGAGATGGTATCTCATTGTAGTTTTGATTTGCATTTCCCTGATTGCAAGTGATGTTGAACATTTTTTCATATGCCTGTTGGCCATTAATATTTCCTCTTTGGAGAAGTTTCTTTTCAGCTCTTCTGCCCATTTTTTGACTGGATTATTTTCTTTGTTTTTGTTGAGTCTCATCAGCTCTTTGTAGATTTTTGTGATCAGTCCTTTATCATTAGTGTTGTGTGCAAAAATGTTCTCCCAGTTGGTGGGGTTTCTCTTTGCTTTTGTTATTGTTTCTTTTGCTGTGCAGAAGCTCTTTAATTTGATGTAGTCCCAGCTGTTTATCTTTGCCTTCACTATCACTGCTTTGAGTCATGTGTCTGTAAAGATGTCTTTGAGGTGCATGTCATGTAGTGTTTCCCCTATATTTCCTTCTATATATTTTATGGTTTCAGGTCTTATGTCTAGTTCTTTAATCCATTTGAGTTGGTTTTTGTGCATGGTGTGAGGTCATAGTCAAGCTTCATTCTTTTGCATGTAGTGACCCAGTTTTCCCAGCACCTTTTATTGAACAAACTTTCTTTGCTCCAGTGCATATTCTTTGCTCCTTTGTCAAAGATTATTTGACCACAAATCTGTGGGTTTATTTCTGGGTTTTCTATTCAGTTCCATTGGTCTGTGCGTCTGTTCTGGTTCCAATACCATGCAGGTTTGATTATTATGGCTTTGTAGTATAGTTTGAAGTCTGGAAGTGTGATGCCTCCATTCCCTTCTTTTTTTTTCAGGAGGGTTTTGGCTATTCAGGGTATTTTGTGGCTCCATATGAATTTCATCAATATTTTTTCTATTTCTTTGAAGAATGACATTGAAATTTTAATAGGAATAGCATTGAATCTGTAGATTGCTTTTGGTAGGATGGCCATTTTGATAATGTTAATTCTTCCGATCCATGAGCAGGGGATGTCTTTCCATTTCTTTGTGTCTACTTCTATTTCTTTTAATAGTGTTTTATAGTTTTCTTTGTATAGGTCCTTTACTTCTTTTGTTAGGTTTATTCCCATGTATTTGATTTTTTTTGTTTCAATAATAAAAGGAATGGTTTTCTTGATTTCCTCTTCTTCAGATTTATTGTTTGTGTATAGGAAGGCTACTGATTTATTGTGTGTTGATTTTGTATCCTGCCACTTTACTAAACTGATGGATTAGTTTCATTAGTTTTTCTGTGGAGTTTTTGGGGTTCTCTATGTATATTATCATATTGTCTGCAAATAGTGATAGTTTGACTTCTTCCTTGCCTATTTGGATTCCTTGTATGTCTTTGTCTTGTCTTATTGCTCTGGCTAGGACTTCCAGTATTATGTTGCAAAGCAGCGGTGAGAGTGGACATTCTTGTCTTGTTCCAGATCTTATGGGAATGCTTTCAGCTTTTCACCATTGAGAATGATATTGGCTGTGGGCTTTTCATAGATGGCCTTTATGATGTTGAGGTATGTTCCTTGTATCCCGAAAAGTTCAAGGGCCTTTATTATAAATGGGTGTTGTACTTTTTCAATTGCTTTCTCAGCATCTATGGATATTATCATATGGTTTTTATATTTCTTTTTGTTGATGTGTTGGATTACATTGATTTTCAGATGTTGAACCATCCTTGTGTCCCTGGAGTAAATCCTACTTGGTCGTGGTGAACTATCTTATGGATGCATTGTTGGATTCTATTGGCAAGGATTTTGTTGAGGATTTTTGCATCAGTGTTCATTAGGGAGATTGGCCTGTAATTTTCTTTTTTTTGTGCCATCTTTGTTGGGTTTTGTTATTAGTGTAATGTTGGCATCGTAGAACATATTTGTCAGTATTCCTTCTTTTTCAATTTTTTGAAAGAGTTTGTGTAGGATAGGCACTAATTCACTGCTGAATGTTTGGTAGAATTCATTTGTGAAGCCTTCTGGGCCTGGGCTTTTGTTTTTGGGGAGCGCTTTGATTACTGCTTCAATTTCACTGCTTGTAACTGGTCTGTTTAGTTGTTCTATTTCTTCTTTGTCCAGCTTTGGATGATTATATCATTCTAGGAATTTGTCCATCTCTTCTAGGTTGTTAAATTTGTTTGTGTATAAGTGTTCATAGTAATCTCTTATTATTCTTTTGATTTCTACTGAGTCTGTTGTGATTTCTCCTCTTTCATTTATAATCCTATTTATACCTGTTTTCTCCTGTTTTTTCTTTGTGAGCCTTGCTAGAGGTTTGTCTATTTTGTTTATTTTTTCAAAGAACCAACTTTTGGATTCATTGATCTTTTGGATTGCTTTTTTAATTTCTAATTCATTTATTTCTGCTTTATTTTTATTATTTCCTTTCTTCTGGCTTTAGGGGTTTTTTGTTGTTCTTTTTCTAGTTCTTTGAGATGTGAGGTTAGGTTGTTTCTTTGAGTTCTTTCTTGTTTGTTGATATGAGCCTGTATTGTTATATATTTTCCTCTTATTACTGCTTTTGCTGCATCCCATACATTCTGGAAAATGGTGTCCTCCTTGTCATTCAACTCAAAGTATTAATTTTTTCTTTGATCTCCTCATTAGTCAGTGGTCTTCCAGTAGTGTGGATTTCAATCTCTATGAAGTGGGAAGTTTCCTTGTTTTCATGATTTATTTCTAGCTTGATACCTTTATGATCGGAGAAGATAGTTGGGATGATTTTGATTTTCATGTATCTGTTAATGTTTGTCTTGTGGCCCAGTATATGATCAATTCTGGAGAATGATCCATGTGCACTTGAGAAAAATGTGTACTCAGATTTTTTTGGGTGCAGTGTCCTATAGATGTCTTTTAAGTCCATAAGTTCTATGTCTTTATTTAGGGCTCTAGTGTCTTTGTTTATTTTTTGTCTCGTTGATCTGTCCATTGGTGAGAGTGGGGTGTTGAAGTTTCCCATTATATATGTATTTTCTTTAATATCTGTTTTCAGAGCTGATAATAATTGTCTAATATATTTTGGTGCCCCTTCATTTGGTGAGTATATGTTGATGAGTGTTATATCTTCCTGATGTATTGTCCCCTTAATCATAATGTAGTGTCCATCTATGTCTCTTTTTACTTTTTTTAATTTGAAGTCTATTTCATCAGATATAAGTATGGCTGTTCCTGCCCTCTTTTTTGGTCCATTTGCTTGTGGGATTGTTTTCCAACCTTTTACTTTCGGTCTGTGTTTATCTTTTGTGGTTAAATGTGTTTCCTGGAGACAGCAGAAGGTTGAATTTTGTTTTTTTAATCCAGCCTGCTACTCTGTTTCTTTTTACTGATGAGTTTAATCCACTTACATTTAGAGTTAATATTGATATGTTGGCATCTGTGTTTGCCATTTTGTTTGTCTTTTTTTGTGATTTTTATTCCTTGCTTTATTCTGTTCTTCTTGTTCATTCCTCTGTCAGTTTTGGCTTTAGAAATTCTTGTAGAATTTTTTGGAGTTGGGGTTTACTTGTAATGAATTTCTGGAGTTTCTATTTGTCTGAGAAGGTCCATATTTTTTCTTCGTAGAGGAAGGAGAGCTTTGCAGGGTAAAGTATTCTTGGTTGGCATTTGCTGTCTTGAAGTTTGCTGAATATGTTACTCCATTCTCTTCTTGCCTGTAATGTTTCTTCGGAGAAGTCAGAAGTTAACCTGATTGGTTTTCCCTTATAAGTTATCTGTTTCTTCCCCCTTGCCTGTTTCATTATTTTTTCCTTGTCTTGGACTTTTGCAAGTTTTACTATTAGTCTTCTTTTCATTATGATAATTGGGAGTTCTTCTCACTTCCTGTATGTCTATATTCATCTCCTTTATCATACTTGGGAAGTTTTTTTCAATTATCTCCTTGAATAATTTCTCAATTCCTATGTCTCTCTCCTCATCTTCTGGAATGCCTATAACTCTTACATTTCCTCTCTTCATGGAGTCTGATAATTGTCTAAGAGTCTCCTCATACTGCTTCATTTGCACTTCTCTCTCCTTTTCTCTTTTGGCTCTTTTTATTTCTATATCTTCTATAGTACTGATCCGTTCTTCCATTTCATCGATCCTGTTTTCATTGCTTTTCCTAGAGTTCTTTATTTCTTATAGTAATCTTTTTATCGCCTGCATTTCTTTTCTTTCCTTTCTTAAGGTCTCAATTTCATTCTTCTGTTCAGTGATTATTTGTCTCAACTCATTTTTTTCCTTTTTGTTTTCTTTCTGCTTTTTAATCAGGATGGTTATTAATTCTCTATCTGATAGGCCAAGAAGTTCTTCTGTGTCATCGTTGAGCTCTGGTGACTGTGTTTCTTTTTGTGGTGTGTCCTCCTGCTGGCTTGCTTGGTTATTTATATTTTACCTTCTCCCTGCTGTTTGCTTTCTAATTAGTTCTATGCATTGGGACATTGTGCCACTGGTATTGGTGGGCATCTCTCTGGAGTGTTCCTTTTGGGGTGTTGGAAACTGTTTGCCAGACTGAGATCAGCACTGGTAGGCCAAAACTCCACCAGGGTGTTGATGCTGTGTTGCTGGGCTCTGTCTCTTACAGTTCCCTCCCTCTGTATTTACTCAGTTTCAACAGGGAATTAGCTAGTTGGTGATTTAGTTCTGGGCACGAGGTGGTGCCAGAGACCCGTACTTGCTGACCTGTGCTTTTTCCCAGTGGTTTTCTGAGTAGCAGAGGGTGGGGTGCAGGGGAGCACCTCAACACAGGGATTCTTATTCAAGCCAGGTGCTGTGTCTGACCTGTGTTCACCAGGTGTTGTGCCTGCAGCTGTATGGATCCCACGCCCTGAAGTCTGCACTCTAGGTCTCAGTTCCAGGGCTATCAGATCCAAAACGCTGGCTGTCACCCTGTGCAGTGCCCGCAGCTATGGCGCGACCCATGTTCTGGATCCTGTGCCTAGCTATCAGATCCAGGATGGGGTCTTGCTCCATGCCTTATTTCCCTCCTTACCCCCGTTTGTGTGGCCCACCCTCTCTCAGTGCCTGAGGGTGTTTTTGTGATCCTGGTTTCCAACTACAGGGTGTTGGTGATTTTTCTTCTGGTCACTAGGTGGCGCCAGAGATCTTTCCTAGTGTCCTTTGGGAACTGTTGTTAACCCGTGGGTCCGAGGGAACAGAGTGGGGGAACAGGCGTGGAGAGCCTCAACGGCATGGGGGTGCTGTGTCTGCTTTGTGCCCCACCATTGCGGGGATCTCACACCCCAAATTTCGTGCCCCGGGTCTCAGTTCCTAAAGCCCTAAGATCCAGGATGTGGGCTGTAGCCCAGTTCAGTGTCCGCAGAAATGGCATCCCACTCCCGTGTCCGGGCACCTGGTTTCTGATTACTCAGTGAGGACATTCACCTCAATGAGGGCCCCCGCGCGTCTCCCCACAAGGCTAGGTTGCAGGCGCGGGGACCTGGGCAGCCGCGATCCGCGTATGCTTTTCAAGGGCGAAGCTTTTCCGCACAAGCTTACCGGCTGGCCTTGGGCTGTTTGTAGGTCTCCTAGGCGTCTTTATTTTTCTCCAATGGCACCCAGAGCTGTTTGCTCACCTCCGTGGCAAATCCTGCACAGTTCTCCACAGTTCCAGTTCACAGGGTGCGGTGGCTGAAATAGTTCCTTTCCACTCACAGTCCTGCTTGATGCGTTGTTTGTTCTTGTTGGTTGTTTTAGTTTTTTTTTCCTCCTTTCTGTTGGTCGGAGAGTGCCGACTTTGTGGGTGGGGGAGGGTAGCAGGGTTCTGAGCTTTCCTCCCTTCTAGTCCTCTTTTATGGCAACTTTCTTCTTCGGGCAGTTTATCTTCCCGAGTTGCCCTTTTATCGTCCATGTCTTAGTTCTCTCAGGGACCTGTTGCTTTTCCTCCCTGTTAACTTTTTTTTATGGGAGGTCTTACTCGCAGCGTTTCCTTGCCGCCATGTTGATGACGTGATCCCTGGCATAGTTCTTATATGCATAAAAAAATGTTAAAAAATATTGCTAATTTACACACAGTACTTGGGGAATAATTAATTGTAAGCCCCCAAGCACAACTAGTCTTCAGGATCACGTTTAAAGTCAAGGTATCTGGTTTTTTTTTTTAAAGATTTATTTTATTTATACAAGAACAGGGGTACAGGCCAAATGTGCGGGAAGGTGAAAGGATTCACCAGAGACAGAGTGGGGAACAGAACAGGCAGACTGACTGAAATATGCTGCTGAGGGGAGCAGTGGGCGAGACAGGAGAGGTCTGCCAGGCCATGTGGGTATCTCCGTGGCAGGCTGGGATCAAACACGCACTGCAGAGGTTGCGGATAGCTTCACAGTGCTGCCCTCAACCACCCGTGCCACCAGAAAGGCCCCAAGGCATCTGTTTTATGCTCTGATATTGTAATGATTCTGAGTGATGGCGACATGGGGGGCAATTGAGATAGAGTAAATTAAGTTGTTAGTTTAAAAAGTACCCACTTGTTTATAAAGGCTGATAAATAGACATGCCAGAGGCAAGGATAGATGAAAACCTGGTTGTTGTCAAGGAGCTCCACTTTCAGGAAAATTAACAGGTGGTCCTAATAACATACCTCTGAAAAGTGGTATAAATATAGAACTGAATTAAGCCAATTTGAGTTGCTTATGAATCCAAGTCTGTGGTCCAGAAGCCTTCTCCAGGCATCAGCAAAAGCCACCAGGGACTTTCCTTCTGGGAAATGGTCCTTTCATCTCTGTAAACAGAGGCCTGCCAGGAACTCTCTGCACCAGGCGCTCCACTTTGTGTCTCTAGTCTCCTGAATTTTGCCAGAGGTTCAGATTTCTCTCCCCCTCACATTTATTGCCAATTGAATTGTATACCTGTATTGTTGTAATGCAAATCCCCCCAAAAGTGATCATGGCATTAAAATTGAGTCATAAATGAAAACTCTGCTCCAGTGAGATCTAAAACCAATGTAACAGCATCTTTTTAAGTAAAACAAAAACTTGAACAAAGAATGAGCTGGTTTCATCACAGTATAATGCAATTAGATGCAAAAACAGGGAAAGCAGGATGCTTCAATTAGAAATGCCTTTAGTAACATATTGGGTGTCTTCTCTCTGTACTTCAAAGTGGCCCCACCCCACTCTTCTGGCTGAATAGTTGATGACATTTGAGAAAATCTCATGACTCTTGTTTCAATGACGCCAACTTTGAGTCCTTCCTCCCACTGATCATTCTTTCCTTGCCTTCTTATCTAGCTTCTTTTCTCTCTCTACCTTAAACCACACATAGAGACTTAAGTGAGCAAAAGCTAATACTTACTTCTGTTTAGTTGATACTCAAACCTAACTCTGAATTCTCTGCTGCTCCAGACTCTCACAACACTTCATGTACTATTTGGTATATATCCTACCAAATTTTTAATTTTAATTCCAGATGTTCCAACTTGTCTCATCACCTTCTGCTGCACTCAAGTCCTTCAGCCTATTTCTTCTGATATTTAAGGTGAGAAAAAGCAGTCTATTTGGTACTCATTTACATTCAAGGAACCAGACAGTTAACAGATTTGGCACTCATTCTGTTGGACTCTGTCTCGAGTCCATATCCTATCTCTTTTCTTACGGTCCCTACCATAATGGCTAATATTCCCTGAGCATCTCTTGTTCAAGCATGATGCCAGGGGGTACCACCTCACCCAATCCCTATAGCCATTATATGAGCATATCAGTATCAACCATTTTCACAAATGATATAGTTCTAATTGCTGTTGTACAAGTTCTTTCTCTTTCTAGAATGTCCTCCTTTCACATTCTTTTGGAAACTTATCCTTCCTTTAAAGCCCTCAGGGAGCTCTACATTGCTTTTTGAAGCCTCCTTCTAGCTTCACTATCTCACATTGGTCTGTTTTTTCATAGTGCTTTAGAGTCTCCAAGTTAGTACAGAATTGTTCCTTGCCTATAATGTATTTTAAATTCATTGAAAGTTTATTTTTTTCTCCAATTATGGAAGGATACATGCTTGTAAGTTAAATTTAAAAGGTATAAAAAATGATTACTATTAAACTGCTTTTTCTTTAATTTATGGCATACTTTTTTGTCTCTGTTTTTATCTCATGCTTACAATTTACTATTATAAAATATTCATTTCCATGATCACCATCAACATCATTTGAAATTACTGAATGATGTACCATCAAGTATACTTATATATTTTCTGTATGCTTGCATTAAAGGAGGATGTGTGAAAAATTATTTATCTTATACATATTAGATAATAAAAATATTATCAGTTAGCATATTAATTGATTTGTGTCTTACTGAAGCTGCAAAAAGGAAAGGAAATCTGTTCTTTTTATAAGCCTATTTACTGAGCACAGTGCTGTGCTCTGTTACAAAGTGCTAGGTCATTGCAAGGGAAATAACTGTTTCCCCCCCCCCCATTATGAAGTAAGGTGTACTTACTGCAAAAAAATCCAGAAAACAAAGAGGAACATACTAAAGAAAATATTATATATTATTTTGTACATATTCATATTGTATAATTATATTCTATGTTCACATATATAATTACAATCCTCAAAAATAATCACTTTAAACATTATCAATACATATTCTTTGAATCTAGATTATTTTCTACATGTCCACATACACAAAGTTGAACACATATATGAAACAAATATCAGACACTCAAATTTTTTCCCTTAAACACATGCAATTTTGCACAATAGTTCCTTCCACAGTGGAAAGTGTCTTTACCTTTTTTAAAAAAAGGGTAATATGCAATAGGGCCAGACTCTCCAAAGTGATACACTTGGTAAATATTCTCAATGTAAGAAAATAAAAATGCAAGACTTTTTGTCCTAGCACATTTAGACTAAAATGAAAATTTATGCACACTCATTTTAAATAAATGAATCCTAGCAATAGAGGCTCAGCAAGTTCAAGGTAGAGGAGCAGATTGGGGAAGTCAGCTCTTGCTTTTGTAAAGTTTTAAAGCAAATGATTTCTAGGCTTCTAGGTGTGTCAGTATGATAAATTCCACAATATGTGCAGCTTAGAGGTAGAAAGGAAGAGTGAGAGGACTAGTGAAAACCAGATGAATTCAGTCTTCCACCTAATACTAGCTGCAATGAATGACACCACTGTTTGCTCTGTCAAACAGAGAATTGCTATTAATGACTGATAGTAGCTTTTCATTTTACACATTATTTTAATAGATCTTGGAAAAAATCACACATAAAGTAATTCATTTCTTAGTACTTAGCAACAACTAGTTAGAGAAGTCTAAAATTGTCTCATATTTTTGTCTTGCTCCTGTCTTATGATTTCCCAAAATAAATATATTATCAGAAGGAAGAGTTCATGGGCAATGTCACACTTTTCTTGAGTCAACTAATTATATTTCTGTTTTTACTTAGAATAAGATTAATTTTCCTATTCTGCTAATAAACCATGTGATAGCAAAACATTTTTAATATTCTTATGCTAGAAAAAGATGCCTTGGGGATATTTTGGAATGCTCTGGGAAGCTATTTCAGATAACCACCATGTGTATGAAGATTCATTTATTCATATGAAATGTTCGATGCCAAGAAAAATTTTATTTAAATGGAACCCTTTTGAAATAAGTTTTTTGGGCTATGGACACTGATTTCTTCTAAGAAATAAAGTGCCTATGTAAATGAAGAAAAACTAAAATGATGGTAAACAAATATTGATTAGGTTGGGCAAGTAATCAGATCTTTGGTTTTATAGATGTTGCTTTTATATCATTAACTGTATGTAAGTGCTTATAATCACGACCTGCAAATGGAATAGTAGCTTCCTGAGCCTCATAAATATTTTTCAGCTCCTTCATCCTGAATTCCTTGCCTAATAGTCATCCTTTCAAGGAAGAAAAGGACATAACAAGTGGTAAATTGTGCTGAGACTTCTTTAAAAGTCTGTAAATTCACACACCATCTACTTCTAAAAATCCCTAGAACCTATAAAGTATAGACATAAAAATCTTCTCATAAGGAAATTAATGGCAGTGTATTTAAAATATTAATAATTATTAACCATTTTCTTTCATATCTTTTGATTCGCTTTTAGTTCCCACAACTGATCTAATTACTTGTGGCATTATTTCACATGTCTTCCTCCTTTAAATAAATAATTTTTTCATCCCGCATTACTACTTGGAGTAAATAGTTTCTTAATTTCACTGCTCTCATTTTATTTACTAAAAATTTTTCAAATTTCTAGGGACGTTCCATCATCTTATTATTCTAGGATTTGGTGGGGAGAATGTATGTTTCGTGGTCTATACTTTTCAAGACTCTCTATTTTACACCTTCAGAGTCATACCTTCCATATTGTTAAGTCCTAGCATACAAGCTGTCCCCAAAGCAAATTCCTACTGCCCTCATCATTTTGGTCGAAGGATGGTAGTTACTATTTCCTTCTGAGGATGTTTGGGAATGTGATGAAATGAAGGTGGTAGCAATAATCCCCTAATAGTAGTGGATTCTACTGCTCCCACTCCTTAAGTACTTTCTCTCCACTAGGTGGTGCTGTTGAGACAATATCGGGCTTGGAGGGATGTTTGCTTGGCACTCCTCCAATCAAGGAGCCCTTTTTTTTTTAAAGATTTATTTATTTATTTATACAAGCACTGGGTACAGTCAGAAGCGCGGGAGGGTGAGAGAATTCACCAGAGCCAGAGCAGGGAGCAGAACAAGCAGACTGACGATACACTGGTGAGGGGAGCAGCAGGCGGCAGGAGAGGTCTGCACGCCATGTGGGACCCTCACCCGGAGGCCGGGGATCGAACCGGCACTGCAGAGGCTGCGGGCAGCTTCGCAGCCCAGCGCTCAACCGCTGCGCCCCCCGGGAGACCCCAAGGAGCACTTCTTTTCGCTTTCACTTCTCTTTCATAATTATCTTCCATAAAGACCCTTTTGAGTGCAGAGGGAAACCTAGTTTGAGTGTAAAATTTACTGTCCCACAGTTTTCTCAGGATACAAACTTCCACACTTAATCAAATTCCAGAGCTCTTTCTCCTACCTCCATTCAGATAAATGGCAGTAGATTGCAAGTCTTCCCCTTGGTTCTATGATAAAATGATTCTATCATTAGCTTCATATTCAGAGAGAATAGCTTTCTATTTTTGGGTGGAGAAGTTTTCTGCCTTGGACATTTGTGATATTGAAAGCAAAGTACATCATTCTGTCCTCATCTTGTTTGACACATTCCCCATGTCTTCATGTCATAGTATCTCTAAAACAACGCACACCTTTTTTTCATTATTAAACTCCCTTTTCAGAGTTGTCTTCTGCAGCCTATAATCTTCCTTCCCTAATGTCTTTAAATTCAACTAAGAGGTCTTTCTTATGATATCTTCCTGTATCACTTCTCATTACCAAATTTAGGTTGGCAGAACACTTTTTTTTTTTTTTTAACATTACAGTTCTTCTAGTTGCTCAAGAGTAGGCATTCTTAGCTGGCAAAAGTCAGAGGGTAACTAAGGGCACAAAATAGATTAAGACATTGTTTGGTGGTTGATTTTTAAATCCTTTTTGACAATATTGGTTCAATTTTAAAACATACTAGTCTTTAAAAAATAATAACTAAACTTTTGTTTAAAAAAAAATAACCAAACCCAACTAATAAATATAAGAGTAAGACGTGTTCATTCTAATTATCTAGAAGAAAATATCTATCCCAAAATCTAGAAAGAATTTTCCTTTTTTCTTTCTATCTTTTTGCCTATATCATAGGCATGTGTCTATGCAAGTGTCCTTTATTCTTCTGGCCCTTTCCCTAATAAACTGTTCTTTAAAGATTGATGTATTTATGCATACAAGAGCTGGGGCACAGGCCAGGGGTGTGGGGGGGGGTGAGAGGATTCACCAGAGACAGAGTGGGGAGCAGAACAGGCAGACTGACCAAAGTCCACTGCTAAGAGGAGCAGCAGGCGGACGAGTCAGGAGAGGTTTGCTGCACCATGTGGGTTGCTCCCTGGCTGCCGGGAATTGAACTCTTGCTGCAGTGGCTGCGGATTGCCTCATAGGTTGCATCTTAACCCTTGCGCCGCCAGGGAGGCCCTAAACCTGTTCTTTAAATATAACTAACATCTTGTCTCATGGAGAAACCCTCCTGCCTGGGAAACTCGCCATGTGAGTATTTGTCTGAGTCAACAACTGTAGGGGGCTTTGTATGGCAGCTCCACCCCTCTCTGAGTTGTACTGCCCTGGTCTCACTGTGAGCACAATTCAATTAGATTTTTCCTTCTCCTTTCCACTGAACTGCTATTCATAGTATGTGTTATAGTTGTCTGTTTCTCGTTTAGGGATTAGTGCCTTTGTTTTGCCACAATTTAGTTGTGAGTATATGGAGGAGGCAAGTCCAGTGTCTTAATTCTGCCACTGTTTTGCTAGGCACTGCTTTTGCGAAATTTTGTAGATAAGTGGTGCTTTTACAGACTTTTTTGAATGGTGGTACTGGTTTTTAAGTTTATTTCACTCCAGAACTCCTTTTGCTCAGTAGAGGAACATCATTAGTATGAGTTAAGTATTGGTCGATATGTTGACTATTGAAATGTTGGGTGATGCATTGAATACTAAAATATATGTAATTCCCAAGTTATGAAAACTCGGCTGGAAAAGACTCATATATGTGAATGACTCATTATACCTTAATTTCCTTCTCATTGTCTTGCTGCTCTGAAAAGACACCTTGCTATCCTTGCTGACAGCACCACCTGTTGACTAATACCAACAGCCTATGCTGAGGAATTTTCTTACCACCTCTTTTTTCTCAAGGTCATTATGTATTTTCAGTGCTAGAAATGTTTCTTACAATTCACTGCTGGGAATTAGTGTATTAGACTAAAGACTGTCACACATACCCATACATTCTTTTAAATTCTTTTCTTCTTATACCTCCTTTTCTAACACTTGTCTAGTTACACCAGTCACATCTCATTCTTCTACTTTTTCCATTCTTTAACTACCAACAACTGCTTTGCCTTTTCCATTGTCCTTTATTGTTTTCTAATCAATTTATCAAGTTTTTTCCCCCCTTAACACTGGTTTGGAAATTATATGTTTTCTTTCTATTCTTTCAGTAGTTGTCATTAAAAATATTTTAATTGAATGTTTATTGTTGCTACCGTTCCATCTGTGACTTTATATGTAAGTTTTTCTTTTTTGTTGTACAAGCAAACACATCTTCACATTCTCCACTTTGAGAAATTTTTCATCATCCCAAACTAAAATTCTATATCGAATAATTAGATATAGTTAGATAGTAAAATTAATTCTTCCTAATTCTTCTCTCTCCTTAGCCCTTGATAAACTCTTATCTTAACTTCAATGTCTACAAATTTGCCTATTCACATAAGTGGGAACATACAATATTTGAGATTCTGTGTCTGACTTCGCTCAGTATAATGTTTTAAAGGTTCATCCATGTTTCTTTTTCAATTTCTTTTTCGGATTGAATACTATTTCATGGTATGCATATGTACCATATTTTGCCTATCCATTCATCTTTTATTGAATATTTAGGTTGTTTCTACCTTTAGACTATTGTGAACACTCCTGCTTTAAACTTTGGTGTATAACTTTCTGGGTTTTTTAAAATTTAAAATGGTTTATAACATTATATAGGCTTCAGGTGTACAAGTTTTTGTTTGAATCATTACTTCCAATTCTTTTGGGTTTATTCCTAGAAGTGGAATTGCTGGATCACATTGTAATTTTACACTTAACTTTTGCAGGTGCTTTTCCACAGTGACTGCACCGTTTTACATTCCCACCAGCAGTGCATAGGGTTCCAGCTTCCTCACATCCTCATCAACACTTGTTACTTTCTTTTTTTTTTTTTTTGAAGATTTATTTTATTTATGCATACAAGAACTAGGGTACAGGCCAAAGGTGCGGGGGATGAGAGGATTCACCAAAGACAGAGTGGGGAACAGAACAGGCAGACTGACTGAAATACACTGCTGAGGGGAGCAGAGGGCAAGTCAGGAGAGGTCTGCTGCGCCATGTGGGTTGCTTCCTGGCTGGGGATCAAACTGGTGCTGCAGTGGCTGCAGACAGCTTCATAGGTCTTAACCCCTTGCGCCACCAGGGAGGCCCCCACACTTGTTACTTTCTGTTTGCTTGTGGGTTTTTTTTTTTATATGTGTGTAAGTAATAGCCATCCTAATGATTATGGTTAGACTTTATTTGTATTAAATTTTTTTGAATTTGCAAAAATACAGATTTTTAATTTGCATTAATTTCAAGCACTTTCTAATGGTTTATTAGGAAAAAATACCAATCTAATATGCCCTCTCCCCCTGAGGCAATCATCTTTATTCCTTTTATTGGTCAAGTTGGTATCCATTTTGATGTCTCTCTTCATATTTCTTGATTTTTAGTCTTTGGTATTATTCATTGACTTCTCACTGTGGAATACATCTGCTCCCACCACATATGCACCTGTATTTTTCCAACCCTCATGATACAGTCACAGTACATTTTCTGTTTGATTATATCAACCAATATAACATTTACATTAATATGATCCTGCAAAAATGACTCCAGCTTAGCCATATAAGAAACTATAATTAATTTTCTTTCTTGAATAATTTTTTGCTTTCTCCAAAGCTAATTATTATGTTTTAGCAGTTTTTCAGTTTTCTATGTATTTATCATAGAAGTGATACAGGAAGATATCATAAGAAAGACCTCTTAGTTGAATTTAAAGACATTAGGGAAGGAAGATTATAGGCTGCAGAAGATAACTCTGAAAAGGGAGTTTAATCCTATTGTTTGCCAGTTCTCTAAATCTTCAGACATTTAGTTGCCTTGATATGATCTTCCTGATGAAATATCTTTCATATACTTCCAATAGGCTTTCATTCAGTCATTATACCTGGAACTTTCTTTCACCATCATTCTGGGCTTCTTTTCCTCACTCCTATGGAATCCTGTCTTGTCCTGTATGCCTGGTTGTCTACTTGTTTAGTTCTTGTTTTAGTGAAGATGGTAAGTATAAAGGCAAAGTGGTCTGGCTAAGTGATTTAGTTAGGGTACCTCTAATGTCACTGTTTTTAGTTTTTCTTCTGCAGGGCTGGTCATATAAGACTCTTCCAATCTCCTAGTAATTTGGATCTAGGTAAAACAAGGTAGTTGGGTAGAAAAGAATTGGCATCCAATTCGCATGCATCCTCTTAACGTTACACTTATGAAAAAAGTGCCTCCAACCTTGACTCCAGGACAGAAACCTGTTTTACTCTCTCCTCTCCAGTAAGAGGAGTGCTAGTAAAAGCTTCTCATGTTTGGAAGGGGACTGATGACCTGAACATTTCTTAAACTTTCAATGAATCATTCTCATTTCAGTTTTACTTCTTTACTTCAATTCCAGAAGAATCTGATACTTTGAGGAATTTAATGTGGAAAAGTTGCTTTTTGGTTTTTCTTGTTGCTGGTGAAGTAATTTAATTTATGGCGTAAGGGTCTGCTAAGTCCTTTACAACTCATCTGCCATCTTTCAAGTGTCCAAAATTTTGTAGTTGTTGTTTCTTCTTTCATTTTCCCTATCTTGTGGGCCTTAAAAAAAATCACCATTATTTTAACTGCACTTGTGTGGGACAAAATTTGGTTTATGTGTTTAATTTACCCTCTATACCTGTACATCCCATTAAATTTTTAGCAAGCAAATCTTTATATAATGAAGTAGAATATAATCAATATGTTTATTCTTCTCAAAATGCAAAAATACAAGGACTTTAGATAACCTTAATACTGATTACCCTAGGTTTCGTATTAATGTTTGTTTTAAAATCATTTTTAGTTGTAACTCCACCCCATGTCAGGTATCATTATTCCTATTATTGTTGTTTATGAACATGCTTAGTTACAGATATCTAAAAGTGTGCAATTTCTTGACTCACTTGTTTCTTCTTGCGTCTTACTCTTTCCTTCTGGGATCAATGTCCTTCCTACTAAAGTACGTCTTTATTGAAGATGCTGTTCTGTTGATACCCTGCTCAGAACACTTCACTGGACTGGGTACCCATCTCCTAGTTGCTTCGAGTTGGCTGCTATAGCTTACATCCTTTTCCTGAAGATTGTCTTCAAGTCAATTTCAGGAAATGCCTTGAAGCTAATACCCTTCTCCCAAGGGTAGCTCACAGCCAATAACTGATTGATGTGAGGACAGAAAACTCTGTGGTATCACTCATCCTCCAGAACTCCCTATGGGACCAGACTGAGAATAGTCTAGCTAACCTTAAATCTTTATCAGCTTACTTTCATGTCCTATTCGGCTTTCATTTCTCTCTTTCAGATTTCTTCTGGGATGATTACTCCTTCAGTAAACATTTAGACAGGATTTAGATCTGAAGGTCTGTTTCAAGGGTCCAGTCTCAAGTGGTTGATAGCAGTAGTCCTATAAATATGAGTATGCAGATGAGATCCTGCAGACTGACTATTTGCCAGTTGGTTCAATGAAGACCTCCTCATCAGAGATAATCCCTGGCATGCTATTGCAGTGCAAGTGTTGCCCCTTTAACTTGTGGTGAACCAAGATGCTGCAGGAGGCCTTGATGCCCCAGCCAGATAAGACACTGGCAAGCAGCGAAGGTAAAGGGCCTCACACCGCAGGGCCGAAGCTAAAGAACCTCACACCGTGGGGCTGAAGATTCCTTGTGCCTCACACCGTGGGGCTGAAGATCTAACATTCCTTCACTTTTTGTTCTTGGTCATAAAAGGAGAAAAATTTCCCAAAAAGTACATTAGGCTATAAATTATATGTATCAGCAGACTGCAAGCAATTGGCATGGAAAATTACCTGTTTAGAAATTAGTTACCACACAATTCGGCCCAATTAACAATGGGAGACAATTTATCTGACAAGCAATCCAGCATAACAATTATAGTATATCCTTGTTTTGTTTTTTAGAAGTTCCTTTTTATTTAGAAGTTTCTTAGGAAAGTTTTTAAATGAAGTTGACTGTGTTAAGAAGTTTGTAGGTGGAAAAAGTTCTGATAGCTGAGCAGCACCTGGTCTCCGGCTGAAGGCCATGTAAATAAAATAGTCTTTTGATGCTGAGGCTTTAGCTGATAGGGTTGCACTGGCGGCTATCCACTGTCTTAGACAATTGTCTAGCTGAAACACTTAGTGTTAGGTTTGGTTTTTTATCTATTAACCTTGAAGGCTACCGTCTAGCTGGGACCTGAAGGAGCCAGCAGTCCATGGGAATAAAATACACTAATTGTTTCTGCTTTACACATGACAATGTATTTTTTTTTCTGCTTACTAAAAATGAATAAATAAAGACCTGCTGAGTCTCTCGGCAGAAGATACTTGCACCTCACCAAGTGTCAGTGTCTCCTCATTCTACCTCACCCCTTCCCCTCAGCCCTTTTGTTTTCGCTGACGCCGTCTCAACCTTTCAGGAACCCCTGACACGACGTTTTGCTGGAGGCTGGTCCCGGGCACCAAGATAAGATATAGGTAGAAGGGAATAATTAATTTATGTGATGTACTTAATATTCGAAAGGAAATAGTTATTCAAAGATTGTAGAATTGGAAGCCTGTTGCTAAGTACCATTAATGTATTGACAAGTTTAGATGACAGGATGATCAAATGATCATCCGAGTGTGAGAATCAAAGGGCTTCATTTGTAGCTTTTAAAGACATCCACATCACTGTCAAGAAGAGGGCAGACTGAGTTGAAGACCAGACATAAGCCTTAAAACAGACTGGCAAAACTTCAGAGAAGGTGAATTCTCAGTCTGGGTAAGTCCTTTCCACAAAGTCAGGACACTCATAGAAGAGGAGTGAGACTTGGGATGATGATTACCTGTTAGACATACTTGAGGCATTTTATCGCCCAGTTTCCCCTGAATACTCTGGATCTACAGTTGTGGCCCACTCCCTTGTTGGAAGATAGAAGATACTCCCCTTGCTCAAAAACCATATAGAACCTTCAAATGAGTCAAGTGTTTTACAAAACAGTTTGGCTAAGAATTTGACTGTTTTTCTCCTGGTTATCAGTCAGTTCTAGAATCAAATTTTAGTATGACCCAAATGCTAAGGAAAGAGGAATATATGACACAGGAACTATAGGATTTAGCTGATATGTACCAGCAGTGACCCAAAGAATAAGTCTAGAGGTGGATTGCAAGGATTTTGGATCAAGAGGGTGGATATGAAGTTGGGAAAGGGGGAGTTCACTGATTTGGTGCTACCATCTGGTGATGCAGGATTTAACACCTGTCAAGGACCCTGGATTGACTCTTGAAAGCTTGGCATTTCTACTATTTAGTTACATTTCAACTTCAGCTCCCTCATCTATAATATAAAAGACTTGAACATTTGGCCATTCAACATGTAGGGGGCAGTGTGTTTTCAGTATCCCACGAGATAGATGTGGCCCTTAACCTAGCAGGGCTTACAGGGAAAGATTGATAGTAAGCGAGTAAAAAAATAATGTGATTCAGGTTAGTACAACCTTCCTGAAGTAAACAAACAGTGTTCTCTAATCGTGACTAGTGAAAGGAAGGGCTTAATTAGCTAAGATGGTCAAGAAGGGGGCTGGTCCAGAAGATGAAAAAAGTCAGCCATGTAAATAGCTTCAGTCAGAGCTTCCCAGAGTGAAGGAAATGGAAATACATAGGCCTTGAGGTGAGAAGGAACTTGGTGCTTTCTAGAAACTATAAAGTTTAGAAGTGGCTCAAGTTCACTGATATGTTCCCCTGTTATTGTTTGAATGCTTAGGCATTAGAACTCTAAATCTTAGGAGCTTTGTGCTTACAGACAAAACTGCCTTGGATGTATACAGATACAACATAGTAAAATTATCAGTATGAGATTATAAACATTGTCATTTCTTGAAAAATAACAATTTCCATTTATTTATCCTGTTAGATGGCAACTACTTTACACATATTCCTTATCTCATTTAATTCTCCCAACATCCAACAAAAGAGCTAATATTACCCTGTTTTAAAGATGAGGAAACCAAGGCTTAGCAAGATTAAGTAACTTACTTGCCCAAGGTCACTTAGTACCAGAGGATTTCTCCCATTCTATACCCTCAAAATCCTACCCCAGCAGACCTAGTTGTGTATTTAAAAACACAACACTCCAAGGACTTTGTTCTATGGCCCTGAAATGTAGCAGACCACTTTGTAACTGAGAACAAACAATATAAAAAGTCTTTCCTTGAATGACACACTGAACATCATATTTTTTCTAGTCTGCATCTAATAACTCTTTTCTAAATCTAATAAGACTCTGTTTCAACATATTAGCCTAGGCTTGATTTGGATGGCAGGGCTAAAAAAATATGTTATCTTTTAAAATTTAAATTCATTAAATGAAAGGGGTAGGAACCACACAGCAATAACAATAAGTAAACAGTTAAGTACCAAATAGCACATTGAGTATTTGAAATTTAATGATTTTATCTGAAGAAGAGCCTCAGTTTTTTTACATTCCAAAGGGATGTTCATGGTGACTTATTGGGGAGTTCTGGAGAACACTAAATAAGAATTTACAAATTTAACTTTTATTTTAAGGGCCAATCTAAGGACTACAAATATAGCAATTAAAATTCATGTGTGTGTAAACATGTAAGCAAGCAATACTAATAATGGTGCTGGGCTTTAATTTCTTAAACATAAAGTAGAAAGTCAATGTTACCTTCTCAGAATCCCTGAGGCAATTACAAAGAACTAAATGAAGGCAGATTTTATTGACTCAGAAATGTGCTTGTCAAGTTAGTGCAGGATCAAATTCAATAGCGATTACCTCCATGTAATACTGAAGCAAGGGCAATAATAGGGTACGTTTAGCGAAGTAATTTCAGGCGGTGGAAGAGAAAGCAACTATTTTAGCATAATAATGAAGAGAAGAAATGCTAAGAGGCATTCTGCCTAGTCTGTCTAGTCAAAATGAGAAAACTGATAATTTTGAAGTTATTGCATTCTAAGTTTCCAGTGACTGTCACTCCACCCAGGGAGTGATTGGCAGGGTTAAAGGGATAAAAATTGGGACCCTGGATGACAGAAGCAGAGGAGGGCAGTAGCTCTCAATGTGGACTGTGCATTGCCTTGGGGAATTTTAAGGCAAATCCCAAGGCTTCATCTCAGCAAAGGAATTGGACCTTCTGAGAGTGGTGTTTGGATATTATTACATTTGAAAAACTCATCAGGAGATTTGAATGCATAGTATGGATTGAGAATCCCTGGATTAAAGCAACTCAAGGGTGGTGAAGCAGAATGGAGGGAGCCGAGGAGGAAAGGTATAAAGGGAATGGGTAGCGTGGAGACTGAAGAAGTCACACACCTTGAAGGTTGTGGGACAGGTTGAAAAGAAGGACCAAACCCCTAATTCCCTGAACTTTGTATGGTTTGGGAGATATGATTCAAATGTCAGTTAATGATCATAACTTCTTCTGAACTGTTCATGTGTGACTGGCTAAGATAACTAATTTTAAAACTGAACCACCCCTTCCTTTCACTTACAGACATATTACTGAAGTTTCGTTATTTCCCAAAGTTGTTCTTAAAATGGAAATAGGAATGTTAGGAATGGATTTACTTTCTTAGTCATCCAACATGCATTGTCTGTCATATGTAAATTATTTCAGTTTGAGCTGATATCTGAATACCACCTTGGCCTTGGCTGCTAAATGTCTGTGGTAACCAGACCCTTCACAGGTTTATAGTGTAGTGTTTATAATGGCAAGTTTACATATGAACAGCCTATGTATGATTGATGAGAAAAGACTATATGAACTTCATTGTACCCATAGTACTATTGTACCCCAAAAGAGAAATTCTGAGGAAAAAGAAAATTCTTCAGGCCCAGAGTTGCTGCAAATTTCAGACAAGTTCAGACTGAAGAATGGACTAGGTGGTTGAAGTTTTAAGGATCCAAAGACAGTTTTTTCACGCACAACATAAAAACATCTCTATTGATCTTGACATGACCCGTAGTAGTGGTGTGATGGACCTCAGCACAAGTGCAAATGTTATCTCTGGTGAATAGTAGCATTAACTCAATTGTTTTATTAGCCAGTTAGATGGCAGAACCCTGGAAGAACTGGAAAAATCAGGAAGTTCTAATGAATGAAAAGAAATATCATAGGTCTGGAGATGTTACCTTGGGTGGTATGACTCTAAATTGGGAGGCTCCAGATTTAAACAAGTACCCTGAACTTTGGCATATTTGGGTGTCAAAGAAAAGAGGCACTGAAAGAGAAATACAGAAACCTGAGTAAGTGTATTATTTGCTTTATATTTTCCAAAAAAGGAAAGTTTCAAATGAGTCAATAATAAAGGTTATATTGACTTTATTATAAAATTCATGAAAGGGACAGCATCCAATCTAGTAGACAGAAAAGAGCTCTAAGGACTTGTACAAAATAAATGACTTTTATAGGCAGAAAGAAGCAGAAACAAGGAAATTATACTAGGCAAACTGATTGCTTATTGCAAGTTTACTTCCCCAGTGGGGGATAGCAGGGATTTATGAGGCAATTCCTAGTTGACTGGTTTAAATTCCTATTTCTGGGAGACAACATAACTGAGTCTGGTTTAGCATAAGTTCCATTTTGTCTACTTTTGCCATTAACATTTTCCTTAATCTAGAGACTGTTTGAACATGTGAAACCTACCCAAATAAGGAAAACAGACAAAGGGTTAGGAAGAATGGTCTTGAGTTCTGCTTTTGGAGTTACTTAGTAGATCTGTGCTCTTCAGAAAGTGTGCTAAATACTCACTTTCGATTCAGTCTTTGAACTACTTTTTGTGACTCCTATTTGTACTAGAGACTTAACAAATGAATAGAAAAATGATGATACTTTCCTCTTTGACTCACAAGGGTACATTTTGGTTTTATCACTCAGATTTCAAACTACCGTATCATGCTGGGGATAGAATGTGCAAGCTTAAACAATACTAAGGACCGATTTTTCAAGTAGTTCTAACTCCATGAAGAATACACCATGATGTGGAAATAAAAGATTATATGCCTATCATGCTGTTTTCCTTGCTATACTATTATGTTTTAAGATTCTCAAGCCTGCTCCACTCTCTAATTAAGAAGTTTTGTGAATGCATCTCATAATAAAAATCTCAGAAAGAAAAATATCCCCTTAGAGCTGCAGAGAGTAAATATCGTTCCATATAAAGCCAATTATGATGGAGAATTTAGCACATTCTCAAAAGTATCACTCCTATTCTCTGAGCTAATGTGACGACTTGTGTAAAAACTACATTATCTTTTTCTAATCTTCTTTAGTTTAATAGAAAACTCTTTTATTTTTTTTTAAATAATAAATTTTATTTTTATATTCCCCCATACAATTGCAAACCCCCCATTCTGACCCCAATCCCTCCCCTCCCGCCCCCCACCCCCCAAAAAGTGTCTCCGGTTCATAGTTTTTTGTTGATTTTGATTTTCACTTTCTTATAGTTATTCATTTTCCTGGTCCCTTATTTAAGTTTTCTAGATTCCTGCTATGAGTGAGACCATCCGGTATTTTTCTTTTTCTTTTTGGCTTATTTCGCTGAGCATGATCTCTTCCAGCGCCATCCATGTTGCTGCAAATTGCATGTGTTTATCTTTTTTGAATGCTGAGTAATATTCCATGGTATATATGTACCACATCTTCTTGATCCAGTCATCTATTTTTGGGCATTTGGGCTGTTTCCAAAGCTCAGCTATTGTAAATAGTGCTGCTATAAACATAGGGGTGCAGGTGTTCTTTGGAATTAGAAAACTCTTTTAAATCACTGGGACTTTTGAGTATATTGCATATCATGTGAAAAGAACCTTATAAATGCTAGAAGTTCTTAATTCTGATTGGTGGCTCTATGTTATAAATTGTTGCTCAAGTAATAACATTTAAGTTGACCTCTATTTTCTGAAAAGTATAAATTGTAGCAAGATTTCTTCATTAAGCATGAAAACCTTCATAATGTCATTCTTCTCCCTTCAAGTGTAAAAGGGCAAAAAGCCCATGATTCTGTTGAGTCTTTGTCTCATTTAAATTCACACTGTTAAATGCTATGATAGAGGTTAAACTAAGTCATTGCTGTCAAGAGGGAGTAACTGTCATATTCAAAGACGGGGTCCAAGAAAGCTTCATGCAGGATATGATATTTAAGATGATGTGATAATAGTAAAATTTCTACAAGCAAAGAAGATAGGAAAGGGTTGGGAAGAAAGAATTTCTACTGGAACGAGTTGTAGTATGTCCAAAACATAAAGAATGTCAAAAACATGTTTAAAGAATTTTGCCTGCTTCAATGTGGTAAGGGGTGGGAGTTGGTCACAGAATGAAGCTGTGTGAATTGCCTGGCTTGGATAAAATGCCGTATTAAATTTTTGAGGACTTTAAAAAATATAAGCTGTCATGTGCCATCCAATGTTTGTGAGTAGGGGACTACTGTGATAAGCTATAATCTTAGACAAGTAAATAGGGACAGAATACAAGATTTATTGAAGAGGGGAAGAGCTGGATACAGGGATACCATTTTAGAAGCTACCTGGATAGTCTCATGAAATATGACAAAGGCAGAAGTAAAGATAAATAGAACAGGAATTCAAAAGACTTGTTAGATGTATAATCATCTGGAAACAGAGAATAAAGAAGGATAAAGGGTTGGATACAGCTTTGGGTTACTAAAAGGGTCTGCAGCATCTCTTTTTTGAAGTATATACCCACAATACATGCACAGTACACCTCTGGAAAGTTTCAGAGGTGGGAGATGTGAATTGAATAAGCACTGGAACTTTTTCCTAATTCTATTATTTGGAATCCAAAACCCAGTATCATAAACACAGACTGTTTTAGAGGAAGCCATCAATAATAATGAAAATACCTGATACTCTGTCTCTTCTCTATGGGGCTATCCTAACATTTTTCTCTAGAGACTCTAATATTCTTGCCCTAGAATATTCTTTCTTCTAGTGACTTTACAACTTTGCTCACATCCCAGCATATATATATATATATATATATATATATATATATATATGTTGTTATATTCAAAGATGGGGTCCAAGAATATATATATAGAGAGAGAATATATATAGAGAATATATATATATATATTATGTAAACCACTTTCTTATGCATGCAGAATGAGTTTTGGTTTTACCAGGGTTTAATAATTGATTATTATTAGAGTTTCTATAGTTCTTACTTTATTCTTTTTGAGTCAGTAACTTATCCTCTGAGTCTTTTGTCTTAAATCTAATATTTTTCTTTAAGTTTCACTCACTTGTATAGTAAATACTTTTGGTAATACTTTCCTTGAATATGAATTATGGAAAGTAAATGACACAAAGTAAATAAACAATTGATATGCTACATCATTGTGATGCTAGGTAATTTTAGAGTTCCAGTTTGATAAAAGGGGCTCAGTCAAGCAATAAAGCTTAGCATTAAGTGTCCCAAATGGTTATATATTCAGATTTAATTTTAGAAAAGTTATGGTAATGGAATATGCATTAGCTAAATGAATTATAAATTGTTTTCATCTCCCGTCAACCATATCATATCATTTTCTAAAAGATTAATTTTAATGCAGGGAAGTTTACTCTGAATTATCTGTAATACTTGTTACTAGAACCAAAGACCCTGTCAGCATTTTCATTATAAATTCCAAACTATCGATAAAAATTAAAAAGTCAACATCAATTTATAAAAGGAGGAGGAGAAGAGGGAAATATACATATTCCAATACATTTTCAAGTCATCCAAGGGCAAAAGTAACTCTCTAGAAAGTCAAGACTAAGTAAGGTAGTTTGGATATATATTGTTGAGATGAGCAAAATACTTGTTCCTAGAAGTGGAGAGGCTATATTACTGACTGCTTATTTATTACAGTTTATAATCAAGAAGGTCTTGAAATGAGAATATGTATTTATTTTTTATTTCAATCCTAGCTAGACGGATTTAACCAAATTTTATGAACGTAAAATTTATTATCTTAAAAAATTGTGCAACATCTTCTACGAGGCAAGTATTGTGTAAAGTACAGAAATGATAAGGCAGAAGGTTCCTCCTTCTGTGAAGTACATGATTCAAAAAAGAAACATTTTACTTACACACATACACACACATGCATGCACATACACACAATCTATGCATTTGCTTACTGACAGTTCTATCATGTTTTAGGCATTGTTCTAGGTACTGGCAATATATCAACACACACAATTGATAAAAATCCCTACTCTCATGAAATTTAACTTCTGCTTGTGGTTAAGTACAGAGGAAGTGGATTTACTGACGTAAATTCAGGTTCATATGAGAACCCATTCAACATAAGCCTTATAGTTGGTCTAAAGCTTGCTCAGATATATCCTGGAAAGGGCTGGGAAATTGATCCATGCTGTGTTTTCTGAGACCTAAGTTCAGCTGTCCTAGACTGGAGATGTGACAGAAGAGGTTTTTGTTTGTATCTTAAGATCTTGTACATAGCAATTATATTTTCTGCAACATGTACCCACCATATTGATGAGGTGCATCTGGTCAGTTCAGGATGTCTCTTATAAATACCTAGACTAGCCTATGCGTGGGACTATACCATCAGTGTGCTTTTGTAAGTGTATATGTATGTATGTAAGTATATATGTATACGTGTATGTATGTGCATGTGTATGTGCGTATACACATGTGTTATGTGCATATGTATGTATATATGTATGTATATATATGTGAATAGGAATGTCTAAATTTGGAGAGACTTCTCTTTCAGATTCTCTAAATTTAAATAGCATTGTCATCTGCAAGTATACATTCTCTGAGGAGGCCACTGGAACCAGGGAGCTGGATATCTTGGTTTGTTTAGAAAAACATTACCCTTGTATTTTGTGTAGACTTTCTTCTGTGTTCTTCAAATAATTAAACTCATTTGTCAAAGTAGTATCTATGCATGATCTTTGCATTCATCTAAACCTGCTGCTGAAGCCAGTAAATTTTAGTGGATACGCTTAAGGGAGATTCAACAAATATGATACATGGCCTAGCTTCTACATACTATTTTATTATTGTAAGAAAACTTTTTAAAAACCTGTTAATCTAGGCATTGCATCCTATGACCATATGTTACAGGTGCCAGGAGACAGGTCATCTCTAGCCCAGGTCATCCTTTGCACCAATAAGACTCATCAGAAGGTAAGAGCAAACACATACTGGCATGGAACATATAGCTAATTTGGTACATAGCTTGAAGGAAGCTGACTGGAGAAGACTAATTTGTTTTTTAAAGATTTATTTATTTATTCATACAAGCACAGGGTACAGTCAGAAGCACGGGAGGGTGAGAGAATTCACCAGAGCCAGAGCAGGGAACAGAACAGGCAGACTGACGAAATACACTGCTGAGGGGAGCAGCAGGCAGCAGGAGAGGTCTGCGCGCCATGTGGGACCCTCACTGGCGGCCGGGCATCGAACTGACACTGCAGGGGCTGCGGGCAGCGTCACAGCCCAGCACTCAACCTCTGCGCCACCGGGGAGGCCTGAGAAGACTAATTTTAAACAAATATGCTCCCACCATTACTTTTCAATCAGGATCTAAATTTAACATGTGTCTATTGTCTTAGTTGGGTTTCCCTTAAGTAGAGCGTTTTACATGGACTTGGGAACAGATTTTTGTATGTGAATTATTGTAGGAATTGGAAGTGAGGGAGTAAAAAGAAGAGATGGGGAGGGGAGAAAAGCCCAAAAAGGATATCCTGTTTTCTCTGATTGATTTGCCAGGATCACAGAATAGGTAGCATTTAGAGTGTGACGTCGTACAGTTGGCTTAATGCAACTGAGATTAATCCATGCTGCTGTGTGTCTATAGTTTATATTTTTGCTGAATAGTATTTCACTGCATAGAAATACAACAATGTATTAATACATTTATCTGAAGGAGATTTGAATTTCTAGATTTTGGCAATTATGAATAAAATTGCTACAAACATTCATGAAGAATTCACCATTTATTAATTTCATGTATTACTATAGATGGAATTGTGTCCCCATTAAATTCGTATGTTGAAGTTCTAATCCCCAGTACCTCAGAATGTGACTTTTTGGAGATATGTCATTTTATGAGGTTGTTAACTTAAAATGAGGTAGTTAGAATGGGCTATAATATAATATATGACTTGTGTCCTTATAAGAAAGGAAATTTAAACATGGGCAGGTTTAGAGAGAAAGCTATGTGAAGGTAAAGTGAGAAGACTGCCATTCGCAAGCCAGAGAGAGGGTCCTCAGGAGAAACCAACTCTGCCAACACCTTGATCTTGGACTCCAGCTTTCAGAACTGTTGCCAGGAACCCTAAAGCAAAGAGGTGCACACTCAAAAATGGGGTCCTGCCATCTGCCACAGAAAGACACAGGAAACATGTTCTTTGATAGAATTAGAGTACATAGAGAGCAAAAATAAGAGGGGATATTTTTCTAAACAGAACACCCACGTTACCCATCTGCTGTGGACAAATTCTCTGCCAAATAAGTTCAAGCCCAAGGTGGGGGCCACTGAGGCCCAAAAGCTTGCCAAAAGACTAAGGCACCTTTTGGCAGAGAAACACAAGAAAGGGTAAAAGGGGCCATGCAAGTCTGGGACAAAAGGAGCAAAAAATTAAAGTACAAATCAAAATAATGGCTGCTATTGTTAGTGCCCCATATATCTTTACTCCATGTGTCTCCTTCCAAGTCTCCCCAAGTCCCTGAGTGCAAGTCCAAGCTGGAGAGCCAAAAGGTCTTATTCAGCCCACATAGATACTTAGGTCCGCCCTTTGTTCCTAGCAGTCCAAGATGGCTGCATATAAGTGGGGGCAGGGAACATGTACCAGCCCTAACAAGGATGAGAGAAAATAAATGCTTGTTGTTTAAGTTACCCAGCCTGTGGTCCTTTGTTGTAGCAACTATATAAAATTAATACACATATCTATGAAAAGTTAACATTTATTAAACTATGAAATATTCAATATTCCTTTAAACATCTCCAAACTACTTCTACAAGTAATAAATCAAAACCTAAGGATTTAAGAAATATATTTTCTGCACTGTAAACACTTTAAAATGTTTACAATTACAGATCCAACATATTAGATTCCTCTTTAAGACAGACTTCCCTCCACCCCCAATAGTGGTATAGAGAGGCTAGAGCTACCTTCTTCTCTGAAACAACTACCAAAAAAAAAAAAAGACTGATATGAGCTCTTAGCATTAATCCAGACACTTCAAATCAGCTATACAGCCCTAGACTTTGGAACTAACTTTGTTGCCCACTGCGAGGAAAGAATGGGAGGAGTCGAGGGGGAGCACGTCTGGGCTGAGGGTTGAATTCCCAAGCCACACCAAGGGAAAACCAGGACATTGTAAAATTCCATGGAGGAATTTTCCTGATACCAGGGTGGAGCCAGACCCAACCTGGGGCAGTGGGAGCTCTGCCGACTCTGACCGGGGAACTTGGGAATCCTGCAACTGTGGCAGCATGGGCACTGAAAACTCCCTCTGCTCACACACATACATTGTCACATCTAAGCCAAATGTAAACTATTCCTGGAGTATAAGTGTGGCAGTCCTCACATTTCCCTTCCTTCTGGGAGGCCCAACTTCATAGGCCAAGACACTCAAAAGGAAGCAACAACTGGAAGGTAGAGAAAGAAGTGAAAACAACCTAAACACAGAATATAGCTTATTGTGGAATAAAATGAGAGGTTGAGGTGACTAACATTACTCTTCAAATCAAGATGGAGTATAAAAGCTGTAGATACCTCTCCTACCTCCACCACATGCCAAGGCAGATTTAGAAGAGGACAAAGATAAATCCCCACTCATAAATAACAACCCATAAGGCAATATACATGCCTAGGAAACAAGGGACATCTCAGCCCAAGATGGAAAAACAAAATCAGGACAGAAATCCTGAGGCAAATATAGAGACAGAAACAGAGAAACTAACTGACAACCAACTACTTAAAAAAAATTTTAAGGGCCATCCTAGTGGTGCAAGGGGTTGAGCACAGCACTAGGAAGCTATCTGCAGCCTCTGCAGCATGAGTTAGATTCCTGGCCGGCCAGGGAGCTACCCACATGGCACAGCAGACCTCTCCTGTCTCGTGTGCTGCTCCCCTCAGCAGTGTATTTCAGTTAGTCTGCCTGTTCTGTTCCCCACTCTGTCTCTGGTGATTCCTCCCACATTCTGCACCTCTGGCCTGTATCCCGGCTTTTGTATGCAAAAATAAATAAATAAATCTTTTTTAAACAATCTTAAAATGTTAAATGAGATACTGGAACATCAGTCAAAGGCAAATAGGCAGACACAGGATCTCAGAAAGGAGATCCAGGAACAAAGAGTTCTTCACCAAAAAGAACTCTTCTTCAAAGGGCTATATAAAAAGATCCCAATAAGAGTTTCTGAATGAAATGCAGACAAACTTAGTACTTTAAATAGGATCAAAAAGGCAGAAGAAAGAATTTCAGTGGCAGAAGACTCAAATAAAGAAATGACATATTTAGAAAACAGAGCATCAAAACAAAGGAAAATGAGGAAACTACAAGAAATGTCAGATTCAACTAGAAGAGGAAACCTAAGACTGATCAGTCTCCTAGTAGGGGAAAATAAGAAAATAGTACTTTTAAAAACCTATTCAAAGGAGTAATAAATGAGAACTTCCCAAATCTACAGAATGAATTAAATACGAAAGTCCAGCAAGCAGAGAGAACACCTAAAATTTTTTTTTGAACACCTAAATTTTTAAATGCTAAAAGATCTACAACCAGACACATCATTGTCAAACTATCAAAAATCAAAGACAAAGAAAATTTTTTACAGGAAGTAGGGAAAAAATAAACCTTATAAGAACCCCCAAATTAGGATTTCCCCAGATTTCAGTCCAGACATTCCCCAGGCAAGAAGAGAATGGAAGGAAATATTCACAATTCTAAAAGACAAGAATTGTCAGCCAAGAATTCTCTATCCTGCAAAATTATCGATTTAATATGAAAGGGTAGTAAAGGTTTTACTAAAGGAGTTGGCTACCACCAGAACCTGCTCTTCAGGTAATATTAAAATTTCTGCAAGAAAAGAAAAACTACAGCACAAACTCCTTAGCAAAATGACAACAGCAATATAACACCAATACCAAGAGCAAGAATACTATGAGTTAACAACACAAAATAATAACGGGGAAGAAGAAATGGGTAGAACACTATGGTTAAATGTTGGAGAGTAGACACCAGCTCATAAATTACCTAAAACATAGGAATTCAAGTAAACCCACATTGGTAACTACTAATCAAAAATCCAGAATAGACACTTGCAGACAAAGCAAAGAAATCAAAAGAAATACTAAGGAAAGTGATCTAGAAAAAGTAGAGAGAAACAAAGGGAAAAAGTAACATCAGAAAAATAAATCAAAAACAAAATGAAAATAAATAGTTCATATCCATAATCACCCTAAATGTGAATGGTCTGAATTCACCAATATAAAAAACATAGGTCCTGGGCCTCCCTGGTGGTGCAGGGATTAAACACAGTGATATCGCCAGTCACTGCAGCATGTGTTCGATTCCCCTGCCAGCCAGGGAGCAATCCACATGGCACAGCAGACCTCTCCTGTCTCACCCACTGCTCCCCTCAGCAGTGTATTTCAGTCAGTCCACCTGTTCTGCTCCCCACTCTGTTACTGGTGGATCCTTTCACCCCCTGCACCTCTGAACTGTACCCCAATTTCTGTATGTATAAATAAATAAATCTTTAAAAAAATAGGTCAACAATGTGGGTGAAAAAAAATTCTATAACACTTTGTTTATAAGACACCCATTTAAAACAGAAAGATAAAAACAAACTAAAAATAACAGGCTGGAATAAGGTCATACACCTTAATTAATAACTCAGAGAGTAAATCAGGAACTGCTACCCTCGTATCTAATAAGCTAGACTTTCAACTAAAAACAGTAATCAGGGATAAAAGTGGACACTACACAATGATTGAGGGAACGACTCACCAAGATATAACTAATATTTATGCTCCAAATATAGGAACACATAGTTACATAAAGCAACTATTAACAACCTAAAACAACATATTAATAAAAATACAATGGTTGGAGACTTCAACACATCACTGATATAAAGGGATAGATCATCCAGACATAAAATTAACAAAGGCATAAATATCTTAAATGAAGTATTAGATCAGATGGCTTTACTGAAATTTACAGTTTTCCATCCTAAAAGCAATAAATAAAATTCTTTAATACACACAGAGCATTTTCAAGAATAGATCTAGTTCATTTGCTAGGACATAAGAGAAGTCTTAGGAATTAGACAAAAATAGAAATTATATCAAGCATCTTCACAGATCACAGTGCTATAAAGTTAGAAATTAGCCATAAAAGGAATCCTGGAACAAACCAAAATATGTGGGGACTAAGTGAAATGTTTAGTTTTTTGTTTCAAACTTTTAGGTCAATGAAGATATCAAAGAAGAAACAAACAAAAAATCTAGAGGCAAATGAAGATAGAGAGACAAGCTACCAGACTCTATGGGGCACTTTAAAAGCAGTGCTATGCAGGAAGTTCATAGCAACACAGGCCCACTTAAAAAAACAAGAAATCTCAATTTAGCAATCTAACGATGCAGTTGAAGAAAGTAGAAAAAGAACAACAAAAGCACCAAAATTCAGTAGGAGGCAAAAAATAATAAAGATCAGAACAG
The DNA here is from genome assembly GCF_964194135.1 of Talpa europaea. Taxonomy (NCBI): domain Eukaryota; kingdom Metazoa; phylum Chordata; class Mammalia; order Eulipotyphla; family Talpidae; genus Talpa; species Talpa europaea. The sequence goes on from NC_140077.1 coordinate 59,893,864, forward strand.
AATAATTTTAGGCAATGATAGTGACTGTAGACATGCCTTCCTTAAACATTGTACTGTTCGTTGGCTATAAAGAGCTATTCTTCCTCTACATACATATGTAGTTTCTTGAAAGCTTTTAGTTTTGACAATACTTGTAAGTCAATAAAGGATGCTGAATTTTGGCAGATTTTGTAAAAACATTTCTGGTACCGATCATATTCTTTTTCTTACTTTAGCAATTTGATGTGATGAATTATGCTAATATATTTCCTTTCATTGATGTGTTTTTGAATTTCCTCAATAAATACTTTGTTTACAATAAAATAAATACATAAGAAAATATAGATATATACTATAAAACATTTTAACAGTCCCTTCCTTTGAGTAATTATTGTTTTCTTACTTGCTGAGAAACTTTGTTCTCTGAAAATCAGACTATCTGAAACTTTGTTGTTTGAAATTATATCATTAAAAACAAAATATCTGGTCCTCCCTGGTGGCACAAGGGTTAAGATGCAACCTATGAAGATGCCACTGCAGCACGAGTTCAATCCCTGGTCAGCCAGGGAGCAACCCACGGCACAGCAGACCTCTCCTGACTTGCCTGCTGCTCCCCTCAGCAGTGTACAGTGGTCCATCTGCCTGTTCAGTTGCCCACTCAGTCTCTGGTGAATCCTCTCACCCCCCACACCTCTGGCCCATACCCCAGCTCTTGTATGCATAAATAAATAAATCTTTAAAAACAAACAAACAAACAAACAAACAAAAACCCATCTGACTCTTGTCTGGAGATTCTAAGACACTTTGACAAGAAAAATCAGCCTCAATTTCCAACCTAGATAAACAGTTTACTAAAAGAGGGCCTCCCCCGTGGCTCAGTGGTTGAGCACTGGGTTGCGAAGCTGCCCGCAGCCTCTGCAGTGCTTGTTCGATCCCCAGGCTGCTCCCCGGCCCTCTCCTGCCGCCCACTGCTCCCTTCAGCAGTGTACTTCGGTCCTTCTGCCTGCTCTGCTCCCCGCTCTGGCTCTGGTGAATTCTCTCACCCTCCCGTGCTTCTGACTGTACCCAGTGCTTGTATAAATAAATAAATCTTAAAAAAAAAAAGTACCTAAAAATTATTTAAAAAAAAAAAAAAGTTTACTAAAAGAGACTTCTGGACACAATGCTCTGTATCAATCTTAACTTTGTAGTTTCCAGGGACAGTATTCTGGATCCTTCCAGGACGGGATGTTGACTTCCGATTTGCTTTGTGTCTATCCGAATACTGCTTCATTTAAATTTCACCCAAACTCCACCCTTACCCTAAAGCCTGTAATAATTTTATTATTGGTGCAGCTTCTTTTGCAAAAACATTCTTTGTCTTCTGAACACAATCACCTTTTATCCTAAACAGATCTGTCACTCCTGTTTCTGGACCTTACTGTTTATCATAAGTGTCTAAACTCGAAAGCCTGAAGGAGGCAAGACTGAAAATTCAATAAAAAATCATAGTACAAAGAGATGAAATAACTGAAATGAAATTCCACAATTTTGCCAACTTCACAATTTTGTCCAAGGTTAACTCTGAGCCTAAATGCTACCAAGTCATGACTCAGCAGATGACTATAAAATAAATGAAGAGATGTGTCAATAGGCAAAACTGGTTTAATACATGCTTATTAAATGTTCAATTTCTCATACGGATGTTATTTTCATCTTTAGGATAGTCACTCAAAATTGTGTTTTTAGTTCTTGACATGGCTGGCATATATTTATCTCCTGTCTGACACCTTTTCTTTCTGACAAGTTTCTACTTTGCATTGTCACAGTATCTGAAACGACCACTCTGAGCTGACTAGCACCTTATCACTTTACACTTTTCTTGCCTCCTGTCCTGTGAAACTTAATATTTTGTTTAATCCTAAGTACTCCAGTTATTGCTCATGTCAAGAACAGATACTTTATCATTGGGACTTGTTCTGAGAGTAGGAATTTCACTGTAGTAATGAGTCCAAATATTAATAGTTAAGAAAAACCTTTTTAAAAGAATTCCAGTCATTTCTCATATACATCCCAAATTATCAAACATATTTTATGCACTCTCTTTACTTTCTTTAAAAACACTGTATTATATTTAATGCAAAACATAGAGGATAAATATAATTAGCACAGTATTCAACATAATTGCTATTTCCTTAAAGAATGTCCTCTAGATTTGCTACTGTTTGCAAAACCTATATATAAGATATACATTAAATATACTGGCAACATAAACAATAACTATTACAAAATACTTCAACTAATACTTGTGCTTAACGTGTAATATAGAAATATTCATTATGAAGAAGTTTTAATACAGAGCACTTTTTTTTCAGAAATTTTAAGAAAATTGACTATTCTTTTAAGAAGATCCAAGATTTATGAACATTTGCTGTCAAAAACTCAGCATAGAAATGACTGGTTGCTGCTTTCCTAAATTTATGTTTATTGTACTGCAATTTAACAAAATTAAAAGCTTGTGTTGAATGTTGATGAGTCCATTGTTTCGCACGAGGAGATAATTCATCCAGAGGATCAATGATATAAATAGCCATTTACTTTTCAATTTAGACTGTTCAATGCAGAATGTACATTTGTCATGAAACTACAGTAAACAGTTCTTTCAAAACCTTGGTAACTTACCAAAACAGAAAAGCAGTATATTGAATCGGAAATAGCATTATTTTTATCAACTAGCAATACCTGAAGAAAAGCAGTGGAAAATGAGAAAACAAAGTTTTCTATAGATTTGGGGAAAATTTCAGGGCAGTTTTTGGAAGACGAATGGCCTGATTTTTTTTTATTGTTTACACCATTGTTCATTTTTAAACAATATTTGCTTCCCTGCACTCCCTCAGGTGTAGTCCCTGTAGAGTTTCCTTCCCCAGTGGACCCGTGCACCATCACCTCAGTCCCCTGTGCTCCTCCCTCCCTCCCTCTGGTCCCTCTCCCTACTCCTCCCCTGCAGGATGTCTCTGATTTATAATTGCCTGATTTTGTTTTGTTGTGCTTTGTACTGTTATTTTTTATACTGATGTCTTATTTGGTTCCTGATTGTTTTTAATGACTATGGAGGCTAAAAATGACCCCAATTATATCCATGTCCAAATCTCTAGAACCTGTCAGTGTATAACCTTATGTGGTAAAAAGAACTTTGCAAATATGATTAAGGATATTGTGATGGGAAGATTATCCTGAATTGTCTGGTAGATCTAATATAATCACAAGGGTGCTTATAAGGGGAGGCAGGAGGGTCATAGAGGAAAAAGCAGAGACTAAAGCAGAGAAAGAGAAGTGATATGTTGAAAGAGCAGAGGGCAGAGTGATGCATGGGGCTATAGGCCAAGAAATGCGGGAAACCTCTAGAAGCTGGAACAGGTAAGGAAATGGCTTCTCCCTAAAGAGCTTCCAGAAGAAAAGCAGCTTTGATGAACCACATTATACTTCTGCACTCCAGACCTGAAAGATAAAAAAATGTGTGTCCTATTACCCAGTAAGTTTGTTGTTGTAATTTGTCATAGCAACAAAACAGAACTAATAAGATTAATTTTTACTTCCAAATTCACTGTTTCTTTTCCTTAAAATGGTTTCATCATAAGGACATTTTTATATTACTCAGTTAACGTTATGGATTTAGGAAGGGTTGTTAACTTTGATGAAGACAATGATGTAGATAATACTTTCATTTGCAATGTATACAAAGTATTGTGTTAAAAGCTTTAATAAAAAAATTAAAAATCCTTACAACCGCTTCAGGTAAGTATCCACTATCACCTTTTACTGATGTGCAAACAGGTTCTATGAGCTTAAATGCTGTATTTAAGGGCCTACAATGGTGATGAAACTATGCATTTACTCATAGAGCATGGACAAGACAGAAGTTATTTTTGTGTTTTCTCTGATAGATTGAGGATACTTGTCTTCAGAGAAAGAATAAAAAACCTGAGAGAAATGAAATGTTGAATTGGGAAGTTCCCCATATTCATAATAGCTTAGTTCAGTATCCTGAACATGTCCCTCTTTAATTTCTGATTTTAGTAATTTGAGTATTTTTTAGTAGACTAGCTAAAGATTTGTAAGTTTGTTGATCTTTTCAAAGAACAAATTTTTGGTTTCATTGATTCATGGTACTGGTTTCATTGATTCATGGTATCATCTATTTTCCATTTATTCTGCTCTAATAATTACTGCCTTCCTCTTCACAGTTTCAAGCTCAATGAATATAATGCAGCTGTGAATTAATTTTTTCTCAAATGCCTCAAATATAACAAATAAAGCAGTTTACTTGTTATATTTACTGTTTAAAACCATGTGAACAATTTTCATATAATTTATAGAAGAATGTTACCATGTCTTTACAAAGATGTTTGGAAAAGGCAAAAGGTCACAGTGAGGACTATCCTAGATTGAATGTTAAGGACATCTTGTTTGTGAATCTTGGGCCAGGATAAAAGGCAGCAATAGCGTGGACATCTAAGTGTTTATAGAAAAAATTATCTTAAGTCTCTCATTTTAGAATATCATGTCATAATGAGGCATGTCAGAACTTGACCTATTTCTGAAAATAAGCATGACAAGAATCCTTTGATAGCCTGTGGACACTGATTTATCTACCTGAGAGGTAAGTGTGGCTCTAAGTCACACCATTACTATAATGTGGGTTCCACAACTCTGACCAAATATGTAACTCACATGTTCCTAAGATTTGCTTTCTAAGGGTCAGCTTGAGAGAGTTGGCTTCCATTTTACATTTGCATCTCTTGTTTAGCTTTCCCATTCTACCTTGCCTGCCTGACCTAGATTGTCTCTATTACCAGATATCTTATCCTACCCACCTACCCGTTAACTTCCAGGGATACCTGTTTTATAAATTATGATCATTCTGAGTGAGAACCAAGTTCATATCAAAGGGACTAACACCAGAAGATCACCATCAGTGATTTTCTGTTATTCTCAATAGGTGACTTCAACAAAATCAAGAAAAGCACGAAAGGACATCCTAAGGGTTTAAGTGCGGTTGAGAGGTAGTTGGATCAATTAGGAGGCTTTCTGTGGAAAGTGATGAACCATTGGCTAAATAGTAAAGATAAGTATCACCTTTGATGACAGGAATCCATAATAGGTACACTCCAGGTTTATGTTGTCTGCTCACTGACATCATCAAGGATTCTGGTTCTTTCCACTTTCTATTGTGCCATCTCTTGTGTTGACATTACTTTCAAGTTGGCTCCTCTCTGGTTACAAGATGACTATAGCAGGACTAGTCATCACCATTTGGACATGCTGATGTCCAGGGCAGGTGCTGCTTCCTTGTTTGTATCTCTCTTGTTCTCATTTTAAGAAATTTTAAAAATATATTTAAAATTATCAGCCTCTCTGTACTGTCAAGGTCATCTTTCCAGACCATCGATATCATCTACTAAAAAGATGTCTATGCAAAATAATTTATTTTATTTTTTTTAAGATTTATTTATTTATACAAGAGCTGGGGTACAGGCCAGATCGCAGGAGGGTGAGAGGATTCACCAGAGACAAAGCGGGGAGCAGAACAGGCAGACAATAGAAATACACTGCTGAGGGAAGTAGTGGGCGCAACAGGAGAGGTCTGCCGCGCTATGTGGGTCTCTCCCTGGCAGGCAGGGAATTGAACCCACGCTGCAGAGGTTGCAGACAGCTTCATAGCGCTGCACTCAACCCACTACACCACTGGGGAGGCCCAAACCAATTTATTTTAATAAAATTAATGGAATAGTTGCTGAGTGAGCTTGGGATATCTAGGGGTAGGGTTGGGGGAAACTAATAGACTAGTGGTAAGTGAAAAGTTAATTGGGCTTACATTTGGTAAAATCAGGAGTTTGGAGTCAGTAGCAAAAGTTCTGAGCTAGGATTTCCTGATCTATGTGCTGTTTTAATTTTATTTATTTTTTACCTTCTTACTTTAAAAAAGGTTTCTATTCTATAACTTGCCTTGGCTAAATTTTAAAAATTAAAAATTCTAAGTTGTCTCTTTTAATCAACAGCAACTACTGCACCAGCTTCAATATACCTATTTTAAGCATTTCATTCACTATCATCTGCCTTTCTTCCAGAATATTTTACAGTGCCAACTGCTATTCAACAGGATCGCCAACTGACTGCTTATATGAAGTGTTGGCTGTCCATCATTCCATCATTTGTCACTTTCTTAGAACTGAAAAAAAAACCTTTCCCAGAAACTGCTTAGTAGAATGCTACTGGAATCTCAGCGACTAAAACTGAGTCACCATGCTCTTTCCTAAGCCAAACCAGGTGGAAAAAAAAATAGCTACTAGGATTGGTTTAAGCCAATAAAGATTTTTTTCCCCTAAGTTGCAGATAGTGTGACCTTCCTGAAAGGTGACAATGCTTACACATTTATTCCAAGGGAAAAGAGAGAATAAATGTTGGATGGCTAACCGATGGGAATTGCTGTAGAATTATGTATAACGTTTATTCTTTTAGCCCCAGATACAAGTGACACTTTTTGAAGTTACTGTTCATCAGAAATAGGTAGGCATCAGGAAAAGAAACACAAAGATAGCTCTGTTTCCATTGATTGCATCCTAGAACTGGTTCTGCAACGTATTTGTTGGATGACTTTAAAGTATTAACCTCTCTTTATCTTAATGTCCACATCCATGGCATGATATAAATATTGTTCTTTATACATCATGGGATAGCTATGAAGATAAAATAATTACTGTGCATAAACACAAGGCAATATCATTTCCACATTTGAGCTTCTCACAATGCTTGTTTGTTCTATTTCATTTACTTATTCATTCACATATTGTTTCTGAAAATAGTTGCTGAGAGTATTTAATGTAAGCCATAAGATGAATATTTGGGAATCAAAAAGTTTCACCGTGGCCCCTGTAGGTAAGGGGATTTAGCAAGAACTACTTTATTTCGTAGACTACAGAATATGAAACATGAATTGTCCTGTTTACTAAGTGGTTGTAACCAAGTGTGTGAGTCCACAGGTGCTGCTATTGCTTTTCTACCTTAGGTATTCTTGGGTTTTAATATTTACTGATGTATAATATAGGCAAAGCAACCCAACCCCCAAAACATGGGCTTATGGTGCAACGAAACAGTAAAAAAAAACCTGGAAGATTAGTTCACTCACAGGCTCATGAGACCACATGAAATTGACATTAATGGACTAATTAATGTCAATTAATTAATTAATTGTCTTCCTGGTGAAGAGCTAATAGAGAATTTTTGTTCTGAAAACTCTCCATTCTCTGAAACGGTAAGGAATACTGATGACTTTAATGTCAGCTAACCAATTGTCTTAAAGATCCAGTAGGTAAAAGAGATTTTGGAATATAAGCACTTCGGAAAAAAAGCATACTAAAACACAACCACTGTTGTTTATGCTTATTTTTGAAAAATACAGGACAGAAGAGATATTTTTAACCAAAATTTTAAGCTATTATTTATCTTTGTGTTGGGATAACAACATATCTTGAATGAGGGGACTTGTGGAAAAAATTATGTTTTTAAGCATCAGTGCTGGTCTGTGCAAGAATATCACAACAATATCACGATAGAACATAAGGTGCATAGCTACAGTTTCCCCCACTTCCATAATAATTCCCTACACAGGAGTAGCAAGGCATAGAAACAATATTGATAATTTAAATTTACCATAATTTTTGTAACCGGTTTCTCAAATAGTTCTGTGGATTTAGAACTAACATTTGATAGGAAGGAAAAATTCCCAACATCAACAACCGAGGAGGTGTTGGATATCAGAAGAGTGGTTTGTTACTGCAAAATAACTCCATTAGCAAGATATATTAGAGAATTAAAACAGCAAGAGACTTCCATTGTTGTGTGTGGTTCAGTGAAGTTCTACTTACCAATTGAAACATGTCTTTCAACAGTTCAGCTTAGCTTTGATATGCCTGGAACAATGTAGTGTTACTGATTAGTGATGGTGTGGGTCCCTTTAAGCAAAGGTATTTTTGTAACCAATGGAATTTGTAATCTATGCAGTATCTACCTTCAAACAAGGTTAGAGGAACTGCTGTTGAAGCCTGGATCACTCCAGCCTGATCCATAAACACAGACCTGCTTGTCTATTGACTTATTCTAATTTTGTAGCAACGACAACCAAAACACTAAATCAGTCACTGGCAAAGGAAAGATGAAACAGCAGGGCAGTAAGATATTAGAGATAAAACTTTCTTGGCAAGAGCCACAAAGTTAGTTACTTAATGCAGTCATGAGATAATAGATATCTAGAAAAACTAACCATTTGTCAGTTTACTTGATTAAAAGAGAAGAAATAAGGAACATTTTAATTCTGCTTAATAAAAGTAACTGCTATTTACTTGGTACCAGGAACTATTAAAAGTCTTTTTGTAAAAACTCTCATTTAATCCTCTTAATAATTTAATGACAGATATTATCCCACTTTGCAGAAGAAAACAAATTAAGGAAAAAGTTTAACCTGCTCAAGAGCTGACAGAGAGTAGATGATGAAGCTAGAATTTGAAAACTAGAAAGTCTTACTTCAGAAGTCATACTTTTTTTTTTTAAAGAATTATTTATTTTTATACAAGAGCTGGGCTACAGGCCAGAGGCACGTGAGGGTGAGAGGATTCAGCAGAGACAGAGTGGGGAACAGAACAGACAGACTGACTGAAATACACTGCTGAGGGGAGCAGCGGGCGCGACAGGAGAGGTCGGCAGCACCATGAGGGATTTTCACCGGCTGGCCAGGATTGAATCCACACTGCCGAGGCTGCGGACAGCTTCACAGCACGGCGCTCAACCCACTGCGCCACCGGGGAAGCCCAGAAGTCATACTCTTATTAATGTTTTCTGTGCTTCATAGAAAGCCTACCCTTTTCCCTACTGAATTTAGTCTTTTCCTTATCGTTGCTCCATTAGAAGCCATTTTCTTTAAAAAACCTTTTAAAAAGTATAGATGACTGTAACTTTAAAAACTATGCATGACATCATGCAATCTTATGCAAGAAATGACTATTTCTGAATTCCTATGTATAATCTGGCAAAAATAATCTACCCTATTGTTTAATGGTGAATTGATTAGGAAAAAAAGTTGTACTAATGACAAATTTGAATAGAGTTCAACCTTTTTATTGCCACACTGAAAATAACATGCAAACGCCTGTGTACTACCTGATTGGACAGGTGGGCACCTACCTCAATGGGCAGTCAATTTACAGACTATCAAGAGACTTAAAATATGGCTGGCATGAAAATATGAACAGCAACTGTCACCTTCTTAAAAATTTTCAAAGGTCTCGCTGTTTTAAGAATGAGAAACCCATTTTAAGTTAGATGAGTGGATTTTTATTATTAGTAAAGTTATGAAATGATTCTTGATGCCTGCTTTGCCTGTGGAATTCTTTCACTTCAATGTTCAGTGGAAGTATGTTTATAGAGTATAGTCACTGGAGAGCTAAGCGTCTCAGCACAGGCATAATTATATTGAACATTATTAATAATAAGAATGCCACTCCTAGTAGCCTATTAGATGGGCTTTAAAAACATAATTTCTGATTCACACAACAATCCTACAATGTATTTTCTAATATTCCTAATTTTCAGATGAGGAAACTATAGCTCAGAGAACTTGGGTAACTTTCCAAGGTCACTCAGCTAGTAAGTGAGCTTGGAGTCTGTATCCAAAGTGTGTATACCCTTTATACTAGTTTTAGCTTTTTCCTAGCCTAAACCATGAAGTTATTGTTTAATTTTATTGTCATCTCAGTTTCACATCAAAATGATTGGAGTTGGTTTGCAAAAGTATATGACAACATAAAATTAACAGATGAGTAATTAAAAGAAGGAAAATACAATCAAGCAAAAGACAAATTTAGTGTATAAAAATGTATGCTGTAGGTTTTGCAGATAGTTAGACAGCATCTGTAAAGACTGTCTGTAAAGAATGCCTTTGGAAAGACTTGGTCGCTCCCAGGACTCAAAAGATTGGGCCTAAGAGTATTATTATTAGGCAAATATATGAAGTAAAATGTAGAGAGATGTGCCAGGCACAAATGTGTATTAAAAGAACTTAGAAATATCAGGTACCTTAGTCTATAAAATGTAAGGATTAGAAAGTCTATAAAGAAAGGGTGTGTGTTCACTAAATATTAATTTGAGCAAAGTTCTGGGAAAATATCATCACGAATATTCAGGCATTGACATCTACAAAATGGCCTATCAAACAACAACAACAAAAAGCATTTATCACCCTAAAGTTGGTTTCCTGTCACAGAAAGTCTTAAATTCTGCAGCATTCAAGATGGCATCTATTCTTGGTTTTGCATCATTTTTTTCATTAACAATTCATTAACACTATACTTCTCTGGAACAGAGAGACACCCCAACAAAGAAAAAAGGAGTAAAGATGGAGATGAGGTTACCAAGAGCAATAGTACCTTGGAAGAAAAAGCTACACTTGCATACATGGCCCAAACTTTTTTGAATTTGGCTCATGATGTGAATTTTTTAATACTTAAGTTTTCCCAACAATCTCAGAAAAGTATAGTTCAGATTTGACTTTGGAGGGGGGGGGTAGGGGGGTGGGGAGGGGTGTCAGGCAAAGATTCTGAGCAAGAACCTACCAAAAAACCTACCTGCTAACTTGAGCACGTCATTACACAGGAGAGTTCGGACTTGGCAGGTGGTAAATAGATTAGGGTTGTTTCATACAGCAGATTAGTTCATAGTTAATAATGGCATAAATGTGTTGGGCCATGACACAATGCCCCCAAGTAGTCAGGGGTGGTATCTCTATCCTTTCAGTCTTAGGTTTCAAGCACAATATTTCTGGAGCACTCTCTTGACGATGCAGCCATGCTAGTCCAGCTCAAACTACTACCAAAGGCTCAGGAATCCTTTTTTTTAGGGGGAGGGGAACATAGTTTTCTGTTTTTTTCCAGGTTTTTCTGTGCTTGTACACTACTTATTTTCAAACTTGAATGGGTGAAAAACCTTGGGCTTCTGGGGGACAAATTGGAACATGGCCGGAGGACCTGCATTTTAAACCACTTCAGGTATATCTGATGCTGAGAGTTCAGCGACTACATCTGGGAAGACACAGCAGGGGGAAGGGCCCTTGACATGTGAAAAAAGAACTCTCCTACATTGCTGGTGGGAGTGCAAACTGGTCCAACCACTATGGAAAGGTGTCTGGGGGTTCCTCAGTCTACTAAAAATGGAGCTACCATATGGCCCGGCGATTCCACTCCTAGGATCTACCCAAAAGGACACAAAAACATTGATTCAAAAGAACATCTGTACCCCTATGTTTATTGCAGCACTATTTACAATAGGTAAAACCTGGAAACAACCCAAATGCCCAAAAATAGATGACTGGATCAAGAAGATGTGGCATATATACACAATGTAATATTATTCAGCAATCAAAAAAGATAAACTCATGCCATTCGCAGCAAGATGGATGGAACTAGAAGGAATTGTGATCAGTGAAATAAACCAGAAGGAAAAAGAAAAATATCCATGGTTTCACTTATGGTTCCAGGGGAACCAAATAAGACATCTGTGTAAAAAAATAGCAGTACAAAACACAACAAAGCAAAAGCAGACAATTATAAACCAGAGACATACTGCAGGGGAGGAAGAGAGAGAGAGATCAGAGGGAGGGAGGGAGGAGCACAGGGGCTGAGGTGATGGTGCACGGGTGCACTGTTGAAGGAAACTCTATGGGGACTCCACCTGAGGGGGTGGGGGGAAGCAAATACTGTTTAAAAATCAACAACAATGTAAAAAAAATTAATATAAAACAAACAAACAAAAAAGTCAGCTGTTAAAACGCGCCCCGCTTTCGCAGCCTCGGAGGCTAACGCTTGTCTGGGCTTACGCACGCCCCAGAGTATTTTAAAAGCGCGGGCGTCGTTGAGTCAGCGCCCCAGGCGCCTGCTAACGAGGAAACCCGCCCACGCTGACGGCGCGTCGACGCCGGCCCCCGCGAGCTTCCCGCCCGCTCCGCGGGAGGCGCAGGGCTCCGCCTCGGCACAGCCGCGGGGCCCCGCAGACGGCGCAGTCCGCCCACCCTCCCCCGGCAGGCGCCGGGCCCGCGCGGCCCAGCGAGGGGCAGCGGCCGGAAGCGCCCTCCAGGCCCGCCCCTTTGCGCCGGAGCCGGAAGTTGGAGACCCCGGCGGCGACGTCGCCCTCCGCGGGCCGCAGCGCACCATGCTCCGCGGGCCCCGTCGCGTCCCGGGCGTGCCCAGTCGCCTCCTCGGCGTCGTCGTAGCACCCGCCGCGGCCCTGGCTGTGGCGCTGCTCTCGGCGCTCTCGGGCTGCTCCCTCCTGGAGCGGGAGGCTTCCGTGGTCTCGGCGCTCAGCCCCTACTTCGGCACCAAGACCCGCTACGAGGATGCCAACCCCGGGCTGCCGCCGGACCCCGAGGCGCCGCGACGGGACCCGCAGCTGCTGGAGGACACCTGCACCCCCGTGCAGCTGGTCGCCCTCATCCGCCACGGCACCCGCTACCCCACGGCCAAGCAGATCCGCAAGCTGCGCCAGCTGCACGACCTGCTGCAGGCGCCTGGGCCCGGGGACAGCAGGCCTGGCGCTGCAGCCGGCCGCAGCCTGGGCGCCGTGCTGGCCGACTGGCCGCTGTGGTACGCGGACTGGATGGACGGGCAGCTGGTGGAGAAGGGATGGCAGGACATGAGACAGCTGGCGCTTCGCCTGGCCTCGCTCTTCCCGGCCCTTTTCAGCCGCGAGAACTACAGCCGCCTGCAGCTCATCACCAGCTCCAAGCACCGCTGTGTGGACAGCGGCGCCGCCTTCCTTCAGGGGCTGTGGCAGCACTACCACCCCGGGTTGCCGCCGCCAGACGTCGCAGGTGACTGCCCAGGCCCCAGGGCAGGTGTCCCTCGGCCCCCCCCCCCCACCCCGAACCCCGTCATCCCCTAAATCTCCGACTTCCCGATCCCAGCCTCTCTTCACTTTCCTCAGCCCTCAGGCGCCCTGACATTGGGTGTTCAGAATGCCTGTCGGCCTTCTCGTTCGGAGTTCCTTATTCATTCTCCAGGTATGAAGGAAGGTGGCGCCTTCTAAGTGCAGGACCAGGTAGTAGACGGTGGCGGATCCAGTAGTGAAGGAGAAAGACAAGGGCAGTTTGTGATCTCCTTTTGACAAATTGAACGGGCACCTTTGAGCACCAACACCCCCCGCCCCACCAATCTCTCTCCTTCCCTGGCAAGCTAGTTCTATAGTTGGGCGCACTTTTAAAATGCAACCTAGGACTTCCTCCTCAGACTTTGTTTCTGATGCTACTTGACTGCTTTTGTTTTTTTTAACTTAGCAGCTTTGGAAGCTACTTGCTTATTCTGCGGCTTTGTCTGTTTTGTGTATGTGGCTGCTGTAGAGTTTAGAGTTATCTTCAGGTGTAATTGTGGTCTGTGGTTTTGTGCAGTATTTTACAGCTTATTCCATTATGTAAAATTTGAGAAATACTCTATTTGAGCCCCTTTTATTTCATAGGTGAAGAATTTGAGTCTAAGAATACACCTTGCTCATTGTCCTTCAACAGCTTGAGGAGTAGAGTTGGGCCTAGAATCCAGGTCTTCTGTTTTTCCCCTTAATTGGTGCTTTTTTCCCCTTAAGAAATGGTTTAAAAGCTACAGCTATTTCGCAGCAACATGGATGGAGCTGGAAGGGATTATGCTCAGTGAAATAAACCAGAAAGAAAAAGAAAAATATCGGATGGTTTTACTTATAGGAGGAATGTAGGGGAACTAAATAAGGGATCAGGAAAAGAAGTAATTATAATGAATTAAAAAACAAAATTTTATGGGGACTATGCCTGAGAGGAGAAAGCGTGCATTGTACAGAAGGGAAGAATGATGTAAAAGATATAATAGTAATAATAATAATAATAATAATAATAAGCTACAGCTAGTAATAATAGCAAACTCTTAATGCCTGCCCAGGATGCCCAGGTTTATTTTACTAAATCTATACAATTTCTCTTTGGGGTAGATGGTATTTCTCCCCTGTCTTAACTACTGAGGAAATTAAGACACAGAAGCATTATTATTTGCCTAACTTCATACAAATAGCAATGGAAATTTCATGCAACTAGACAGGAAATCTGATTTAGAGCTTTGTTTCTTAACCACTTTACAGCTCCCATTTCAATTAGAATATACACAATATTTTGTGCCAAAGAGATTGAACTCAAGTGTTCATGCTTTCTTGATCAGTTTTAAGATCAGAGTTGAGGTGAGACATCCTTTGGCTTCAAAGCCCAAGTGAAAAATAAATTAGAGGGTAACTGGTTTGTCATTTTTTCAATGCTATGCTTTCTAAAATTAGTTCTACCATTTCCAAGGGGTTCTTCCATTAAAATTGTGTGTCATGTTCTTACTCTGTGGGTGGGTAACTCAGCTGACTTGTGTTCAGTCCCTTGTTGAATTCTGCTTTTTAATTAAAACTAGACCTTTTCCTACTAGTGAAAATTCCCTCCAAATCTGTTACCTGAATATTAAAAGCAAAACATATTTTAAGATAGCACAGTGTGTGTGTGTGTGTGTGTGGTCACCATTTTCAGTCTCAGATTAAACCTTTTCCCTAGCTACTGCAGACACTTGTCTGTAGACAATTATTTTGCTTGTTGTGTATATCTAAGCTTTTGAGGGAGTCACTGAATTAGATTTTGTATTCTTATAGAAACAAAGCAATGCTTTTATTTAAAGAGCAGCAGTTAGATAAAAGCAAGGATGAAATATTCAGATCCACTTGAGAAATCATATTTTAAGCCACAGGAAAAAAGACAAAGATATTTGTTTTCTTGTTACATTTTCTTGAGAATTATAATTCAGTTGGCAAAGTGGGTAGAGCTATTTCAGATCTCACATACGCACATAACATATATATTTTCTCACAGACATCCAAAGCAAAAGAGTATAACTTTTTGATTTTCTCATTTTGTGTACAGAAATATTATGCTTGGTGTTCTTTTCATGGTAAATTATTGGAGAGATGATGATTAGAATCTGTTTTGAACATGACCCTGGAAAAACTTAAATGGTTACCTTAAAGTTAAAAAGCGTGCTTATGAATGCTTTTCCAGTACATATTTGTTGCCAAATTGAGGAAAAAATGTAATTTGTTATGTTCTAAACTGAAAGTTATCTGGGAGCTTCAGTTAGGAAATAAACCAAATCTGAAGCACCTTGCTCAATGAAATACAGAAGACCTAAAACATGAATGTGTTTTGCACTCTTGTTAGTAGTTTTTATCCAAAGCAGAGTGACAGTTGGGAAAGTTAATTTAGAAAATAAGATACTCTACTAAACTTCAGCTTAAAGTAGAAAAACAGATTTGATCTGTGGAATTATCACTTACCTTATAATTAGAAATTTTAATGTTCGCTTTCTTCAGTTTCCTCTGCCTGACAGAAACAGTACTTACATAACATTTTTGCACTTTTTATAACTTTTATGTCTGTATTTTCTTTGAGAAAACATTATTTCATTACTTTTTTTCATTATGCAGTATTGTTATAACACATTTTATTTCATTTTCGATACTTTGTTTCTTTAGTCTTTTCTAGCAACTGTCATGAATTACAATCATTATAAAAATTAAAATCATTACAAATGGGAAATAGTTTTGCCCTGTGTCTTGATCATTGTTCTTACTTCAGACACACAGATGAGTATGTTTTTGGCATTCCATTTCACAATTGAAAGAGAATTTCCAATAATATGAACTGCCGTTTATGTCAATAATTTATATAATAATGTATTTTTTTCTCCCATTTTAGATATGGAGTGTGGACCTCCAAGAATTAATGATAAACTAATGAGGTTCTTTGATCATTGTGAGAAATTTTTAACTGATGTGGAAAAGAATGCTACAGCTCTTTATCATGTAGAAGCCTTTAAAACTGGACCAGAAATGCAGAACATTTTAAATAAAGTTGCAGCTACTTTGCAAGTACCAGTCAGCAATTTAAATGCAGGTAATATGCCTATTTTTCATTTGAACTGTGAAACTTCAGTTTATATGCTTTAGTTGTGGGAAGATCGGGGTGAGGCTGGAGGCTTTGGGGGTGAAAGAATTCACCAGAGACAGAGTGGAGAATAGAAAAGTCAGATTTATTGAAATACACTGCTAAGAGAAGCAGCAGAAGAGGTTTTCTATGCCTAAATAGCATTTGGGGCTCTTTTTATATACTATTTCTGTGGGCTTTTCCTGGCTTGAGGAGTTGGTGCTTGTTGGTTATTACTCATTGGAACATCAGGTTTCAGTCAGCTTTCCCTTTAGGTGATGTGTTATGTTTGCCCTGTTTCCACATTTTCTAGAATTCTGATAACCATAGGTCATAACGACCTGTGGTCTGGCTCCAAAGATAATTTTCTTGGATTCCCTTTCTTACCTTGTTGTATAGCACAAAGGAAACATGGACATGCGGGCTAATAAGAAGCAGTTTTAATGCACCGGTGCTTACTCAGTGGGTTCACATCCCAAAGCTTCTACGCGATAAAGAGACTTTGTAGGAAGTCAGGCGCTTATATACACTTGGTTTCTTTTTTTTTTTTTAAAGATTTTATTTATTTCTTTATACTAGAACTGGGGTACAGGCCAGATGCGCGGGAGGGTGAGAGGATTCACCAGAGACAGAGCGGGGAACAGAACAGGCAGACTGATGAAATACACTGCTGAGGGGAGCAGTGGGCGTGACAGAGGTCTGCCACACCATGTGGGTCCCTCGCGGGGTGGCTGGGATCAAACCAGCGCTGCAGTCTGCGGACAGCTTCACAGCGTGGCACTCAACCGCCTGCACCACCAGGGGAGGCTCTACACTTTCACAAGGCTCTACAACTTTTACAAGTTTCTACAAGGCTCCGGGTGGGTTTGCATTGGCAGCTGTACACGGTCAGATAGGGCGTGATACATGGTCTAACATGAAGCAAGATTCATACTAGGGACTAAGTTGCATACCAGGAACTGAGCAAAAGGTTGTTACTATCTCAGGCTGCTTATCTCAGGTCACCATGCTTCATTCTCCCCTTTTTGATGCTCTGACTTACTGAAGCACATCACCATGACTGTAGTTCTCCTGACGAATTAGGGGTTGGTGACGAGGCAGGGAAACAGTAGACATCACACGGGGGTATTAGGTTGGGGTCAGCACTAGGGGAGTCTTGACAAGGAGGAAGGAAAACCCAACCAGAGATAGCCCAAGACAGGAGAAGAAAAACCAGGGGAACCGATGTCCTCAGGCTTCGGCCTTGAGTGGACTAGTCAGCTTCCGGTTGTGACTAGGGCTTGATGAGGACATCTTGTCACCAATTCGGCAAAGAGTTAGTCAGAGGGGGGTTTGCTGGTCAGATGAGCAGGTCCATGAATGTATTTTAGGAGGTGGAGACGTCATAGCCTGGTCCGGCGCTGCTGGTTTGACCCAACTGTGATGAATCCACGGAGTCACCTCAGCTACTTTAATTGCTGTGGGAATGGACAGAATGACAGTAAAAGGACCACGCCAGCGGGGTTTAAGAAGTTGCAGGTTCCATTCTTTAACCCAGACATTGTCTTCAGGTTTTAAAGAATGTACAGGACCTGCGAGACTAACAGGGAGTTGTTCCTGTGCTCAGTGATTTCATTGGCAGAGAATAGTGCCCCAAACCTGCATCGGTTGGGCGATATTAATGTTTCCAGTTTGTCTAAGGTCACCCTGCAGGGATTGAATGTTGGGCGATATTAATGTTTCCAGTTTGTCTAAGGTCACCCTGCAGGGATTGAATTACGAGGGATGTAGAGGATTTTAAAAGGGGAAAACCCCATCTGTTTGTTAGGGTTAAGGCCCTGGGTAACAGTTGATCCCACCATCCTCCTGATCCTTTATTTCCTCTGCCTTTTCTTCCATCTTTTTTGCTACCCTTTTATGTCCTTCCTCTCTGTACTTCCACTTAACAATTATAGTGTGAATTGTTGTGTAGTTAAAAGAGTGGCTTAATAAATGTACTTTGTTGTTCCTAATTTTCAAGTAAAGGACTAATGTCTTTTATAACTTTATTTCTCCTGCTCCAACACTTGAAAATGAGCAAAGTTCTTATGCTCTATGTGGTAAATCCTTGGATAAAGCTTTTTGTTGGTTGTTGTAGGCAAACATGATCTTGAAAAATATATTACTTGTTTTGAAGTGATAGTGGTTTGTAACATTTTTTAGTTTCAGGTGTATGGCATTATGATTCCACAACTATATATACTGCATCATGATCTTCAACAAAAGTCTAGTTTCTGTCCCTCATCTTATCATTGACACCCTTTACCTGTTTTACCATGACAATATATTACTTTTAACAGCAGAAAAAAAGCTACTGTTTTGCAGAGAGAAAGTTTTTTTTTCTTTCATTGGGCTGAATGTATACCTCTTTATGGTTTCTTCCTGACAGTTCCAGTGTCTCCCTTGCGATTGAACAGTGTTAGCCTTAATTCTTTAATAGCCAGGAAGAAGCTGAATAGTGTCTTTTCCAAATGGAATATATACAGTTTCTTCAACTGTGCTGAACATGGCATTCAATAGGTATTTAACCTTTGGAAAATTGCAGAAATTAGTAACCTATACCATTTTATCTCTTTTTCAGATTTAATTCAGGTAGCTTTCTTTACCTGTTCATTTGATCTGGCAATTAAAGGTATTAAGTCTCCTTGGTGTGATGTTTTTGACATAGATGATGCAAAGGTAAGTGTTACTTTTGCCATTTCGTTGCTTTTTTTTGCATAATGTTTTTGTTGTTACTCCAAGCAGCTTTTCAGAAAAAATAAGCAGATAGGGGATTTTAATTGTCTTTGACTAACTTGTAATTTTTCTTAAATAAAAAGAGGTTAATTGTTCAGGTAGGGTCTACATATTTGTAAATATTTTGGGATTATACAACTCTGGAAAAACATTCTTCTATGGTAATTTGATTTCTAACCACACAGTTTAAAACCTATCTCCCCATCATCAAATTTTACTGCTAGAAGGGATTGTAGAGCTAATATCACCCAAATTCTTCTTTTTATAGGAAGCCAAAGTTCAGAGAATGGTATTTCAACAGTTTATCTTTTTCTTTTTCTTTTTCTTTCTTTTATATAATTCTTACATCATTTTTCATCTTTGCACAATGTATGCATTTTCATTATGGTTATATTCCCCATACAATTGCCCCCCCCCTTATTTTGACTCTAGTCCTTCCTTTCCCCGCCCCTCCCAACCCCCACCCTGTAGTGTGTCTCTGGTTTATAGTTGCTTGTTGCTTTTGATTTTTACTTTGTATTGATTAGTCTTTTTCCTTGTCTTTTATTTGAGTTTTCTAAATTCCTGCTCTGAGTGAGACCATCCGGTATTTTTCTTTTTCTTTCTGACTTATTTTGCTGAGCATGATCCCTTCTAGCTCCATCCATGTTGCTGCAAACTGTATGTGTTTATCTTTTTGATTGCTGAGTAATATTCCATTGTGTATATGTACCACATCTTCCTGATCCAGTCATCTATTTTGGGGCATTTGGGTTGTTTCCATAGCTTAGCTATTGTAAATAGTGCTGCTATAAACATAGGCGTGCAGGTGCCCTTTGGAATTAATGTTTCTGTGTCATTTGGGTAAATACCTAGGAGTGTAATTGCTGGATCATATGGAAGCTCTATGTTTAGTAGGTCAAGAAATCTCCACACAGCTCTCCATAGTGGTTGGACCAGTTTGCACTCCCACCAGGAGAGTTCCTTTTTCTCCACAACCTCGCCAACATTTGTTGTTACTAGTTTTTTTAATATGTGCCATTGTCACTGGTGTGAAATGGTATCTCATGGTAGTTTTGATTTGCATTTCCCTGATTGCAAGTGATGTTGAACATTTTTTCATATGCCTATTGGCCATTTGCATTTACTCTTTGGAGAAGTTCCTTTTTAGCTCTTTTGCCCATTTTTTGACTGGGTTATTTACTTTGTTTTTGTTGAGTCTCATCAGCTCTTTGTAGATTTTTGTGATCAATCCTTTATCATTAGTGTTGTGTGCAAAAACTTTCTCCCAATTGGTGAGGTGTCTCTTTGTTTTGGTTATTGTCTCTTTTGCTGTGTAGAAGCTCTTTAATTTGATGTAGTCCCAGCTGTTTATCTTTGCCTTCACTATCACTGCTTTGGGTGATGTGTCTGTAAAGATGTCTTTGAGGTGCATGTCATGAATGTTTTGCCTATATTTCCTTCTATGTATTTTATGGTTTCAGGTCTTATGTCTAGTTCTTTGATCCATTTTGAGTTGGTTTTTGTGCATGGTGTGAGGTCGTAGTCAAGCTTCATTCTTTTGCATGTAGTGACCCAGTTTTCCCAGCACCATTTATTGAACAAACTTTCTTTGCTCCAGTGCATATTCTTTGCTCCTTTGTCAAAGATTAGTTGACCATAGATCTATGGGTTTATTTCTGGATTTTCTATTCGATTCCATTGGTCTGTGTGTCTGTTCTTGTTCCAGTACCATGCAGTTTTGATTATTATGGCTTTGTAGTATAGTTTGAAATCTGGGCGTGTGATGCCTCCATTCCCTTCTTTGTTTTTCAGGAGAGCTTTGGCTATTTGGTGTTTTTGGTGATTCCATATGAATTTCATCAATAATTGTTCTATTTCTTTAAAGAATGTCATTGAAATTTTTATTGGAATAGCATTGAATCTGTAGATTGCTTTTGGTAGGATGGCCATTTTAATAATGTTAATTCTTCCAATCCATGAGCAGGGGATGTCTTTCCATTTCTTTGTGTCTTCTATTTCTTTTAATTGTGTTTTATAGTTTTCTTTGTATAGGTCTTTTACCCCTTTTGTTAGATTTATTCCCAAGTATTTGATTTTTTTTTATTTCAATAATAAAAGGGATAGTTTTTTTTATTTCTTCTTCTTCAGATTTATTGTTTGTGTATAGGAAGGCTACTGAGTTTTGCGTGTTGATTTTGTATCCTGCCACTTTACTAAACTGATTGATTAGTTGAATTAGTTTTTCTGTGGAGGTTTGGGGGTTCTCTCTATATATTATCATATCATCTGCAAATAGTGATAGTTTAACTTCTTCTTTTCCTATTTGGATTCCTTGTATGTCTTTCTCTTGTCTTATTGCTCTGGCTAGGACTTCCAGTATTATATTGAAAAGCAGTGGTGAGAGTGGACATCCTTGTCTTGTTCCAGATCTTAATGGAAATGCTTTCAGCTTTTTGCCATTGAGAATGATACTGGCTGTGGGCTTGTCATATATGGCCTTTATGATTCAACGGCCTATTTCTTTTTATAAAAGTTTTAGTAATAGGTTGTAATTCTGTGTTCTATAGTTTCTATCTGCTTATTTCACTTTCTGTTATTTTCTTAAATTTTTTTTAATTTATATTTTTAAATTATTTTTTTATTTTGGTAACATTGGTTTACAGTGTTGTATGATTTAGGGTTGTAAGTTCATGCTTCTTCAGATGTATGTTACCATATAGTGCATACCACCAAAGCATCCACAGTCCTCTACTTAAGACTATTGGGCCCTCTCCCATCCTTTGTAATCCACCACCCAAACTCCCCATCTAGTAGCCTAAATGTAAGATTTCTAAGAGTTGCTTTGGCTTTTGAGTGAGATCATCCAATATTCGTCTTTCTCTTTCTGACTGACTTTGCTTAGCATAATCTGTTCCAGTTCCATCCCAGTTGCACATGGCAAATGTTCATTTTTTTTTTTTATGGTCGATTAGTACTCCATTGTGTATATATGCTCCATCTTCTTTGTCCCCTCATCTGCCGGTTATTTCCATAATTTGGTTGTTGTAAATAGTGCTGCAGTGAACATGGGAGTGCATATGTCCTTTCAAAGAAGTGTTTTTGTGTTCTTCAGATAGATACCAAGGAATGGATTTGCTGGATCTAATGGCAGATCTATTGTTAACATTTTGAGAAATCTCCACACTTTTTTCCATAGGGAGTGGGCAGTCTACATTGCCGCCAAGAGTGTAATCGGGTTCCATTTTCCCCACACCCTTGCCAGAACTTGTTGTTTCTGGTCTTTTAGAAATAGTCCATTTTCTTGCGTGTGAGGTAGGTATTTCATTGTAGTTCTGATTTGCATTTCCCTGATAAGAGATCAACAGCTTTTCATTTGCCTCTTGGCCATCTGTATGTCTTCTTTGAAGAAGGGTCTTTTCAATTTTTTCCATGTTTTGATTGGATTTTTTGTTCTCTTGTTGAAGTTCTTTTATATCTTAGCTGTTAGCCCTCTGTCAGAGGTATAATGTGTAAATATTTTCTCACATTTGGGAGATAGGTCCTTTTGATATGCATAAGAGTTATAGTTTGATGATATCCCATTTATTTTTTGCTTTTGTTTCCCTTGCCATTGGTGTCAAGGCCCCCAAGAAATTCTTGAAGCTAGTGTCATGGAGTATTTTGTCTATGCTTTCTTTTATGTATTTTATGGTTTTTAACCTGTTTTGAGTTAATTTTTGTGTATGTCTGAGATAGTGGTGTAGTTTCGTTCTTTTGCCTGGTTCAGATGGTCATTTTCACAATATTAGTTATTCTGGTCTATGAGCAGGGTCTATGTTTCCGTTTCTTTGTGTCTTTTTTTTCTTGTTAATAGTGTTTTCATTTTAGTGATCTTTCAACTCCTTTGTTAAATTTATTCTTAGAAACTTCGGTTATTGGTTTTGTTTTTTTGTTTTTTTGTGGGTATAAATGGGATTATTTTCTTGATCCCTTTCTCTTCTAGATTCTGTTTGCATATAGAAATGCAACTGATATTTATGCATTAATTTTTTAGCCTGCCACTTTACTGTTTCTGTTCTTAGTAGTTTTTTAGTGAAGATTTTAAGGGTTTTCAGTGTATTTTATTATGTCCTCTACAAATAGTGATAGTTTTACTTAACATGCTCTTCTCATTGAACAATCTTGGAGATCATTTTATGTTGGTATATGTAGATCAACAATAATATAAATTTCCATATCCCATAGTATGTTTATTCCTCATTTCATTTAATCATCTATTAATGGAATTTAGTTATTTTCAGGAATTTTGTGTATAGGAGCACTCTTATAAACAGTGTTTATGTATTCTTTCTGTGTGCTTCTGTGAATATTACAAGAAATAGAATGAAATGTGTTATAGAATTTGTTTTCCTGGTTTTGCCAGTTTATCCTCCAGAATATCTGTATCAATATGTACTCCTAGCAGTATCACTTTTTCCACATCCTTGATCCACTTTCATTATTTTTTTGAAGGTAGTATATGAATGAAAATAACATATTTTCTCTTTGATATCTTCCTAAAGTTCTTAAAAATTCCTGATCCGCTGTTGGCATTTTTTGTACTTAGTGGATATTCTATGTGCATATTTTTTATTTTTCTGTATTTATCTTTACTACTAATATAATTTTATAAGGGGGAGGTGATCTCATTATGCTGATGTGTCCTATATACTGGGTGTTGGCTGTGGATATTCCTAATTTGTTCTCGCATACCAGACTATACTTTGTCACAGTTCAAATTTTTGTCTCAATGTAAATATGTGTCATAGACCTTTGGGACCAACTCTTAATTTTTATTTTATATATATTTTCCATCAGTCTTCATTTTCATACAATGTGCACTTTCTTCTCTCAGGTGTAGTCCCCGTGAAATTCCCACCACCAATTCACCTGTGTACTATCATCATAGTCCCTTGTGCTCTTCCCACTACTGTTTGGATTCTTCTCCCTCCTCCTCCCCAGCAGAATGTCTCTGATTTATAGTTACCCGTTGATTTTAATTTTTAATTTATTATAATTGGGTTTTTTTCCTGATCCTTTATTTGGTTCCTCTACATTTCTCCTATAAGTAAAACGATCTGATATTTTTCTTTCTCTTTCTGGCTTACTTCACTGAGCATAATCCCTTTCAGCTCCATCCATGTTGCTGTGAATGGCATGTGTTTATCTTTTTTGATTGCTGAGTAATATTGCATTGTGTATCTATACCACATCTTCTTGATCCAGTCATCTATTTTTGGGTGTTTGGGTTGTTTCAATAGCTTACCTATTGTAAAAAGTGCTGCAAGAGACATAGGAGTGCAGGTGTCCTTTTGAATTAATATTTTTGTGTCCTTTGGGAGATTCCTAGGAGTGGAATTGCTGGATCATATAGAAGCTCCATTTTTAGTAATTTGAGGAACCTCCACACAGCTTTCTTTTTTCTTTTTTTTTTTTTTTTAATGATCGTCTAGCAGAATTATTTTTTTTAATTTTTTTTTATAGAGGCATGTTTTATTTATTTATTTGTTTGTTTGTTTATACATGCACTGGGTACAGTCAGAAGCACGGGAGGGTGAGAGAATTCACCAGAGCCAGGGCGGGGAGCAGAGCAGGCAGAAGGACCGAAGTACACTGCTGAGGGGAGCAGCGGGGGGCAGGAGAGGTCTGCGCACCATGTGGGACCCTCCTCTGGTGGCCGGGGAGCAGCCGGGGATCGAACCGGCGCGGCAGAGGCCGCGGGCAGCTTCGCAACCCAGTGCTCAACTGCTGCGCCACCGGGGAAGCCCCTCCACACAGCTTTCCATGGTGGTTGGACCAGTTTGTATTCCCAACAGCAGTGGAGGAGAATTCGTTTTTTTTCCACATCCTCATCAACATTTGTTGTTGTTAGTTTTTTAGATATGTGCCATTCTTAGTGGTGTAAGATGGTATCTCATTGCGGATTTGAAATGCATTTCCCTGGTTACAAGTGATGTCAAACATTTTTTCATATGCCTGTTGGCCATTTGTGTTACCTCTTTGAAAAAACATCTTTTTAACTCTTCTGCCCATTTTTGACTGGATTGTATACTTTGTTTTTGTTGAGTCTAGTCAGCTTTTTGATCAGTCTCTTATCAGTAGTTTTATGTACAAAAATTTTCTCCTAAACAGTGGGGTGTCTCTTTGTTTCGGTTAATGTCTCTTTTGCTGTACAGAAGCTCTTTATTTTGATGTAGACCCAGCTATTCACCTTTTCCTTTGCTTTCTTTGCTTTAGGTGATGTTTCTTTTTTTTTTTTTAATTTATTTATGCATACAAGAGCTGGGGTACAGGCCAGAGATGTGGGGGTTGGGGGGTAACAGGATCCACCAGAGACAGAATGGGGAACAGAACAGGCAGACTGACTGAAATACACTGCCGAGGGGTGCAGCGAGTCAGTCAGGAGAAGTCTGCTGTGCCATATGGGTTGCTCCCTGGCCGGCCAGGGATCGAACTGGTGATGCAGAGGCTGTGGATTGCTTCATAGTGCAGTGTTTAACCCCTTGCACCACCAGGGAGGCCCCTAGGTGATGTTTCTATAAAGATGTTACTGCAACTCTTAAACGCTTTAAATGGCAAATGTAAACTCTATTAATGCTAAAATTCTACTGTACTATGTGCAGCATGGCAATTGAACAATGTAACCTTTTCTGATAGAATCAGCTTTGAATTAGAATCTTACATTAATAAAATGTATTAGTAATGATTTTTCAAATTTTTATTTTTAGGTATTGGAATATTTAAATGATCTGAAACAGTATTGGAAAAGAGGATATGGGTATACTATTAATAGTCGATCCAGCTGTACCCTGTTTCAGGATATCTTTCAGCACATGGACAAAGCAGTTGAGCAGAAACAAAGGTAAAAACTTAAAAAAATTATTTGATGTGTATTCTGAATATTGTCTTTTAATGGGTGATTTTAAAACCTTGATTTTGTTTATGCATTTCCAAACTTTTTTTTTTTTTTTAAAGATTTATTTATTTATTTATACAAGCACTGGGTACAGTTAAAAGCGCGGGAGGGTGAGAAAATTCACCAGAGTCAGAACAGAGAGCAGAGCAGGCAGACTGACGAAACGCACTGCTGAGGGGAGCAGCAGGCGGCAGGAGAGGTCTGCGGGCCATGTGGGACCCTCACCCGGCGGCCGTGGATCAAACCGGCGCTGCAGAGGGTACGGACAGCTTCGCAACCCAGCACTCAACCGCTGCGCCACCGGGGAGGCCCTCCAAACTATTTTAATATAATAATTATACCTTCAAAAAAGTTAGCTGACATGTAAGGTATAGAGCATATGAATTCCTGTCAATCCCAAAACTAGAATATTACCAATAATTTGCATTTATTTACATGTTCCTCAATGATTCCATTTTCATGCCTCCCTTTGCCCCCCTGCACTCTTTATCCCCTTAACTCCTATTCTGAATTTTGTGTTTATCATTCTTTCCCTCCTTAAAAAGTTTTTATTATGAATTTATGTTTACCTAATCAGTGTTTACTTTTGCTTAAAAATCATATGCTTATTGTCTTTTTTCCCCCTCAACATTACATTTATAATATTCATTAGATTGTTATATATACCACAGTTCATTCATTTTCATTAAAGTACAATAATCATTAATATGTAGCATTCAATAATTAAATACCATAATTTATAACTATTTTCTCTTGTCAGAGGCCACTTGAGTAGTTTCTGTTCTTTGCTATTGTAAAGAGTATGATTGTACATGACTCTTGTGGAATATACAATAAAAACGTCATTTTACTTTTTAAATTAGAGTTTCTCATTGAAAAGCCTTTGGTGACATTTGTGTTATTCCAAGTTAAATATTTCAAATTTGAGCTTTTGATGGACACTAAAGCACATTTTGTTTGTAAATGTACTTCAGTGAAAGCTTATACATTCACAGGGCCTCCCCTGGTGGCGCAGCGGTTGAGCACTGGGCTGTGAAGATGCCCGCAGCCTCTGCTGCCCGCAGCCTCTGCTGCGCCGGTTCAAACCCTGGCCAGCGGTGAGGGTCCCACATGGTGCGCAGACCTCTCCTGCTGGGCTCACTGCTCCCCTCAGCAGTGTACTTTGTCAGTCTGCCTGTTCTGCTGCCCGCTATGGCTCTGGTGAATTCTCTCACCCTCCCACACTTCTGACTGTACCCAGTGCTTGTATAAATAAATAAATAAATCTTTAAAAAAAAAAAAAAAAAGTAATACTTTAAAAAAAAAAAGCTTATACATTCATTCACAATTGGAGATGAAAATCATGATTGAGATATAAAGATTGAGACAGAAATCCTGAAGATGGTATATTTTATTGTGTTTGCAGTATTAAATTTTATATGTGCATGTACAGAAGGAGGGAGAAAGTTTTTCTTGAGTTTAATGAGAGTTAGGGAAAGAAGTCAGATGGAGTACATGTTTCATTTCTGTTACTAAAAACTTTTGTGGGACAAAATAGCTAAGACAAGTACTCTCTTTAACATAGGTGTTAACTTTTTTCCTCCTTAGTTTTATGATTGGTTTATAACTTGGGGACTTCATGATAACAGATCTTTACTACTTTTTATTATTTATATTGTTGGATATAAGATATTATAAACATGAAATTGTGTCAGTGAGATTCTCAGCTAACTTTTACATGGTTTGCTGTTAAACTTTCAGATCAGATTTAGCCTTTAAGTCAGAAGTTTGGCATTGATGTTTTATTAAATTATTTCTGTACACTGAAAACTATAAAATCTTACACAGAAAAAAGAAGACCCAAATAAATGGAGAAATTCACTATCTCTCTAGATTAGGAAACTCATATTCATGATCACATTCCCTTTAAGTCTCTTTGTAGAAAATGAGAAATTCCATATTTCAACATGAGGTGGCAGTATTGAAATAAGTGTGTAGTGACACCAAGTGGATTTTAAATAGCTGTTTTGTTTAATTATTTAGCCCTACATTGTGGTGAGGGGATCTTTGTGTTTTAAAATTCTTTGAAACATGCAGATTCCAGGTCCCTAGAACCTGTTCTTGCTTGTCTTTTATTTCTCTGAAAAGTCAGAGTTCTGTGGAATTTAACTATGTATACCAGGAATCTCTTATAGCACAATTAGTTAAAAGCTGGTAAAGAAGTGTTAAAGCTTATATATGAATATCTGTCCATCTGTCCATTCATCCATCCATCCATCCATCTTTGTAACTACCCAGTCTGTTTTCTGAATTCAGATTCAGATTTCCATCTGCCTTCTAGAAAGATTCTTTTTGACTCTCAGTAATTTGTAGGTCTGTGATGTCTGAGACTTTATTTCACTACTCCCCCCCCCCCCCTTACTTAAAGCAGGCAAGTATAGTTGGTACTCAGTATTCTTTGAAGGAATATCTACAATCCTTTTTCTCCTTTATTCTCTGTTTTAGGCACTGTCACCACCATGTCCAGATGCCTAAGTCACAAACTTTGACTCACTCCTGCATGTCTACATCTACTCATAATATTAGGGTTTTTTTGCTTTTACTTTTACGTCAATTCATTTCACTTCTTCATCCCCACCGCTACCTCCTCAGTTCAGGCTAGTATCATCTGTGTCCCAAATTTTAGCAACTGCTTCCTAAGGGATTCCCTGATTTCAGTGTTAACTCCTGTTCTACTCCCAGTGTAATCATTTTGCTGACAATAGAGGGTTTATAAAGATGAATACATTTAAACTTATGTCAAGGAATTCATGTCCTAGTTTGGAGCTTATTTTTATAATAGCACTAAAGCAGGTTTAAAAGTATGGAAGGAAAATTAATTTGAACCATGGGGTCTGGTAAAGGCTTTATGGGAGGCAGAATCTTTGAGGAAGGTCTAAAGACTACTTTCCCTAACCTTAGCATATCAGTCTTTATTATTCTGATTTTTTTAAAACAACTTTATTGAAATATAATTGATGTAAAGAGCACATATTTCAAGCATACAATTTGATGAATTTTTACCTCTGTGTGTGTGTATATGTGTATATAGATATATACACACCCTCATAAAACTATCTCCATAATCAAGATGATGAAATACCCATCACTTGTTAATGTTTGTGACTCTAACCCACTTTCAATATCCCATCCAGGCCAGCTGTACATTAATATATGTATTAATAGATATACACAGCTTTCACTTTCACTATATATTAATCTGTATTTTCTTGAATTTTATATAAAAGAGCCATGTAATATGTACATGTTTTGGTTTAACTTCTTCCATTCAGCATAATCTGGCTATGAGATTCATCTGTATTTCAGTAGGTACCAGTAGTTCATTTCTTTTTAGACTGAGTAGTATTTAATTAATAGATAAACTACAATTTGTTTATGCATTCTCCTTTTGATGGATATTTGGGTTGTTTTCAGTTTGAAGCTATTAAAAACAAAGGAGCTATCTTTTTAGGGATATATACTTTCATCTTTCTTGGGTAATACCTAGAGATGAAATGACTGAGTTGTACATGGGTGAATATTTAACTTCTTAAAAAATTGCCTATTTTTGTCTTTGGTATATAGTATCTGTTCACATCTTTTCCATTTTTTAAATTTGGTTGTTAATTTTTTTTTATTATTTTGTTGTAAGACATCTTTATGTATATTCTAGGTACAGATACTTTCTCAGATATACAGGTCTGTGTTTTGTCTTTGTAATGATATTTTTTGTGGGTTGATTTTGCCCCACTATGAAACAGTTCCTCCTGAGCATCTAATTGGTACACTGTGTATTTTGAGGTTTTCCTAGTTTGGCTTGTGGAAACATAGACTACTGGCCCTATGTTAGCTCTGGAAATTTTTCACCTATTTTCTTCTCCCTCAATGTTTTTCCCTGGATTTGCATAGTTTTCTCACATACACGTGTGATTCTTACTAACGTGATGAGAACGCCTGCATATCTGTGGAACACTCTTTCCTCTCCTGTGAGTTTTAGATAGTGTAGCCTTGCTAAATTCTTATCTACTGGAATCTGTTGAGTCCTATCTCATCTACTCAGAAAAATTGCCATGTCTGTTTGCTCCCCTTCCCTGATAATATAACCAGAATGCTAAGGCCATTGTTGGAGTTGACCATATTTGCCTTATCTTATACTTCACTCTGTTGTTGAGTGTTTGTAAACTGCAGTTTCATTTATTTTTTCTCACTTTCTAGTTGTTAAAGTCAGGAAGATAAATCTGATCCCTGTTAAACATCTTGACTGGAAGCATAAATTGTTATGTTTTTGCTTGAGAAAAGACTATGCTTGGGTCATTTTAGTTCTACATTTGTGTTGATCTGTCAAACTGATGCTTCCTTAAAAGCCACTTTGGAGCTAATGTCTCAATAACATGTATAAGAAGACTTAAAAATTTTGTTTTTACTGATAATTTTCTTCCCAAAGCACAGCAGTATCTTTGGTATTTCCTGTTCCTAATTTGTGCACTTACTTAAATAAGGGAATTATATGAGTTGTCTAAAACTCTATTTGATCTCTTTGGATCATGTTTAAAAATACTTTGTGTAATATTAGTTGAGTGTGAAACTAAGAGCTTAGAAAAATCTAAGCTGAGTACATTTAGGGGAAAAACATGCAATTATTTGTTGTTTTTTTCTTACTGAGCTCCTTGAATGTCTTCAATTCATTTTTGGGTGTTTTTTTTTTCTCACCTACTTTGACTACACATATAATTAGCAATATAAGTTTGGACTTCAGTCTTAATTTTATTTTTAATTGAAACTTTGATAAAATCTCCTTACCAACTGATACAAGTACACGAGGCTATTATTTGGAGAACTGAATTCTTTTTTTTTTTTTTTTTTAAGGATTTATTTATTTATTTATACAAGCACTGGGTACAGTCAGAAGCACGGGAGGGTGAGAGAATTCACCAGAGTTAGAGCGGAGAGTAGAGCAGGCAGACTGATGAAACGCACTGCTCAGGGGAGCAGTGGGCGGCAGGAGAGGTCTGCGTGCCATGTGGGACTCTCACCAGGTGTCTGGGGATCGAACCGGCGCTGCAGAGGCTGTGGGCAGCTTCGCAACCCAGCACTCAACTGCTTTGCCACCAGGGAGGCCCTGGAGAACTGAATTCTTACCTTGCTAAATAACATTGGATAATTTCACTTATCTTTTTCTTCTTTCTGAAATGAGAAGACTTGACCACATCTCAACCCTAAAACATTATGATCCCAACTGTGCATTTCCATAATTATATTAATAGTTAACATTTTTTGGTTCTTTTTTATATTTTAATGCTTGAATGTACTTGTTTTAACCTGTCCTTGTCACTTTTCAGAAAATATGACATCCCAAGTTTAAGGCATTGTTATCAGAATGCCAGAAGAAAGTTAAAGGTGTCCTAGTCCATGCCTTTGATTTTTCCTTTCTTTGGAAGATTAGTGTGCCATGAGCTCTAAGGAAAGAAGAATCATTTACAAGTGGGTTATATAAGTTAATAAGAGAAACGTGACTTGAAGGAGTCTATGCTGATAAATCAGAATACATAGTCAGAATTCAGAAAACACAGAAATAGAATGATTCAAAAAAATACGAAAGTTCAATGCAAATTATAGAACATCTGAATTATTTTTAATTTGATAAGTATGTACCTTTAAAATGTAAATTGAATCTGTTTAGACATTTTAAAATATAGGGCTCCCACATAATGCAGGAGATATAAACCACTAGGTAACAGAATTTTATGTTTATTATTTAGAATGTCAGATTGTAATATAATATATAGCATGGGGATTCTTGGGGTATAGAAAGTCTGAACTCCTAAAATTGTTTTCAAATTTTTATGGGTAAGTGCATTTCTCTGGAATAAAGTTCCAATATTTTAGTCAGATCCTCAAATAGTTGCTTGTCCCCAAAAGTTAAAATTTACAGATGCAGTGAGTATTGCCTATGCCTCATTAGTGATCATCTTGGATATTCCTCCTTTAAAAATTATTTACATCTTGGGCCTCCCTGGTGGTGCAGGTGGTTGAGCACAGAGCTGTGAAGCTGTCTGCAACCTCTGCAGCACGGGTTCGATCCCGGCCGGCCAGCAAGGGTCCCACATGGTGCAGCAGACCTCTCCTGTTGTGCCCACTGCTCCCCTCAGCAGTGTATTTTGTCAGTCTGCCTGTTCTGCTCCCTGCTCTGTCTCTGGTGAATTCTCTCACCCTCCACACATCTGGCCTGTACCCCGGTTCTTGTATAAATAAATAAAACTTTAAAAAAAAAATTACGTACATCTTCCTGCCGAAAGACTGTGTTCTTTTGTTAAAGATAGAAACTTTATTCTTTTTGTCATGGCATCCAGAACCTTGCAGCTTTGTTTATTGAAGGTCTGGTCATGGTAAAGAAAGCTACATGGAGCCATTGATAGGGTGGAGATAGAAACATCTTATTAATGTTTATATTCTCAACAGTCTTCTGACGAAATTATGTGCAGACACCTTTTATCAGTAACTGAGTAAACTGAGAGGCGACTTTTTTTTCACATTCCTTCTCCTTTTGTTCTTCCAAACTTAATGTTCTCTCTCCTCTTTCTCTTACACACACACACACACACACACACACACACACATGCTTGCTCACTCACTCACTCACTCTCTCTCCCTTGCTCCCTCACTCAGACATATGCACACACTTTTACCCGTTTGCTGTTTCCAGTGTCATGGACTTTGTCATAGACCTGTTTTACTTTAAAAAGCTTGGGTTTGGTTCTTTCAGATAGCAATTGGGCAGGTTTATTTACTGTCCTTTATGAAATATGTACTGTCCTTTATGAAACAGAGCAATGAGCTGCATCATGTTCCTAAAATGGAGCTGGCTCACTTCACAGAATTTTTTTTTTTAATTTATAGAAACCTGGCACGTACCTTCCGTGGCTTCTGCTGAAATTTGGACTATAAGTATTCTTATGCGTTTGCTTTGGCATCTTTAGATTTTAAAAAGCCAACAAAAACCTCTACTGTATTTGTGCACCTACACAACCTCTCCAGCCCTTTTAGCCTCCACTCTCTGAAGATACCTAACTCCCTATTTTTGGTGTTCAGATATTATTTAGACTAGAAATGTAATACCATTTGGACATGTATGCTACTTAACTTTGTCAAAGAAAATTGAAATTTGAGTATGTTTTATAAAAGGTCAAACAGGAATAAGCATCACCAGCTGTTAAGAGGGATTATGTTAACTCTTTGGAAGGAAAATATGCTCCTTTTAGTCACATGTATCCACATGGTAGTTTTTTTATTAATAAACTTTTTTAGAGCAGTTTTAGGTTCATAGCAAAACTGAACAGAAGGTACAGAGCATTCCCACAGACTCCCTTTCCCTCTCGCCCCGACCACCACCACCTTCCTTATTATCGACATCCCATACCACGTTAGTGTACATTTTTGCAATTTGTGACCCTACATTAATACATCATTATCACCCAAAGTTTACAGTTTGTATTAGTGCTCTTTCTTGATGTTGTATGTTGTCTGGGTTTGCACCAATTTGTGATCATGTCTACTATCGTCGTATCATACGTAATATTTTCACTGTGTTAAAACTAAAATCCTCTGCGCTCTGCCTGTTGATCCCTTCCTCCCTGTTTAGTCCCTAACAACCACTGATCTTTTTACTATTCCCATCCTTTAACCTTTTCCAGAATGTTATATAGTTGGAATCATATAATACATAGCCTTTTTCAGATTAGCTTTTTAAAGTTAGTAATGTGCATTTAAGTTTCTTTCCTTGTCTTCATGACTTAGTAGTTCTTTAGTGCTGAATAATACTCCAGTATCTGGATATGCTACAGTTTATACATTCACCTACTTAAAAGATATCTGATTGCTTCCATATTTTGGCATTAAAGCTGCTGTAAGCATCCAAGTTCAGGATTTTGTGTGGATATAAGTTTTTAATTTACTTGCATAAATATAAGGGGACACAATTGTTGGATCATATGGTTGGAGTATGTTTATTTCCTAAGAAACCGCCAAACTGACTTCCATGTGACTGCATCATTTTGCATTCCCTTTAGTAATGAGAGTTCCTGTTGACACCATTTGGTGGTGTCATTTTTCTGGATATTGAACATTCTAATAGATGTGTAGTGGTGCTTTGTTTTAATTTGTAATTCCTAATGATGTATGGTGTTGAGCATCTTTTCATATGCTTACCTGCCATTTGTATGTCTTTCATGAGGTACATGTTGAGATCTTTTGCCTGCTTTTTAATTGACTAGCTTGTTTTCTTATTGCTGAGTTTTGGGAGTTCTTTGTTATATTTTAGATAACAGTCCTTCTACAGATGTGTCTTTTGCAAATAATTTTTTCACAATCTGACTCTTTTCTCTTTCTCTTGACATTGTTTTTTTCAGAGCAGAGGTTTTAATTGTAATGAAAGTCAGGGTAATCAGTTACTTCTTTCATTTGTCATACCTTTGGTGCTACCTGAGTCATCTGAGCTTCCTTATTTAATATCTTGTAACTCAATCCCTATGGCATTAAAACCAAAAATAACAATTGGGATTACCTCAAATTAAAGAGCTTTTACATAGTGAAAGAAAATACGAGGTATTTTCATACACACCCTATTGAATGGCAGAAAATAGGCACACAATAATAACTAATAAGGTACTACTATCCAAGGTACGTAAGAGACTCATATAATTCAATAATTGAAAAACAAATAAGCCAATAATAAATGAGCTGGAGATATGAACAGACAGTTCACCAAAGTAGATAATCAGAAGGCCAAAGGAGCATATAAAAAAAAATTCATCATCATTCCTAATAGAGAGATGCCGATTAAAACTACAATGAGAGGGCTTCCCTGGTGGTGCAAGAGTTTAAGCACCACACTATGAAGCAATTCACAGCCTCTGCAGCACGAGTTCGATCCTTGGCCGGCCAGGGAGAAACCCACATGGTGCAGCAGACCTCTCCTGTCCCGCCTGCTGCTCCCCTCAGCAGTGTATTTCAGTCAGTCTGCATGTTCTATTCCCCTCTCTGTCTCTGGTGAGTCCTCTCAACGCCTCTACCCTGCACCTTTGGCCTGTACCCCAGCTCTTGTATGCATAAATAAATAAATCTTTTAAAAAAAAAAGCAACTACAATGAGATACCACCTCACACCCATGAGAATGACACATATTAAAACCAAAAAAAAAAAACAAGAAGTGTTGGAGAGGATATGGAGAAAAAGAACCTTATTACACTGTTGGTGGGAGTGTGAACTGATGCAATCTGGAAAGCATTCTGGAATTACCTTAAAAAATGAAAAATGGAAATACTAACCTGGCAATCCTAATCTTAGGCATATATCCATAGAAAATGAAAGCATCAACAAAAAACTCCATATTCTCCACAATATTCATAACACCATTCTTTACAATAGCTAGGGCATGGAAGCAGCCTAAATGCTATTGACATACTATTGGATCAAGAAGGTGAAGTATGTAAAAGGTATTAGACACTCATAGATATGATGAAATGCAGCTATTTAAAAAAAAAATGAAGGGAATTTAAGAGAATTATGTGCTGCAAACTAAGTCAAAACAATAACAGATGCTGCACATTTACATTGCAGTTTGATACCAAAACACTTTCAAAAATTAGTAGACATTAGTAAATATCCTAAGTTTCTCTAAGGTTAAGAGGGAGAATGAAAGGAAGGAAAGGGGAACACAGTGACAGTGGTGGGTTGATCTAAGTTAAAAAAAAAAAGTCCTAAAAAGTACAATAGCATTAAACATTACTGCCTCACAGTGAGATACCTAATGCTGTTATTCAAGCAAAATGTTATAATACTCAATGAATTTGATAAAGTATCCTCCTTGTTAAATCACATGTGCATAGAAATAAATGCATCTGGATTTTCTCCTATGTTATCTTCTAGGAGTTTTATAGTACTGACTTATATCTGATCCATTTTGAGTCAATTTTTGTGAGGGGGTATAAGGTATGACTCTATATTCATTTCCTTTTTTTTTTTTTAAGATTTATTTATTTTATTAATATGAGCACTGGGTACAGTCAGAAGCGTGGGAGGGTGAGAGAATTCACCAGAGCCAGAGCAGGGAACAGAACAGGCAGACTGATGAAATACACTGCTGAAGGGAGCAACAGGCGCAGCAGGAGAGGTCTGTGAGCCATGTGGGACCCCCACTGGCGGCCAGGGATCAAACCAGCACTGCAGAGGCTGCAGGCAGCTTCGCAGCCCAGCGCTCAACTGCTGCGCCACCAGGGGAGGCCCTATATTCATTGTCTTGCGTTTGAGAATGTCCACTGGTCCAACAATTAATGTTGAAAAGACTCTCTTTGATATATTACCTTTGTGCCTTTGTCAAAGGTCAGTGAATTATATTTATGTGGATGTATTTCTGGACTCTGTTCTATTGATTGATTTTTCTATTCTTTTGCCAATATCACCTGTCTTTGATTAATGTAGCTTTATAATAAATCTTTGAAACAAGTAGTGTCATATATTTGAACACATCAGCTTTTAAATATTGAGTTACCTTTCTGAATCTTTCGCCTCTACATATAAATTTTAGAATCAGTTTGTCCATACCCACAAAAATGGAATTTGATTTTGATTTTGTTGACTCTAGATTAAATTGGCAAGAACTGAGATTTTGACAATATTGTCTTCCTGTCCCTGAACATAGAATATCTTTCCATTTATTTAGTTGTTCTTCGACTTTGTAGTTTTTCTCATATAGGTCTTCTAAATATTTCCTTATTTAATACCTAAGTGTTGTTTTTTCTATTAATGTATCAATAAATGGTAATGTGTTTTTAATTTGAAATTTCTACATGTTTATAGAAAAGCAGTTGACTTTTCCTGTTAGCCTTGTAACTTGGAATTTTGCTGTAATTTCTTACTAGTTCCAGAATTTTTGGTAGATACAGACAATCATGTTATCTGCAACAGAGAGTTATATTTCTTCCTTCCCAATCCATATTGAGAATACCTTTCATTTTTGTCTCATTGCATTAGCTAGGACTTTCAATACTATGTTGAAAATAAAAAACAGTTGATTTTTACATATGCGTGACATTAAGGCATTCAAAAGAAAAAATGGGTTTTATTGCTTTTTGAAATAAAAACCTAAGAACCTCAATTTAAAATAAATGTAGGTCAAACCTAGATTTAAGTTCTTTTGTACCTTGAATGTAATAGGACTTTGAACTCATCATAATTGTACATAGACCTGTTGGTTTCTTTCTTTTTTCCATCACATTTTTTTCTAACATGTACTGGTCATTTTTTTGTATCTTTTTTTTCTCTTTTCTTTTTATTTGATTGGCTTTTGAATGCAAATATGTAAGACTGTCCCACATTTCTCTATCCTATACTGTTTGCCACAGTACCTAGCAGCCGCGTATGGTTATTCAGTATTTGAAAACTAGGATAGTGTGAATTGAGATGTACTTTAAGAGTAAAGTACACACTGCATTCTGAAAACTTGTTTGAAAAGAAGAATATAAGGTAGTCCATTAATTTTAAGTTAATTATATATTGAAAATATAATGTTTTGTATATATTGTCATGTATCTTCTCAGTTCATTGAAATTCTTCAGTGGGGAAGAGAGGTGAGAGTAACTCACAGATACCTTTTTTTTTTTTTTTTTTAAAGATTTATTTATTTATTTATTTATGCAAGCACTGGGTACAGTCAGCAGCACGGGAGGGTGAGAGAAATCACCAGAGCCTGAGCGGGGAGCAGAACAGGCAGAGGGACGAAGTACACTGCTGAGGGGAGCAGCGGGCGGCAGGAGAGGTCTGCGCGCCATGTGGGATCCTCCTCCGGTGGCCGGGAAGCAGCCATGGATTGAACCGGCGCGACAGAGGCCGCGGGCAGCTTCGCAACCCAGCGCTCAACCACTGCGCCACCGGGGAGGCCCTCACAGATACGTTTTTTGTGAGGCAATGGGAATATTATTACCACAATCCTTCCTGACCTCTTGTGTGTCCTAAATAGATCTTACAGAGAGCATAAGGAAGCATTGAGCTTCTGGTTGTTCCTGGCTTTGAGCTTTCTGCCTCATGGCTAGAGAAGTTACAGTGTAAACCAATATTACTTCCTTTTCCTTAACTTTATCACTCTTCGATTCCATTATATTTAGATTATGGTAATAGTATTAGATTTGACTTAAACATACTCAAATGTATAATAGGGCCAGGCAAGTAACAAAGGAATGAATCCAACCTATGTTAGATAACTTGGAGTGATCTTTGTATCTTGTGTAGCAGGTAAATGTCCTCTCTGAAGGGTAACCCTTATTCCTAGTCAGCTGATTATTGTCTTAGGGAACTATATCTTGCTAGATCTTTCAGGTTTTTAAAAAGAGCCCCAAATCAGAATTTTTAAGAACATTATATCTTACCAATTTTTAAATACTGACAATACAGTACAATATTGATGCAGGTCAAACCAAACATAGCTATGGTCTGAATGGTGCTGCTTTGTAACTTTGGATCTAGTGGATGCTTCTTGGAAATAATGAGTTTAAGATACTTTAGATTACCTAATAAAAGTATATCAGTGATTAATGGTTAGTTGGTGGTTTTTAAAATTGCCCATCTTTTAGAGAATATAAATCTCAAAAGATAATTGTGACTAATGTTAATGGAGTTTTTTTGTATTTAGTTTTTGAGTATGTATTCCTAGTATACTTTTTTCCCCCGTAGGAACGTATTTCTACTCTTTATTATTTACTTTTCTGTTACTCATTGTAATGTGAATTTAGTTTTTCTGATCATTTAGGAGAAGTCTCATGTCAGATTGCTTTTCTCACCTCTCAGAGCTTGCTTACTGCTCTGTGTGTGTTCAGAAATATGGTGGGTTGCTTTCTTTTTTGAAATTTCCTGACTCTAGTCCCCTCCCTCACTTTTACTTGGACCTACTTTTTCTTTGTTTCTACTGTCTCTCTCTGGCCAAAGCTTGATTCCATTTCAGCAATTTCTCCTTCACATGGGCTCTGTCCTGGAATGTAGTTTTGGAGTGACTGTAGAGCTCACCGAGGATAAATTTCTCCCGCCCCAGGAGTGGGCTAATGGTAGACCTCCTTTGCATTCACCAAATACTAATTGGGCTAAACCTATCACAGTTGCAGTCATTTCCTCAAATTGACCCACAGCATTTTCCTGTGACTATCTAATGGCTTCTGGGAGTCTCCTGCTTTTTATAGTTCTACATGCTCTGTGACTTCCCTTCACTTTTTTCCATACTCATACTGATAAATATACTGATTTTTGAGCCTGCTGATGATTTGTTGTAGGGTAAAGAAAATGTCAGGCTTTTCTGCCCTCCCACCATCAGGATAGATGATGGATCCTTGCGGTCCTGAATGCATGCCTGATGGCGGGCACCTGGAGTAGGGTGT
Organism: Talpa europaea; assembly: GCF_964194135.1. NCBI lineage: Eukaryota > Metazoa > Chordata > Mammalia > Eulipotyphla > Talpidae > Talpa > Talpa europaea. Next base: position 59,932,997 of record NC_140077.1, read on the forward strand.
GGGGCATAGGTAGATGGGATTCACCTGGGCTGAGACTGGGCTTTTAAGGGCGGTGTCACAGGGACGCCAGCAGAAGCCGAAGAGAAGCGAAGAGAGAAGCAAAGAAGCAGAAGCAGAGAACGCCAGAGAGCCCAGATAAAATGAAGACTTGCTGGGGGCTGGGAGGACTGCCAGCCTCGCGGCCCCCCAGCACCCTTACCTGCTGTGTACCGGGTAAATCCCAATAAAAATACCTGCAAAAAGCCACTGAGGATTCTGACTCCTTTACCTGGTCTGCTGGATCAGAAAACCTGCTCAGTGACTATTCCTGCCTTTACATTTGTGAAGAACACTTTCACACATAAATTATGTTTTGTTTCTCATGGCTTTTGACTTTGTTATCTAGTTGCTTCATCTGCTTTATTGTGGGGAATCAGAAAGATGCAAAACTGCTGCAGATGCTGCTGTCCTTCTAGAAAATCCAGATGCACTAAATTTATTAACTAAAGTATGAGATGGTAGCAAGAAGTCAGATGATTGTGTTGAATAAGGTTACAAGTTATACTAAAGAATAGTAGTAACAGGGGCCTCCCCTGGTGGCGCAACATTTGAGCGCTGGGTTGCGAGGCTGCCCGCAGCCTCTGCAGTGCCAGCTCGTTCCCTGGCCGCCGGCGAGGGTCCCACAAAAAAAAAAAAATAGTAGTAATAGTTTTACTATAAAATCTGGGGAATGGCTAAGTAATATTCACCAGAAAAACTCATGGAAAACTTGAAAAGAAAAAAACTAAACTTAGCTCATTGTAACGGATGGAAGGACACTGTGCGGGTTTTCTATGATCCTATGCAAGACGGGGTAAAGAAGGAGAGAGTCCTGGAGCTCTCAGTGGCTTTTGCAGGCTTTTATTGGGATTTACCAGGCACACAGCAGGCTGGGAGGCTGTCAAGTCTTCACTCTTTCTGGGCATTCTGACGTTCTCTCTGCTTCTCTCGTGGTTCTCCTTTCTCCATTCGTTCTGCTCTGCTGGCGTCCCCATGATGCCACCCTTAAAAGACCAATCTTAGCCCAGGTGAATCCCATCTACATATGCCCACACCCTACTCCAGGTGCCCGCCATCAGGCATGCATTCAGGACCACAGGGTTCTGTCATCTATCCTAATGGCGGGAGGGCAGAAAAGCCTGATACTTTTTACCTTACCCTACACTCATAATGTTAAAGCTGTTGTATTTCTGGCAGGTATAAATTTCACTTCCAACTATTATACAACTTATGTCAGCTAGAATAGGTTGTTTGTCTCTCTATTCTGAATGTGATACCCAAGTCAGGTCTTGTAAATGATTGAAGGATTATATGAGTTACCATTACCTGTTCAGATTTGGTTTTCCCCGGGACATATGCTGAATATTGCTTGTCTTTTGTAAGTTTGAAATGCATTCAGAAGAGCTCCGCAGAATTACCAATATTTACTAAGGGACAGTTTGCTTAATTTCATTCACAGAAAAGCAAACAATTTTGAAATACAATAATCTGCTTCAAATTCTTGATTCAAAAAAACTATTCTCTCATTAAATTTAAAGAATAATATGCATGAACACTATTTTAGGTGGATTTGTAATACTACAATGAGCCTGGATTTTGGTCCTTAACCTCTAGTATAAAATGTTGTTATCTACCACACAGAATTTCAACCATGTTGTTCAGTTGTATTTGTAAAGATTCTTAAAATAAGAAAGTGTACACTACTTGTAAGCGTAGACATTATATTCTATGACACAAATATATGTACTTGTTTTTTCTCAATTTCTCTTTTAAGGTCTCAGCCAATTTCTTCTCCAGTCATTCTCCAGTTTGGTCATGCAGAGACCCTTCTTCCACTACTTTCTCTCATGGGCTACTTCAAAGACAAGGAGCCCCTAACAGCTTACAATTACAAGGAACAAATGCATCGAAAGTTCCGAAGTGGTCATATTGTGCCCTATGCCTCCAACCTAATATTTGTTCTTTATCATTGTAAAAATGCTAAGAATCCTAAAGAAGAATTCCAAGTTCAGATGTTACTGAATGAAAAAGTATTACCATTGGCTCACTCACAAGAAACTGTTTCTTTATATGAAGATCTGAAGGCCCACTACAAGGACATCCTTCAGAGTTGTCACTCGAGTGAAGAATGTCGATTACCAAAGGTGAACAATACATCTGATGAGCTATAAGTAACTGGAAAACATTTTTAATTTATCAGGAATCTATGGGGGAATTATTACATGCGTGAAATAAGTGGATAAGAGAGCTTTCATATTGCTTGGGTATTTCTCTTTTCACAGAAAAATGTTGACTTTTATTTTGGGTCTGGACGTGGACATGTAAGAAATGATTCTTTTTTGGAGCAGCACTCTCAACCATTCACAGAAATTGGTGGCACTGCAAATGTTTACAGAAATTAAATTCTTCTAATTTATATAAGAAATCTCACACGAGACAAAGAATATGATTTCAATATGATACTGGAAAGTGCTGGAGTCACAAACATTATGGACAATTCACAGCTTGATTGAACTGAGTCTTAGAACTTTGCCAGTTGTGCTGCAGTACTCTTTCTTTCCTCAGGTAGTGCACGCCTCGTATGGTTTTTTCCTTAATCAGAAATACTGTGATACGCTACGAAAGTATCACTTTGGAAGAAAGCGAATACCTCTCCAGTTGAGTATTTGAATCAGTGTTTAAAAACAAAGACTGATTTTAAAGGACTCCATCACTGAACAGAAAGTATAATAAAATAAATATTTTTACTAATGGTATTTATAAATTATTTGAATGCTTTTTGAAAATTCCTTTAAACTTCCTGCTAAGTCTTACAAGGCCATTCTTTATTACCATACTTGTTTTACATATGTAACAGTGGAAGGACAAAGAAGGCAAGAAGTCAGGTGGATTTAAAGTCTCTTAAATCCATTACTTAGCCATTTTTCCATTGTCACTTTGCTTCATTCTTTTATATTTTGTTATTATGTGAAATGTATCTTTGGTGGTTTAATTTCTTTCTCCTTTTTTTTTTTGAAATAAAGACTTAATCCTGTGTGGCTTAATTTTACGTGTATTAACTCATTTCATGATGCCATAAAAGTGTTTGCTATAATAATAAATAGAATGCTTGTGACTTTATTATATGTCTGTGTTCCCCATATCAATGTAGATCAGTAAGTGATCATTAAAGCCTGAAATTTCAAGCAGCTCTGACTAAATTGGATGATATAAGATACTTCTAATATAAATTTTCCTCAAATTTTTATTTCTTGAAGAAAAGGAAATTTGCTTTATTAAAAGCCAAAAAGTTAACTATACTGAAATTATAAAAGAAGATGTATAGATCATCAATCTATTGATCATTGATCTTAAATAAATTATATGCATAAAATATATGATTAGCTAGTAAATACTGTTGATATGTCGGTACATTTTTTTCCTGCAAAATTCTGGTATTCTCTTTTTCTAGTTGTAAATTTGTTTTACAGATTTGTTAGTTTGAGAATGATATAATGAACAATCATGTACCTCATCCTGTTTTATCAAAATAAATTTACATTTGCTTTAGATCCAAATAGGAACAATTACAGACTTCTGGACTATGAGGTATGCCTACCTGATGTTACTGTCTTTATTCCTTGCCTGGAGGTAAGGATAAAAATCAGTATTCGCCATTCCATTGCATGCTTGACTCTGGAAACTTGTGGTTTTGTGAGAATTTAAAAATTTTTCTATAAAAGGACTTATACTGTGCACATCATTCTTGAATGAGTGGTTTATTTTAACTTATGTGTTTGTTTTTCAAGACTTTTCTTCATTCTGATTGTTACAAATTAATACTGTCAGCTCATCAATATCTGTTGAGTACTTATTAATGTCTAATCCCTAGTCTTAGTTTGTGGGCATAATAAGTTGAATGAATAAGTTATTAATCATTCAATGAAGTTACCTCTTTTTTTGGTATTTTACATAATTTTTTAAATTTTATTTTCTTACATCGTTTTTCATTTTTGTACAGTATTTGATTTCTCAGATGTAGTCCCCATAGTTTTCCCACCACCGTAGCACCCATGATCTATCACCATAGTCCCTTGAGCTCTTAACTCCCTGTTTGATATCTCTTCCTCCCCAGCCCTTGCTGGATGCCTCAAATCTATGATCAGCTTGCAAGTTTTGTCTTTTTCTTGACTTTTTGTTCAGTTTATCTATATGCCACCTATAAGTGAAACCATCTGGTATTTATCTTTTTCCTTCTGACTTATTTTGCTTAACAAGAGTTAATTCATTTAAGTGACCAAATTACTTAGTTAAACGAAAATTCAATCAACAGTGGTTCTGACATTTTGGTCAATTAATAACCTGTAGACATGAGCCATTTTTCTATTTAATCTACAGCTTGATGTATGTAAAGCATTGTACGTAGTGTTTTTATGGTCGTTAATTTGAAGTTTCTGTTCAACATATTCACTTATGCTGTTTTAGCTATATAATCTGGATCTTAATTTTAACACTGAAAGCAAAATTCAACTTGTAAAGAAAAGAGCTTGAGTTTTGCTTTTTTCCAGGAATAATCAACTTTTATGATTACTTAAATCCTTTTGCAAACTACTAAGGCATGCCCTAAAATATTTGGGAGTTGTTTTTTTTTTTAATTTATTTATACAAGAACTGGGGTACAGTCAGAGGCGCGGGAGGGTGAGAGAATTCACCAGAGACAGCGGGGAGCAGAACAGGCAGATGGACAAAAGACAGTGCTGAGGGGAGCAGTGGGTGAGGCAGGAGAGGTCTGCTGCGCCATGTGAGTTTCTCCCTGGCCTGCCAGGAATCGAGCCCGCGGCTGCAGAGGCTGTGGACAGCTTCACAGCGCGGCGCTCAACCCGCTGTGCCACCGGGGAGGCCCTATTTGGGAGTTTCATATGACCACGCCAGAGTATATAAGTGTAACTTCGGGGAATATATTTATCTGAGATGGTATTTCATGTAGTTCCTTAGTGATCTTACAGAATTTGGACTGACTTGCCAAACATAAGCTGAAAATACTTACATTTACATATAATTATATCTAGCTTTTCTCCTGCATTTCTTAAAAAAAAAAAAAACACCTTATTTTCCATCAGTTTTCTGATGGAAACTACAAGGCTACTCAGTCTACTCATAAGCACCTTTTTTATTGGTTTGTGTGTAATAGTCTTTTGAGACAATTCTGCTTCAAGAAAAAGGATGGGAACATTATTAATATTAATTTATATGAAAAAAAAATTTGAACATTCCCAGACCTAAAATGTAAATACTAAATCATACCAAATAGCATTGTTTTACCTTGGATTGCAGGAAAATAAAGTTGGGATGAAAATGTATAGATTTTCTTTGCTTTTTTCATTTGAGTGCATCCTACCGACTTTAGTTCTGATTGCCTTCTTGAATGAACATTAACAAGAAGGGTACTTTTGAAAATGTTTTCAACAAATCCAGGTTTGAGGTAAATTATAAAAGTATTTACTGGTAAAATATATCTTTGCATACCATGAGAAAGGTCTGTTTGGTTGGTAAGAACACTAACACTGATTTTGCTCGAGGTATAATTGTTCTTTCTTTTTTTTTTATTTTTTTAGAGGCATGTTTTATTTATTTGTTTGTTTGTTTTTTTGTTTATACATGCACTGGGTACAGTCAGAAGCGCGGGAGGGTGAGAGAATTCACCAGAGCCAGAGCGGGGAGCAGAGCAGGCAGAAGGACTGAAGTACGCTGCTGAGGGGAGCAGAGGGCGGCAGGAGAGGTCTGCACGCCATGTGGGACCCTCCTCCGGTGGCCGGGGAGCAGCCGGGGATCGAACCGGCGCTGCAGAGGCTGCGGGCAGCTTCGCAACCCAGCGCTCAACCGCTGCGCCACTGGGGAGGCCCTAATTGTTCTTTCTTTGAGAGCTCATTAGCTTCATTTTCTTACTGTTTTTTCTTTCCCTTGCCTTGCCTTGGTGATATAGTGCTTTTTTTTCTGTCTGTGTTGTTGCTTCCTGAAACTTTCCGTCACTCTTTGCAATTAAGATGAAAATTGTTCTAATTGAACTATTTTAGATAATTATACTTTTGCTGTCTCCTTAATCCACCAAACGCTATCATGGTAGGAAAAAACAATTACATTTCACAACTTTTGTTGCTACTTCCATACTAGGTGACTTCCGTACTAGGTGAGTCCTCTGAGGAGAGATTGAAGTCCTTGGGGCAGAAGATTGAAGAAATGAGATAGAAATAATCCTTTTCCTTTTCTCTCCTGAATCATAAACAGTACACAAAACTCTGTAGATAAACAATCGGAACTAAATGGGATTCTATATCCCATCTAGTCTGCTTTGAAATCTTTCAGGTTATTCTAGTATGGGAAATAGAGTAGAGTGTCCAACACTGGGACACTTTGAAGCTGGGGCTGCTGCTACTTTATGCCTCAGTCACCTGCTGGAGGTAGGGTGATTAAGTAATGCTTACTTTTCAAGCTTAGTTGCTATTGGCCTAGCTCTTGAAAAAAATACAGGCATGGAGAGAAGACTCTTCCAACCCATTGGAAGACCTTCAAAGAACCATTTTTCTTAAGTCTAAAAACTCTGATTGATTACCAAATATTTTTATACACTATTGTAAATAGGGGTACATGTATTTGTTGTTAGTATTTACTCAAACACAATTATGTAAAGTCTACTCTTAAAAATCTTCCAAAGTTACAGGGCCATATGTGTATTCATCATTCTCAATACTCAGCAATGTACCTGATGTTAACTAGGTTATCTATAATCATGTGTGTGAAATAAAAGTGTCATTAGGTGAGAAATACTCAAACTTGCCAAGTACAACAGGAGATACTTTACCTGTTATTCCACTTAATCTTCACTAGATTATGAAGTTGGTAGCATGAAACGCATTCTGCAGATGAGGAAATTGAGGCTGAGTATAAAAGTAGGCTTTTTTTATATATGTTAAGTGCTCTTCAAATTAATTATATCAGTGGTAAAAATGGAATTTGGATTTAGTTCATTTGGGACACTTTGGTGTACCGATTAATACAGACTGATCTACTTAAATGTCTTGATTCCACATACCACTGCAATAAAAATACTTTTGAAGATGCTGCTGCCTTTTGTCCTGTGTAGCCATTGGTTGTGATTGCTACAAGAAGTTGCATACTCAGCAGGGATGCAAAAGTGTAATGAGACCCCTGTGTATTACCTTTTCCAAGACAGATCAGTTTCTTCCATCTCAAGTTAGGTTGACTGCTGTGCACCTGCATAGACGGCTTTCAGGAAGGTGGGGCAGGCGAACTGATTAGTTCTATCACAGACCATCCCTTAGAACTGTGTTTGTTGTATTTCTGGGTAAAGCAAAATCCAGAGCTTGTTGGAGATTCTGAATTGTTTGAATCCCAGAATAATGCAAACTATAATTATATTATTCACTTATCTTCCCTTTCATTGGTGAAGTAACTACTTACTTTAGCGCTCATAGCCTTACTCCAGTAACTTACCCAGTGAGTATAGAGCCCTGCTCATTCAGCACACAGTAATGGCAGCTGACAGATGCTTTACTAAAGATTCACAATTTTAAGGAAAATGGCAAGTCAATTTGCTGCAGGTTGCTAGTGTTATGCCATGTAAATAATCCCTGCCCCACTGTCATGTAAATTGGGTATTCCACTTTGACCCTCCTTACAGTAACTATGTGTATTACAGCAATCACCACAGGGCCATCCAATTACGTAAGTAGAATCTTGTTACATACAAACATTGCTGGAAAGTACTTGATCTCCCAGTGATGATGTCAACATTTAAAATGTGGCCTCAGACCAACAGCATTGGCATCAGCTGGGAATTTGTGCATTCATGTGGTCTTTTTTTTTTAATTTTTTACATCATTTTTCATTTTTGTACAGTGTATGCATTTTCATCTTGGTTGTAGTCCCTATAAAATTCCCACCACCCTTGTTTTGATCCTACTCCCTTCCCCCCACCCCATAGCATGTCTCTGGTTTATAGTTGCCTGTTGATTTTGATTTTTACTTTATTATATTAGTCTTTTTCCTGATCCCTTATTTGGGTTTTCTAAATTCCTGCTATGAGTGAGACCACCCGGTATTTTTCTTTTTCTTTCTGGATTATTTCGCTGAGCATGATCCCTTCCAGTTCCATCCATGTTGCTGCAAATGGCACGAGTTTATCTTTTTATGATTGCTGAGTAATATTCCATTGTGTATATGTACCACATCTTCTTGATCCAGTCATCTATTTTTGGGCATTTGGGTTCCTTCCATACTGGGACTACATCAAATTAAAGAGCTTCTGTACAGCAAAAGAGATAGCAACCGAAACAAAGAGACACCCCACTGATTGGGAGAAAATTTTTGCACACAACACTAATGATAAAGGACTGATCATGTGGTCTTTTCCTATGGATCTGCTGCTAATTCATTTTCCTGAATCTTGATTTGGCAGTGGGGGTGGAGGGCAAGCATGGAGGAGAATCGGTGAAGAGGGTTATTCCTTACCTTTTTTGAGCTCTCCAGATTTATGTCCTGCACCAATTTTCTGTAACTATATTTCCTTTCCTCGTTTTCTTCCTGACCTATTTAATAACGATTTTTATTCCCAGTAGTGGAGCTGTGTCCTGAATGGGATCTTCAGCTGGTAAAATTCAAGAGTTCATAGGGTCTCTCTGCTCAAGTCCTTTCAGAGCATAGGGTAATTCCTTGCATAACAGCAATTTGGCTGTTGCTGTCTATCCTCTACACTTTTATTGAAGACTTAGAGGTGACTTGGTGTTCTGCAACCATCCCAGGCTCGGTAGGTTCATCATCGGTTCAGGCAGCTTAAAAGAGAAGTTTGAAGCCGTTGGCATCATCTCCACAGGTTAGGAGAAAACAAGCCACATTGCTCTTATATGCTCAGCCTCCAGGCTCAGGTGTACCCACTTACGCATGCCCACACCATGCTCCAGGTGTCCACCATCAGGCAAGTGTACCCAGGGCCCATGCTCCCAAGTGCCTCCCATTCAAGGCCACAGGTGATAGCCACAGAGGCCAATGGCGCAAAAGCCTGATCTTCTTCATTTACTCTACACTTGGGTACCCCCATTCTTCTTCATCATTTTACCCCATTAGCTTCCCTCTACATTCCACAAAGATGACCCTTGTATGATATGGGTACCTATCAGTGGTTTGTCTCCAGCTCTGAGTTTTAGGAAAATTCTTGGAGGTATTTCATCAACTTTTGTTATGAAAGTTGCTGTGAGTTTGTGGTTTTGTAGTTTTAGTTGCTTTGTTTTTGTGGGACGTGATGAGTTGGGGAAAGTTAAAAAATCATGTCATCACTGTTATCTCAGATTTGCCTTTCTAAATCTTTTAGCAGATTATCACTATTCATATATCTTCTTTGATAAAGTGCCTCTGCAAAATTTTTGCCCATTTTAAAAGTGGATTGTTTGTCTCTATTGAAATGTTCTTTATAATTCTATATGCAAATCCTTCATCAGGTACATGTTTTGTATTTTTTTTCCAATCAGTGATTTCTTTTGATCAACATTATGTTAAAGAGATTTATTCAATGTTTTTTCATGAGTTATATACTCACTGTTGGATTATATTCCATTATATGAATATTCCATAATTCATCTATCCATTTATCTCTTGATGGATATTAGGGTAGGTGAAAGTTTGGGCTAGTATAATAGTACTATTATTGAAATTCTTGTGTCTTTTGGTAATCATGTGCATTTATGAATCTATGTAGACAATTCCATCTATAGAGGATTACTAGATTATAGGATATTCATAGATTCAGCTTTGGTAATTATTGATAAACAGTTTTCCAAAGAAGTGCCAATTTACACTCCCAATATTATGTGGAGATACTATTTGGGCAACATTCTATCAACATTTAGTGTTATCCATATTTTTCATTTTAACCACTTTTGTGGTGTGACAAGTTATCTCATTGTGTTTTTAATTTTCATTTCTTTATTTGTTAATAAAATTGAACACCTTTTTAGAAGGCTACATGACTTCTTTTTGAAGTGCCTGTTCAAATCTGCATATTTTTCTGTTGGATTGTCTACTTTTTCTTATACTGATTTGTAGGATCTGGTAGCTTTTAGATTTTGTCTTTTTTCTTCAAAATATAAGTGTGAAATTGTCTTTGTTTAGTATGAAAAGGTAGAGCTGAAAGCTCATATCTTTTTCTAGTTCAAGAAACTTGTGGATTTTTCTTTCTTTCAATATTCCTTCTCTGCTATTTCTCTCACTCTCCTCCTCTGAAACTCCTGTTAGATGCTTTCAATCTGTTGACCTTTAAATTGATAATTCTAATCTCTTCACTGCTTTTCTTTTTTAAACCTCTTCTCTCGATGCTGAGTTTTTTGTTTTTTGTTTTTTGTTGTTTATTTTTTAATTATTGTCCTGTCTGACATTGATCCAATCCAGTGAAGTCTATTTTTTCCTTTTTAAAGATTTTATTACTATTTCCATACTTCTAATTTGTTCTTTATCATATCTATTTTATTTCTTGTTTTTTATCTTATTTTTTTGTTTTTTTTAAATTTTTTTAAAGATTTGTTTGTTTGTTTGTTTGTTTATGCAAGCACTAGGTACAGTCAGAAGCGCGGGAGGGTGAGAGAATTCACCAGAGCCAGAGCGGGGAGCAGAGCAGGCAGAAGGACCGAAGTACACTGCTGAGGGTAGCAGCGGGCGGTAAGAGAGGTCTGCGCGCCATGTGGGACCCTCCTCTGGTGGCCGGGGAGCAGCCGGGGATCGAACCGGCACTGCAGTGGCTGCGGGCAGCTTCGCAACCCAGCGCTCAAACGCTGCGCCACCGGGGAGGCCCTTTATCTTATTTTTTTAAATGAAAGATGATCTTCAGCTTGTCTCTGACCATTGTAAATATTTTAAAGTCTTCATCAGAGACTTTAAAGCTCCATTAGAGACTGTTAGTTCCATAAAACTAATTTTAATTTATCCTGAATGAATTCATGTTCTCATGACTGATTTTATTGTTGTTTTTCTAAGCATTGGATTTCTTTAGGGTTACAGTATCTTTGGCATACTTGTTAAACATAGAAATTGTGTTTATTAATGTTACCTTTTTCTCCTTTTCCTCTTTGCTTCTTCATTCTTTTCCTTCTCACCTCAGTCTGCATAATGGTTTGGCAGTTGCTATAATCTAAATGCCCAGTTCAAAACCATGTCTCATAATGGCATTTAGGTGTCTCTTGTGTAGTCACCAACCCATTCCTATCCATAAGCATTGCACTCCTGTTTTTCAAGGCTCATTACCCTCTGTTCCCTCACCTGCCAAGGCTTACCCACTGCTTCCTTTTAGGCCTTATCGCCCAGAAGTGGGTTTACAGCAGTTTTTCATACTTTGAAAACCCAGACCCTAGTTTCCAGCAGTAAATCATTATTTTTCCATCTCACATGAAACATTTTTAGTTCTCATTAAATTTTTGTCGTTATAGGTACAGCCACCACTGCCTGTTTCCTGGCCATAAGCATTAGCAACTCTCACTGCTCCATGTTACACTTCTGTTTCTGATTCATGGAATATGTAGCCTACTTTTCAGTCCTTTCAGCATCTTTGGAAATTTTTTTATCTTTATGTTTTACTTATTACTATTTGAGCTGGCAGTATGTCCAAATGTAAGCAGACTTATCCAATCATCTTGACTGGAAATCCAATTGTACATTTTTAATATTTGTAGCTACTTCCAAATCTGGGGATAAGTAATGAATGCTTTGAACCCTAGTTCAGTAAAACAAGGCTATTATACCAAGGTCCTTAAAGTCTATTCTGATTCTAAATTTCTTAGTTTATGAATCTACAACTTATGATGCATGCATTGTAAGTTTCTGCCATGTCTCCCAGCTATCCTCATTGCAAATAAAGCAAAGAATCAAATCCAATGCATGGTTTGCCACATGCGCCCTTCTGAGTGTTCTGACAAGAAAGGGATTTCTTCAGTTTTTCTTCCAAACAGAGCTGGCTTTTACATCAGTTTCTGGTATTCCAAACTGAAGATTGAATAAGGTTTCAACAGCTGAACACCTCTGATGGAAAAATTGAATCTTACACAAATAGCAAAGGGCAGCAATCGAGAAAGAAGCTTTTAAACATGGTTCTTATAGTCTCAGAAAACTGAGAGCAATGGTCAATGCAAGCCACATCCCTGATGCAGAACTGGAAGAAATGGACACTAGGGAATGACTCTTGGATCATAAAATAATTACATCAAGGAAGAAGAGCCTTGAAAAGAAGAAAAACTTGTTGCTTTTTATATACTAACTAAATGAACTAAACAAGTGATTTTTAAAAACCATGCACCCAGAAACTTTCAGAAAACTGATATTTTTTTCACCCCAATTAAAGAAATCCAGGCTCCTGTTTTAACGTGCCAGCAGTTGTTTATCGAGTAACTTTAGATATCAGTCCATGGACACTAGGAAAGCTGTATTGTGTTTAACAACCAAACAGAACAAGAATGTGAGGCCAAAGTCCAGCCAAATGGCCTAGTGTGACCTCAGCCACTAATATGACTTCAGGAGGTGACTTACCTACTTTGTGTCTCACCTTTTTATTGTCATCTGGTAAATGAAGAGATTTTTCTGAGAGAGTATGTTACTGCTAGAACAAGCAAGAAAGCACTTATGAGGTCTGGCATTTTGTTTTATCCTGTTTTGAATTTCATCCTTTGTATTTAAACACAAAGAGTCCTGGTTCATTGCATTAGTTCAATTTCAAAGCACTGAAATAAAAATAGAAGCATATTTGTTTATGTTTTTATTTTATTTATTTATTTATTTTTCAAGGCGGGGCCACATGGGGGCAGTTTATTGCAGTTAAATACCTCTCTCACTTTCTCTATTTTTTTTGTCCATTTTTCCATAAAGAAAATGAAAATACACCCCCCCGCCAAAGGGAACAGGGATCCAGAAACAAGAGGTGGGATGGGACATGGCCTCCCTGCACAGGTCCAGGCCCCGGAGACGGCCCCCCCAAAGGCTCCCCTTGTTCCGTGAGCACCCTGACTCAGCACCTCTAGGGACCACAGAGGCAGTGGATGAGGCAGGGCCTCGGTCCTCCTCCCTGGGTAGAGATCACTAGAAGTGCGGGGGCTTCGTGGGGACCGGAGAGGGGAGACAGACAGACCACCGGGGAGGGAGGGTATCGGTTCCAAGTTGAGGAGGGTGGAGGGAGCTGATCCACAGAAATGCATTATTTCTCCCCTTTTTTGTTAAAAATCTACTATAAAAAAACGCAGCTGGGGGAGGGGCGTCTGTCCCTCTCTGTGCTAAGGGCTGGGGAGGGGGTAGTGGAGGCGAGGCCCCGCTGCGGGCCGGCGCTCTCGCCCACCATCTCCAGGTTGTGCTGCTGCAGCTGGGCGCGGAGCACCGCGTTCTCGTTCTTCAGCTCCTCGATCTGCTGCCTCAGGAGCTCATTGTCCATCTGCAGCCGCTTGGCCTCCTTGAAGGTCTCCTGCACGCGCTGGTTCGTCAGCTCCCGGATGTAGTCGCGGGCCTTGGACAGGATCCCGCCTTTGCTCGCTCCCGTCTTGCTATTGTCTGCACTACAATCTGGAATTGTTACAGGGCAGGGAGAGGGGCAGCCCAAACCCTGCAAACCTGCCTATTCTATATAGGGTTCTGCCATCCGCTGCATTAACACAAAACATGAGACTTTAATGGGAAGGAACTTTAATACAATTAGGAAACAATACAGGAAAGGCAAAGAATCTGGTTTCTAAATCAAGCACCCAGAGTTACCCGTCCCCTCGTGGGTAAAACTCCATCCAAATGGGATTGGCCCAGAGCAAGGCCCCAAAGCCTGCCACAAGTCTAAAGCATCTTCCAGTGGGGACCCACAGAAAAGGGTCAGATACAACCAGACAAGCCCGGAAGGAAAAGAGCAAAATCAAAATTAAGATAAAAGCTGCCATTGTCACCTCCCCACGGGTCTCACCCACATCTGTGTCACCCAGTCCACCACCAAAAGACAAGCGCAGTTTCTTCGCGTGTCTCTAGGCTCCATGCGCCTCCTCCAGGTCTCCTTCTGGCTCCATCCTGCTTCCTTCCTTCCTCAGTCTCCTCTGCAGCCTCTTCTCCCTGCTCAGCTCCACCCCCCTTTTGGGTGGGGCAGGAAACCTGGAACCTCCCCCTTTCCTGGGGACCACCCTGTTACAGAATGATTTTGAAAGCTGGACGATCCAGTTGTTGATCTTGTCCCTCCGCCTCTGCCCCACTTCATTGTGCTGAGCTCTCCTCTCATCCCGTGGCATCCTGGTTCCATCGATTTTCAGGGAATAGGGGTGTGTCCGGGGTCCTCTGTGTTCCTGACTGAAGCACATCCTGGGGTGTCATCATCACATAGAACTCACCTCCGGCCTGCAAGCTCTGCTCTGTGGTCTGTACGGACACAGCCGTGGTATCTCCCACGCTAGATGCTGGGAAATAGGCAAATCGTGCCTCCCCACTGACAGCCTCAGCTGCCGGGCTGCTGCCATTGCTGAAGGGATTTTGGATTACAGCCAGTGGGAAGGGTGCTGCGGGACCTGGGGGCACAGAAGCAGCAGCCGGGCCAGAGCGCTGGGACGCGCCATCCACACCCACTTGTGTTTCTATTTTTAAACTGAAGCTTTTATTTATAGATTTGATATAAATTTTGATTTGAGTTGTAAGGATTAGCTGGGATAGGTTAGTGGGAATTTAAAAGAAAAGCTAAAAAAAAAAAAAAAAACCCACAAAAAACCCCACCAAGCCCTACCATGAATTAGGAGACTATGCTGAGCACTCTCCACTGAGTTGTCAGCTCCATTTTGGTACCTATGTTGGCATAACCATCTCTGGATTAGCCCAGAAAGCAAGTGTCTGCCGGAGCCTCTTTCTGTTTTTTCTTGAGTTTGACCTCAGACCAAGAAACTTGAGTGGATTATTTTTGTTCTTGGCTAATCCTATGCTAAAATCTTCCTATCTGTAACATAAGGCAAATCACTTTCCAAAGCAAGTAAATGCAAGCTATCTACTTGAATCTTTTGTGAAAGCCATGTTTTCCCCAAACCAGATAAAATGCTTATTTTCTGTTGGGAGCCAAATGACAGTCCATTGAAAGAAATGTAAGACTCATAATGATCTGGAACTGAGGGAGAGAGACTAAGGCTTTTGTGCCTTAAGTTGAAATTTTAAGAGGCCTTGTGAGGGCAGTCCCCTCTTGGGTCTGCAGAACCAGGTTTTCTGACCGCAACTAGGGCAAAAGTGAAACCAGGGTAAACACTGGAAAACATCTCCCTCTTGATGCCCTCTGTTATTTGCAGAGTTATGAAGCTTAAACCTCTTCTATGACTCTCCTCTTCCCTTTCACACCCTGCCCTCAAGAGGGGTCTGGGAGACCATCAAAGGCAGTAACATAAAGGGGGCAAGTTTAAGGTGCATGGGTCAAGTACTTGAATCCTGTTTGTGGCTGTCACTAACTTCTTAACTGGCGTGGTTGGGATTTCAGCATCTGAAACAAGCACCTAACATATAATAGGGCTCAGTAAAATGTGGAATGAATTGAATGAGTTAAACTTCTGAGAAAAATGTATGGTGGTTGCTCTTGACTCTGTCTTTTGGCTTTTTCTCCCCTTTGAAGAGCTTATTCAGGAAGGAGTTCTGGGGCTATGCTTGCCTCCTGAGAAAGCCTGGACCAGCTGAGCTCTAGATGAGGAGCCTAAGCTCTCTTGCATATATTGCTTCTTTGCTGAATATGTTCTTCCTGTACTTTCTTTTCCATAATATTACAGAAGTCAGATCTAGAGAAACCGGAGTATGGAATTTAGGAGGAAAGGGCTGCAGGAGTTCCTTTGCCTGCCTCTAGCCATGTGGAAAAAAAAAGTCTTCCACATGGGCCAGTGCATCTTACTGTGGTCTGCATGGGGGTCAGGCCAAAGTCTTATGGCATTTTCTTGGACTTGTCCTTTGTGTTTTTATTTTTGTTTTCATCAGCCTTCAATGGGTAGGGTACCAAAGGAAGAGAATGGGAAGGAAAGAGGCATTTGAAATTCAGACTTCCTGCCACCCTTCCCTTCGAAGGAAATTTCTGCTCCTTTTTAAATATAACTCACATTATTCATGGAAATCTGGAGGAAGGCTATGGTCATAAGCTGAATCATTGTCCATTTGCATGTGCCAGCTTACTGTTCTGCTGATTCATGCTGACAGGCAAGAAAG
Organism: Talpa europaea; assembly: GCF_964194135.1. Lineage (NCBI taxonomy): Eukaryota > Metazoa > Chordata > Mammalia > Eulipotyphla > Talpidae > Talpa > Talpa europaea. The sequence continues at coordinate 59,949,224 of NC_140077.1, forward strand.
GAGAATAAGAGTACTAACAGATTGTGTACTTACTAGATAAACCATTAACCTTCAACCCCACTGATCCTCACAGTAACCCACAAGGTATATACTGTTTCTATTTCCATTTTATAGATAAGGAAAATGAAACGCAGAAAGCCATAAGTACGTTGTCCAAGATGAGGAAGTGTTAGGTCTAGGAGAAAAATTCTAGCAGTCTGACTCCAAATCCAGTGCTCTTATCCATTATATATATCTTCCTCCTCCCCTACACATACTGAGAAACTGCCAATAGTGTGTTTACACTAGCACAGCCTAGATAATATGCAAAAAGTGTTTGCTTCTGAGGGTAGGAGTTTCCTCTGCCTTCCAAATCACCACTCACAGCATGGCTGATGTTTGGGATTCCGCCATTCAACAGACTTCCTTTTGATACATCAAGTGACACATCAGATTACATCAGTCATTTCCTCAGCATGAAAAAATAAATTAGATATTTTCCTGAGTGGATTGTTTATGTTTTTGTGTAGCTGCCTAGGCAGAATTGCCATTTGAGCCAAATATTTATCTGTCTTAATAGAAGTTATTTAAGCCAGAGTTTCAGTTTGTCAGTCATTCCTAAAACATTTATTGGCTGGTGTAAATAGCAACCTTGATAGCATGTACATGTCAGTTTGGAAAGGGAAAATTATTCTGATATGGAATACTTCAGCAAAAGAACTGAAGTACCTGAATGGGGTAGGATGACTCAAAACCAGAGGAGGTGGGTGGATTTCTGTACTCAGTAAAACAGTGTTGGCACTAATAATATCCAGGATGACCAGTAGGTCAGCCAAGGGACAAGAGTATTAATGTATTTCTTTTCAATCATGTAATTCGGTGTTCTTGGAAATCACTAGTGTCTGTCCATAATTAAGAAAAGATATCAGAATTATAATTCACTTTTATATGATTAAAAAAAGTCTCTGGAAAATATTCAACAAAATACTTAAAGGAAAAATAGCTTTACGCCAAACATATCTATCTTTAGCATATAAAATGGTTTCATTTCTCATACAAAATTAGCTTTTTATAATGACTGGTTTGAACTTTGCTGAGCTAGAAAGGTGAGTCTCAAGATTTCTTCACGTCTCCCTCCTTCCCCTCCAGATATTTGAGAATATTAACTAAAGCTGATTCATTCTCAAATGCTCCATTTAGGTAATTGTGTAATAACAGAAGTTACAATTATGTCAAAGGTCACAGAAAAATAGAGTCATAAAAATATGCATAATTGGTAGGACTGTTCCCAAGTTTAGTAGTAAAGGATTATGATTTCCTTGTTCATCTCTGGAAAGAGCTTAGTTTTCGGTATCCATTCTCTGATGGTACTTTCTAAAGATAGTCAGGAGAGCCATTGTCTCCTAGTCAGTAACCCCATACATGCTTTACCACACTTTAATGAAATCTGATACCCAGAGTTTGGCCTTCATTCTTCAAGCATTTACTGAGTCTCCACTCCCTTGTCAAGCGCTGGAAAAATAGGATAGTATTCCTATCTCAGGAAACTCATGGTCTTCTGGAGAGACATACCCTTAAGACAATCATTGCAATATACAGTTTTAAGTGCTTGAATAATCATCTTTCCTGGAATGATTAGATAAACTTCCTCAATAAGGTCAGATAAACCTCTAGACTGAGCCATGAAGGCCAAGTGGCACTCATATGCTGAGAGGGGCCTGATGGTGCCAAGTCTCATCATGGTAAAGTGCTGTGTTTGGGGAGCTGCAAGAGCATGTCCACTAATCTCACTATAACAACTATAAGACTCTTAATCTGACTCTGACCAATAACAATTGTAGCATTACTGGTTTTCATGAGAAGTATAGAACAGTGCCTTTTTTTGGGAAACATCTAGCTTCACATTCTGATTCTACAATGCACCAGCTGTAATCTTGTGGATATTGCTGTCTCATTGAGCCTACATCTTTTTGTTGGTAAAATTAGCATTAAAAATTACTTTGTGTGGTTATCTAGCAAGTATGGGAGATAGCATATGTAAAGAACTATAACAAGTATGATTGCCAGATTTGGCAAATAAAAATACAGTTATATTAGTTTTTCATAAAACAACAAATATTTTTTAAATTTTTTAATACAAGTATGTTCCATATATTGCATGGCACATACAATAAATGATTATTTATCTGAAATTTAAACATGGTTGAGAAGAAACTTGTCACCAGCACAAAAGCTGCCTTTTACTGTGAGCCAGACACGGAACAAGTACTTTATGTAAATTCTGTTCAGATGTTCCTAATAGCCGTTAAAAGTTTAGGTCTGACTTCTCCAAAGAGGAAATGCACATGGCCAACAGGTGTATGAAAATAGGCTCACCATCAGAACTCCCCTGGTGGTGCAGCAGTTGAGCGCTGGGCTGCGAAGCTGCCCGCAGCCTCTGTGGCGCCAGTTCCATCCCTGGCCACCTGGTGAGTATCCCACATGGTGTGCAGACCTCTCCTGCCCTGTCTGCTGCACCCCTCAGCAGTGTGCTTCGTCAGTCTGCCTCTTCCGCTCCCTGCTCTGCCTCTGGTGAATTCTCTCACTCTCCCACGCTTCTGACACTACCCAGTGCTTGTATAACTAAATAAATAAATCTTTAAAAAAAAAATGCTCACCATCATTTATAATCAGGGAAATGCAAATCAAAATCACAATGAGATACCACGTCAACCAGTAAGAATGGCCCACATTAAAAAAACTGACAACAAATACAGTCAAGGATATGGAGGAAAAAAGGAACTCTCTTATATTTCTATTGGGAATGCAACTGGTCCAACCACTCTGGAAAGCTGTGTGGAGGACCCTCAAATTACTAAAATGGATCTACCACATGATCCAGCAATTCCACTCCTAGGAATCTACCAAAGGATACAAAAACATTAATTCGAAAGGAAACCTGCACTCCTATGTTTATTGCAACACTATTTACAATAGCCAAGATATGGAAACAACTTAAATGCCCCAAAATAGATGACTGGATCAAGAAGATGTGGTACATATATATAATATGGAGTACTACCCAGCAATCATAAATGATAAACTCATGCCATCTGCAACATGGATGAAACTGGAAAGGATTATGCTAAGCAAAATAAGTCAGAAGGAAAAAAGAGAAATATCGAATGGTTTCACTTGTAAGAGGAATATAGGGAAACAGAACAAGGGGTCAGGAAAGAAAAAAGACAAGACAAAAATAGCAGGCAAACTATAAATACAAGACATTCATCATGGTTGGGGCAGAGAGAGGGGTCAAAACCAGAGGGAAAAGCACAAGGGACTACAATGATTGTTCATGGGTCATTTGGTGGTGGGAATTTTAGCAGGATTACACCTAAGGGGAGAAGTCAAACATCATGCAAAAATGAACAATAATGTCAAATAAATAAATACAATTAAATTGAAAAAAAGTTTAAATTTATCTGGTCCCGAGCCCATTTTTCTTTTCAAATCAGCTTGAATATTAGACCACCCTATCAAATAGCATTGCATTCTGTTACTGCCTACCTTAGTCCCCAATACTTTAAAGCCATGAGTGCTTGGCATCTTAATGCGAATCTTAATGTGATTCTATTTAATATTTTTGGTCTCGGCAATTCAGGGTGGCAGGGATAATCTGTTTTATCAGTACTTTACTCCTGGCACACACACCCTCCAACTCAGTTCCTAGCACTTAAATTTATTTGTTGAACAAGTGTATTTGGTTTTCAGGCCTATGTACACAGAGTTATCTCCTCAGTTAAAAAAGACAAAAACTAAAAAGCAGAAACTCATAGCTGACAAGAACTCACCCTAGAGTCTCCAAATGTGAATAGCCAGCAGTAGACCCTGGCATCTTTTTCTTTTCTTTTTTTTGTCTTAAATTCTGTATATGAGTTTGATGCTCAGCTGAAATGAGAACTTCAGTGAGGACACGCCACTATAAGGAAACTATATGTACCCAAGTTAAAGCTCTGCTAGATAAAATTTTCCCCACGTAATCTTTCAAATAAAACTTCAAAGAACTCTCTCTATTCTAAGAAACACACTGGGCATGACCTTTGCCACTGTATAAATTGCTTTATACCTAATCATGACCATCGAGTTTTTTCAACTTTAAAAGTGGGAAAATATCTGCATGAGCAGCAAATATATTTGAATTAGAATGCATTTTCTGTGACCCTTAAACACATGAAGAGATGCTCAACCTCATTCAAAATAAGAAATATGGAAACCACCTTTCAGGTACAGCAGGAATATAGGGGAACCAAATAAGACATCAGTGTAAAAAAAATACAACAGTACAAAACACAACAAAGCAAAAACACAATTGTAAACCAGAGACATCCTGCAGGGGAGGAGCAGGGAAAGGGATCAGAGGGAGGGAGGGAGGAGCACAGGGGACTGAGGTGATGGTGCACAGGTGCATTGGTGAAGGAAATTCTATGGGGACTATACCTGAGGGGGTCGGGGGAAGCAAATATTGTTTAAAAATGAACAACGATGTAAAAAACAAGAATTTTTTAAAAAAGAAATATGGAGACCACCACTATACTAATATTACTTCTCATCTATCAGGTGGCCAAAAAAAGTAAAAATCTAACAACATATTTTATTGACAAGACTACAGGGAGATAGCTATTCTGACATATTGCTAGGAGGATGCAAAATAACTTAATGGAGAAGAATTGGTCAATACCTGCAATACTTTATAAGTATGTAACTTTCATCTCAGCAGTTCCACTTCTAGGAATCTATCCCAAAGGTACACTGGCAAAATACAATGATATACTCAGGATTTTCATTGCAGCATTACTTATAATAGCAAAGGAGAGGAAGTAACATAAATAACTATTAGTGAGACACTGGTTGAATTAACATATATATGATGATCTTTTATGTCATTTAAAGAAAAAAAGGAAGCCCTCTCTACTGGTATGAAGTAATTTCCAGGAAACTTTTAAAAATTTATTTTCTTGGGCCTCCCCTGGTGGCGCAGTGGTTGAGCGCTGGGCTGCGAAGCTGCCCGCAGCCTCTGCAAAGCTGGTTCGATCCCCGGCCACCGGTGAGGGCCCCACATGGTGCAACAGACCTCTCCTGCCGCCTGCTGCTCCCCTCTGCAGTGTATTTCTTTGTCAGCCTGCCTGTTCTGTTCCCCGCTCTGGCTCTGGTGAATTCTCTCACCCTCCCATGCTTCTGACTGTACCCAGTGCTTATATAAATAAATAGATAAATAAAATAAATAAATAAAACTCTACCCCCTTTAAAAAAATTTTTATTTTCTTATAACGTTGTTAACTTTTCTATAGTATTTGATGTTTCCCCTCAGGTGTAGTCCCCATAGTTCACCCACCATCACAACACCCATGATCTATCACCATAGTCCCTTTTACTCTTCCTTCCTCTGTTTTGACCCCTCTCCCTCCCTCACGCCTGCTATATGCCTCAAGTCTATGGTAAGTTTGCAAGTTTTGTCTTTTTTCCTGACCCTTTGTTCAGTTTTTCTATATTCCATATATAAGCAGATGGTTTCACTTGTATCTGGAATACAGGGTACATTTAAAGTGGAAATAAGACTGGATCAAGAAGATGTGGTACATATACAAAATGGAATATTACTCAGTAATCAAAAAAGATAAACTCATGCAATTTGCAGCAATATGGATGGAGCTGGAAGGGATCAAGTTCAGCGAACTAAGCCAGAAAGAAAAAGAAAAATACCAGATGGTCTCACTCATAGCAGGAATTTTGAAAACCTAAATAAATTTAGAAAATTAGAATTTAGAATTTAGAAATTTAGAATTAGAATTAAATTCTAAATTTAGAGTTTAGAATTTAGAAAACCTAAAAAAACCTAAATAAAACCAGGAAAAAGAATAACTATAATAAAGAAAAAATCAAAATCAACAAGCAAAAATAAACAAGAGACACTCTATGAGGGTGGAGGGGAGAGGAAGGACTGGGGTCAAAATAAGGAAGGTGCAATTGTATGGGGAATATAACCTAGATGAAAATGCATACAATATGCAAAAATGAAAAATGATGTAAGCCATATATAAAAAATAAAAATTAAAAAAATATTACTACAAACTGAAAAAAAAATAGTGGAAATAAAAGCATACTGAGTACAGTTTTTTAGTATGCTACTTTTTTATTAATTTTTTTCTTACATCATTGTAGACCCCATAGTTCTTCTGACACCTTATCACTCATGAACCATTATCACATCATATTTCCTTGTGTTCTTTCCTTCCTATTTTGCCCCCATCCTGCCCCCTCCTTTGCTGTATGCCTCAGTTCTATGGTCAGATGGCTAGTTTTGACTTTTTCCTTGACCTTTCATTTGTTTTTTATATATTCCACATATGAGTGTGACCATCTGGTATTTATCTTTTTCCTTCTGATTAATTCAACTAGCATAATCCCTTCCAGTTCCACCCATGTTTCTGCAAATGGCATGTTTGTCTTTTTTGGATCACTGAGCACTATTCCATTGTATAAATACATCACAAGTTTTTGATCCATTCATCTATTTGGGGGCATTTGGGTTGCTTTCAGATCTTGGCTATTATAAACATAGGAGTGCTACAATAAACACAGGAGTGCAGTGTTCCTTTCAAATTAGTGTTTTTGTATACTTTGGGTAGATCCCTAGGAGTGGAATCGCTGGATCATATGATCAATTTTTAGTGTTCTGAGGAACACCCACACAGCTTTCCATAGTGGCTGGACCAGCTGACATTCCCACCAGCAGTGCAAAAGATTCCTTTATTTCCATATTATCTCCAACATTTATTGTTTCCATTTTTTTTTGAACGTGGGCCATTCTTACTGGAGAGAGCTGGTATCTCGTTGTGTTTTTGATTTGCATTTCCCTGATAACTAGTGATGTTGCATATTTTTTTCATATTCCTGTTGTCTATTTAGCATACTACTTTTTGTATAATAAGGAAGGATTTTGAATAGCTATAAGCATTTGTTTTTTAAAATAATGGAAACATAAAAAGAGATGTAATCTTGTCATTTGCAGCAACATAAATGGAAATAAATTGAAATAAATTAAAACGAGAAAGACAAAATACTTGATGATTTCACTCATTTCTGAATATAGAAAAACAAAAAAGGAATAGAGAAAACTAAAGGAAACAGAGCTGCAGAATTGAGACTTCTGCGGGGAGGGCATCTGGAGAACACCAATGGACCATGGTAGAAGATTATGGGTGCTTTGTTGGGTGGTAACATACATCTGAAGAGGTGTGAACCTATTCCCCTAAATCATAGACCAATGTTACCTCAATTAAAAAAAAGTTATAGAATGACCATAATGGAAGCATAAATCCAAAAACTAATAGAAATAGTTATAAAGAAGGAATAGACTTTTCTCAGTGTACCTCATTTTAAATTTTTATTTGTGACTTGGTAAATGTTATTTTTTTAAAGATTTATTTATTTATGCATGCAAGAACAGGGGTACAGGCCAGAGGTGCAGGGGGTGAGAGGATTCACCAGAGACAGAGGGGAACAGAACAGGCAGACTGACGAAATACACTGCTGAGGGGAGCCGCGGGCGAGTCAGAAGAGGTCTGCTGCACCATGTGGGTAGCTCCTTGGCCGGGGATCAAACCCGTGCTGCAGTGGCCGTGGACAGCTTCATAGGTTGCGTCTTAACTGCTTGAGCCACTAGGGAGGCCCGACTTGGTAAATGTTATTTAAAAAAGATTAAATAAAATTCAATACAATCTCTAAAATTAAAAAATGAACAAAAGCTAATTTAATATCAAGGTGGCAACATATTTACACTGAATACAGTTATTTCACATTCATTGAAGACAATATTTTAGGAAATATCCTAAAGGCAAAAAGAACTTTAAAGAAACTTAAATTGTGTTCAGTAGTCTTATTAGTGTTTATATATTTTTAAATTTTTGGTACTATCATTTGTTTATATGATTTATCATATTATTAGGAGTCAGGTTTTTCAGCCCAAGAGAGCTGAAAATATAAAAAATAAAATAATAAAATCTTTACATTTGAATTGAAATGATTAGTATGAATTGTGACATATTCTTCTCTCTCTAAAGAACACATATTTAATAGCTCTATTCACTGTGACCTAAGAACAATGACAAGCCAGTAGCAAAGCCCAGGTTGTGTTCTCCAAACATCATTTCTCACTAGAAAGAACCATAACATCTTAGAGAAATGTCTAATTCCTATCCTGACAGGAATGTACAAGTTGAGTTTGTCGTATTTTTTGTGCGCAAAGCAAGAAAGGGCTCAAACACCAATGGCATCATGTCAAATGAACTGGAATCAACCTCCAGGGACTTCTAATTGGCCGAGAAAAGACTATTTGAGAATTTGCAAAATTTTTTTTTTAATCATTTCTCTTCTCTGCAGATACTGATGAAAAGTTAAGGCAGCTAGGCCAAAACCAGAAGCCTGTTATGGTAGACAGAATAATGGAACTCCAAAAATGTCTAATCCCTGAAAGCTGTTACATTACTTAGGAAAGAGGAATAAAAATTGAGATAGATTTAAGGATTATCCAGTGTGCCCAATATAATCATCAAAGTCTATAAATGTGAAGACAGTGGCAAAAGAGAAGGTTAGAATGATACAATGGGATAAGAACTAAACCATTTGCTCTTGGTTTAGAAGATGGAATGGGACCATGTTTTGAGGGATGTGAGTGGCCTCCAGAAACTGGAAAGAGCAAGAAAACAGATTCTCCCTTTCAATTCTCTGCTGAACTCATTTCAAAATTCTGGTTTTCAGAACTGTAAGATTTGATTTGTTTATGCAGATTTTCATGTTTATGCAGATTTGTTGTGTTTATGTTTATGCAGATTTGTTGTGGCTGTGATAGGAGACTAATACAGATGTTTGTGGCAACAAATTGAAAAAAAAAATCACTCTACTGATGATCCAGTGGATTTGGTGCCTCAAAGGTATGAAGACAGTGGAATTCTAAGCTATCAATCTGATGGTGGCCTTGTCGTTACTAAACATGAAATGCGGTGCACACGTAATGATGCACTAGCTAACAACAGCATTGGTGAGAAATCATTCTTTGCAGATACCAAATTAAAGGGTAGATGGAGCAAAGGAGTTGAAGACATTATTAAGGATATCAGATACAACTTGAGTCTTAGAAGCAGGACCTGCTTTTACAAGGAATTCCTGTATGTTCTTAATGCTATGTTTTTCTTTCCACAGCATCCTTCCTATCTATGACCTCAATCTCTAAACAGGAGATAAAGAATAAGTTTCATTTTATGTCCACATTTTTTCCTTTGTAGGTCAACTCTTTCTTCTGTATGTAAGACACAGTTTTTAAAATTTGAAACTGAACAACAAATGTAAAAGGATGTATCTAGCCATTCATTATTTTCCTATTATTTTTCATTTATCATAGATGGCTTTTAAATTCCACACATCTTTAAATTAGGAAAGATTTCTCCTACTGTTAATTAATTGCTTATATTTGTTCTGGCCTATGTATTAGAAGTAATTGCTATCTTTCTGTTAAATCATATACCCTATATATTTCTCAGTTTTTTTCTTATGTATCTTGGGAGGTGTTCTCAAGCTTATTCTTCAATTCTCTTCTTCAGTTTTCTGTCCTGTCAAGGTGATAATTAATTCTATGATTATAATTTTTAAGCAATAATTCCATCACCTCATACAGCTTTTGATTTCTGATTCCAGTGGAGCTAATGCCTTTAGTACATTTTCTTATCCATATTTTATCTTCAATTTCATAAGATCCACATTTTCTTAACTCTCATTGAGAGTGTGAACTTGATATTTTCTTTTATCTTGAATTTTTAAATTTTAATTAATTTATTTATATATTTTACATCATTATTCATTTTTAAACAATGTGTGCTGTTTCCCCCCCACACACACACACTCAGGTGTAGTCCCCATAGAAATTCCTTCACCAATTCACTGGTGCACCATCACCACAGTCCCCTGTGCTCCTCCTTCCCTCCCTTCGATCCCTCTCCTCCCCTCCCCTGCAGGATGTCTCAGGTTTATAATTGTCTGTTTTTTTTTTTATTGTTATTATTTTCTACCCTGATGTCTTATTTGGTTCTCCTATATTCCTCCTATAAATTAAACCATCCAATATTTTTCTTTTTCCTTCTGACTTATTTCTCTGAGCATAATCCCGTCTAGCTCAATCCATGTTGCCTCGAATGGCATTTGTTTATCTTTTTTGATTGCTGAATAGTATTCCATTGTGTATATGTACCACATCTTCTCCATCCATACATCTATTTTTTGGGCATTTGGGTTGTTTCCTGGCTTTACCTATTATAAATAGTGCTGCAATAAACATGGAGGTACAGGTGTTCTTTGAATCAATGTTTTTGTGTCCTTTGGGTAGATCCCTAGTAGTGGAATTGCTGGGTCATATGGTAGCTCCATTTTTAATAGACTGAGGAAACTCCAGACAGCTTTCCATAGTGGTTGGCCCAGTTTGCACTCCCACCAGCAATATAGGGAGAGTTCCTTTTTCATCACATCCTCGCCAACATTTGTTGATATGTGCCATTCTCATTGGTGTAAGGTGGTATCTCATTGTGGTTTTGATTTGCATTTCCCTGATTACAAGTGATGTCAAACATTTTTTCCTATGCCTGTTGGTCATTTGCATTTCCTCTTTGGAAAAATTTCTTTTAAGTTCTTCTGCCCATTTCTTGACTGGATTGTGTATTTTGTTTTTGTTGAGTTGTGTGAGTTCTTGTATATTGACAAAGGAGCAAAGAATATGCAATGGAATAAACACAGTTTGGATTTATGCTTCCATTATTTTCATTCTATAACTTTTTTTTTTTAAATTGAGGTAACATTGGTTTGTTTTTGTTCCAGTACCACACTGTTTTAATTTTGGCTTTGTAGTATAGTTTGAAGTTTGGAAATGTGATACCTCCATTCTCCTTTGTTTTTGTCAGTAGGCCTTGGCTATTCTTTTTTTTTTGTGTGTGTGTGTGTGTGTGGTTCTATATGAATTTCATCAGTATTTGTTCTATTTCTTTCAAGAACATCATTGAGATTTTTAATGGAATAGCATTGAATCTATAAATTGCTTTTGGTAGGATTGCCATTTTAATAATGTTAATTCTTCCAATCCATGGGCACAGGATGTCTTTCCATTTCTTGTGTCTTCTTCTATTTTTTTTAACAGTGTTATATAATTTTCTTGGTATAAGAACTTTACCTCTTTTGTTAGGTTTATTCCCAAGTATTTGATTTTTTTTTGCTTAAATTATAAATGGGATAGTTTTCCCTGGAAACAACCCAAATGCCCAAAAATAGATGACTGGATCAAGAAGATGTGGCATATATACACAATGGAATATTATTCAACAATCAAAAAAGATAATCTCATGCCATTCACAGCAACATGGATGGAGCTAGAAGGAATTATGCTCAGTGAAATAAGCCAGAAGGAAAAAGAAAAATATTGGATGGTTTCACTTATAGCAGAAATATAGGAGAGCCAAATAACACATCAGTGTAAAAAAAAAATAATAACAGTACAAAACACAACAAAGCAAAAATGGACAATTATAAATCAGAGACATCCTGCAGGGGAGGAGCAGGGAGAGGGATCAGAGGGAAGGGAGGGAGGAGCACATGGGACTGAGGTGATGGTGCACGGGTGCATTGGTGAAGGATACTCTATGGGGACTACACCTGAGGGGGTGGGGGGAAACAAATATTGTTTAAAAATGAACAATAATGTAAAAATTTTTTAAAAATTAATATAAAAAATAAAAGGAAAGGAATTATTTAGGGTGTAAAAAATAAAAGGAATGGTTTTCTTGATTTCTTCTTGTTCAGATTGATTGTGTATAGGAAGACTACTGATTTTTGTGTGTTGATTTTGTATCCTGCTACAAGCTAGTTGATTATTTTGATTAGTTTTTCTGTGGATTATTTAGGGTTCTCTATGTATATTATCATATTATCTGCAAATAGTGATAGTTTTACTTCTTTTTTCCCTATTTGGATTCCTTGTATGTATTTCTCTTGTCTTACTGCTCTGGGTAGGACCTCCAGTATTATATTGAAGAGTAGTGGTAAGAGAGGACATCCTTGTCTTGTTCCTGATCTAAAGACCTTCAGCTTTTCACCGTTGTGGGTTTGCTGTATATGCCTTTTATCTTGTTAAGGTATGTTTCTTCTATCCTGAGAATTTTAAGGGCCTTCATCATAAATGGATGTTGGACTTTGTCAAATGCTTTCTCAGCATCTATTGATATGATCATCTGGTTTTTATTTTTCTTTTTGTTGATGTGTTGGATTACACTGATGGATTTTCATATGTTAAACCATCCTTCTGCCTCTGGGATAAATCCCACTTGATCATAGTGTATTATCTCTTTGATGCATTGTTGGATTCTGTTGGCAAGGATTTTTGTTAAGGATTTTTGCATCAGTGTTCATTAGGGAGATTGGCCTGTAATTTTATTTTTTTGTGTTGTCTTTGTTTGGTTTTGGTATTTGTGTATTGTTGGCTTCGTAGAACATATTGGTAATATTCCTTCTTTTTCAATTTTTCGAAAGAGTTTGTGTAAGATAGGCACTAACTCATTTCTGAACATTTGGTAGAATTCATTGGTGAAGCCGTCTGGTCCAGGGCTTTTGTTTTGGGGGAGTGTTTTCATTACTGCTTCAATTTCACTGCTTGTAATTGGTCTGTTTAGGTGTTCTATTTCTTCTTTATCTAGATTTGGATGATTATATCATTCTAACAATTTGTTCATCTCTTTTAGATTGTTGAATTTGTTTGCATATAAGTGTTCATAGTAATCTCTGATTATTCTTTTGATTTCAACTGAATCTATTGTGATTTCTCCTCTTTCGTTTGTGATTCTATTTATATGTGTTTTCTCCTTTTTTTTTCTTTGTGAGCCTGGCTAGAGGTTTGTCTTTTTATTTTTTTGAAGAAACAACTTTCAGTTTCATTGATCTTTTGGATTGTTTTTTAATTTCTATTTCATTTATTTCTGCTTTGATTTTTATTATTTCATTTCTTCTACTGGTTTTAGGATTTTTGTTGTTCTTTTTCTAGTTCTTTGAAATGTGAGATTAGGTTGTTTGAGTTTTTTCTTGTTTCTTGATGTGAGCCTGTATTGCTATATATTTTCCTCTTATTATTGCTTTTGCTGCATCCCATATGTTCTGGAAAGTGGTGTCTTCATTGTCGTTCAACTCAAAGTATTTTTTAATTTCTTTTTTGATCTCCTCTTTAGTCCAGTGGTCTTCCAGTAGTATGGATTTCAATCTCCATGAAGTGGGAGGTTTCCTTGTTTTATTTTCATGATTTTTTTTCTAGCTTGATGCCTTTATGATCAGAGATGATAGCTGGAATGATTTTGATCTTAATGTATGTGTTGATGTTTGTCTTGTGGCCCAGTATGTGATTGATTCTGGAGAACAACCATGCATGCTTGAGAAAAAGGTGTACTTAGATTTTTTTGGGTGCAGTGTCCTATAGATGTCTGTTAATGCATGAGTTCCTTGTCCGTATTTAGAGCTCTAGTGTTTTTGTTTATTTTTTGTCTTGTTGATCTGTCCATTGTTGAGAGTGGGGTGTCGAAGTCTCCTACTATATATGTATTTTCTTTACTGTCTGGTGAACTTGATATTTTCTAAAACTAATTAGGCTTCCTGCAAAAATATTTTCTAGTCACATATTCTTCTGAAAACCTCAAGTGCAGATTTTCTATTGTTTGTGTTGTACAATGTTTTAATGACTTCCCTACACCCCCAATTTAAAAATATTAATTATCCTTGATAATACATGCAGATAGTTAATACTTAGTAATATATTGATATTAATAACCATTAATTATAATAAAATAATGGATGCATAGATAATAAATATATAATAAAATAACTACGAATTATGGATAAATACAAATATGGTTAAAAAGAGAGCTCTATTCAGCCCTGGTGAATGCCTGTAATCTGGTAAAATGGCTAGTATTAGAATCTCCCATTTGTATTTATACTAAAATGTTGCATATGAAAACTACCTAGCTCATCATTCTGTTATTTTAGTTCTTTTTATTTATTATGAATCAGTTTATTCTAAGAGATCAGTCCCTTCACCCTTAACAGCCAAGTCTGACTTCGGATCATCAAACTGGGATTTCTGGGGCCTCCCAGGTGGCGCAAGGGGTTAAGCACTGCACTATGAAGCAATCCACAGCCTCTGCGGCACAAGTTCGATCCCCAGCCAGCCAGGGAGCTACCCACATGGTGCAGCAGACCTCTCCTGCCTTCCCTGCTGCTCCCCTCAGCTGCCGGGGACCAGCCTCCAGCAAAATGTCGTGTCAGGGGTTCCTGAAAGGATGAGATGGCGTCGGCGAAAACAAAAGGACTGAGGGGAAGGGGATGAGGTAGAATGAGGAGACACTGACACTTGGTGAGGTGCAAGTATCTTCTGCCGAGAGACTCAGCAGGTCTTTATTTATTCATTTTTAGTAAGCAGAAAAAAAATACATTGTCATGTGTAAAGCAGAAACAATTAGTGTATTTTATTCCCATGGACTACTGGCTCCTACAGGTCCCAGCTAGACAGTAGCCTTCAAGGTTAATAGATAAAAAACCGGACCTAACACTAAAACTTATTATTTCAGCTAGACAATTATCTAAGACAGTGGATAGCCGCCAGTGCATCCCTATCAGCTAAAGCCTCAGCATCAAAAGACTATTCTATTCACATGGCCTTCAGCCGGACACCAGCTGCTGCTCAGCTATCAGAACTTTTTCCACCTACAAACTTCTTAACACAGTCAACTTCATTTAAAAACTTTCCTAAGAAACTTCTAAATAAAAGGAACTTCTAAAAAAGCAAAAGAAGGATATACTATAATAGTTGTGCTGGTTTGCTTGTCAGATATGTACAATAAATCATCTCCCTTTGTCAAGTGGGCCAAATTGTTTAATAACTAATATCTAAACAGGTAATTTTCCATGCCAATTGCTTGTAGTCTACTGATACATATAATTTATTGCCTAATGTACTCTTCTGATAAATTTTTCTCTTTTTATGACCAAGAACAAAAAAATGAAGGAATGTTAGATCTTCAGCCCCATGGTATGAGGCACAAGGAATCTTTGGCCCCATGGTGTGAGGCCCTTTAGTTTCAGCCCCACGGTGTGAGGCCCTTTGAGCTTCGCTGCTTGCCAGTGTCTTATCTGGCTGGGGCAACAAGGCCTCCTGCAGCACTCAGCAGTGTATTTCACTTAGTCTGCCTATTCTGTTCCCCACTCTGTCTCTGGTAAATCCTTTCACCCCCCACATCTCTGACCTGTACCCCAGCTCTTTTTTTTTTTTTTTCTGGGAAGATGGCAGACCAACAAAATACTTGCGTTATCACTCCCCTGAGGAATACCAAGGGTAAGTGCCCAGAAGGAGTGGTCACATCTAGAAAGGGCTTGGAAAGTGAGAATCAGTGTTCTAGCAAAAAGGAGAGCTGAAACCATCAGAAAGAAGAGGAAAGACAGGGAAACAGTAAGTTAGGAATGGTGCCAAATACCTGGAGGGGCTATCAGCCCTCTCTCCATCAGTGCCCCAGCTTCTCCCACTGCCCAGAATAGAGAAAGCATCATTCACTGTGATAACATAGCCTGTCCCAAGTTCAGCAAGAGACATCCAGGCAACCAGAGACTGAATTCAGCAGGCAAGAGGAGCCACACATTTTTCTTCAGTGTGGTCTCTGGGCTCTCAAGAGTGCATGTGACTTCCCTGGGGAGCCTGGAGAGTCAGTCACCCCTCCCCTGACCTGATGCACACACCTCCAGTCTATAGTAGACTGGAGGCCTGGAGGGAAGCTATGGGAGGCCACAGTGAACTTGATTGCCTTGTGGTTTATTTAGGGCCTCCATGGAGCACATAGTATGCATAGACTTTTCCACAATGGGTTTATATACATTGCACTTTCCCGAGACTGGGGGTTACACCCACCACTCCTCCTCTCAACCCACTCCTGACCTCTGCCTGTGCTCACAAAGAAACTGCTAGCACATGTGCCTGTCTGGCTCCACTGTTGGCACTTTTGGCAAAAGCACAGCACTGCCAGTATTGTCTTGTACATAGTCTTCTGCAGTGGATTCTAGACAATGGGCTTACCAGAGACTGGGAGTATTGCTCCCCTTCCTGCGCACACACAAATTCTGGACTGTGCTCACAGTCTACAAGGAAAGAAATAGCTAGCCCTAGAATAGGGGAAAAGCTGCCATATCACCATATCACCCTCATAGACCTTTTAGCAGGGTCTTCTGGATATCAGACTTCAGGAAGACTGAGTACATGTCTACCACTCCTTCCTCCAAGGACACAGAACCTGTTTCCAGAGTGTGTAATTAAAAAACTACAAGTAACCATAGGGAACAGAGCCTGCAAACACAAAGCTTCCTGGCTGCTGGTAGCCAGGGAGGTGGGTATCTGGAATGGTATCTGCTTCTCCCACTAATGGGTTTCCCCTGAAGTTCCCAATTTGCTATTGCTGTAGAGTACAGAATTCCAGAGGAGAAGATCCAATACAACAAAATGGGCAAACAAGCAACAACAACAAAAACACAACACAAAGCAACATGACACCCCCAAGGGAACATATTACCATGGGGATGGAACAACTCTCCAGACCCAATCACAAAGATATGGAAGATCTTATCCACCTATCAGAAAGAGAGTTCAAAAATGCCATAATAAAGGAATTTTTAAAAGTGGAAGAAAATGCAGCAAGTGCATAAAAAAAATAACTTGGACAAATTACTGAACAGAAAATAAAAATTGAAAATTTAAGCAAGAAAATTAGGGAGTTGCAGAAAGCAAAAAGATCAAAGAAGAGCTAAAAAAATTCTGCAAAAGACGTGGAAGAAGACCAGAACAAATGGAGGGCCAGAAGAAAGAGAAATGTGAAGGAAAAAGAATAAATATACATTCTAAGACCATCAGACCCCATTTAAAAAGGCAACATAAGGATACTGGAACAGAGAATTTATTTAAAGAAATAGTAAATATAAAAATTTGAGCAAAAAGAAAGGAAAGAGAAATTTAAAAAGACAGTTCAAAAGACTAATGAAACCAAAGCTGCTTCTTTGAAAAAAATCAACTAAATAGACAAACCACTGGATAAATTCTCTAAAAAGTGGGGGACAGAGGGTGGGGAATTAATAGAATCAGAAATGAAAGAGGAGAAATTACAAAAGACATTTCAGAAATAAAGACTATCACGAGATTACTACAAACACCTATAGAAAAATAAATTGAGTAACCTAGATGAAATGAAAAATTCTTAGTAATCTATAGCTCTCCAAGACATCACCAACCAGGAAAAAAGAAACCTGAATAGACCAATCATAAGCAAAGGAATTTAAACAGTGTTCAAAACTCTCTTAAAGAAAAAAGTTCAGGCCCAGATGGTTTTACTATGACTTCTACCAAACCTTCAAAGACGAACTAATACCTATCCCATTCAAACTTTTCCAAAAAATAAAGAGGAAATGCTTCCAAATACATTTTATGAGACCAACATCACTCTGATACCAAAACCTGACAAAGACATCACAACAAAAGTGAATTAACGACCATTTTTTCTAACGAACACAGATGCAAAAATTCTCAGCAAAATCTTACCAAACAAACCCAACAGAGAATTAATAAAATAATACATCATGACCTAGTGGTATTTATCCTAGGGATACTAGGATGGTATAACATTCAAAAATCAAGGTAATTCATCATATCAACAAAAGGAAATATAAAAATCATGTGATTATATCAATAGATACAGAGAAAGCATTTGATAAGATTCAACACCAATTTATGATGAAAACCTTCAAAAAATTGGGGATAAATGGAACATTTCTTAACCTAATAAAAGCCATATATGACAAACCCACAGCCAGCATCATACAATGATGAAAGTCTGAAAGCTTTCCTCTAAGATCTGGGACAAAACAAGGATGCCCACTTTCACCACTACTATTCAGAATAATGTTGGAAGTCCTCGCTATAACATCAATAGGGGAAATATATAAAAGGAATACAAATTGTGAAAGATGTAAAACTTTCCTTATTTATAGATGACATAATAATATACATGAAAAACTCTAAAGACTGCACATAAAAGTAATTGAAATAATAAAGTCAATTCAGTAATGTGGCAGGGTACAAGAGAAATCTGCAAAAAATCATTTTTGTGTTTCTACATGCAAACAATGAGTTTGAAGAGAAAGAAATCCAGAAATCAATACCATCCATAATCACAAGAAATATAATTAAATACCTAGGAGTAAACATAACAAAAGAGGCAAGGGCCTATATAATGAAACTATAAGACATTGTTAAAAGAAATAGAAGACACAAGGAAATGGAAAGATATTCCCTGCTTATGGATTAGAAGAATCAGTATTGTTAAAAGGGCCAAGCAATCTGCAGATTCAACACAATCTTGATCAACATTTCAATGGCTTTCTTGAAACAAATAAAACAAACAATACTAAAATCAATATGAAACTACTAAAGACCCTGAATACACAAAGCAATCCTGACCGAAAAAAGAGGAAGAGTGGTGGTATCACACTCTCAGACTTCAAACTATACCTCAAAGCTTTAGTAATTAAAACAGTGTGGTACTAGGACAAAAACAGATGTACAGACCAATGGAATAGAATTGAGAGCCAAGAAACAAGCCCACACCTATTTGGATAGTTAATCTATGACAGAGGAGCCAAGAGTATACACTAGAAACAGGAGAGTCTCTTCAACAAATGATGTTGGGAAAATTGGACAGCTACATCCAGAAGAATGAAACTAAATCACCATTTCACACTTTACACAAAAATTATCTCAAAATAGATTGAGGCATAGATAGAAGACCTCAAAGTAAAACATAAATTAAAGGTAGAACACTCCGCAAAAAAAGACATCAGTGATGTCCTTTTGGACTGGACTCCAATGGCAAGAGAAGCAAAAGCAAATATAAACAAACATGATTACATCAAACTAAAAAGCTTCTGCACAGTGAAACTATCATTAAAACAAAACAAACACCCCAACTGAATGGGAGAAAATATTTGTACATAATACATCTGGCAAATGGCTGATATCCAAAATATATAAATTTATAAATTCATGCATTCAACAAATAGAAAACAATTAGCCCAATCAAAAATGGGAAGAAGAGCTAAATTGAGACTTCTACAAAGAGATGACCAATAGGCACATGAAGAAATGCTGATCATCACTTATCAGGAAAATGCAAATCAAAACCACAGTGAGATACCATCTCACACCACTGAGAATTACCCACATAAAAAAGACCAAAAATAACAAGTGTTGGCAAGCATGTGGAGAAATAGGAACCCTCATATACTGTTGGTGGGAATGTAGAATAGTCCCATCCTCATGGAAAACAGTACGGTGGTTTCTCAAAATATTAAAAATGGATCTATCATAAGACCCAGCCAGGGCCTCCTAATGGCACAAGGGATTGAGTCGCAGCACTATGGAGCTATCAGTAGCCACTGCAATCAGTCAGGATTTGATCCCCAGCCAGGGAACTGACCCACATAGCGCAACAGACCTCTCCTTTCTCACCCACTGCTCCCCTCAGCAGTGTGTTTCAGTAGATCTGCCTGTTCTGTTCCCCACTCTGTCTCCAGTGAAACAGAGACACACACCCCCCTGTACCTTTGGCCTGCACCCCAATTCTTGTATACATAAATAAATACATCTTAAAAAAAAAAAAAGACCCAGCCATTCCACTACTAGGTATCTACCTGAAGAATATAAAAACACTAATTTGATGGAATATACAGACTACAGTGTTCTTTGCAGCTGTATTTATAGTAACTAATTTGTGGAAACAGCCTAAATGCCCAGGGATAGAGGAGTGAGTCAGAATAATGTGATACACACATACACACACATACATACACACACACAAACACACACACACAAAAACTACTCAGCTATAAAAATGAAATCCTGCTGTTTGCAACAACATGGATGGAACTGGAGACAATAATGTTAAGCAAAGTTAGAGGGAGAAAGACAAATTCAGAGTTGTCTCACAAGTAGAATATAGAGACACATAACAAAGGTTAGTCAAAACCAAACCAATAATAAACTCTTAACATCTGACTGAAAACTGAGGCAGCCAGAGCAGGAGGGTGACAGTGGGGGAAGAAGACGCCTAATAGAATGTGATGGTGGATTGCTGGGGCACTGGTGGTGGGCCAGGTGCAAAAGTATAGACTTGTGGAGGTTTGAACTATAACCTCTAGATATAAAGATGTAAACCTACTTTATCTCAATAAAAATAATTTGCGGGGGGGAAAAAACAAACCTAATTTTCTTCTTCCCCATCTCCCCACCCACCAAGGGAAGAATAATCTCTAATAGTCTATAGGTCTGCCCATATTTACCATTTCAACCTTCCTTGTGTAGAGTCCCTCTGTTACATCTCTGGACTTCTCATTATAGACTTTGGGTCATGGAAGTTCTTCCTGAAATCTGGCAGGTGACTGAGCAGTATTTCTAGTTGCTAATATCAGGAAGTAGGCGAAGGGTAATCATTGTTGCTTGGTTTCTGTCCTCTCAGCTGAGGATCAATGGTGACTTTCCTTCTGGGGTTTCAGAAACTTTTGCCACTTTCTAATTTGTCTTTATTTTAAAATATGAACCTTGTGCTACAGCTGTCCTGGTTTCTTCCTTTTCTCTCTGAAACATTACCCTCTTCATAGTAGTTTTACGGGTTTGCCTCCTGCAAATCTGAGATGGAGATTAGGGTGCAGAGCGTCTTAGCAGGTGCAGAAGGGATAGAGAGGTAGCAGGATTAAGCAAAAGTTGAATGAAATGCAGCCCAGTGAAGTCCTCTGGCAACTCCACAGGAGTTCTGGGCAGGGATGAAACTTCAGACATCCCACTTTGGGGCAAAGAAACCAAGATTTTATATCTGCAGATGGGCTGCCCTTAGAGGATGCATAACTTTGAGGCCTTACTTTATTTTTTTTTTAATAGAGGCATGTTTCATTTATTTATTTGTTTGTTTGTTTTGTTTATACATGCACTGGGTACAGTCAGAAGCGTGGGAGGGTGAGAGAATTCACCAGAGCCAGAGCAGGGAGCAGAGCAGGCAGAAGGACCGAAGTACACTGCTGAGGGGAGCAGCAGGCGGCAGGAGAGGTCTGCGCGCCATGTGGGACCCTCCTCCAGTGGCCGGGGAGCAGCTGGGGATCGAACCGGCGCCGCAGAGGCTGCGGGCAGCTTCGCAACCCAGCGCTCAACCGCTGCGCCACCGGGGAGGCCCTTGAGGCCTTACTTTAAACAGGCTTAACAGCTGAACACCAACTTCCATCAACATTCCCAACAGCTGAGGGAATAGTAAATCCTTCTTTCCTGGGGGAGAATCTGAGTGGTGTAGCATAGTGTCTGCTTTAGCCAGTCAATGGGTAAAACAGACCAATACATGTCCTCTTGGGTTATAAGGAACTGAATTAACATAATATGGAATGCCACCCTTCATGAGATGATTAAACTGCTAGGGAAGAATGATCAACTTCTTGCCATCAATTAGAGTAAGGTAATAATTAGATGGTCTTTGATTAGAACCTGAATTTAGAGTACTTTGAGGAAAACATGTATTTGATGACAATTGGTAAAGAAACTCCAAAATAGCATTAGATAAATATAATCTGGTAGAAGCTGATTAAAACTAGGAGTTATTTGCTCTGAGAAAAAATAGTAAAATTAATTACAGAGACTTCTGGATTTGCACAGAGGCTTTATGTTATCTCAGTATTTTCCTACATATAATACAGGAGCCTGAATATAAAATGATCACAAACTCTATTTCTTATATATTTTTATTTATTATTTTCTTACATTGCTGTTCATTTTGATTTCTCCCTTCAGGTGTGCAGAAGGCAGGAATGGGCACTGTGCAGGTTCTCTGATCCCAAGCAGACCGGGTAAAGGAGGAGTCAGAGTCCTCAGTGGTTTTTTGCAGGTCTTTTATTGGGGTTCAGCGGGTACGTGGCAGGCAGGTGTGCTGGGGGGCTGGGAGGCCTCCCAGCCCCCAGCAAGTCTTCACTCTCTCTGGGCTCTCTGGTGTTCATTCTGCTGCTTCTCAGCTTCTCTTTCGGCTTCTACTTCGGCTTCTCCTGGCGTCCCCGTGACGCCGCCCTTAAAAGCAGTCTTAGCCCAGGTGTACCCACTCCAGGTGCCTGCCATCAGGCATGCATTCAGGATCACAGGGTTCCCTCATCTATCCTGATGGTGGGAGGGCAGAAAAGCCTGATATTTTTCGTTACCCTACAAGGTGTAATCCCCATAAATCTACCATTACCACATCACCTATGAACCGTCACCATGGTCCCTTGTGCTCTTCCCTCCCCTGTGCTGACCTCTCCCTTCCCTTCCTCTGCGGTAGGTCTCAGATCTATTATTTGCCTGCTAGTTTTGTCTTTTTTTCCCTCTGACCCTATGTTTGGTTCCCTTATATTCCTCCTGTAACTGAAACCTGGTGTTTTTCTCTTTCCTTCTGACTTATTTCACTGAGCATAATCCCTTCCAGCTCCATCCAATTTGCTGCAAATGGTGTGAGTTTATCTTTTTTGATTGCTGAGTAGTATTCCATTGTGTATATATACCACGTCTTCATCTAGTCATCTGTTTTGGAGCATTTAGGTTGTTTCCATATCTTAGTTATTGTAACAGTGCTGCAATACACATAGGAGTGCAGTATTCCTTTCAAATTAAAGTTTTTGTGAATGATCACTAACTTTAACTGCCTATGGAAGAGACTGTTATTTCATACAGTTGTGAAGTGAATCCTCCATTTATGTTCTGTCACCTTGTAGGACAGTTAGTCCACATGAATGGAAACTATGATTTGATTACTTGGTATGTGTCTTCAGAAACAATTAATGACTATTGATGGAAATAATTCAAAGCAGGTGTTACAAACTCAGTTGCCTGCAGAGATCAAGGAGTGGAATCGCAGCGCCTGTGAACTGGCACATGAACACTGGTTAGAGTAGCAGCCCCCTCCTCAGCATCAGCTCACTGCCTGCATGTTGGGTGGGGATTCTTACCCAGTGTCTCCCAATTGTTTGATTTTTTTCAACAGAAGCTGGAAATGCAGATCTCTATGTGAAATTTTTGAGATTTTTTTAAAAAGATTTATTTTTACTTATGCATACAAGAACTAGGGTGTAGGCCAGAGGTGTGGGGGTGGGGGCTTGTGAGGATTCACCAGAGACAGAGTGAGGAACAGAACAGGCAGACTGAATGAAATACACTGCTGAGGGGAGCAGCGGGTGAGACAGGAGAGGTCTGCTGCACCATGTGGGTCAGCTCCCTGGCCAGGGATGGAACTTGTGCTGCAGTGGCTGGTGATAGCTTGATAGTGCTGAGACTTAACCCCTTGTGCCACCAGGGAGGCCGCCAGGATTTTTTAATCTGAGAAACAGATTTAAACGTAAAATAAAAACAACATTGTGTGAACCAATAAATAAATATTGTAAGGTGAAATCAACCTAGGATTTGCCAGATTGTGATCTCTGATTAAGTCTTTCATCAGAATCCTTTGTGGGGATGTTAGTGAAATTCAATGTACAAATAAAATGAAGTTATAGTTTATTGCAACATCATTTCCTTCAAAAACTTTGTTATGTCTTTAAATTGGCCCCAAGATATCTTTGTACAAATAGATACCAAGAATGATATCTCGGGGCTCGCAGATCTCTGCTGCTGCCCGCTGCTCCCCTCAGCAGTGTACTTCTGTCCTTCTGCCTGCTCTGCTCCCCACTCTGGTTCTGGTGCTCTCACTCTCCCATGCTTCTGACTGTACACAGTGCTTGTATAAATAAATAAATAAATCTTAAAAAAAAAAAAAAAGAATGATATCTCGGGCCTCCCTGGTGGCCTAGGGGTTTTTGAAGCATCTCAGTGTTACCTCTGCGAAGGCCCACCATGATGGCCTGCGTTCGATCCCTAGCCAGGGAGTTAAGCCACAGGGTGTAGCAGACCTCTCCTACCTCGCCTGGTGCTCCCCTCAGCCCTGTTTTTCAGTACATCTGTCTGTTCTGTGTCCTCTGTCTCTGGTGAATCCTCTCAACCTCTCCCTACCTCCTTAGCACCTCTGGCCTGCACTCCAATTCTATGCAAAAATAAATTAAAATCTTAAAAAAAAAAAGAATGGTGTCTCTTCTTGGTCAATATCAAGAATTCACTAACATGCATTATTAGAATCATAATTATATATTCTTTTATATTTGACAATATTCCAGGTCAATAAAAAAGCAAAAACAAAACAACTTTCAGACTTTTGGACCAAAGGCCATTGTAGAACTTTTAGAGACCAAAAATCTAATGTCATTTACCCTCTGAAGTAACTAATAACATAGACACCACATGCTCTTTCATATTACTAGTATCTTGTCTCCCTTCTAGGAATAACACATCCCTTTTCTTGAAAATTACTCTCCTACTTCCCCATTCCAGTCATGAGTATATATCGGGAGCTGCTATGATTTCCTGCCCACTATTGACTGATTTCCTTACCTTGATTTCCTGCCCACTATTGACTGATTTGCTCCTGAATATCTGACCCAAGGCAGATGAGTCAGAGCTCTCTAAAAAGGGAAAGCAAGCTATCTCTGGGGTGGGAGGAGCTGATAGCAACCATGTGAAAGAAGCTGGTCTGCAGTCAGGGAGGAGGAAGCTCACTCACATGCAGAAAGAGGCAGAGTGGGTGATGGGAAGAAAGAGTGTCTCGGTTGCATTTGTGATACAACCCTGGTTGTTTCCAAGGTTTTTAAGCATCCTTGCTCTAAATGGATTAAAGAACTAGACATAAGACCTGATACCATAAAATATATTGAAGGAAATACAGGCAAAACACTGCATGACATGCACCTCAATAACATCTTTAAAGACACATCACCCAAAGCAGTGATAGTGAAGGCAAAGATAAACAGCTGGGACTACATCAAATTAAAGAGCTTCTGCATAGCAAAAGAGACAGTAACCAAAACAAAGAGACACCCTACTGATTGGGAGAAAATTTTTGCACACAACACTAATGATAAAGGACTGATCACAAAAATCTACAAAGAGCTGATGAGACTCAAAGAAAAGAAGGAAAATAATCCAGTCAAGAAATGGGCAGAAAAGCTAAAACAAAACTTCTCCAAAAAGGAAATGCAAATGGCCAACAGACATATGAAAAAATGTTCAACATCATGTGTAATCAGGGAAATGCAAATCAAAACTACAATGAGATACCATTTTAAACCAGTGAGAATGGCACATATTAAAAAAACTAGCAACAACAAATGTTGGCGAGGATGTGGAGAAAAAGGAACTCTCCTGCGCTGCTGGTGGGAGTGCAAACTGTTCCAACCACTATGGAGAGCTGTGTGGAGATTCCTCAATGTACTAAAAATGGAGCTTCCATATGATCCAGCAATCCCACTCCTAGGTATTTACCCAAAGGACACAAAAACATTAATTCAAAAGGGCAACTGCACCCCTATGATTATAGCAGCACTATTTACATTAGGTAAGCTATGGAAACAACCCAAATGCCCCAAAATAGATGACTGGATCAAGAAGATGTGGTACATATACACAATGGAATATTACTCAGCATTCAAAAAAAGATAAACACATGCCATTTGCAACAACATGGATGGAGCTGGAAGGGATCATGCTCAGCGAAATAAGCCAGAAAGAAAAAGAAAAATACCAGATGGTTTCACTCGTAGCAGGAATTTAGAAAACCCAAATAAGGGATCAGGAAAAAGACTAATATAATAAGGTAAAAATCAAAATCAACAGGCAATTATAAACCAGAGATACACTATGGGGTTGGAGGGGAGAAAGGAGTAGGATCAAAAAAAGGGGGATGGGAATTTTATAGGCACGATAACCAAGATGAAAATGCATACATTGTACAAAAATGAAAAATGGGGCCTCCCCGGTGGTGCAGCAGTTGAGCGCTGGGTTGCAAAGCTTCCCGCAGCCTCTGCAGCGCCGCTTCAATCCCCGGCCACAGGGCGAGGGTCCCACATGGCGCGCAGACCTCTCCTGCCGCCCGCTGCTCCCCTCAGCAGTGTACTTCGGTCCTTCTGCCTGCTCTGCTCCCCGCTCTGGCTCTGGTGAATTCTCTCACCCTCCCGCGCTTCTGACTGTACCCAGTGCTTGTATAAATAAATAAATAAATCTTTAAAAAAAAAAAAAAACATTTAAAAAAAATGAAAAATGATGTAAAAAATACATAAAATAAACTTTAAAAAAAAAAGCATCCTTGCACTACCTTCAAGAATGACTGTTCATGAAAAGATACTCAACATTACTAGTCATTAGGAAAATACAAACCAAGCCACAATGAAACACTACCTCAGAACACTAAATGGTTATAATAAAAAAGATGGACACTAATGAGTACAGGTGAGGATGTGGCGACATTGGAAACACTCGTTGCTGGTGGAATTGTAGAATGATGCAGGCACTTTGGAAAACAGTTTGGGAGGTCCTCAAAGAGTTGAAAAGTAGAGTTACTGTATAACCCAACAATTGGACTCCTACTTATATATCTAAGAGAATTGGAAACATCTATCAACACAAAACATGTACATTAGTGTTCACAGTAGCATTGTTCTTTTTTTTTTTAAGATTTATTTATTTATTTATTTATTTATTTATTTATTTATTTATTTATACAAGCACTGGGTACAGTCAGAAGCGTGGGAGGGTGAGAGAATTCACCAGAGCCAGAGCGGGGAGCAGAGCAGGCAGAAGGACCGAAGTACACTGCTGAGGGGAGCAGCGGGTGGCAGGAGAGGTCTGCGCGCCATGTGGGACCCTCCTCCGGTGGCAGGGAAGTAGCCAGGGATCGAACCGGCGCTGCAGAGGCTGCGGGCAGCTTCACAACCCAGCGCTCAACCGCTGCGCCACCAGGGGAGGCCCAGCATTGTTCTTAATAGCCAAAAAGTAGAAATAATGCAAATATTTATCAGTTGATGAATGGACGAGTAAAATATGGTAAATTCATACAATGGACTAGTATTTAATCTTAAAAGAAATGAAATGCTAAGGGCCTCCCCAGTGGCGCAGCGTTTGAGCACTGGGTTATGAAGCTGCCCGCAGCCTCTGCAGCGCCGGTTCGATCCCCGGCTGCTCCCCGGCCACCGGAGGAGGGTCCCACATGGCGCGCAGACCTCTCCTGCCGCCCGCTGCTCCCCTCAGCAGTGTACTTCGGTCCTTCTGCCTGCTCTGCTCCCCGCTCTGGCTCTGGTGAATCCTCTCATCCTCCTGTGCTTCTGACTGTACCCAGTGCTTGTATAAATAAATAAATAAATAAATAAATAAATCTTTAAAAAAAAAAAATGAAATGCTGAAACATGGGATAATATATATATTATCAATAAATTTGAAATCCTTGTGCTAAATGAAAGGAACCAATCACAGAAGATCACGTATCATGTGATTGCATTTATATGAAATGTCCCAAATAGCCAAAGCCATAGAGAAAGAGCCCAAAAGAAGATTAGTGGTGGCCAGAGGCAGGAAGAAGAGAAAACAGGAGGATGAAAATTAATGGTATGGGGTTTCTTTGGGGTGGAAAATATTCTAAATAAGTTTGGTGGTAATGGCTCCATAACTCGATGAATATAATACAAACCACTGAACTATATGCTTTAAAAGGATGAATTTTATGTTATGTGAATTATACCTCAATAAAGCTATTATGAAAACAATTAGGTGTATTTGCTTCACCTAACTGTGTTTTTCAGACAATGTCATTATTTCTTTTAATCATTCTATTTAGTCAGAAACATAATAACTAGAGAGAATCAACAATTAATATAATAACAATCAGCAGTTACAACATTTATCATGTAGAATGGAGAAGGTGGTAGACAAAAGGCTAGGGAAATAAGAGGTTTAAATCAAATACATAAAAGATTTAAAAGGTTCAAACAAAGGCCCTGTCCTGAGCATGGTCTGGTTCTAGAAGGAAATGCTATATTAGGGCCACCTTGTCCAGCTCTGCAGGTGGTTCATTGCAAAAGGTCATGGAGCCAAATGGGCAAACAGGGGTTCAGATTAGACTTTTCTCTGCCTCCAAAGTCACAAGCACTGGTGCACCACAGGGTGATATACCCAGAGAGGTCACATTTTTCTCATCTTCACAAAGTTAACTTGTAGCCTAGTTAGATAGTTATATAGCCCTTGATAAAGAAAATAATTAAGCAAGAGACAAGCAGTGACAGACACCAAAGTAGAGGGAGTCACCAATGAGGGCAGCACCTGAAAAAAAGTGACACTGGAATTGGGCTTTGAAGACAGGGTCTGATTTGGACATGTAAATAGATACAGGGGGAGGGAGGGAACCTTTCAAGTGTCGAGAGCGATAATATAATCTATGATGAGGAAGCTGAAAGTCAGAGGGGAAGATGTAGAAAAAAGCATGTCATCCAGTTCATCCACTTAGTAAATGTTTACTGAGCAACCCCTGGGGGCCAGGCCCTAAGCTAATGGCTGGGATGACAACATCACAAAATAACACTGACCAATAGGATCAAAAATCTAATAGGGAAGGAGAACCAACAGTCACACCACAGGGAGATAAATGCTGATGATGGAATGCTTAAAAGCTTCTGTGTTCTCTGTAAACAGAGAAAAAGTGATTTATGTAGGTAGTATTTTTCATTCTCCAGATGATCAGGAATTAATCCTGGTATGTACACCAAGAATCAAATGACTGCAAGTGTTTCCTATGTAAATAAAACAGATTAGGAAATTCTCTACTTAGATATCTTAACCATGTTAGACCTGGAAAATTGGTTTTCGCATTCATTATGATTATTTAATTGTACCCAAGTTGTTATCTCAGATCTAACTGGATATGAAAACACTGTGTAAATTGCATATACCATGCTTCATTTTTGCAGTCAAATGCTCTATATCCTCCCCCACCACCATGCTTCATTTTTGTATCCTCAAAGTAAAATGTCATAGAATTTCTTCTCATTATCCAATGGAGACAAGAAAACACAGTTAATTTTATACTCAGTTGGTACAGCGCAGACATAGGACACTCAAATTCATTCTTGGAGACTCATCAGTCATTTAGTGATGAGGATAAATTAATGGAACTTCCATACAATTTAATGTGGAGATGTGTGGAGAGGTGGACACTCAGAGGTGGAGATCTACAAGTCCATTATAATTCTTTTCCAGAAAAGTTGCTTTATAACATTAGATATTAATTTAATGGCTTCAGGATTTAAATCAACGAAGTACTTATGGGACCCAGTTCAAAATATTGAATCCCACCCACACTATAAATGAGCAAATAAAGAATAGTTGTAAAGGTCAAAAAGTTCTTCTAAACCAATTTTATCCAACTCCAGGTTGTATCTTTCATCTCCAAGTCTTATCTACAGGTGAACAAGAAGCTTTCAATTGAATTTAACGTACCAGCTTCATACTATTATAAGGGTAATAATATCACAGAGAATGGAGCTAATCTGAATATATGGCTGTGTTGAGTAGTTAGCACAAAGCTGGACACACTAATATTATTTTGTTCTCCTCTCATGGAAAATGAGAGAGGCTAAAATGAAAGGACCTGAAATTGCCAGAAACAAGGACCACATGGTGATCATAAGAACAGAAGAAATCAGCTCTCTTTTTTCCTCCAGAGATTATAAACCAATGAAACCTAACTGTCATCTGTAATAAACTCAGGGTTGTTTGATGAAAGGTAGATTATTGAGTCAGTCTTTCTTTTATAAGAATGCACTCTCTGGGGTTCTTTTTTAAGCTTTTTATTGTGGTGAAATATGTATAGTATAAAGTTTGCCATTGTAACCATTTTTAATTGTATAACTCAGTGGCATCAATGACATTCACAAAGTTGTACCGCCAGCACTATTTCCAAAAATTTTTATTATCCTAAACAGAAACTCCATGCCCATTCAATAATAATTTCTCATTCCCTTTTGATCCCACACTTGGTAACCTCTAATCTACTTTCTCTTTCTATGAATTTGCCTAGTCTAGATATTTCATATAAGTGAATACAATATTTTTAATCTTTTTTTTAAGAGGCATGTATTTTTTTATTTTTATTTATTTGTTTGTTTGTTTGTTTATTTATACAAGCACTGGGTACAGTCAGAAGCGCGGGAGGGTGAGAGAATTCACCAGAGCCAGAGTGGGGAGCAGAGCAGGCAGAAGGACCGAAGTACACTGCTGAGGAGAGCAGCGGGCGGCAGGAGAGGTCTGCGCGCCATGTGGGACCCTCCTCTGGTGGCCGGGGAGCAGCCGGGGATCGAACCGGTGCCGCAGAGGCTGCGGGCAGCTTCACAACCCAGCGCTCAACCGCTGCGCCACCGGAGAGGCCCAATACAATATTTTTCCTTATATGTCTGACTTATTTTACTTAGTATAATGTTTTTAAGATTCACTTACGTTGTAGCATGTATGAGAACCTCCTGTTGTGGCAGAATAATATTCCATTATATGTATCTAGTATATTTTGTTGATCCATTTGTTGTTGGACTCTTGGATTGTTTCTGCCTTTAGACTGTTGTAAATATTGTTTCTAAGAACACTGGCACACAAGAATCTGTGGCACACAAGAATCTGTTTTCGATTCTTTTGGATGTAGAATTCAATTCCTAGGAGTGGACTTTATGGGCCGTATGACAATTCCATGTTTAACTTTTTGAAGAACCACCAAAGTGTTTTCCACAATGGCTACATGATTTTATATTCCCTCCCACAAAAGACAAGTGCTCCAATATCTCCCATATCTTCACCAGCGTGGCTTTTCATCTAACTGACATTTATTCTTTTCAGGATTTTGAGAATATTGGAGAGCTTGCCTTCTACCCAATATTCATATGTATTGAAAATAAAATTATATGACTAGATTAAATCAAAATAACTGTCTCAAGAGTTAGAAGCTTCTAGGAGAGGGAGAAACAAGAATACCTTCCTCTCCTCTCTATTTTTCATCTTCTGAAAAGACAGCACATGGGATGAAATAGAGAAATTTCTGAAATACATTCGAGCCTTAGAAATAGTTGTAAGAAATTACTTTCCTTCAGAGAAGTAGGAAGTTGTTTTCCTTTTTTAATCCTCAAACCTTGACTAAACCCGCAAAGAACACATAAACCAAGAAATGTTTATCATGATCGAAAGTTTGTAGATGAGGGCCTCTCAGGTGGCGCAGCGGTTGAGCGCTGGGCTGTGAGGCTGCCCGCAGCCTCTGCAGCGCCGGTTCGATCCCCGGCCGCCAGCAAGGGTCCCACATGGTGCGAGAGACCTCTCCTGATGCGCCCGCTGCTCCCCTCAGCAGTGTACTTCGTCAGTCTGCCTGTTCTTTTCCCTGCTCTGGCTCTGGTGAATTCTCTCACTCTCCTGCGCTGACTGTACCCAGTGCTTGTATAAATAAATAAATAAATCTTTAAAAAAAAAAAAAAGTTTGTAGATGAAATATTGTGAAAAGACAGAGCAGGACAAAAAACATCCTAATGGCCATGATTTTCAAAATTCCAAGTTTATAATCTGAAGTTTAAACAGTGACACAAAACCAGTCACAGACATGAAAATAAAATATGTGAAATTTGAGATCTATAATCAGGTAAAATTGTAATTAGAATGTGGAAGAGATTGTTTTTCTTTCTTAAAATTCTAGTTTGAAACCTGAGCTTTCCTGGGAGGGTAAAGTGACTTGAGTTTCATAGTGCTATGGTGTGAAGTCTAGAGTTTTGCTTTTTTATTGTTCAATACTGAACAAACAAAACATGAAACAATCAGTTTTGATTAGGTGGGGTAAATAGTTAGGCCTGGAAACATTTTGTTATAGGCCAGTTTCACAAAAAGGAAATAAGTTGTTGCCTTGATAATTTCATCAGTGCTAATTATATTTCTTCTTATGCCTCTAAATAGTATTTTACTGTCAAGTTGTTGTTTTTCTTTTGATTTGATTTGTTCCTTCTTTCTGAGATAGAACATTCTGAAATAATCATTGATATATTAGAATTTTGTTTGACAACCTGGAAACACCATGGAGCAAAATGAGAAACCATGCACTGTTTAGTTTGCTAGGAGTTTTTAGCTTATGTACTGTTTGAATAACTTACCTCCTGCATTAATTTAAAAGAATAATGCACTTTGCTAATGATGAATTGTCAGGATTAAGTGACAATCTGAGCTAGTTTTGTGTTTGTTTTCATTTTCCTATGGGTTTTTGGAAGAATTGTTCTGGCAAGATGTCCTGGCAAGGAAAACAAATTTATCAAGAAGCCTGGAGCTTGCTTTGCATTATAACCAGAGCCACTGCAAAATATGTTTGTTCACTAAAAAAACCTGTTTTACAAGTGGATTTTCCTTGTGTTTTGGAGAAACCTTTTGTGCCAAATGAATCAGCAAAAAAACATTTTCTAGATCCTGTTGGAATCACAAAGTGGAGTCACTAATAATATTTCAAAATTACATTTTGTAAGAAAATTCTTTGTGCAGTAAAACTGGTGAATATATGTTAAATACATTTATACTGGGCCTCCCCTGGTGGCACAGGTGGTTGAGCACAGCGCTGTGAAGTTGTCTGCAGCCTCTGCAGTGCCGGTTCCATCCCGGCCGGCTGGTGAGGGTCCCACATGGCACTGCAGACCTCTCCTGTTGCGCCCGCAGTGTATTTCATCAGCCTGCCTGTTCTACACCCCACTCTGTCTCTGGTGAATCCTCTCAACCTCCCATGCATCTGGTCTGAACCCCAGTTCTTGTATAAAATAAATAAATAAATCTTAAAAAAAATACATTTATACTTTTCATTTATTTAAGCAAACCACTGTGCTATACAAACCATTGGTCTTATGAACCAGGCTAGAACACAACTTTTCAAAAATGTATTTTAAAGCCTGAGAAAATCACACACAACCACTACCCAACTTACTTCTTTCTGTCTGTAAAATGAGTAGCTTCATTAATAGCTAGATGTTTCTAACAAATTCTACTGTTTTATATTCATTCTAAATGGTTAGTTTTAAAATTTTCCAAAAGTACTTTTAGAAATAATTCAAATGTTCTGGGTATATTGGACTGGGGATGTTTTATGGTTTAGCTCACAAACCCAAGGTTACTCTGATCTTGACCGGAACCACCAGGTTTGCCCTAGCAGTTTTAATATTCAATCCACAAATGTGCTAGGTGCTGTATTAGAAGAAAGGAGAGAGATGGTAGGAATAGTCCCCGCTGAAAGTCCAAAATAACCTCTCATAATACATTGCTTAAAACAGAATCTCTCCATTTTGGCAATGATCGACTAGGTTAATACTATGTAAAAACAGACATTCTGATGCTAGATAAATTTCCCAATACCCATTTAGAATATGCAGGTAGAGAAGGGCCACATTGTTTTTAAAACAAACAAGCAAGCAACCTGTGGGATTATCATGGGAATCTCAGTAAACAACCCACAGAAAGCAGTGCTAGGCAGCACTTAAAAAGTAGATAATAATAACTAGTTGAGTGGAAGTCCAGTGTTTTATAGGTTGTATCGGTTAGCTATTGCTGTATAACCTTCCAAAACTTCAGTGGGTTGAAATGATGACCATTTATTATTGCTTGAAAGTCTATTAATCATCTGGATGGTTCTTCTGGTCATGACTGGACTCACTTAGATATTTGCAATCAGCTGTGGTGCATTTATAGGCAGCTGTTCTCATTTTCAACTGGGTACTTTCATAGGTTTGAGGGTCATCATTATGCTGGCCTAAGCTAGACCTGGTGGAAATGAATCAGTTTTGCTCGATGCAGGCTCTCATTTGTCAGCAGATTAGCCTGGGTTTGTTCGTATAGCAGTCAGAGGGTTCCATGAGATAAACCAAAAGCAGGCAAAGCCCCTCAAGACTTAAGCTTGAAACTGGTGCATTATCACTTTCACCACATTCTGTTGTTCAGAGCAGGTCACATGGTCAATCATATTCACAGAGTTGGGGAGACAGTCTCTGCTTCATCATGAGAGGAGCTATAACATCACACAACTAACTGCATGCATATCGGGAAGGGTGGCCAACTGGAACCAGTTGTGCAATCAGAGTATAATGTAGGTCCACAATTACTGTGAGAGAATATGTGAAAGTAAGGGAATCCACTTATAAGCAACTGAATAATGATGTTTATATTGGAGTTTCATTTCCTTAAATTTTGGAAGTTCGGGTTCTTTGATAGTTTTGGTGTCGTGCAGTGGCAACTGTGGCTAATAGGCAACAAATTGTGTGTGTGTGTGTCTATATATGCCTATGTGTGTGTGTATATATATATATATTCCATATATACCATTTCTTCCATTTTATATATATCCCGTTATATATATACATACACCACACACGTACACACACACACATACATATTCCTTTTCCCCCCATATAAACTAATGGTAATATCATCCTCAGACCCAAAAAATAACCTGCCAAATAGTACCAAATAGGAACTTTGTACTTTCAGATAGCAGGAAAGCCTGTACATATATTGGAAGAATATGGCATAGCTCACAGAATCTAAGGATGAGCTTCAGCAATGAAGGGAATCATGGACCACCCCACAAAAAGTAGCTCATTCAGGATACAGCCATTACAAATAGAGTTTCATTGAGAGAGAGTCCAACTGGCCTCCAAGTTAAGCGCCCCAAACTTGGCCGAAAGAGGGACAGACATCTAGACTCTAAAGTTTCAACAAGACTGCAAACAAAGGGGCTGGAAAGTGCTCCAGAGAAAAATGTATCCATTACCAGACAAAGGAATTCAGGACAAGCAAATACAACAATGTCCTACTTAACATTAAAATAGCTTAACCCTACAAAAGAAAATGCAGTAGTGATTTGGACTTGAAGGAGCCAACTATCATTTCCGTCCTTACCACATCAACCAGTGAGTAAATACTGGAAAGCACCCAGAGGCAAAGACTGCAGGATATATGCAGTGCAGGAAGGTAAATTAGAAATAGCATTCCTATCCATTCAATGGCAAGTGACAACTTACTTCTATAATTTAATTCTTTGCCCTGGTCTGATCAAAGATTAGTCTACACAGAGCAGCCATTGACCTGTTTCAAACATGAGAAATATAAAGCCAAAGAGAGATTTATTTCATAGGAACAAATATTTTTTATAATTTAAGAATGCTTCTGGATGCTGGTGACTTTATCTCTAGAACAGTTATTGTCACTGAGCAAGAAGTCCCAGAGTAATAGCTCCAGGATAGATCCAGAAACAGTGGTGTCTACTCCAGAGCTACAAGATGGCTGCCACAGCTCCCAACATTATGTCTTCACATGATAGCAATTCTAGCAGAAAGGAGAGGACACAAAAGCTTTTGCCTCACTTTCCTTTCAGCCCAACCCCCTTCAGTGTTATTCTTCAATATCCTTCTATCTTACTGGCTAGAACATAACCATCCTTAAACCAGTCATAACAGAAGGGAAATGAAATTGCCAGAGTGGACTTAAGTCAATTTTAGCTCAATCTCTTAGGTTGGGTACATTGCCACCGGTGTCTGATGTTTATTGTGCCTTCATATTTTCTTGGTCTCATCTCTAATTCCAGTCCCAGATGGATCAGGGCTGGCTTTATGAGCCATGGACAGGGCACCTTGTTTAGAAAGGCCCTGTACATAGTTTAATGCTCTTCTGTCACTGCCTTAAAAGTCTCAATTTTTATTTTATTTTTATTTTTTTTAAAGATTTATTTTTATTTATTTATACAAGCACTGGGTACAGTCAGAAGCGCGGGAGGGTGAGAGAATTCACCAGAGCCAGAGCGGGGAGCAGAGCAGGCAGAAGGACCTAAGTACCTGCTGAGGGGGGCAGCGGGCGGCAGGAGCGGTCTGCGTGCCATGTGGGACCCTCCTCCGGTGGCCGGGGAGCAGCCAGGGATTGAACCGGTGCTGTAGAGGCCGCAGGCAGCTTCGCAACCCAGTGCTCAACCGCTGCGCCACCGGGGAGGCCCAAAAGTCTCAATTTTTAAACAGATTCCAACCTTTTCATTTTGTACTAGGTCCAGCAAATTAGTTAGGCAGGCCTTGCTAGGTGGGCAATTAACCTTTTCTCATAACCTTTTCTTTGAAGCACATGCCCTTACTTGCTCTCCTAGGTTCATCTAAAATCACAGGTACTGGGCCTCCCCGGTGGCGCAGGGGTTGAGCGCTGGGCTGCGAAGCTGCCCACAGCCTCTGCAGCACCGGTTCGATCCCTGGCCTCTGGTGAGGGTCCCACATGGTGCGAGAGACCTCTCCTGGTGCCCGCTGCTCCCCTCAGCAGTGTATTTCGTCAGTCTGCCTGTTCTGTTCTCCACTCTGGTTCTGGTGAATTCTCTCACCCTCCCATGCTTCTGAGTGTACCCAGTGCTTGTATAAATGAATAAATAAATCTTAAAAAAAAAAGTCTTTAAAAAATAAAAAATAAATAAAATCACAGGTACCAGGGGATACGCTCAGTCAGCTAATGAACATGGATAGCTTAGAGGGGTTGTAGGATAACATCCACAACTTCTTTTTTTTTTAAGTTTTTTTTTCTTTTTAATTTTTTTTTTTTTTAAGATTTGTTTTATTTTTACACATACAAGAGCTGGGGTATAGGCCAGAGGTGTGGGGGGCGGGGGTTGAGAGGATTCACCAGAGACAGAGTTGGGAACAGAACAGGTGGATTGACTGAAATACACTGCTGAGGGGAGCAGCGGGGGAGTCAGGAGAGGTCTGCTGCGCCATGTGGGTTTCTCCCTGGCCGGGGATTAAACTTGTGCTTGCAGTGGCTGTGGTTAGCTTCATAGGTTGCGTCTTAATCCCTTGCGCCACCAGGGAGGCCCCATCCACAACTTTTGACCAGTGCAGGAAAGGAATCAATAGAAACACACCTTCATCCCCTAGTCCAGGGACATTCTACACTCTTCTTAGAAGATCCTGATGGAATCCAGCTACATCACCCACAGCAGTTGTAAGGCTCAGGCCAGGGCAGAGATGGGATTCAGGGGGTGGGGGCTTGAAACCGCTGCCACCTGGATGCCGGGAGCCAGCTCTGCCTGGTTTGCATGGGCCCTGATAAGCAGCATTGAAAGAACAACCAGTTCTGAGAGAAAAAAACTTTTTGAAAAGCAACTTAGACTCTGCATTCTCCACCTCCCTCCAAGGCCAGACCCCGCCCTATAAAAGCTTGCCCTTATCCCCCAAGGGGTGCAACTTCTCCAACCCCCACGGGGTCAGCGAACCTCGCACCGCACCGTGAGCGCAATAAATTTCCTGCCTATGAGAAACTTAGCCTGGCTCTCCTTTACTTTACCGCGCCAATCCTTTCTGCAGTGACCTTGATAATACCCTTCTATTGACTTTTCTCCCTTCTCTGTCCCACTCTGTTCAGTCCCTCATTCCTGATCTCTGGCATCATCTTCCAAGTAAACACTGCAAACTAGTGTGTCTCAGACTTTGCCTTCAGGAGAACCCAAACTCAAATGCCATCTAAATAAAATCAAGGTTTCCTGCCAAGAAGCAGGGTGTATGGCTGCGTGTTAGTTAAGCAATACTAACAGTGTCAGCCATAGTGCTCATAGGGTAAGAGGAACTGTGGAGACTTTGTATCCCTGACTTTCAAAAAAAGAAATCCAACATTTGTTGCGTACCCCTACTGTGTGCCAGATACTATGCTATTTTAAAATACGTCCTTTCAAAAAATAAAATAAAATATGTCCTTTTGCTTCATCAAGTACAACAGTCTCATGCAATAATTACCATTGTCCCCATGGTACAGATGAGAAACCAAGGATCAGAGAACTTGAGTGATTTCCCCAAGGCCAGTATGTGGAGGGCCTGAAATTCAAATACGAGTTCTCTAGGTATTCTTCCCACAGTGCCACCTACTCAAAGAAAGGCCATTTGACTTATAGGACAACTAGCTGGCCCTGTGGGGAGGTGGGAACAGCCCTGCTCTGAACTTTGGTACTACATAAAATATAAAGCACTTCCTGAAGAACAGCAAGTGGAAGGTATGCCAGCAAAGGGGCAGGCTTTCCTTAGTTCTTGGTTCTTGTATAAAAATGTTCACAGCAGGGTTTTAGGAACAGAGGACCATGCCAGCACATTGCTCATGCATTTTCTTTAAACCAGTAGCAACCTGGCAGCCCTATTTTCCAAACCTGGCTAGACAGATGATTCTATTTTGCTTTGTGACTTTCAAGGGAGTGAGTATCTTGCCTCTTCACAGAATCAGTGCTGTGTAGCAGACTACATTTGTAGAGTGCTCTGGATAATGAGGTCAGACAAACATTTGAAGAGACAGATCACAGACTACAGGGACACCACTGTCTTTTCAGGGCAAGCTGGAAAAAGAAATTGGATGCTGGATGAGACATCGTCTGTGGTACCAACTGAACTGCTAAAGCGTGCCAACACCTGGCTAGCAGTCAGTGAAGAAAGAACTGTAACGTTATTATTCTTGAAGGTTGTATTTTTAGTCTGCAACTTATAAGGTATGACCCTCTCCTATGGAGCAACACAGAATGGAAATTTGCTTAGTACCATGTTGCTACCACAAGATAAAAATTGGAGTAAGTGAAAATTTATAAATGGTGTATGTGACTTCAAGAGAATTTTCCAGTAGAGACCTTCAGATTTGTTTTAACTTTAATCATGTACTCAAATTACCTCTATTCTTAATATAAATTAAAATTTGATGTCTATACCTTTTCCTGGTTTTCTTTTATCAATTTCTCTGAGGTCTTTTTTCTCCTGACTGCCATCTAACATCATTAAAATCATCAAAGTGTTGGTCTCTAACCTTTATAGATTGGGTCCCCTTCCCCCACCCCAATGAAAACACTTGTGCATTAATCTTCAATGTATATTTACATGCTTAGAAATTATATCCTTGTATTTCATAATTAATATTTTATGTATGGGTTCCCCTGGTGGTGCAAGGGGTTAAGATACAACCTATGAAGCTATTCATAGCCACTGCAGCACGAGTTCGATCCCCTGCCAGGGAGATACACACATGGCACAGCAGACCTCCCCCAGCTGCTCCCCACAGCAGTATATTTATTTCAGTCAATCCCCCTGTTCTGTTCGCCACTCTGTCTCTGGTGAATCCTCTCTTCCTCCCACACCCCTGGCCTGTACCCCAGTTTTTGCATGCATAAATAAATAAATCTCAAAAAAATATTTTATGTACAATATGAAACAGGTCAGAATTAAATCTTAAAGGATAATATAAAGATTAAGTTAACTTTAAAATACTTTAAAATTATATTTTATTTAATAACACTATAACAACATTGCTTTTGCTAATGAAAGCAATATGATTAAATATACATATTTCTTCTTTAAAAGATATGATTTGTGATTCTGTGACACCACAGTTCAAAATTTTTATCTAGTTCAGTTTATTATAATATTTGTCTTAATCTTTTTAAAATTCAGATATAATTCATACACTATAAAATTAACCTTTTAAAGTACACAACTCTGTGGGGTTTTGTATATTGACAGAGTTGTGCAACCATCACAACTATTTGATTTTATAATATTTTCATCTATTCCAGAAGAAACCTTATACTCATTAGCAGTCACTCCTTAGTGCCCCCTCCCCTTGCTCTGGCAATAGCTAATCTGTTGCTGTCTCTGTGAATTGCATGTCTGGACACATCGCATAAATGGGATCATACAGTTGTGGCTTTTTATATCTGATGATGCTTTCAAGGTTCATTCATGTTTGCATTCTATTATACAGTTATACCACCTTTTCTGTATCTCTTCATCAGTTCTTTCTACCTTTGGGGGTCCTTTCTACTTTTTGGCTGTTATGAATGATGTTGCTTTGAACACTCATGCATAAGCTTTTGTAGGGGCATTTGTTTTCACTTGTGGGGGAGGTCTATACCTAAGAGTGGAATTGCTGGATCACATGCTATCTCTTTGTTTAATCATTTGGAAAAATGCCAGACTGATTTCCAAAGTGGCCCCAATTTATAATCCCCTCAACAGTGTTATGCGGATTCTATATTCTCCACAATGTCACCAGCACTTATTATTTTCCATTATTAATTTTAGCCATCTTGGTGGGTGCAAGGGCTACTTCACCGTAGTTTTGATTTACATTTCCCTATAAACTAATGATGTTAAATATCTTTTTGTGTGCCTGTTGTTCATTTATATATCTTTTTTAGAGAACTATCCATGCAAAACCCTTGTCTACTTTTAAATTGTCTACTTTTAAATACTTGCTTATTGTTTTATTTATGTTAAATAAGTATTCATCATATAATTTACACAATAAACCCATATCAGACATATTATTTACAAATATTTTTTCACAGCCAGTAGGTTATCTTTTCACTTTCTTGATAGTAACCTTTGAAGTACAAAGTTTTGTATATTGATGAAGTCAGCTTATCTATTTTTTTTTCTTTAGTTGTTTGTGCTTTTGGTGTCATATCTATAAAACCATTGCATAATCCAAGGTCATGGAGCTTTAATCCTATGTTTCATAGTTCTCTTGCATTTAGAACTTTGATCCATTTTAGTTAATTTTTGTATGTACATGGCACGTGATGGAGATTCAGCTTTATTATTTGAATGTCAATAGCCAGTTGTCATAACACATTTGTTGAAAATACTTTTCTTTCCTTATTGAACTCTCATGGTATCCTTTTTCAACAACCAACTGATCACAAATGCGTGGGGTTTATTTTTGGAATCAGCTCGATTCCATTGACATAGATATCGCAATGTTTGTTTTTGTTTGTTTTTAGATAACATTATTTTATTAACATAATGTTGGTTTACAGCAATGTATACAATTGAGGGAAATAGGTTTATGGTTCTACAGAAATATGCTACCACACTCACCAACAAAGCATCTATAATCCTCCAGCATAAAACACTGGACCCCCTGCCCCTAAGTACTCCCCCTTCTTAGACCCTCAATTTTGCAGTCAAATTTTTAGGATTTCTTTTGGTTTACTTTCATCTATTTTGTTTTATTTCTTTATATTCCATATATCAGAGAAATAATCCCATATTTGTCTTTCTCCTTCTGATTTGTTTCACTTAGCACAATCCCCTCCAGTTCCATCCCTATTGTCACAAATGACAGGAATTCATCCCTTTTTTATAGTTGAGTAGATTTCCTTTGTGTTATATACCACATCTTCTTTATCCGCTCATCTGCATTTGGGTACTTAGGTTGTTTCTGTAACCTGGCTATTGTAAATAGTGCTGTAATGAACACATATCCCTTTGAATTAGTGTTTTTGCATTCTTTGGAAAATACCGAGACATGCAATTGCTCAATCATATGGTATAACTATTTTTAATTTTTGAGGAGCATCTATGCTATTTTTCCATAGGCTATGGACTAATCACTAACAGTGAATGAGGGTTCCTCTTTCTCTACGTCCTCCCCAACATTTGTTGTTTCTGGTCACTTTTTCAATATGCAGCATTCTCACAGGTGGTATCTCATTGTGGTTTTGATTTGCATTTCCCTTATGATAAGTGCTGTTGAACATTTTTTTCATGTGACTGTTGGCCATCTGTATATCTTCTTTGGAGAACTGTCTATTTATCTTTTTTTGCCCATTTTTTTTTACTGGATTATTTGTTTTCTTTTTGTTGCACAATATGAAGTCTTTGTATATCCTTGGCTAGCAGCCCCTTGTCAGATATCTAATGTGCAGATATTTCCTCCCATTCAGTAGAATGTCTTTCAGCTTATCTTTTTTTTTTTCTTTTCAAGTTGTAGGAGTTCATTTTGAATAACCTACAATTAAAAAGGAATTCATGATAAAAATAAAAGACAAAGAGGACAAATGTATGAAATGCACTGCATACATACTAAACTAACAATGCCTCTAAATTAATTATTATAGAAAAAATCTTCACATTAAAATTCTGCTTTTTATATTTTCCCTTTTTTAAAAAGATTTATTTATTTTTGCATACAAGAACAGGGGTACAGACCAGAGATGGGGGGGAGATAAGAGGATTCACCAGAGACAGAGTCTGGAACAGAACAGACAGATTGACTGAAATTCACTGCTGAGGGGAGCAGCCCATGAGTCAGGAGAGGTCTACTGTGCCATGTGGGTAGCTCCCTGGCCAGGGATTGAACTCGTGCTGCAGTGGCTGTGGGTAGCATCATAGGTTGTGTCTTAACCCCTTGCACCACCAGGGAGGCCCTATATTTTCCCATTTTTATACCATTGCAAAAGAAAAAATAAAAATCCTAAAATCTTGATCATTTTTCCCTTTTTGGATCAAATATTGGTTTTCTCTAAACTTGTTGACTGATAGAACTTTTTATATAATAAAATCTTTCAAATGAAAGATT
Source organism: Talpa europaea (assembly GCF_964194135.1). Taxonomy (NCBI): domain Eukaryota; kingdom Metazoa; phylum Chordata; class Mammalia; order Eulipotyphla; family Talpidae; genus Talpa; species Talpa europaea. The sequence continues at coordinate 59,991,657 of NC_140077.1, forward strand.
GGGGTTTAAAGACAGTACTAGTTCCAGATCTTGTTCACACACTTCTTAGGTTGCCAGTCTCATATTTCTGCCCATCTTTCTTACCCTTGACTAGTGAATTGGGGCTCAGCATCATGTACTAACTGGAACATTGTATGCTCATGCCCAAGAGGTCAGCCAAGTAACCTAGTTATTGTTGATAACATTTGTTATCATAAATATTTCCATTTATTTCCTGGAGGATAAGGATTCTTCACATCTTTGCTACAGTTGATGATTATATCCTCAGGCATGACCCCCCTCGTGGAGTGGTTTCCACAGCTATGGAAAAGCCCAGAGAGTTCTCTTTTGAAGTTGGCAGTCCTCTTTCTGCAGTTGTCCAGAGTAGAAGCCTTATTCTTTCAGTAATTTTTCATTCTTCTCTTTGATTTTCTGTTTGTCCTCCTTGCTCATCTGTTTTCAATCTGGTTGGGCGCTGAAATACTGGCTCATCTGGATAAAATAACATTTGCTTATTAGGTTGGTGATAATATTCTTCTTTCATTTCCTTTCTCCAGTCTTTAACAAAATTTTTCCATATATCTCCTTTGTGGTATATTCATGGTCAAGTATTTTTGCAAAGAGTGTAACTACTACATGTGTTTTGGGGATCAGCTTCATTGTTGTACCATCCTAATAAAACTTGACATTCTCCAGAAGAGGTTCATGCAGTGGAAAATATACAGGACCTTTATGTTCTAGGAATCTCCATTTGATGCCTTTAAGATAGAGCTCTTCCTCCCACCATTTCCACTTCTGTTTCTCTTTTTCTTTGCCTTCCTTTTCTTGCTATGTGGTTCTGGAACTTTATCCTTATCCCTGGGTTTTTTCAATTTACTGTCCACTTCTTCCTCTTGTCCTCATTTCTTGTGCTTTCTGTTATCTTCTGTTTTATGTAGATACGACTATTTGATTCATTGCCCACATGGCAGAACTCAAGGTCTCTTTAATGGTTTTATATCATCCTCTTTAGGAAGAGCAAAGTCACTATTATATTTACTGTGGACTGGTGAAACTCGTTTTCTTATCCTTTATTTTTGCATCCCTGGAAGCACTAACCTTTTCCTCCTTTTGTTTGCCCCTGTCTTCATGTTGGTCTTTATGCTTTTCTGAACTTAATCTTTGTTTGATTTTCTCCTTTGTAGTTTATCTTTTTCAGAATCTTTGTGCTTGGAATTTTCCCAGGCTTTCTCCTTGTCCTTCTTGGGTTCTTTATGTTGGTGTTCTCCATCTTTGAGATTATAAGAATCATTCAGTTGTAAATCCACCCCCCGATAATCTTTGTGGAGATTGTCCCCATTCATGTATACATAGCAGAAAGTGCAGCAGGTGTGTGGGGCATCGAAGAGGCCCAGATGCTTGTGACTGGCCTTTGCAAGCAGAGGGGCCTCATGGTGGTGCTGGTAGCAGATCTGATACCCCTGAACAATGAAGGCCATAATGGCCTGTAGCTTATAACCTGGTGATTTTTTGCAAATGTTTGCTCAGATCAGCCATACTGCCAAGTTTGATGATGATCTCCAGACTAGACTGTCCTCACTTCTCACACCGACTATAAGGAATTTCAGCTAATTACAAAATATAAAAGAACAGCCCCCCAAGATTGTTCTTAGTTCGGACACTAATTATAAATTCAGGGGGGTTCCAAACCAATCCCCCAAGTTGATAATTTGCCAGAAAGACTCATAGAATTCACAGAATGCTCTTGTGCTTATGGTTATGGTTCATCACAAGGAAAGGATACATATTTAAATCAGCCAAAGGAGAGAAACAAAGGGCTGAGTTTCCAACTGTCCTCTACTGTGGAGTCAGGAGATTTACCTCCTGCGTGGAGATATGTGGGAATGCACAGAGTAATGCCAACCAGCCAAGCTCACCTGAGTCTCAGTGTTCAGGATTGTTAATGGGGCTTTATTATGTAGACATGACTGATTGATTCATTACCCACATGGCAGAACTCAATTTCCAGGCCAACCGATGCTGTGTGACCCAAAGCCTCCATTCTATATCACTTGGTTTTTCTTTCTAACATAATTAAATTATCATGTTAAATTATTGGGTGTAGCAAGTCACACCTGTGAAATATCACATATTACTTACCAGGAGTCAAGGGGAAAGTCCAGACCTCTTTGGGGCAAAGCCAAATAATTTATATCTAGTGTTCCTTGAGCTCATGGAAAGAATGTGTTTCTTCACTAATTGTCTGGTATGACTCTTATATCTTTAGTAATTTTCTTTTTTTTTAAAGATTGATTTATTTATGCATACAAGAGCTGGGGTACAGGCCAGAGATGCGGGTGGGGGGGGGGGTGAGAGGATCCGCCAGGGACAGAGTGGGAAACAGAACAGGAGGATTGACTGAACTACACTGCTGAGGGGAGCAGTGGGCGACACAGGAGAGGACTGCTGCGCCATGTGGGTTGCTCCCTGGTCAGGCGGGGATCAAACTCGTGCTCCAGAGTGTGGTCCTTAACCCCTTGCACCACCAGGGAGGCCCATCTTTAGTAATTTTCATCTGACTTAGCAATTACTAGAAAATGTAAGCTATCCCACAATAATAGCATGTACAGCTGTTTGTTCTTTTAATTTTGCCAACTTTTACCTAACAGTTTTGAAGTCATAGTTATGTTTCTAGATACAATACATTGAGAGTTATATTGTTCCAGTAAATAAACCTTTTGCTACTGAATGACTGACTAGTGATATTTAAAATGTTTATCCTATTTTGACTTTATTTACATAACTATACCAGCTTGCTCTTGGTTAACATTTGCTGAGTTGTTTTTTAATCAATTCTTTTACAGTTTACCTTTATTCTGCCATTCTTATGAGTTTTGATATCAATGTATATGTACATTATCATTTTTATAAGGCTCAGTATACAGGACATGTAAGTGAAAAGTTCATGCCATTGGACAATTTTTTTTTTGATTACTGATTTATTTAAATTTATTTTTGCCTTCTTATTGGATGCATATGATACATACTTTTTGGCCTCAGTTTTTTCATGTTTCCCCCTGCTTTCTTGTCTTCTTTTGGATTGATTACATTTTTTTTAATTTAGCATTCTTTCTTTTTTAAAAATATTTATTTATATATGCATACAAAAACTGGGGTGTAAGCCAGAGGTGTGGGGTGTGAGAGGATTCACCAGAGAGAGTGGGGAGCAGAACAGGCAGATCTACTGAAATACATTGCTGTGGGGAGTAGCGGGCGAGGCAGGAGAGGTCTGCTGCACATTGCTCCCTGGCTGGCAGGGATCAAATTTGTGCTGCAGTGGCTGGCGAAGCTTGATAGGTCTGTCATTAACCCCTGTGCCACCAGGGAGGCCTCTGGATTGATTAAATTTTTGTTCTCACTCCATTTTTCTACTCTTTATCAGCATGAGTTTTTCCTACTCTATCAACATATACATTTAGTTTTTATTTTGGTGCTGATTACCCTTAGAATTATACAGTAAAAGTTTAAGTTTTACCAGTGTATTTCTCTTTATAAAGTACATTAGGATATTTGACTTAGAAGAATACATCCAGATTGCACACTATTACTTTTTGCTTTTCTTTCTGTTAGTGGGCAGACTGAAGAGGACCCTTGGACAGCCAAACTTGCCTGCTGTAAAGAGATTCTACCATCTTCTGCTAAGACACAGCATATTCTTAGTGGGAAAGAATTTGAATAGGTGGGTCTCCCTGGTGGCGCAAGGGGTTAAGACTCAACTTGTGAAGCTATCCACAGCCACTGCAGCATGAGTTTGATCCCTGGCTGGTGAGTTTGATCACTCTGTCTCTGGTGAATCTTCTCACCCCCCACACCTCTGGCCTGTGCCCCAGTTCTTGTATGTATAAATAAATAAATCTTGTATGTATAAATAAATAAATAAATAAATAAATAAATCTTGTATGTATAAATAAATAAATAAAAAGAATTTTAATACGATTAGTGCTTGGAGAGGGAAGCACAGAAAAGACATAGTTTCCCAATGAAACATCTGTCCCCCTCATGGGTAAATGCCCAGCTAAACAGGGCTGGCTTGATGTGGGGCCACTGAGGCCTGAAAAGTTGCTGTAAATCTAAGACACCTTGAGACGGGGAACCATAGGAAAGGAACAAAAAGGGAACAGGAAAGTCTCGGACAAAATGAACAAGATTAAGGTACAAAGCAAGATAAAGACAGCTATTCTCAACTTTCCCATTTGTCTCTCACCCATATCTCTTCCAAGTATCTACATACCACAACTCCACATATCTCTTCCAAGTCCTCCAGGTCTCTGTGCAAGTCCAAAGCTGAGAAGCAAGCACACCCTTTTTCACATGTCTCCCTGCTCCATGTTTCTCTCCTCCTGTGTCTCTTTTCCTGTATCTCAAGTGTTAAATATTTCTACCTGGCCACTCAGCACCAGCCTCATTAGGTGGGACACGGAGCCTGGAATCTCTTCATTTTATGGAGATTCCTCTGTTACATTCTACTATTTTTATACCTAAAATAACACATTAATTTATGTTTATTTAAGCAGTATTTATTTATATTTATTAACATGTAATTCTTTTGCATGGGATTCATAGAATATCGTAAGTCTGAGTCATTCAGGAATCCTGGCAAAGTTGCAGTCTTTATTTCTTGGAACATTTCTTGTCTACCTCTCCCCCATTCTTTCCTTTATTTCATTCTATAAATCTGATAAGACAGATTTGTGCTACCCTCCAAATTCCAACTTTTCTTTGAGAGTTTTCTTTTATATAGGTTATCACTCTCTCTCCAAGCTGCATTCTGAGTGAGCATGGTTGTCAAATCAGTCTTCTAGTTCATCAGTTCTCACAGAAAAAAACAGAATACAAGGAACAATGACCAAACCATATTTAATAGTTAAACTCTGACTCATATTACCCTTACATTCAGGAAGCCAAAGTAAAACTCCTGCAGTTATAGGTTCAGAAAAGACGAGACTGGATTGTTAACTGCCAACGTTCCTATATTTTGCTCTGGCAAAAAGCAGCCAAAGAAGATCGAATGTGCTCCCCAACACAGTCACATGGAATGGCCACTTCTAAATAGCCTATCTGGTTAGCTTATGTGTAGGCACATCCAATCAGAGAATGGATTTTGGTCAATGTAGTGCTTTTCGACTCCCTTGCCTGCTTTCACGTTTCTGCAGATCTTAGAGATGATGGCTGACTCCTTTACTATATAGCACACTCTGAGTAAGTGACCTGCTTTCACTTGGGTGATAGTGTTTCAGCACCAGTTAGGGCTGTTCAACTATTAAATGCTTCTATTTGCATTTCTTTTTCAATTTTTATATACTTTCAGTTTTAGAAGTTCCATTTTAACTTTTTCAAAAATGCTGCATCATTTTTATAACCTCTTTTTCTTTTGCCATCTCTTTATCTGTAAGCATGTTAAACATTTTATCCAATGATTCTATTATCTGAAGTCTTTATGGAACTGCTTTTATCATTTACTGTTTCTATTATCTCTGGTTTATGGTCTTTCTATTTTCTTGAATAATCTATTATTTTAAAAATTGATTTATGATCTTTTATTTTCTTGAGTACTCTCTTCTTTTTTAAATTAATTATTATTATAAGCCCAAGTGCATTCTACTCTATGCAAGAGTTGCCTTCACTTTGACCTGAGGCACATTCTCTAGGAAACATTTGCATTTTCTTCTTAGGAGCACATGGGAGGATCTAGAGTTACTTAAAATGAAGTTGTTGTGTCATGTCATCCTGTTGATAGTGATGTTCATGCCTAGGAATTCCTGAGGCACTTACCCTGCTGGTTTTCACTTGTAGCGAGCCAGACTGAAACCCCCACCCCCACCAACATCACTTCTTGCACCAATGTTGTAGCTGGACAAGCCTTGGTTCTTATTATGTTTGTAGGACACACCTTAGTAAAACCAGATTTATTACTCACAGTATGCCTGAGGGCCACACAGAAAGATTGCAGGTAGAGGAAAAGGCAGGGAATATGGACCTGGGATTCTTTCTTTACTATATTTCGAGGGTGGTATGCTTATGGTTTCATGGGTTCATTCTTTGTTGATGAATTTTAAGCACAACAGCAGAAATTAGGGTGCAAGAAGATAAAATCAGAGTCAGTCCAGTGGCCAGTTATCCAGGTAACTCAGGACTTTCTAAAAGGGGAACTTCATGTGTCAAGGTGACCTGACTCTTTATCTAGCTGTTTTACTAGTAGCTGTGTCATAAAGTTGACGATATTTTAATTCAGAATGTTGTCTTTGAAATGGGTACCTCAGCAATCAAAAATTTAATTCCAAATAAATAATCTTATGTCTCACCTCAAGAAATTAGAAAAATAAGAGCTAACAGAACCAAAATAGAAGAAGGAAGTAATAAAAATTGGAGGAGTAATGAAATAGAAATCAAAATGACAGTCCAAAAGGTTAATGAAACCAAAAACTGACTCTTAAATAAAGAAACCCCTAGTTCGGCTCATGGATGAAACTGGGGAAAATGCAAATAAACAGAATCATGAATGGAAGAGGAGAAACTATAACAGACATTGCAGAAATTCAGAGAATAGAGTTTATCATGAATATCTATATGTTAATAAGTTCAACAACCTAGAAGAGATGGACAAATTCTTTGAATTATACAACCACCTGAGACTGAATAGGGAAATAAATAGAAAATCTCAGTAGACCAATCAGAAGCAATGATTGTAATCAAAATACACCCTAAGAACAAAAACCCCAGATTAGATGGCTCCACAAGTGAGTTCAACCAAACTTTCCAATACCTATCCTGCTCAAACTCTTTCCAAAAATTGAGAAAGAGGAAATAGTTCTAAACACATTTTATAAAGCCAGCATTACTCTAATATGAAAACCAGATGAAGACAACACACAAAAAGAAAACACAGAACAATTTCCTTAATGAACACAGATCCAAAAATTCTCAATAAAATCGTAGCAAACCAAATCCAACAATGCATTAAAAGGATCATATATTACAACCAAATGGAATTTATGCCAGGCACACAACATTGGCTCAACATCTAAAAATCAACCAGCATAATCTACCACTTAATAAAATGAAGATAAAGATCATATGATCATACCAATAGATGTTAAGAAAGCATTTTATAAGATTCAACATCCATTTATGAAGAAAATGTTTAAAAAAAACCTGGGGATAAATGGAACATATCTCAACATAATAGAGGTCATATATCACAAATGCGTAACTCACATTGTTCTCAATAGTGAAAAACTGAAAAATTTTCCACTAAGATCTAAGACAAGGCAAGGATTGCCACTTTCACCACTACTATTCAACACAGAATTGAACATTCTAAATAACACAATTAGGAAAGAGAAAGATATAAAAGGGTTGCAAATTGGGAAAGAAGAGGTGAAGTTATCATTATTGCAGGCAACATGATAACATACAAAAAGAATTCTAAAGCCCCACTGAAAAATGAATTAAAACAAGTCAGTTCAGCAAAGTGGCAGGTTACAAAAATCAATGCACATGTGTCATGTGCACCTGTCTTCTTAGGAGAGCACTACATGAAAGTAAAATCCTGTCATTGCCTTTGTGCAAAATTAAGAATCAAATGTACAGTAGGTTCCCTCTTATCAATAGGGGATACATTTCAACACTCTCAGTGAATGCCTGAAATCACAGATACTACTTAACTTTATATATATATTGTTTTTTTTCCTTGTATATACACACCTATGATAAAGTTTAACTTATAAAGTAGGCACAGTAAGATGCTAACAATAACTAATGATGATAAAATACTTTTAATGATAAACTGTAGTAAAAGTTATGTGAATGTGCCCTCTATCACTCTCAAATATATTATTTTATGTATTATTTTCAGACCATGGTTGACTGCAGGTAACTGAAACTACAGAAAGCAAAACTGCCAATAAAGGTAGACAAATACATTAGTAACAATTGTTTAAGCTGAGAATATAGTCAGACATTGACTACTAATAAGTATTTTCTAAATTTTTCTAGAAATTCTTCTAAAGCTAAAAAAATAGCCTTTATTTCATAAGAAGTAATTATAATACCAGGAAAGCATGTTTTAAGAAACTAAATTGAACTTATTGTCTCCTTTTGCAGGATTTAGCAAGCTTAAGTGTAAAAATGTATTTTTAATAAGGCATAGATTACAGAAATTATGAGTTGGGCTTCAAGATCTTGGGCCATCTGTTTACTGCTTCTTCCAAAATATTTCTTTAAATTGTAACATATACTTAAAGAAAGTTTATCTGTGTTAGAGTCCAAATTCTTACAGAAACACCAGTTTCTGGTCTAATTAAAATTTGCAATGTGTCTTTTTCCTGCCAATGTTCTGTATGTCAAAGCTCCAATTCATTTTATTCAGTATCTCTGTATTAACGGTACTGAGAATACAAAGTCAAATAAGATTGGTGCTCATATGCTAGTGAAGAGTAAAAAAGCATCGAAGAAGAAAACAGACATTCATCTGTACTCTAACCTAGCAACCAAATTTTATGAAGCATAAAGGGAAGAAGCAATAATTCAAACTGAGGATTTAGGAAAAGGGTCATAGGAGAAAGCATCATTTTAAGTTTGAAAAGCAGATAATAATTTGATAGAGCTTTTCTGACAGGGATAAGATCTCTTTTCTAGTCAGGCCGACCAAACAGAGGTCTGCCTTCAAACTGAGAGATAGTTAAGAATTCCAAAGATTCTTTATCCACTGGGAAAAATGGAACCTGAGCCAAGAAAATTTGGGCTGGATTCCATTTGTTAAACAGAGGTTTCCAGAAATGAGAAAGTTCCAGACCATGTCTCCAAAAACTGAAGAATCAATAGCATATAGATCACTTATTCTTTTTTTTTTTTAATAGAGGCATGTTTTTATTTTATTTTATTTATTTATTTGTTTGTCCGTTTTGTTTATACATGCACTGGGTACAGTCAGAAGCGCGGGAGGGTGAGAGAATTCACCAGAGCCAGAGCGGGGAGCAGAGCAGGCAGAAGGACCGAAGTACACTGCTGAGGGGAGCAGCGGGCGGCAGGAGAGGTCTGCACGCCATGCGGGACCCTCCTCCGGTGGCCGGGGAGCAGCCGGGGATCGAACCGGCGCTGCAGAGGCCGCGGGCAGCTTCGCAACCCAGCGCTCAACCGCTGCGCCACCTGGGGAGGCCCTAGATCACTTATTCTGACAGCAATGCATCTGACTTAGAAACCAGTAAAAACACTAACAAAGACTGCCATATATTGGAAATTATTTTTAAAGATTTATTTATTTATTTATACAAGCACTGGGTACAGTCAGAAGTGCGGGAGGGTGAGAGAATTCACCAGAGCCAGAGCAGGGAACAGAACAGGTAGACTGACGAAATACACTGCTGAGGGGAACAGCGGGCAGCAGGAGAGGTCTGTCCCACCAGGTGGGACCCTTGCCAGTGGCTGGGGGTCAAAACAGCACTGCAGAGGCTGCTGGCAGCTTCGCAGCCCAGCTCTCAACCATCGCCACCAGGGGAGGCCCTATATTGGAAATTTTTAAATCACCCTATTAAATATTTTATGCATGGACACAGAAATGATAAGGAAATTAGAAAAGTCTGGAAAATGAATAATGAAAATCTGTCAAAACTTGATGCCACTGGACTCTTAGAGAAAAAGTTAAAAACATCAAAAAAAAAAAAGAATTAATAAGATCCAACCTAAAATGTTCATGAAAAAACACTAGAATTACCCTAAAAATGTAGAAAGAAAAAAAAATTAAGGTAGATGAAGAATCTGATGACATAAAAAGGAAACATCCAAAAGATTATAATGGAGTTTTAGCTAACATATGCTCTCATAATGTGAGCATCCCTGAAAAATATTTAGCTACAAAGAAAGCAGAGAATGAAAAGAATATAATAACATAACCACAAGTGAATAACAATATGGAAGAGCTGACATTTGTCACAATTCCTAGTACAAACTTTACAGAAAAAGGGGTCTTCCTGGTGGCACAAAGGTTAAGCGTCAGCACTGTGAAGCTATCCGCAGTATACGCAACTACTGCAGCACGAGTTCGATCCCCAGCTGGGGAGGTGACCCACATGGCGCAGCAGACCTCTCCTGACTTGCCCGCTGCTCCCCTCAGCAGTGTATTACAATAGATCCACCTATTCTGCTCCCCACTCTGTCTCTGGTGAATCCTCTCACTACCCTCCCACCTCTGGCCTATACCCTAGTTCTTGTAGGCATAAATAAAAATAAGTCTTTAAAAAAAAAAAACTTTACAAAAAGAAATTAAGTCCTCCTTAAAACACAAGCTAACAGACTTGAGTCATGAAAATATGATTTTGTAAAGGAAGTTTTGAAAATATTTTCATTGTTTTTGCAGTTTTGTTGCTAACATTACAAGAACATGACACTTGTTACGAACTCAACAAGTCACACTTTCAAAAACAAGAACAAAGAATCTGCTAACTTGTTTTTAAATCTTCCAAATGAAGAGTTTTGATGAGCTTTATACACGTGTGTGCATTAAAAAGGAAAAAACTGTGATATCTTGCTATTGGTTAACTAGAATAATTCACAGAGAGCAGACATGATGGAAACTCACTAGCCAGATCTCTAGCCAAACACTTGCATAGTTGGTGGATATGGTAGAAAATGGCTAATAAAAGGAGCCGATGATGAATTTTTTTTTCCATTTGATTTAAGAATCTTTGTGAGTTAAATTTCTGGCTATGGTATCCTTTAAAAACCAAATGCTCAGGCATATAGATTAACAGAATTGAATTGAGAGTACAAAAACAAAACCTACGGATTTAAAAACCAGTTGATCTTTGAAAAGGGTATGGGACCATGAGACAGGGACAGCATTTTCAACAAATGTGCTGAGACAACTAACTGTCTGCAATCAAAGTGAAATTGAATTCCTCTCACATGCTATATAGGATAAAAATTAACTCAAAATGTGTCGAAGACCTAATGAAACAGACTGGTGAAACATAAGTTTAAAGCTTCGTGACTTTGGATGAGGCAATGGTTTTTAAGATACAACTCTAAAAACACAAGCTTCCAAAGCAAAGGCTTAGAGTCAAAGCCCAAACCTACTTTTGAATCCAGTGCCACTTGCTAGATTTATAGTCTTAGACACATTGCCTTTCTCTATGTCTCAGTGTTATTATTTTTAATGAGGATAATAACAACTACCTCACAAAGTTTTGTAAGAATTAAATGAAATATGTTTTAATGTATTTAACGTATTACCTGTACATAGTGGTCATTTGGTTACAATTGTCATCATTCTTAGAGATGGGGAAAACAGATGCATGGCCAACTAGGTCCCAACCTGGGTCTCAGTCCAAAAGGAGCTTAGAAAATTTCAAGGAAGGCACTTCAATGTGTGGGGGCAGGAAAGGGTAAGGCTGCAGTGGAAGGCCCTTGTGCCAGGGTTCCACTAGCAAGAGAATGTTTCATTCGATAATGCTTATCTTTAGTATTGAACTATAATAGCACCATTCTTCCCCTGGGAATTCTGTAAACATATGCTAATTAAGTTGGAAGATTGAGTACAGTGGAAATAGAAAGAGATTTTTAACATCTGGGCTATTGAAGTCTCATCTTCTCAGATCCTTTGAGTTGGGAGCCTCTAGTCAGTTTCACATCAACATTACAAAACAGCAGCCTCACCTCCTTCTCACACACCAGCCCAGTGTAGATGGTACTTGCCTGACAAGCAGTCTGGATGGCTTCCAACTCCCAAGCTTCTGTGCATCAGTATCTGTAGAAATCCTCTTCCTTTATGGACAAGATTGTCTTCTCCAATGCATAATGACTGTTAAATTTTTTTTCTCTAACTTCAACTGCCTTTCCCTATTACTCTTTAGAAGTTTAGCTTTTCTACCAAGGAGGCTGAGTTAATTGTTCTGACCTACCGCAGACCTCTCCCCGCGCTGCTCTGGGAGAGTACCCCTGTCTCCCTACTCCCATCCTTTGTGTCTTTGCCAGCACTTGAGGTTCCCACACCATCACTGCCCCTCATGTCATTTCAAAGGAAGAGGAGCAACAGCTTAATCACAAGGCCCAGTTAAGGTACCAATATTTTCGAAACGTGACTGTGGCCATTTGCCTTTCAGAAGAGTGTAGAAAACATGTGCAAAGTCACTTCACATGTCAGAAAGGATTTCCAACTTTTGGCAGCACCTGTGCTTCAGGCTGGCTGGTAGAAAGTTGAAAGGAACACAGCTTTGTACCCAACCACCAGCGGAACTTGGTAGCAGACTACTATTTTTATTTGTTTGTTCGTTTATTTTTTAAAGATTTATTTATTTTTATACAAGAACTGGGGTACAGGCCAGATGTGTGGGAGGGTGAGAGGATTCACCAGAGACAGACTGGGGAACAGAACAGGCAGACTGAAGAAATAAACTGCTGAGGGGAGCAGTGGGTGAGACAGGAGAGGTCTGCCACGCCATGTGGGATTTTCGCCAGCAGGGATCGAACCAGCACGGCAGAGGCTGCGGACAGCTTCACAGTGCGGCGCTCAATTGCCTGCGCCACTAGGGAGGCCTGGTAGCAGACTATTTTTTAAAAATTAAAAAGACATGAATTATACATGGAAGGATATGGAGGAAAGGGGAAAATAAGTAAAATATTGCCTTTCTCACCAAAAAAATGTGTTTTGAAAATTCCTGCAGATAAAATTGTTAGGGCATGTGTTGACTTATTTTCATGGGTTCTATGTATTTTTGGGGCCCATGACCCCCTTCCACCATAATGGATTTTCATGGGTTCTAAGCCTTTTCTCCGGTCCTAAATTAATTTTTTTCTTTTTATTTCAAAAGAAACTTAAATAGTTTGGCTTCTAAAAGTATTCTGGGGTTCCAGGAATTATGTCTAGTAAGTAGTAATCCCCAGTTATATATCCCCACATATATAATTTATATATCATCCCCAATTTATATATATTATATATGTAAATTGTATATAATGTATACTTTTTAAAAAGATTTATTTATTTATGCATACAAGAACTGGGGTATAGGCCAGAGGTGTGGGGGGTGAGAGGATTCACCAGAGACAGAGTGGGGAACAGAACAGCCAAATTGATTGAAATACACCGCTGAGGGGAGCAGTAGAGAGTCAGGAGAGGTCTACTTCACCATGTGGGTCACCTCCCTGGCCAGGGATCGAACTTGTGCTGCAGTGTCTGCTGATAGCTTCATAGTGCCTCCTCTTAACCCCTTGCACCACCAAGGAGGCCCCTATAATGTATACTTTTATAGTACAGTAGATGTAATATTTTGCTACAGTGGTTAAACATAGCAATCCTGGAACTAGGCTACCTGGTTTGAGTATAGGTCCCTTTCCAGCTATGTAACCTCAGGGAAGTTACCTAAAATTTTTGTGACTCAGTTTCCTTGTCTCTAAAATAGGAATAATGCTGTCACCTAATTTATTAGGTTGTGGTTAAGGTTAAATGAGTTAACCTGCTAAGACCAATGACTGATACATAGTACTACATGTGTTAGCTAGTAACTTTATTAATTATTGCCATTATTAAGTGCTTAATACAGATTGACTGAAACAATGAATATTCTCCTTATGTCATGATATTATTTTCATCAGCATAATTATTACTATTTTGGGGAAAGAGGAAAAGAAACCCAAATCTTTTAAGAGATAAGGCAAACCCTTGATAATATGCAAATATACCTCAAGATCATTTTTTCCAAGACAAGTTCCCAAGTATTTTTAGATGGCAGTCAAGTATTCTTTGTCTTTTTCTTTCTTTTTTTTTTTTTTTTGTGGGAACCTTGCCAGTGGCCTGGGAATGAACCGAAGCTGCAGAGGCTGGGGGCAGCCTCATGGCCCAGCGCTCAACCGCTGGGCCACCTGGGGAGGCCCCAAATATTCTTTGTCTTTTATATTCCAAGGTTGTATCCATTTTTTCATCCATTCTCTAGGGGGTGTGATTTAGAAGCTCTTCATCAACTGGTATTTCTCCACAGGGCACATTCTAATGCCTTTTAAAATACTTGGCTCTGGCCTCCCTGTTGGCCCAAAGGATTAAGTCTCAGCACTATGAGGCTATTGGCCGCCATGTAGCATGAGTTTGATCCTCAGCCAGGGAGCTAGCCCACATGGTGCAGCAGACCTCTCCTATCTTGCCCACTGCTCCCCTCAGCAGTTTACATCAGTCATTCTGCCTCATCTGTTCCCCATTCTGTCTCTGGTGAATCCTCTCAACCCCCACACCTCTGGCCTGTACCCAGGTTCTTCATACATAAATAAAAAAAGCTTTAAAAAATAAAAAATAAAATACTTGGCTCCCCAGCTTAATCATGGTACTTCAGCTCTGCTCTGACCAGACAGGGAATCCTAAGTCTGTTAACTCTTTGTTCTGAATTCCTTTCTTTATTAATAGAAATACTGATTAAATTTGTTTGAGATGTTCTGTTAGATTGTTTATATCATTTGGCATAAATTGTGATTAACTAAACTCTTTAGGACCTATTTATATCAAAACTTATCAAACCAGGTTTTTGCCATCCTTACTCTTACAATTCTTTATAAACCAGAGTGTAGGATTTTACCTTATTATGATTACTTCAAATTTTACTGCTTTGATCTCAGTATTTTAGCCTATTAAAATTTTACTATCTTTTGACAATCACATTAGTTTTCCCTTCCAATCTTTTACCATCTAAAATCTCATTGAGCACCCAGAAATAAACCCACAGACTTATGGACAACTAATATTTGACAAAGGAGCAAAGAATATGCACTGGAACAAAGACAGTTTGTTCAATAAATGGTGCTGGGGAAACTGGGTCACTACATGCAAAACAATGAAGCTTGACTACTACCTCACACCATGCACAAAAAAAAACTCAAAATGGATTAAAGAACTAGACATAAGACCTGAAACCATAAGATATATAGAAGAAAAAATAGGCGAAACACTACATGACATATGCTGCAGGAGGCCTTGATGCCCCAGCCAGATAAGACACTGGCAAGCAGCGAAGCTCAAAGGGCCTCACACCGTGGGGCTGAAGATTCCTTGTGCCTCGCACCGTGGGGCTGAAGATCTAATATTCCTTCACTTTTTGTTCTTGGTCATAAAAGGAGAAAAATTTCCCAAAAAGTACATTAGGCACTACATTATATGCATCGGTATACTGCAAATAAATGGTACGGAAAATTATCTGTTAGAAACTAATTATTAAACAATTTGGCCCACTTGACAATGGGAGACAACTTATTGAGCATGCCTGACAAGCATTGCAATACAACAATTATAATAGGTCCTTCTTTTTGTTTTCTCTTGAAGTTTCTTAACAAAGTTTTTAAATGAAACTATTTGAGTTAAGGAGTTTCTAGGTACAAAAAGTTTTGATAGCTGAGCAACACCTGGTCTCTGGCTGAAGGCCATGTGAATAAAATAGTCTTTTGATGCTGAGGCTTTAGCTGATAGGGATGCACTGGCGGCTATCCACTGTCTTAGATAATTGTCTAGCTGAAACAATAAGTTTTAGTGTTAGGTCTGGTTTTTTATCTATTAACCTTGAAGGCTACCATCTAGCTGGGACCTGTAGGAGCCAGTAGTCCATGGGAATAAAATACACTAATTGTTTCTGCTTTACACATGACAATGTATTTTTTTTCTGCTTACTAAAAATGAATAAATAAAGACCTGCTGAGTCTCTTGCAGAAGATACTAGCACCTCACCAAGTGTCAGTGTCTCCTCATTCTACCTCACCCCCTTCCCCTCAGCCCTTAAGTTTCAGCCCCTTACAGGTCGCCGAGGCCGTCTCATCCTTTCAGGAATCCCTGACATGACATTTTGCCGGAGGCTGGTCCCCGGCAGACATACACCTAAATAACATCTTTAAATAGAAGAGCTAAAAAGAAACTTCTCCAAAGAGGAAATGCAAATGGCCAACAGGCATATGAAAAAATGTTCAACATCACTTGTAATCAGGGAAATGCAAATCAAAACTGCAATGAGTACCATCTTATACCAGTGAGAATGGCACATATTAAAAGAAAACAAAACTAGCAACAACAAATGTTGGGGAGGATGTGGAGAAACTCTCCTACACTGCTAGTGGGAGTGCAAACTGGTCCAGCCACTATGGAGAGCTGTGTGGAGATTGCTCAACCTGCTAAAGATGGAGCTTCCGTATGATCCAGCAATTCCACTCCTAGAAATCTACCCAAAGGACACAGAAACATTAACTCAAAAGGACACCTGCATCCCTATTTTATTGCAGCACTATTTGCAATAAGTAAGCTATGGAAACAACCCAAATGCCCAAAAATAGATGATTGGATCAAGAAGATGTAGTACAGATACACAATGGAATATTACTCAGCTATCAAAAAGGGTAAACTCATGCCATTCACAGCAACATTGATGGAGCTGGAAGGGATCATGCTCAGCGAAATAAGCCAGAAAGAAAAAGAAAAATATCGGATGGTTTCACTTAAAGGAGGAATGTAGAGGAACCAAATAAGTGATCAGGAAAAAAATAACTATAAAACAGTAAAAATCAACATCAACAAACAACCAGAGACCAGAGACATTCTGTAGGGGAGGAGGAAGAAGAGGGACTAGCACAGGAGTAGGAAGAACACCAGAAAGAGGGACCAGGACAGGGGTGGAGATGGTGCATGGGTGAGTTGGTGGTGTGAATTTCATGAGGAAATCATACATTGTGCAAAAATGAAGGATGATGTAATAAATTTTTTTTTGTGTGTGAGACCCTCGCCAGTGGCCAGGGATCAAACTGGCACTGCAGAGGCTGCGGGCAGCCTCACAGCCCAGCGCTCAACTGCTGCGCCACCAGGGGAAACCCGATGTAATAAATGTATTTTTAAAAATAATAAATAAAAACAATAAAATGTCAGTAAGCGTATTTTTCTTCATTTCATCGAAGTCACATACCTATTTCTTGCCTAGGGCAGGGTCTGACCACTGGTCTAAGGAACTGCTTCTGGGTTGACATGCTTTTAGGATATTGTTATCCAACCAGTATTAAGTGTCCTATTTGCCATCATTTTGCTGAAATATCTGGATATTAGCTACCATCTGATCAGGAAAGACTTTGTAACAGGCCAATTCAGGTCAATATTTACTTTGTCTATGCCAGTAGTTAGCAAACTTGGGTGCCCTTCAGAATTACCTTCCTTAAATTACAGATTCTTAGGCACCATCCCAGAGACTCCAAGTTAATAGGTTCTGATTTCTGGGAAGAAATAATTTTAAAAAGCACCCCAACTCATTCTGCTATGGTTAGTACCTGGAAACCAGGAAATTTTGCTAATCCAAATGTTGTCTGTGGATCAGCAGCAGCAGTACCCAGGGACTAGTTGGAAAGGCAGAATCCCCAACCCCACCTCAGACCCGCTGAATGATAATCTACAAAATCCCCAGGTGATTTATGAGCACATTAGAGTCTGACGAACATTGTGGCAACTGTCGTCCGACCTATTGTTTCAATTAATCAGAAGACAAGTAATTGCATATGGGTGGACAAAAAAAGTTTCAGGAGCCATCTCTACGTGTTAGCTCTCTAATTACACAAGTGAAAGAGAAGGAGAGAAGGACAGGGTTAGGGAAAAGGAGAGGGGAGAATGTCAGCCTCCATTTATTTGAAATTTGGATTTGGGAAAATTATTTCCTCTCTTTATATCACTTCCTTTGTCTATCAAATGGGCATGGTAATCATGCTGACCTCATGAGGGTATGCAAAGATTAAGCGAATTAAACACTGAACATAGTAAGCTTTCAATTTATCTGTTCTGGATTCAGTTATATACCCTCCCACCCCCCCCCCCAAAAAAAAGATACATTTTTGTCCCAACTCTTGGTGTCTGTGAATGTGACCTTATCTGGAAATAGGGTCTTTGCAGATACACTCAAGCTATGAGTTCATTAGGAGATCACAATCTTAGCGTGATCATATCTGCAAAGGTATGGTTGGTGATCATATGGCCAGCGATCCTATATGATCAATGTCCTTGCAAGGATAGGAAAATGCCATGTGAAGATACACAGGGAGGGTAATATGTGACCACAGAGCCAGAGACTGGAGTGATGTTGCTTCCAGCCCAAGAAACACCAAGGATGGAAAGCCAGGAGCAGAATCAGGACGAGGCAAGGAAAGTTTCCACTACAGGCTTTAGAGGGAGAATGGCCCTGCCAACACCTTGATTTCAGACTTCTACCCTCCAGAACTCTGAAACCATAAAATTCTGTTGTTTTTAGCCATCCAGTTTATGACAGTTTATTATGGCAGCCCAAGGAAATGAATAGTGTGTAGGTATAATTTTAGGATTGCTCCCATTGTTAACTACCAACTGCTGCCATTGGTTAGAGCACTGGCAAAACTACTGTTGACAGACCCAGACTTTGTCTTGTGGAAGATTGTAGTCCGGAGCTGTGCCTGGAGGATGGAATGAATGACTTGATAACACATCGGCTGGGTTGTTCAGAGCAGGCCCATGGTAGGAGAGCAAGTAGGTATGTGTCTTGAGGGTCCAGAAAAAACTTCCACAGGAGATGTGATTTCTGGGACCAGTACATTCAGGTGGGTAAGAAGCTGCATATACTGTTTCAGGTAGGAGGGAGTGTTTGACAACTGAGATGAAAGAGATGGCTAGTAATACCTCTGAAATTACACCTACTGTTTATTCCAGCTTTTGGTCATTGGGTTGTCTGGAGACAAAAAAATGAGGTCCTTTAAAATGGCCAAGGCTCCTCATTTATTCTGAACCACATGGGGCATCAGCTCCCTTCCCTTCACTGAGCGCACTTAGCCCTTCACTTGACGACTCTTATAAAACAATCCTTGAGTGAGCCTGTCATCTCCTTTTAGCCGTTCTTGGTTACTCCTTTGCTCAGCACCATGCTGATACAACCCTTTGTCCACGTTAGTATTTCCACTCACTCTGGTTATTGTCTCCCTAGCACTTTCTGGATAAGTCTGTGTCTGTTTCTGGGATTTGTTCTTAATTAAGCAAAGCATCTTGCCTCTTTTAGGTTTCTATTCAATTTCTTTCGAAATTGTCCTCTCATCAGAAACTACCTATATGGCCACATTTTTTTTTCTTCAGAATTATCAAGAAAATTGCTTTTATTCTCATGGAACTTACCTGCCGTCTCATTTTTAATATTTTCATCTTTAGAACCTTCCATCCCTGTTGAACATAGTATTATCTTAAGGATTTCTAGGCATGGACATTTCAAAGTTTGTTTTCCTAAAACTAGAGCATTTACAATTTCCTAATGTTATTGAGCTTTTTTTTTTTTTTTTTTTAAGATTTATTTATACATGCACTGGGTACAGTCAGAAGCGCGGGAGGGTGAGAGAATTCACCAGAGCCAGAGCGGGGAGCAGAGCAGGCAGAAGGACCGAAGTACACTGCTGAGGGGAGCAGCGGGCGGCAAGAGAGGTCTGCGCACCATGTGGGACCCTCCCCGGGAGCCAGGGATCGAACAGGCGCTGCAGAGGCTGCGGGCAGCTTCGCAACCCAGCGCTCAACTGCTGCGCCAGGCCCTGAGCATTTATTGTTGAACAGTCCCGTGGATTACTGAACAAAATAAAGATCCACCCTCTCAGACTGCTGACACTCCAGTGAAGGTAAGATTGTGTATAATTGAGTTAAGCATTCTGTTTTGTTTTGTCTTTAAGATTTTGAACCCTAAGGTAACACAGGGTCTTTGTCAAAATCCTGACAGGACAGAAAGACAGTACTGAAGTCATGTCATCGGGGAGAATTTATGAAGGGACTATTTACAAAATTGTGGACAGAGTTATGAGAACTGAGGGCTAGCAGTGACAGGACAACTGTGGCCATGCCTTGTCAGAAGACCAAGGAAAGAGCTGGAGTAACAGAACAGGGCCTCCTAACAGGACAGGTGGCAGCCAGTACCAATTTGCAGCCAGTATCAATAAAGGTAGCAAGTACAGATAATGATTGATTTTGTGTGTCAGCTTGGCTAGGTCTTGGTACCAGCTTTTTGTCACACAGCAGTTTTGATGTTGCTGTGAAGGTATTTTGTAGATAAGATGAACATTTCAATCAGTAGACTTTGGATTATCCTCCATAATATCGGCGGGTGAACCTCATCCAATCAGCTTATGGCTTTCAAAAGAAAAAAGATAGAAGTCACCCCAGGAGAAAGGAATTCTGCCTCCAGCCTGCCAGTCTGCCCGCAAATTTTGGACTTGCTAGCCCCCCCAATTATGTAAGGTAATTGCTTAAAATCTTATATACATATATGTATATGTGTCTATATACATATACATAGACACACTTGCACATACACATAGACACACTTGCACATACATATATGAATATACAAAGAAAACTATACATACTTATGTGTAGGAGAAGGTGGATTGGAAGGGCAAATTAACCATCAGCCATCAATGGTTAATTTCCCAGAGAGGCATTTTCAAAGAAAAAAATGTGGCTGCGTTACTAATGGCTTAAGATCTTTCACTGGTGGGCATCCCCGGTGGCGCAGCGGTTGAGCGCTGGGCTGCGAAGCTGCCCGCAGCCTCTGCAGCGCCAGCTCGATCCTCTGCAGCGCCACCGGCGAGGGTCCCACATGGCGCGCAGACCTCTCCTGCCGCCCGCTGTTCCCCTCAGCGGTGTGTCATCGGTCTGCCCGCTCTAGCTCTGGTGAATTCTCTCACCCTCCCGCGCTTCTGACTGTACCCAGTGCTTGTATAAATAAATAAACAAATAAATTTAAAAAAAAAGAGATCTTTCACTGGCACCCCACCACTGATGGAGCAAAGCTCCTGACCCACATGACTACATCTTTTGTGATCTCAGCCCTTCCTTTCTCACCAGTTTTACCTTTTGCTTATCCCCATACCTTCCACTTTGTTTCCATGGTAATTTCCTGAAGCACTTGAAATTCCCTATACTTGGCAGGTTTTTTTCATGCTTCTCTGCTCCTCTGTACACACCATTCCATCTGTGAGCCACCCTTTGCCCCCGTCCCCCACCCAAGCATTTTCACAATCTTGCTTATCCTGGCAAATCCAGATCATGTGTAACACCCTTTGTGAAATCTCTTCTATTTAGTCTAGCCCAGAGTTCCCCCAGCTTTCCTCTGCTTCCCTCATGTGATACACAGAACTCACTGATGACACAGAATTCAATTCTTTGCACAGAAGCCTGCCTTTCCCACTGCAATGTCAGTGCCATGAGGATGGTGATGTGGTGTGATTCTTCTCCATGTACCTCCAAGCCTAGTGGGCCCAGGTGACCTGAGAATGAGGTCCTTGATCTTCTCATGGAGAGGCAAATGTGCCACATTTTGGGGACAGTTTCAAATGACAACTCCAGCTTTTTAAAACCCAAGCATTCTGATGGACCCGTGTTTTAGCACATCGTACATTTTAAGACAGCCTAGGAAATGTACTGAATATTTATTAGCAAGAGTTTGAGTTCAACCTCACCCATACCAACTACCCACAATGTGTAATGAAACACACTGAGCTACATTCTTCAGCTGCTTCTGGCAGAGTGAAGTGCATGAAAAGCAATTCAGTAGTTGGACAAGGCTTGCTTGGTTCATATCTTCCTAAGGTCCAAGTACCAGATCAAGCTGTTCTAAAGCCCTTTTCAAAATTGTTTCATCAACATGGAATTCCATTGAGATTGTCCTTAAACAGATTTCTGTGTGTGTTGGGGGAGTATAGGAGACAGAAACATGTTTCTTTAGTCCTGTTGTTCTGGTACAACACTTGTTCATGTTTCCTTCAAATAAACTATAATGTCCCATTCCAAATCAGTTTCCAGAATCTCTCTAAGCATATCATGGAATTCCACACTGCCAGAAAATGTTGAAAGTCTGTGTTTCAAACTGAAATGACTGCAAACAGTACTGCATCTACCAGAACGAGCCTCTTTTTAAAAATAATTAATTTTAAAGAATTTTTAATTGAAGTAACAGTATATTAATAACATTATCTGTAGTTTTAGGTATGTGTCATTATAAATCATCACTTGAAGTCCAGTTCTATCCTTCACCATACATTGTCCTTTTTTACCCAATTTACCTGTCCCTTTCCCTCCTTCCCTTCTTTTTTTAAAAAAGATTTATTTATTTACACATCCAAGAACTGGGGTACAGGCCAGAGGTGGGGGGGTGAGAGAATTCACAAGAGACAGAGTGGGGAACAGAACAGACAGATCTATTGAAATACAATGCTGAGGGGAGCAGCGGGCGAGTCAGGAGAGGCCTGCTGAGCCATGTGGGTATCTCCCTGGCCGGGGATCGAACTCATGCTGCAGTGGCTACAGTTAGCTTTATACATTGTGTCTTGGCCCCTTGGGCCACTGGAGAGGCCCTCCTTCCCCTCTGATAACCACTAATTTGGTCTTATTGTCTAAACATTTATTTTTGTTTTACTTTGTTTGTTTTCTTATGTACCACATACGAATGAAATCCTACAGTGTCTGTCATTCTCTGTCTGACATTTTACTAAGCATAAGCCCTTCTAGGTGAATCCATGTTGTTGTAAATGGCAGAATTTCATCTGTTTAGTAGCCGAGTAACATCGCATTGTGTATGTATACCCCATCTTCTTTAGCCAATCATCTGTCAATAGGCCCTTTGGTTGTTTCCAGTTCTTGGCTATTGTGAATAAGGCTGCAGTCAACACAGGTGTACATATGTCTCTTTGGATTAGTGTTTTTGCATTCTTCAGGTAAAATGCCCAGAAGTAGGGTAACTGGATCATATGAAATTTTAAAATTTAATTTTCTGAGGAATCTTCATATTGCTCTCCCTAATAAGAATGAAGGGTTTTTTTGTTTGTTTGTTTGTTTGTTTTCTTGCTTAGAAGGGCTGGAATGAAAACACAAAATCACTAGTATAATAACAAAAAAACAAAAAAAAAAGGAGAATAACTCAATGAAATGCAATTCTGCTAGATTAGTGCCATTAGCTTGGTGCCATTTCACATAAGTTTAATGCCTGAAAAATTCTATTCTACATGTAATTGGTGATGTGAATGTGCAAGGCACAGAGCTGATTGATGAAAAGAAGCTTGGTGAGATATGTTCTTGACTTCAAAGAGCAATTTGGAAGGAGCTCTCTGTCTTCTTGATAATTCCACAGATAATTCCACAGAAGTTCCCAGCTGCTTTTCTTCGAGTCCCATGCACAGAACTGTAATCAGGGGCTTAGAGTATGACAGGTGTCCTTCCTTTACCCATGGTTGGTGGTGATCATGGAGGGACAGGTTCTCACCTAGTCTTCCTGGAGGAACCATATAAACCAAGAATAGGGAGAGAGTGGTTTCTCAAGGGAAAATCAAGATGATAACACAGGAATGGGGAAGATGGATTCTGGGCAAGTGAACATGACAAATATACTACATACCTCCAATACTGCCCTGTGCCTGAAATCATTGAGGTGAGAACTCAGTCAAGTTTGTAGAATGAATGAAGGACCAATGTAAGCTGTCATTTTTGTCACCACAGAGAAACTTAAATCTCATTGATGCTGAATGCCTGGGTAGACCCCTGATTCGTGTTTTCCATGATTGTAAATTTCACTCCTAAAGCTTTTCAAATAATTGACTAAATCTTGGCTACTAACAGAATTTGAAACTGTTTTTTTAGATCATTTTCACCTTCAGCCTTTATTGCACTTTCATGTTCTTACAGTTAGGTAATAATTTCTATTGGACCCTGCCCTCTCCACCCTCCTCACCCCCACCAAAAAAAAGTGCATAATCATTGTGACTCTAAGTTCTGACCCAGGCACTTAAATGAATAGATTTACATTTAATCTTTAAAAGATTGTTGGAACATTTCTTTCAGTAGTATGTAGGAAATAATCCAATGCAAATATGAACTGCTTTACATAATGATTGCGAAGCTCTTTTGCCAGGGAAGAAAAGAAAGAACACAAAGAGCCGCAGAACTCTGTCTCGCTCACCACTCTGCTTTCATATAGGTGAGCTGTAGCTCTAATTGGACTTTCACATTTCTATTTTTTTAAGTTTAACACAAACACTTCTAAAAAATTCAAACAACACAAAAGAACATATAAGGAAAGCTGGTCTCCATTCGATCTATAAATCCCCTTCACCAAGGCTTCACCAAGGCAATGTTGCCAATAGCATTGAATGTATCTTGACAGAGATGTGTAATACAAATATAAACATATCTCTCTCTGTGCTTACCTCCACAGCTCCACTTTTCTTTTTAGAATGATAAGTTTTTTTTTAAGATTATTTATTTATACAAGAACTGGGGTACAGGCCAGAGGCATGGGGGGTGAGAGGATTCACCAGAGACAGAGTGGGAAACAGAACAGGCAGATGGCTCGAAAGCACTGCTGAGGGGAACAGCAGGCCAGACAGGAGAGGTCTGCCATGCCACGTGGGTATCTCCCTGGGCGGCTGGAATTGAACCTACGGTGCAGAGACTGCGGACAGGCTCACGGTGATGCGCTCAACCCGCTGCGCCACCGGGGAAAATGGTAAGATCAACGTACCTGTTATTCTTTTTCTTATTTTCACTCGCTGTGCCTCCAAGAGAGTTACATATAAGAACAGATGGCTCCATCTTGTTCTTTTCGTTGACTGAACAGATTGTAATGTAAGGATAAGCCATAATTTTCTTAAGCACTCCTCAACTGATGGGTATTTAAGTTGTCACAGTCTTTTGCTACCTCACCAATAAAGGCTTTGTGCTTCAGCTGACACAAAGTTTCTGCCTTTTATTAGAAGGCGTCACTTTGGGAACATCACAAAGAGTAAATAAAAATAATCTAAAGCCATGGTATTGGCACCACTTTGTAGTGCCAGGTAAAATTCTGAAAGCCTTAGTTTTCCTGGAAAAATGGTACCTCAGTGTCACAATCTATTCCTACCTACTCTTGCTGGATGGTGAATCGGGGTGGGGGTGTTATAGTCTTGCTTAGATCATTACCAACCTCAAGTTCTAGAACCCAGCTACTCCCCAGAGGAAACTCTAAAACCAGATTGAACTGAACTGCTCTCTGGACACTGAACTGACATCTGACTTACCAATCATGATTTGTGTATGTGAAATGATAGGCTAGGTGGGGTAGACTGGGCAGGCCTCCAGAATATTAACTATGGGAGAGTTATCAAAATGGGACCACTTTCAGAGATGCGAACCAGGCTCTGAAATCTGAACACACTATTCTTTCTCTCCAGAAAAGTAATACAATCACACAAAGATTTGCTTGGGGGAGAGGGGAGGGGTAGTACGCAGGCAGGGGAGTGTTGACTTCTCAACACATCTGAAGGTGTTTCTGAGGGCTTACTCAGGCTTTGCTACATGGTTTATGCACTTCACAGTGGATTCAAATGATATCACATTAACTTGCAAGAATTCTACCGTGTGTCTTGAGTAAAGAGAAAGAGAGTTCAAAAAATGCAGGGAACAGCCTGTTTGTCCGCCAGATAGATGAGCATGTGCCCAGAAGTGGGTGCCCAGAACCAGCAGCACTTATTGTCTAGACAGTATGTGACCGTTAAGAGTTTGATCCAAAAAGTAAAATGTAATGAGGAGAAATATCGTGGTGAGGCTGGAGTCATGGGGGTAAAAGAATTCACCAGAGACAGAGTGGAGAACAGAAAAGGCAGATTTATTGAAATACCCTGCAAGGAAGCAGGGGACAAGATGAGAGAGGTCTGCACATGAGGAAGGATTTGAGACTCTTTTATACTCTGTTTTCACAGGCTTTCTTGGGGCATCAGTTTGCACCAGTTTTCTGCTGGGATGTCTGGTCTTGGGTGCTGGCCTTTGACACAGAATCTGTCCTGGCCCTACTTATGCATTCCTGGTTCTAGGCTGGTTTTTCTGGTCATGTTGGTCAATCTTATGGCCTTGTTCCCAATACAACCTTATCCATTCCCTTATCTATCCAAGCTTCCCAATCCTGCCTGCTGGGCAGGGAGTGGGGGCTCAGTTTTTAACCTTATTAAATGGTACCCTGACAGAAACCTTTGTTCCTGATGGCAGATATGAAAGTGGTCATAGAAAAAAGTGAGGAATTCATTGAGGATAATTAAAAATGAGTTAGAGAATCTGTTAGAATATCTTTAAAATTGACCACACAAAATCATATATTGGAACTAGGTTTTGTATTTGAAGGATTTTCTAGGTTACTGTTGGTTATGAATTGCAATCTTAGAAATTGACTTTTGAGGGCCTCCCCGGTGGCACAGCGATTGAGCACTGGGTTGCGAAGCTGCCCACGGCCTCTGCAGCGCCGGTTCGATCCCCAGCTGCTCCCCGGCCTCTGGGGGAGGGTCCCACATGGCGCGCAGACCTCTCCTGCCGCCCGCTGCTCCCCTCAGCAGTGTACTTCGGTCCTTCCGCCTGCTCTGCTCCCCGCTCTGGCTCTGGTGAATTCTCTCGCCCTCCCGTGCTTCTGACTGTACCCAGTGCATGTATAAACAAAACAAACAAACAAACAAACAAATAAATAAAACATGCCTCTATTAAAAAAAAATTATATATATAAAAAAAAAAAGAAATTGACTTTTGAACTTTAGCCATATTATATATGATCCCTCTGTATCTCACCTGAACTTCCCTGAGACTTATAGGTCTCCTGTCAAAATTCATAAGGTAATAAATAAGTAGCAGGGCCAGAATTCAAACCCATAATGCCCGCCAGGTCTAAAAATATGGCCACTGATCTTTACTACTTTTTCATAGGGTTGGTAATTTTCTTTTGGGTTTTGAAAGGCTCTGAATCATATTATGTACTATGTGACCATCTTATTTCATTGTTCTTTCTATTATGAATATGTTCTCTGATAATGTGTGACTGGACCTAGTTCTGAGTGATAGGCCCAGAAATAATGCTTTGAAAGTTAAAATGAACACTTTTTATAAGGTAAGTATATTAGAACCAAGAGATATCCATTTTCAGTGGACTTCGAAGTCTCTGTGTTGTTATGGACTTCTTGAGGTCTATGAATATCAATATTTTGATAATGCAAGTAATCATTAATATGCATACTTTATTAAGTCCAATATCATGCTTTGTTTTTTTATGAAGATTTATTATATTTATTTATGCATACAAGAGCTGGGATGTAGGCCAGAGGTGTGGGGTGGGGTGAAAGGATTCACCAAAGACAAAGGGGGTAGCAGAACAGGTGGATCTACTGAAATACTCTGCTGAGGGGAGCAGCAGCTGAGTCAGGAGAGGTCTGCTGTGTCATGTGGGTCAGCTCCCTGGCCAAGGATCAAACTTGTGCTGCAGTGGCTGGCATTAGCTTCGTAGTGCTGAGACTTAACCCCTTGTACCACCAGGGAGCTCCTCATGATTTGTTAGTTGTGTGTTATAATAAAGTAAACAATGCCAGTGATGAAGACCCTGTTGCAAGACCTTTCCCCCTGACGGGAAACTGAAATAGATAAGAAATGATTGATGGATAGGAAGTTGTGCAAATGGCCAATAAGTGCATGAAAAAGTTTTCAACATTATTAGCTGTTATGGAAAAGCTAATCAAAACAACAGTGAGATACCGATTGCACTTCCCTTCCACTAGGATGGCTACAATAAAATAGGAAAATAAAAATGTTGGTGAGGATGTGAAGATATTGGAATACTCATACATTGCTGGTGAGAATGTTAAACAAAGCAGCTGCTTCAGGAAATAGTCTGTAGTTATTCAAATCACTAAACATAGTGTTAGCTATGACTCAGGGATTCTACCCCTAGGTATATACCCAAGAGAAATGGAAACATATCTACATAAAAACTTGCGCATGAATATTCATAGAAGCATTACTCACAAGAATCAAAATTTCATCAATAATGGATAAAGAAAATGTGCTACATCTATGCACTAGAGTATTATCAGTCATAAAATGAAATGAGGTACTGATGTATGCTACAATGTGGAAGAACCTTAAAATTCCATGCTAAACGAAATAAACCAGACATAAAACACCATATATTATGGCTCAATTTGTATTAAATATCAAGAATAAGCAAATCTATAGAGAATAATAGAGGCTACTAGTTAGTACAGACTGGAGAATAGGGAAATTTTGGAGCTACAGTCAAGAAACACAGGTTTCTTTTATTGGAAGAAATCTTCTAAATTTGGCTTTGGTGATGGATGTACAGCACAACTCTATAAATGTGCTAAACCACTTTCAATTGGTATATTTTATGGTATGTCAATTATATTTCAGTAAAACTTAAAAAAGAAAAAGGTAGAGATGGTTCTAAGTCTTGTTTTTGTCTCACAACACAGCTATGACCACATTGCAAACCTCCTGACTCAACAACTTTACATCAAACTCAAGCTCAGCAAGTTTCCACTTGATCACTCCCTTACCCACCTCTCCCATGCATACTAACACCATGGAAGCTAAGAAAGTTCCAGGGATTTTAAATACCTTTTGTTATGGAGTAAAAGTAGGTGACAGGATCCTACCACAGGCAATGTCTCAGCTTAAAGAGACACATGTGTTTGCTGAGTTTTTACCATTTTCCTAGATTTGGGTTTACTCTCTAGGAATCTATTTAAAGAATTCTAATAATGTGAGCTAAAAGGAGAAAGCATTTATTTGTGATTTTAAAATAATGTTAGTCTATTCCCAATGTCCTTGAAGCTATCAAGGAACAAAGTGTAATCAATAAAATGCTCTGATGCCTGCTTTTTAATGGATGTCAAGCTCTTTCCTTTGGACTCACCGATAGGAAATTTCTGATTATTCAAACTGGGTGGGGCTCAAATTATAACTATAAAATCACTATCTCAAATAAAGAATTTGCCAAGCAAGTTGACATTATGAACACATTCCAAAGATTCATTAGACCTGTTTAATGAGTTATTTTTTTAATAAGTTGTTTTTTAAGTTCACCAGTTGAACAATGTGTGAGAAAAGCTATTAAACACAAATGCTCTTTCCCAAGCAAGCTCTCTATCTGAAAGCATAGTTTAGGAGTTGGGAGTTAGTTGCTGGAGGTATTTGGGAAAAACTATAAAACAATTTCTTGTAAAGTATCAAAATTGAAAACTAGTCTCTAAAACCATTTAAGCACCTCCTTTCACTTACAAATGAATGTTCTACTAAAATTCATTTTAAGAATGAATTTTCTACTAATAACTCCAAGTTAATGAACAATGATCTGTTTAGCAGGTTTGGAAAATATATTGCAGATACAGGAACAAAAAGGGTTACCTGCACAATGCTTACAAACACAATGTTGTGGTCTTTGGGTTTGAATCATGGCTAGACTATTTACTTAGGTCCTTAACCACTTTGTGCCTCATTTCCTCTTCTGTAAAATGAAAATAGCAATAGCACCTGCCCCATAGGTTGTTGTAAAAGTTAAGTTAAGTTAATATATGTAAAACAGTTAGCTTCACTGTCATGATTTAGTTAACTGGGCATTGGGCCTAAAGCAACAAATTAATTTTAGCAACTCAACTTCACTTTGTTGCACCACCTTGGAAATTTGTATTTGTAAGAGAACCCAATAATTAGACTGGCTGGATAAAGCTGTTGCTTTCTCAGCAGAATTCTAATATAAAGAAAGTAGATTAGGGAATGGAATAGACCATTAAGACTAAGTTTGAGAACTTTTTTTTAAGGCACGTAAGAGATCACATAGCTGATTTCCATCGCCCAAACATAGGTGGAAAGAACCCATGTATTAGTTTGAGAGAAATCATAGCGCTAATATTTTGGGTAAAGTTTGTATCTTGTGTAAATGTACTACTCAGGTTAACATCTCTAGGTTTGTATTATGAAAAATAAGTTAAAATAAGAGCTTCCTATTCAAATAGCTTTTTAAGCTTTTAGATATAATAATTTCACAACTCCTATTAAATGCAAGTGCTTTTTTTAATGATGCAAGTATATACATGTCCAACTTATTAGCATTTTATTTTCAGTTCTGCTCAAAAGGCATCCCCAACTAGGCTGACTCATTTTATTTTATTTATTTATTTATTTTATACATTTTTTACATCATTTTTCATTTTTGCACAATGTATGCATTTTCATCTTGGTTATAGTTCCCATACAATTCCACCCCCCTTGTTTTGATCTTACTCCCTCCCCCCCACCCCAGTGCACCTCTGGTTATAGCTGCTTGTTGATTTTTACTTTATTATAATTAGTTTTTTTCCTGGTCCCTTATTTAGGTTTTCTAAATTCCTGCTATGAGTGAGACCATCCGGTATTTTTCTTTTTCTTTCTGGCTTATTTCACTGAGCATCATCCCTTCCAGATCCATCCATGTTACTGTAAATTGCATGAATTTATATTTTTTGATTGCTGAGTAATATTCCATGGTGCATATGTACCACATCTTCTTGATCCAGTCATCTATTTTGGGGCATTTGGGTTGTTGCCATAGCTTAGCTATTGTAAATAATGCTGCTATAAAATAGGGGTGCAGGTGCCCTTTTGAATTAATGTTTCTGTGTCCTTTGGGTAAATACCTAGGAGTGGAATTGCTGGATCATATGGAAGCTCCATTTTTAGCAGGTTGAGGAATCTCCACACAGCTTTCCATAGTGGATGGACCAGTTTGCACTCCCACCAGCAGTGTAGGAGAGTTCCTTTTTCTCCACATCCTCGCCAACATTTGTTGTTGCTAGTTTTTTAAATATGTGCCATTCTCACTGGTGTAAGAGGGTATCTCATTGTAGTTTTGATTTGCACTTTCCTCATTACAAGTGATGTTGAACATTTTTTCATATGCCTGTTGGCCATTTTCATTTCCTTGTTGGAGAAGTTCCTTTTTAGCTCTTTTGCCCATTTTTTGACTGGGTTATTTACTTTGTTTTTGTTGAGTCTCGTCAGCTCTTTGTAGATTTTTGTGATCAGTCCTTTATCATTAGTGTTGTGTGCAAAAACTTTCTCCCAGTCGGTGAGGTGTCTCTTTGTTTTGGTTACTGTCTCTTTTTTTGCTGTGCAGAAGCTCTTTAATTTGATGTAGTCCCAGCTGTTTTTCTTTGCCTGCACTATCTCTGCTTTGAGTGATGAGTCTTTAAAGATGTTACTGAGGTGTATCTGAATCATTCAAATAGAGACAAAAAATTCACATGCCAAATGAACAGGGGAAAAATAAGAATGGACAAAAAGCATTTAATAATTGATTTAAGTAGAAGTACCAGATTCTCATTTCGTTAAATCCCTCTTTGCACTTCAGAATGCAGTAACATTTTAGGACAGAATAAATATTGTTGCTCTCACAACCCCTGTAAGTGCCCTTACTCTTTTGTTTATTCTGTTAAGTTTATTCATACTGAATATGGAGTGAGCTAGTTGTTCATACTGAAAATTTGAAATAATACCATTCCTTTTAACCACTTAAAAATACAAATGTAGGGCCTCTCTGGTGGCGCAGCGGTTGAGCCTCTGCAGTGCCTGTTTGATCCCCGGCCGCCAGGTGAGGGTCCCACATGGCATGCAGACCTCTCTTGCTGCCCACTGCTCCCCTCAGCAGTGTACTCCGTCACTCTGCCTGTTCTGCTCTCCGTTCTCCGTGAGAGAATTCACCAGAGAATTCTCTCACCCTCCCGCCCTTCTGACTGTACCCAGTGTTTGTACAAATAAATTTTTTTTAAAAATCTTAAAAAAAATACAAATGTATTTTTGGTTCATGATTCAGAATATGTATGATATATTTCTTCCAGAAAGAAAAAAACCCTTCAATGTTCTAACCCCTACCTTTGAAAAAAATTGATTTTTCTTCTGAAAGGACCATGTAAACACAGTGCAGGGGACGCAGGTGACTGAATTAACAGCTCTCACCCAAAAGACAAAGAGGACTAAGGTGTAAAATGTCATGGAATCAGTCGAGATACCTGGTGCATTGCATACATAGAATGCATTGCTAATTGCTACAAGAATGTCCCCAGAAGGTAAGAGGGTTATAAAAGTCCCTCTGATTGGAACTGAAATACTGTATCAGATCACTTAGGAGTGGCAAGTGGAGTGAAAACAGGAATTCAGACCTGGGCTAGGATCCCTAATGAGGCTAATGGGCATATTTGACTACAGGAATCAGCATAGGCTGAAAAGCACAGCTTACTTTACTTTTTGTTGATTGTCCAAAGCAGAAGTCAGGAATGCTTTGATGTAAAATGCCAGAGAATAAATATTTTAGTCTTTGCAGTTCATACAAACCATACAGTCTATGTTGCAACTACTTCATTCTTCCACTGTAGTCAAAAGCAGATCTAGAGAATACATAAATAAATAACCATGGTTGGGCTCCTCTAAAACTTTCTACCTATCAAAAGTTGGTTCTTATAATTTTCTATATCATGACATATTATTGTATTGTGATACTATTCAAACATTTAAAACTGTAAAATTCCATTCCTACTTTGGGCCACAAAAAACAAACAGGTCATATTTTACTGACCTCTGATTTAGATTTAAGATTGTAGTGGTGAGAAGGTAAATAATGAAGATTAATTTAAATTTTTTTTAAGATTTATTTATTTATTTATTCATACAAGCACTTGGTACAGTCAGAAGCATGGAAGGGTGAGAGAATTCACCAGAGCCAGAGCAGGGAAACAGAACAGGCAGACTGACGAAGAAATACACTGCTGAGGGGAGCAGCGGGCGCAGGAAGAGAGGTCCGTTGTGCCATGTGGGACCCTTGCAGGTGGCCGGGGATTGAACCGGGCGCTGCAGAGGCTGCAGCAGCCCAGTGCCACCAGGGAGGCCCTAAATTTAAATTTTAATGAGACATGTCTGTGGCTGTTACATTGTGAATACTGAGGAAATATTCTACAATTTGAAAGCTATTATTCAGCAGAGAAGATACATTATTTGGTGAACAAGTAAAGTTCTGGCACATGTGTTGCTGAAACTGAAAAAGACTTCATTTTTTTTTTAATTTATTTTTTTAATTTTTTTTTAAATAATAAATTTTATTTTTATATTCCCCATACAATTGCAACCCCCCCATTCTGACCCCAATCCCTCCCCTCCCGCCACCCAAAAAAGTGTCTCTGGTTCATAGTTTTTTGTTGATTTTGATTTTCACTTTCTTATAGTTATTCATTTTCCTGGTCCCTTATTTAAGTTTTCTAGATTCCTGCTATGAGTGAGACCATCCGGTATTTTTCTTTTTCTTTCTGGCTTATTTCGCTGAGCATGATCCCTTCCTGCGCCATCCATGTTGCTGCAAATTGCATGTGTTTATCTTTTTTGAATGCTGAGTAATATTCCATTGTGTATATGTACCACATCTTCTTGATCCAGTCATCTATTTTTGGGCATTTGGGCTGTTTCCAAAGCTTAGCTATTGTAAATAGTGCTGCTATAAACATAGGGGTTCAGGTGTTCTTTGGAATTGATGTTTCTGTGTCCTTTGGGTAAATACCTAGGAATGGAATTGCTGGATCATATGGAAGCTCTATGTTTAGTAGGTTAAGGAATCTCCACACAGCTCTCCATAGTGGTTGGACCAGTTTGCACTCCCACCAACAGTGCAGAAGAGTTCCTTTTTCTCCACACCCTCGCCAACATTTGTTGTTGCTAGTTTTTTTAATATGTGCCATTCTCACTGGTGTAAGATGGTATCTCATGGTAGTTTTGATTTGCATTTCCCTGATTACAAGTGATGTTGAACATTGAAAAAGACTTCATTTTAATGAATATAATTTATATGAGCATACAAATAGTTTATCAGCATAGTATGTATCACATCTAATGATACATTTACTGGGAAAATTATTAGGATGCAGTCCCTTTTTGCAAATCATGCTTAAATTACACCCATTGGCTGGCTGTGAATTAAAGAATGGTAAAAATCAAGAAAACAGTCTGTGAGAGTCCATTGGGTCTATGGAATTTTCAATAGGGACTATGAATATTTGCTCTCAGCAATTGTTACCTCCTGATTAAAGACATAGGCTCCATATATTTCACTCATTTCCATCACCCCCATTTGTGCCCAGGTTGGCACAACACATGGCTAGAAGAAGCTAAAGACAATAATTGGTGAAAATTCTTGAGTACTTGTGAGCAGAGTTCTAAAGTTTTAGTGTTACAGGGCAACCCCAATATAAAACGGGTTGTCTGACTGTGGGTCCTCACCAGAGCGCTTAAAGGGGACTTATTAATGCTAAACTGCAGACACACACAAAAATTTGATAAAAGGTTTATTTACAAGGGAAAGGGAAATGGGAAATGAATAACTCAGGGAGAAAAAGGGGGAGATAAGTTCGTAAATGTGTCCTACCCATTCTCCTGACGTGGAATCCCAATGACTGCCAAGCTGGTGAAAAACCCAGCACCCTGCGTGGCCAAAAGAGAGACCCCTGGCCACACGGCCAGTTAAATACTCAAACAGAGAACATAGCTGCTTAACTCTGCCCTCAGGTCCTTGCAATCTTCATGGGATCATGGGATTTGTAGTTCCCAGTGTCTTGATGGAGTGGGGGTGGAGTCCACAAAGACTGGAGTTTGCTCAGGACATCCTTTCCCCCTAACATTAGTGGTACTGAAAGATGTGGGCAGAAAGTTTCCAAGATGCTGAGTCCACAACAAAGGCCAGCTCTCAGAGATAGTGTTACACAAACTCTCTCACATGTCTTCAAATGTTATTTGATGAGTTGCATGGTCAAAGGCTAATCTCAGAAGTGCCACAAACACAGATGCTAAGGAAGGCCTGAGCCACAGAAGCTTATAGACACTCTGCAGACAGCTCCCCTTAGAGTAAAGAACACACATCTGGAAGGAGCTGCTTGGAGTCTTGTGGGGCTGATGTGAAAGAACAGCTGATGACATTCCAAAACTTTTGATCTGAGAACCCTACCTGGTGATGGAAATGTCTCCTTGGATTCCTTTGAGAAGCTCCAGAAAGGCTTCAGTTCCCAGCAGCCCTAGTAGTTCAGCATCAGGTGTTTTCTGCTATTTCCTTGAAGGCCTCAGGAGGTCATCTGTTATTTTATGACAGTTTTTCTAGGTGTCTCCTTCTGTGGCATTTGTGTTTCTCCTCTTTACTTCAAAGGTATGCCTATTCATGGATTCCATTACTTCATTGCATCTGCCAAATGATTTTTCCTGGTATGTCATCTTTCAGCTTCTGCAAATATTAAGCTCCTCTTTGTTTCACATTTAAATTTCTGCCTTCTTTGAATTTAGAGCAGTTACCTGGCCCTCATCATAGCAGTGTGTCCTAGTCTGGTGGAAAAATCTAGTCCTGAGTGTGTACACATGTCAGAAATAAAACTTCCATGCTCTGATTTTCCTCTGCACTCAGAATAGGTGTGGACATGTAACAGGGTGGTCCCCAGGAAAGGGGGAGGTTCCCTGCCCCTCCCAAGGGAGGGTGGAGCTGAGCAGGAAGAGGAGAAGCTGAAGAAGAGACTGAGGAAGGAAGCAGGATGGAGCCAGGAGACCTGGAGGAGGCGCATGGAGCCTAGAGACACGTGAAGAAACTGCGCTTGTCTTTTGGTCGTGGACTGGGTGACACAGATGTGGGTGAGACCCGTGGAGAGGTGACAATGGCAGCTTTTATCTTGATGTTGATTTTGCTCTTTTCCTTCCGGGCTTGTTTGGTTGTTTCTGACTCTTTTCTGTGGGTCCCCACTGGAAGATGCTTTAGACTTGTGGCAGGCTTTGGGGCCTTGCTCTGGGCCAATCCCATATGGATGGACTTTTACCCACAAGGGGACGGGTAACTTTGGGTGCTTCATTTAGAAACTGGACTCTTTGCCTTACCTGTATTGTTTCCTAGTTTTATTAAAGATCCTTCCCATTAAAGTCTCATATGTTTTGTGTTGATGCGGCGGATGGCAGAACCCATTTAGAATGGGCAGGTTTGCGGGGCTTGGGCTGCCCCTCTCCCTGTCCTATAACAGACAGAGCTAAGTGTTGGCTTTATGTAATTTCACCACTCACAGTACAATCAATTCCAACTCACAGTATTTCATTCTCATTAAAAAATGGACACACAAGGGCCTCCCCAGTGGTGCAGCGGTTGAGTGCTGAGCTGTGAGGCTGCCTGCAGCCTCTGCAGAGCTGGTTCAATCCCCGGCCACCGGCGAGAGTCCCACATGGCGCGCAGACCTCTCCTGGTGTGCCCGCTGCTCCCCTCAGCAGCGTACTTCGTCAGTCTGTCTGTTCTGCTCCCCACTCTGGCTCTGGTGAATTCTCTCACCCTTCTGCGCTTCTGACTGTACCCAGTGCTTGTATAAATAAATAAATAAATCTTAAAAAAGAAAAATGGACACATAATATTTGATCATTCTTTTTTCCTTCTTTTAAATCTCTTTCTACCTCTTCTTTCCTTTTGAGATTCTACCATGACTGTGATGACAAGGAATATTGCTGTGACAGACTTTTACTGATTTTTTGTTTTGAAAAAAATTTACTTACAGAAAAATTGCAAAAATAATACAGATCATTTCCATATTATCCCTATACCCAACTTCCCTTAATGTCACAATCTTGTGTAACCTACTATAATTATCAAAACCAAAAGTTGATATTAGTATAAAACTATTTATTTTGTTATGATCATTAGTATTTAGGCTAATTTTTTGTGTGTGCTTCATCATCCAATATAGGATCCCACTTTTCATTTGGTTGTCCTAATTCCTGTATTCATTTTCCATGTTATATAACAAATTACCACCATCATGGACTTGAAACAACACTTTCATTATCTCATGGGACTCTCATAGGAGCCATGACTTACCTGGGTCCTATGCAAAGGGTCTCACAAGGCTGCAATTAGTGTTCACCAGGGAATGCACACTGGTCCAACCACTATGGAAAGCTGTGTGGAGGTTCCTCAAAATACTAAGAATAGATGTCCCATACAACTAATATCTTCTCAAACTCCCATTATAATTTGAATATTTATTAGTAGATACTGTTGCAACAAATATTATTGTGGTGTTCTAATGTTGATTTACTATTTCCCTCAGTCTTTCTGCATGTATTAATTGGAATCTCTTTGAAATAAAGTTTGTCCTGGACTCAGACCAAGATGGCATCAGAGGAGGTTCCTTGCTTTGCTCACGAGAAGGATAATCTAATAAATTGATCAGAGGGACACTATACAACAGAGTTCCATGGCATGGGGTGATCAGAGGCACTAGAGGCCAACACAGACTGCACCAGAAAAGACAGGGAGGAAACTCACACTTCATTGAACAAGAGGCGGGTGGAGAGAAACCTTGGTGCTTTAGTTTGGGGTGGAAGGCTGTGGTCTAAACTGTAGGGCTGCTGCTCAGTCAAGGGTCCAGGGGAAGAAGAGGGCTAAATGATAGGGCGTTAGGCATATTTGACTGAGGGCAGGTATGTGTGGAGGGGAGCTGGAATGCTCCCCACAGGTCAGGCTGCACCCTGGTTAAAAGAACAAGGAGAGTGCACAGGACAGCACTCCACTTCCCCAGCACTGGGACTTGGTAATGACTCATGAATTACACTCAAGATACTAAGATCTGGAACCCAAGAGAGGAGGTTCTAGAACATCTCCAGTCCTCAACACAAACATGACTTGAACTTCAAACAGCCTCTGCCCCAGCACAGTCTCACCAGTGGCTAGACTCCACTAGTTTCCTCCCTCCCATGTGACTCAGCAACTGCAAAAAAGAGGTCTCAGTATCTATGGAAGCCAGCAAAGTTCAAAAAAATGAAAATGAAATAAAACCATAGCAACACCTGATGGAAAAATAGAATTCTCCAAGTTTGCTGCTATAAATACTTAAAAAAAAGAAAAAATAGAGGGCCTCCCTAGTAGCGCAGCAGTTGAGCACTGGGCTGCGAAGATGCCCACAGCCTCTGCAGCGCCAGTTTGAGCCCCGCCACCTGTGAGGGTCCCACATGGTGCACAGACCTCTCCTGCCACCCGCTGCTCCCCTCAGCTGTGTGCTTCGTCAATCTGCCTGTTCTGCTCCCCACTCTAGCTCTGGTGAATTCTCTCACCCTCCTGCACTTCTGGAACTGTCCCGAGTCATGGATGTACCACTAAGGAACAGCCTGAACCTGAAAGTTCTAAACCCTGAGTCTCCTGAGAGCACCACTTATTTTTATGGGTAAGATCGGCCCTGTAGAGGTCAAGTTGAATCTTGAAGAAATATGGGAGCTTGGGTCTCCTGGGAATGTTCTGCAACCCTACCTGGGGCCTCCCCAAAAGCAGCCAGAGCCAGACCCAGAGTGCCCCCAGTGTCAGTGTCCCCAGTGTTAGCAAGATCCAGGCATCTTATCATTCCAAAGTCAACTGGAGCTGAATCCAGAATTCCCCTGACATCAGACAAAGCCAAGTAGGGAATCACCAAATTTTCCCCAGGGCCAAGAAAAATCGAACTCGGAGTTGGTCCAAAGTATGGAGGATCTGGTTCCAGGCTGCCCTCAACTACAGCTTTGCCCTGGTGACTGCTAGAAGAGCTGACACCCCAGTCACCTGGCTACCCCCATGGTCAGTGGGAGCCAAGCAAGCCACCTCCAGGCAGAGAGGTGGTGAGAGATGGCCTCAGAACAAAGAAACAAAAAGTTTCTTTAGTTCAGGCTTCAGCAGCCAAGAAATTGAAGGAGGAGTTTCCTATAATTCTGATGGGGAAGCCCAAGTTGAGTGCAGGGCGTGTGCTTGGAAGGACGGCTCCAAGAAGAGGTTCTCCCAAGTGGTTCAGGACAAGCCTCTGTGCTCAACCTGGCAGTGGGCCATTAAGGATCATCAGGAAAAGAAGCGGGGAAGGACTTTGCTTGGCACTTTGATGAGAAGTAGGGGTATCAACACGAGAAGAAACAGTGCCATGCTAGGAGCCCAAAATGAGAATGGACCTAAGGCAGAGGTTGTTCAATTGATCCCAAACCCAGCCATGACCAAGTAGGTAAAGGAGGAGCAGCAGCTGCACTCCATTGAGAAGTGGGACAACCTGGCCCTGCTGTAGCTGCAGCCACCCCAGAGGTCAGCAGCCAAGATCTGAGCTCAGGATAGCCCAAGGCCATTGGTGCCCAGCGACCAGGTCAGACACAGTGCCTCTTGGGCCATTAGTCAGGTACCTCTGCTGGACCTGGCACCCTGACTTTGTGGCTCCAAGAAAGACAAGCTACACCAGCCTCTAAGGGGTTTTGGGCAGGTCTTTGTGGAACAAAGGACAAGAAGGAAACCTGGGGCCTGGCAGAGGCTAGAAAGAGGAAAGATGTTGGGGTCCCCCCAGACCTCATTCCACCTTCTCCAGGTGCCTTGAAACCAAGTCAAGTAAATTATGATTCCTCAGAGAGTTGGTGACTGGAGGGGGACTCCCCCAAATGTGGATGCTATGTTTTGAGGTTCTGGGTTCAACCCAAGCCAGAAAGCCAGCAGTCTGGAATCCAGCTTCTTCTACTGGCTGCTTCCGCACCCACTGTCCCTGTCACTGAGCAAATTGAATTCATTTTCACCCCACTTTTCAACATCGAAGATTAAAACAGGGAGGTTTCTGGGAGGCAGTTTCTTTCCAGTCTACCTTTTTCCTATTAAGATTCTCATTCCTATCCAGTCTACAACAAAAAATATTTATTGAATGTCTGCAACATCTAGGCACAATTAATACAACAGAGAAAAGTCCCTGCCCTCAAGGAGCTTTTATTCTGATGGAGAAAATAATAAACAATTCAAATACAAAAATAAGTAAATAGGGAAAT
This sequence comes from Talpa europaea, assembly GCF_964194135.1. Lineage (NCBI taxonomy): Eukaryota > Metazoa > Chordata > Mammalia > Eulipotyphla > Talpidae > Talpa > Talpa europaea. Next base: position 60,031,303 of record NC_140077.1, read on the forward strand.
CTAAAGCAACAAATGGGCAGACAAAAAATAAAACACAAGGATGCCGCAACATACACTAATCAATCAGTACAAATCACCATATCAACAAAAGACAGAAATTATATGATCATATCAATCAATGCAGGTAAACCTGCATGATAAACCTGAAAATTTCACCAGTTTTCCATATATGTGATCATATTCAAATTTGGAGGGAAATTGTGCAAGGATTCAAGTCATTTCTATTGTATACTTTCAAGACTGTGAAATATAATAAAAATTTTCATCAATCTTGAAACCCTGAATTGTAAATATAAAGGCAATGCTAAATTACCAGGCTGATTCAATTCAGTCTAGATTTATTGAGTACTGTACAGTAGCATGCTGGGAATTCCACATAGACTCCTTCATGCAGTTATCAAAGCAGTCCAAAAGGGTGGTTTGTAAATGAGTCAAGCTTATTTTGGTATCAAGGGGGGTCACCCAACACAAATTATTTTAGACAAAATAAGCAGGCATATTTGTTGAAAAGCTGTTGGAATAATTCACCAGATCACAAGAAGAACCCTAGGAAGCAGAGTAGTTCTGGAAAACTACAGGGTAGTTCTGACTACACCCAAGTGTATAAAGTACTGACATTCCTAACGAAGGAAATGAGCCCCTTCTGTAATGGAACCCCTCAATTTTCCAACAGAAAACACTCCTAGACTAAAAATTAAGAATAAGTGAAATTAAACTCTAACCACTCTTTTGCATTCCCTCTTCAGGACTGTTAACTCTCTGACTTGCATTCCCTCTGTAGGATTAACTGTTAACTCTATGAACTATACGCCCCCGCCATCCCTTCCCTCCTTGTGATTAACTGCTGAGTAGCTCCACGGGTATCCCTAGGACCTTGGAAAATGAATTGTGTTACATCACTAAAATTTTCTTTGTTTCTGAGTTAGTGGAATGAGAAACAAACATCTTCTGGTTGCTAAGACAACAACCTGCTGGAAAAGTAAGGGAAAGTCAAACACCTTCACCAGTGTCATCTGAACAGCCTAGCACCTCCTTGGATCTGAAAATGCGAGGCCCAGCATTTCCCTTACATTCCTTTGCCCCTTCTAAAATCCCAGCAGTCCTGCCATTTGAGGAGCCACTTGTTTGGGGATGTCCATCCCAAATCTCTTGGTTGGCATCTTGAATAAACTTCATGTAAAGATAATTCTCATGATTCAGAGTTTGGTTTTTCTGGACATCAGTGAAAGACCTAGTTTGGGCAGAGTAGCCTCCCTGGTGGAGCAAGGGGGCAAGGGGTTGAGACAAACCTAGGAAGCAATCCGCAGCCACTGCAGCATGAGTTCCATCCCTGGTCAGGGAGCTACCCACATGGCACGGCAGACCTCTCCTGACTTGCCCGCTGCTCCCCTCAGCAGTGTATTTCAGTCAGTCTGCTCTGTCTCTGGTGAATCCTCACCCCCCACACCTCTGGCCTGTACCCCAGCTCTTGTATGCATAAATAAATAAATCTTTTTTTTGAAAAAAAGAAAAAAAAGAAGCCAAGCAGCACTCAGAGAGGAGGAGGGAAGTTCTTTATTTACACTGGCGGGCTCAGAGGAGATCCTTTTCCAAAGTCTGAGCCACCTTGAACAGCTAAGTTACAGGGTATTTATTGGCTTAAAGCAAGGGGTACAAGCAGCTGGAAAGCATGTAACAGACACATGGCCTTGATTGCACTGTCAGCCATTCCCTGAAACTTATAGTTTACATGTTTTGTACCAACTTTAGCAGGTCGGTCGGATGTTTTCTACTTCAACACTTCCATAGTTTCAACAGAAAAATCCTGGAAAAGGACTCAAATTGGTTCTGGGACTCCTCTGAGGACCATGCTCAGGCTGGGTCTGTTCCCATCCTTAAGGAACAAAGAAGGTAATGCTGGACAATAAAGCATGAATTTAGGATTCATTTGGCGTGTCCCGCACACAGTGCTTTCATGAGCTGGGCTATTCATGTGTCGTGGAGCGCATGGAGCTGGTGAAATATCATTTGCAGATGAGACCCCTGGCCTGGCTAACCATACAGAACTTCTCAACTGGCCTCTGATTCCACTCTTCAGGTTACTGGTTCTCAAAGTGTGGTCTGAATTACATTTATGAAGGGAAAAAAAGGCACTGACATTTTATTCTTGTAAAGTAAATAATAAATAAGGTTTTTTTTAAGAAACCAAATGTAATAACCAACAGCATTCCTCCAAAACAAGTATGATAAAGGGGAATAAGATAGACAAATCTTTTTTTTATAAATTCATTTTTTTAATTTGTTTTTTTAATTTAAAAAAATTTTTTAAACAATATTTTCTTCCTCCATCCCCTCAGGTTGAGTCCCCATAGAATTTCCTTCCCCAAGGCACCCATGCACCATCACCTCAGTCCCCTGTGCTCCTCCCTCCCTCCCTCTGATCCCTCTCCCGCCTCCTCCCCTGCAGGATGTCTCTGATTTATAATTGTCTGTTTTTGCTTTGTTGTGTTTTGTACCATTATTTTTTTTACAGTGATGTCTTATTTGGTTCCCCTATATTCCTGTTATAAGTGAAACCATCCGATATTTTTCTTTTTTCCTTCTGGCTTATTTCACTGAGCATAATTCCTTCTAGCTCCATCCATGTTGCTGCGAATGACATGAGTTTATCTTTTTTGACTGCTGAATAATATTCCATTGTGTATATACACCACATCTTCTTGATCCAGTCATCTATTTTTGGGCATTTGGGTTGTTTCCAGGCTTGACCTATTATAAATAGTGCTGCAATAAGCATAGGGGTAAAGGTGTTCTTGTGAATCAATGTTTTTGTGTCCTTTGGGTAGATCCCTAGTAGTGGAATTGCTGGGTCATATGGTAGCTCCATTTTTAGTAGACTGAGGAAACTCCAGACACCTTTCCATAGTGGTTGGATCAGTTTGCACTCCCACCAGCAATGTAGGAGAGTTCCTTTTTCACCACATCCTCGTCAACATTTGTTGTTGGTTGTTTTTTTGATATGTGCCATTCTTACTGGCGTAAGGTGGTATCTCAGTGTGGTTTTGATTTAGACAAATCATTTTAATTCCATAGGAGTTATTTATTATATATGAGATTCAACAACAGAGATACCAGGTGCAAGAGAGAAAATGATTATTAATCAATTTTTGACAACTTAATGTCTAATTTACATGTTAACAATTTGATAGAAGCCCTATACAGTTTTAAGAGAGAGGGCAGGGAACTTAACAAAATGATTCAGTAACTAATCTGGAAGGGCAAATGGACAAAAATTTCCAAATTACAATTTGTAATTGAGTTGCTTCACATAGAGTTTCCATGGTGGAGTAAAAAAGATTTATTGCTCAACAATTGCCAGCAGATACCCTGACAGCTGCCATTATGAACCACAGAAGAAACATCACAAGCCAACTGAAGAATGGATAAGTTATTCAATAAATGTTTAAAAATGGTATGGTGGGTCAATATTTTAAAAGTGTTAACTGATTTTTATACCTAGTAATCTCTATTCTATTCAAGCAAGAAAATCTGGAATCAATCAAAATAGAAATTATCACTACATGAACACTTGTCATTTGAAACAACGTGGATGGAACTGAAGGAAATAGTGCTAAGTTAAATACGTCGCAAGGAAAAAAACAAACACCACATGGTTTCACTTGTATATGGATTACAAAGAAACAAAACAAAGGGTCAGTAAAAATGAAACCAAAAGCAAACTGTAGAAATCTGACTGTACAAGTGAGGCAACTAGAGGGGGAGGGGAGAGTAGAGAAGGGAAAGGGCAGAGGACCCACTGGACTATGGTGGAGACTAAGGGGACCTTGGGGTAGATGTGATATGGTAGTACACACCTGAAGAGGTGGGGCCCATATTTCTGAATCATATAAGTGTTGTAAACCAGTAGTATTTAAAAAATAAATATATACAAAAAGTGAAAAACAAGAAAAGAAATATTACTAGATTTTTCCCTGGTTTTGGTGTCCTAAAGCCTAAAGCTCTTAAAGAAAAAGAGAATTTCTGATAAAGAAAGCATCTAGCAAAAAAGCACCAAGAACCTTATCCAGAATTAGAGTTAAGTGATCTCAGAGGTATTCTGAGGGTGGGACTCAGGAATGTGTGTTTTTACAAGCCCCTCAGGGGACTTTTGTGCCTGTGGGAATTGGGAAAGCTGGGGGGCTAGATTAGTGGTTCCCCAGCTGACAGCAAAGAAGAATCACCTTAAGACTTTAGCATATTCTGCTGCAGGCTCCATCCCAAAGATCTGCAAGGAGGAAGGGCAGTCCAGGCAGCTGAGTTTTTTTTTTTTGTTTCAAACTTTCAAAGTGATTATCATGATTAGGAAGAGAGGGGAACTCCTGGCAAAGTTTAGTGTCTTCCCCATTTACCCTCTAAATTAGAGATTTTTTGCACTGTAGTGGTGTGATTATTAGGAATACTTAAAATTCTCAAATGTGTTGTTTCCCCAACACATTTATTCTTCACTTTCTACTTAACTTATTTTCCAAATTTCCTATAAAAATTAAAATGTGTGGGTAAGTTGGAAAACCTATAATTTAGGAAAAGATCTGCAGAACTTGTTTCCTGAAACAGTACTATCAACCTCACCTAGGTACTTGTTAGAAATGCAAACTCTATATCCTACTGGAGACCTGGTACATGAAAAATTGGGTGTGGGGGAAGGACAGCAGCCTGTAATTTAGCAATTTCTCCAAATAATTTTGATGCATCCTTATTTTTTTTAAGATTTTATTTATTTTATACAAGAACTGGAGTACAGGCCAGAGGGTGAGAAGAATCACCAGAGACAGAGCGGAGAACAGAACAGGCAGACTGACTGAAATACACTGCTGAGGTGAGCAGTGGGTGAGATAGGAGAGGTCTGCTGTGCCATGTGGGTATCTCCCCGGCCGGCAAGGAATTGAACCAGCACTGCAGAGGCTGCAGAGAGCTTCTTAGTGCTGCACTCAACCCGCTGTGCCACCAGGGAGGCCCGAATCCTTATTTTTAAATAAACTTTATTGAAGTAATATCCGTTTAATAGCATGTAGATTTCAGGTGTGAGCATTATAATTCAACCTCTCTATCTGCACATCATGATGCTCAGCAAAAGTCTAGTTTCCGCCCACCACCATACAATTTCCTCTTTTTTTTTTTTTTCAATTTCCTCCTTTACCTGGCTTGCTCACCACCTCCTCCCTCCCCACCAGCAGGTTGAGTGCAGCACTGAGAAGCTCTCTGCAGCCTCTGCAGTGCTGGTTCAATTCCTTGCATATGAAAAAATGTTCAACATCACTTGCAATCAGGGAAAAGCAAATCAAAACTACAATGAGATACCATCTCACACCAGTGAGAATGGCACATATTAAAAAAACTAGCAACAACAAATGTTGGCGAGGATGTGGAGAGAAAAGAACTCTCCTACACTGCTGGTGGGAGTGCAAACTGGTCCAACCACTATGGAAAGCTGTGTGGAGATTCCTCAACCTACTAAAGATAGAGCTTCCATATGATCCAGCAATTCCACTCCTTGGTATTTACCCAAAGGACACAGAAACATTAATTCCAAAGAGCACCTGCACCCCTATGTTTATAGCAGCACTATTTACAATAGCTGAGCTTTGGAAACAACCCAAATGCCCAAAAATAGTTGACTGGATCAAGAAGATGTGGTACATATACACAATGGAATATTACTCAGCATTCAAAAAAGATAAACACATGCAATTTGCAACCACATGGATGGAGCTGGAAGGGATCATGCTCAGTGAAATAAGCTAGAAAGAAAAAGAAAAATACCGGATGGTCTCACTCATAGCAGGAATCTAGAAAACCTAAACAAGAGACCAGGAAAAAGAATAACTCTAAGAAAGAGAAAAATCAAAATCAACAAACAACTATGAACCAGAGACACACTTTGGGTGGGGGTGGGGAAAGGAGGGATTGGGGTCAAAATCCCAATTGCAGGGGGTTGCAATTGTATGGGGAATATAAAAATTAAAAAATAAATTAAAAAAATAAATAAAAATAATGCAATGCAAAAAAAAATAATAATTAGTCAAGTGTGGTTCCCCAGATAGTTAAAATATATGACATAGTTTGAGACCCTGGGGCTTCAAAAGAACTTCCTCCTATCCACAGCAGAATTGTCTTTCTAAAATGAAGGAAATGAAAACAAGGTGTGTGTGGAGTTTTTATCTTGAACAAAAGACAGGGTATTAAGAACAGGGGGAGCAAGTCTGAAGGCAGCTGCCAAGGTCACCCCCAATCCTGTGTGGAGGGCAGAGACTCACCCAGCCAGGAAAATCCTCCTCCAAGCAGAAAGAGCCTCAAACCAAATAAATGGGGAGATAGAATAACACAACAAATGGCTCCATAGGGGTATACACACCATAGAAAGAGATCAGCTATTCAGAACCCAATCACAAAAACATGGAAGATCTATTCTTTCTATCAGAAGCAGAATTAAAAATTGTGATAATAAATTCAAAGAAATGGAAGAAAATGAATGTACTGAGAAATACAATCAATAAATAGAAGTACAGGGCCTCCCCATTGGCACAGTGGGTTGAGCGCAGTGCTGTGAAGCTGTCCGCAGCCTCTGCAGCATGAGTTCTATTCCTGGCCAGCCAGGGAGCAACCCATACGGAGCGGCAGACCTCTCCTGTCTCGCCCACTGCTCCCCTCAGCAGTATTTTCAGTCCATCTGCCTGTTCTGCTCCCCATTCTGTCTCTGGTGAATCCTCTCACCCTCCTGCGCCTCTGGACTGTAACCCAGTTCTTGTATAAATAAAATAAATATTTTTTTTTAAATGAAGACCAAATAAGAAAAATATGGAGATTTAGGATATAAAAAGAATAATAGAGGACATAAAAAATTCAGGAGAAATCTATGGAAGTAGAAAAGACCAAATGGAAGAATGAATCTCTATGTACTTGAAGATGTGAATAAGCAAAGAAATAGGAAAGAAAGAAACAAAGTAAAACAATGAAGATACGATCAAAGAATTATCCAACACCATGAGGAAAAGCAGATAACCTACAAGGAAACCCTGATCAGGCTAACACTGGACTTCCAAATGCTCAAGGATTAAAAACTCCTAGCCTATTCTACAAAGCTCTCCTTTAAATATGAGAGAAAAATAAAGGCCTTCTCAGACAAAGAGAACCTGAAGGACTTTGCAAACACTAGATGCCCGCCCCCACCGTCCCCTGCCCCAAGAAATACTGAAAGGAGCTCTCACATCTAAACAGAAGAGAGGAAAGACTGAGAAAGGAAATAGATTGAACCACAAACATTAAGGACAAAATGGCAGAATCAGCCTTTCATATATCAATAATCACCTTAAATATAAATGGATTAAACTCACCAATTAAAGGACACCGAGTATCTAGTTGGCTTAGGAAACAGAATCCAACTTTCTGTTACTTCTAGGAAATATACCTAAGCTCTAAAGATAAACATAGGCTCAGAGTAAAGGGCTGGAAAACAATTCTACAAGCAAATAGGGCAACCATATTTATATCTGACAAAATAGATTTCCAGTTAAAAAAGATAACAAGAGAAAGAGATGGACACTATATAATGATTAAGGGAATGATGCATCAAGAAAACATAATAATCATCAATGAATACTCACCAAATGAAGAAGCACCAAAATATTTTAAGCAATTACTATCAGACACTGGAAAAAACACATTTGTGATAGAAGACTTTAATATCCCACTCTCACCAATGGAAAAATCAACTAAAGAGAAAATAAATAGGGACATAATAGCCTTAAACCAAGAATTTAAGATGACATGGACCTAATAGATATTTATAGGGCACTGCACCCAACAAAACTGAATAACATTCTGTTCAAGAGCACATGGGATATTCTCCAGAACTGACAACATAGACTGGGTCACAAGGTAAGTATCAACGAATTCATGAAGATTGAAATTATAACAAGCATCTTTTTTGACCATAAAGGTATCAAACTAGAAATCAACTACAAAAAGAAAGCAGGAAAAACCATTAGCATGATGACTAAACAACACACTGCTAAAAGACTACTGGGTTAAGGAGGAAATCAAAGAAGAAATAAAAAATTGCCTCCAGGCAAATGACGATGAGTTCACAACCTTCCAGAAGGTGCGTGACAACGCAAATTGTAGTGTGTATAGAACTATTACTGTTACAGAAAATGCTTAGTATTTATAAAAGCTCTAATACTTTAATGAAGATTTCAGTCCATAAATTGAGGGCTTTAAAGATTTTTATGTTTCAAAAATCAGACCAAAAATCATGACCAAAGAGATGGAAGTGGAGAAAAGAGCAAGAGAGATTATGTTTTTTACTGCTTATATTTCCATGGTGTGACTTCCTAAATTTATAAAATGTTTCCAGAAGGTTTGGGAGCCACTAATAAAGCATATTCTATTCCAGAAACTTGCAAGTTACCTATTTATGGTATCTATGATATTCTTTAATAATTGTTAGATTTATTATATCACCACATTTCAGTTATGCTGGGAAATATAGCACTTACTGTATAAACCAATGTAAGTTATTTCTCAACAGAATCTTCTGCCCTTCCCTAATTAAAGACAAATTTCTTTAATGTAATTCTGATTTCTTTGAATACGTCATGTTTTGGGATATTTCCTCAATTTTGGGTCAAATATCATAATTTCTCCTCTTTCTTCCTTCAGAATATGTCTTTTTACTCCTTAAAATGTAACTAAATGTTATTAGATTTTTTCTAGTATTTAATGTTTAACTTAAATAAAATAGTTAATAGTTAAATCATATAAGTTTAATTAGATGTTTTTGTAATGTTTAAGTTATTTTCCACCTTGGTAAGCATCTATTAAAAGGATCTGCTGAAGACTAAAAAACTCAGCCAACTAATTGACTGAGGTAGTTTATTTGCCTGATATTAAACAAATATGTTTTCACAGAGGTTTTTTTTTTAAGTTTTAGTTTAGTTTAGTTTAGTTTAGTATTTAGTTTTAGTTTCCCTAAATTCCCTAATTCTTTCTGTTTTGCATAATGTCTGTATATTAATAAATGTACTTTAAAAATTATTGAAGTAGGATTTCTTTATAACATACAGATTTCAGGTGTACAACATGTTCAACATCTGTATACAGCTGTATTATCATCTCCAACAAAAGTCTACTTTCCATCCACACCATACAAATGACCCTCCTTTACTTGATTTGCCCACTCCCCCCCCACCAAAGTGTATTTCTTTTTAAATTATTACAGAGTAGGAAAAAAAAATGGACTAGATTCTACCAAAAAAGTGACAAAAAAGGCATTAGCTTTGCCTGCAATTGTGTTTTTTTCTTCTGCCTGCCTAAGCTGCCAAAGCTGCAGACTTTTGGTGAGGGTGTCAGTGTTGCTGTGCAAGTCAACTGTCAGCAGCATTTCTCTGTTCTACCTGGGTCTTAATGACTTGGCACTTTGGAGAGGAGGCACATAGAATAATGGAGTAGGAAATAAATGCTTCGTGTAACTAGGAACATCAAACCAGGAAGCCTGGACCACTGGTGGGGTGATAGAGCACCCTCCTCTAGCTTTTTCCTTAAAACTTTGGTTAAATTGTCACCACCCATAAGAATCTCTTCATCGTCCAGCAGTTACCAATTGCCCGCCTTTTGGGGTGTGTTTTAGTTGTTACTTCAAATATCCCTTTATTCCAACACTTACCGCAGTCCCCTGGAATTATCTGTGTAAATATCCATCTTCCTCTCCAGACTAGGGACACTTCAGGACAGTGACCTATCCTTGAACATGGGAAGTGCCCCATAATCACTACTGAACAAATGGAAGGCCAGCCACATGCTAGTGTACTCTGATGAGCATGAAGTAGAGAATATGCAAAATCATGTTGCTGTCTGAGAGTACACAGCATGACCTCAATCACAACCATCTCCCACCATTTTATTATATCTCCTAAGCTCAGTGACAGATACTTATATTTTTCTGAACATACCATGTATGTTCATGTAGCTGCCTTTGCATGCAGGGAAGAAAGGCTGGCAAAGCCCTACCCTTTGTTTAAGTCTCAGTTCATGTGGGCTTCCCTGGTGGCACTAGGGGTTAAGTCTCAGCACTATGATGCTCTCTGCAGCATGAGTTCGATCCCCGGCCAGGGAGCTAACCCACCTGGCGCAGCAGACCTCTCCTGTCTCACCCTATGCTCCCCTCAGCAGTCTATTTCAGTAGATCTGGGAAGACTGTGTGGATCTTAGAAGATTATCATGAAGGGTTTCTTGACCCACAACAACTGTTGCATTTAAACTTGCACATGAAAGTACCATTCAGGGAAGGTTACTCTGAGTTAGACCTCCACTAAAATGTAAGGAGAATGCCTTAAATGTGTTGGAGAATCTGTGGTGTAAATCTCCACCAACACTATGCCTCTTTGTATACGTATTTCCCTTGTTTATTTGGGGGAACTGATTGATTCTATCTTTTCTTTTTTTTTTTACTTGTAGTTTTTTTTTTTTATTTAATAATAAATTTTATTTTTATATTCCCCATACAATTGCAACCCCTTTATTTTGACCCCAATCCCTCCCCTCCCGCCCCCTACCCCCCATAGAGTGTCTCTGGTTCATAGTTTTTTGTTGATTTTGATTTTCACTTTCTTATAGTTATTTATTTTCCTGGTCCCTTATTTAAGTTTTCTAGATTCCTGCTATGAGTGAGACCATCTGGTATTTTTCTTTTTCTTTCTGGCTTATTTCGCTGAGCATGATCTCTTCCAGCGCCATCCATGTTGCTGCAAATTGCATGTGTTTATCTTTTTTGAATGCTGAGTAATATTCCATGGTATATATGTACCACATCTTCTTGATCCAGTCATCTATTTTTGGGTATTTGGGTTGTTTCCAAAGCTTAGCTATTGTAAATAGTGCTGCTATAAACATAGGGGTGCAGGTGCTCTTTGGAATTGATGTTTCTGTGTCCTTTGGGTAGATACCTAGGAGTGGAATTGCTGGATCATATGGTGATTCTATCTTTTCTAACCAATAAAAGGATTAAGTATTAATCACCATCTCATTATGTAATAGTGTAATCTCCATCAAAAAGGGGAGGTTCCATGTTCCCTGCCCCACTTAATGAAGGGTGGAGCTGAGAAGACTTGGACAAGAGACTTGCAGTAGGCATATGGAACAGAGAGACATGTGAGGAAGAAGGTGCAGTTGCTTCTCAGCTTGGCACTTGCACCAGAGACATGGGAAACATGCAAGGAGACACATAGAGCAAGGCATGTAGCAACATTTGGAAAAGACATAGGTGAGAGACCCATGGGGAGGTTGTTAATGACAGCCATTATTTTGATTTGTGTTTTGATTTTGCTCCTTTCATCCCTTTCTTGCCTGGCCCCTTCTGCCCATTTTTTATGGTTTCCGCCAGAAGGTGCCTTAGACTTGTGGCAAGATTTTTGGGCCTCAGCAATCTGCTTTGTGCCCACCACGTTTGGCTGAACATTTACCCATGAGAAATGGGTAACTTTGGGTGTTCTATTGCAAACCATTATTTTCTCTCTATGCATATTAATCCCACTAAAGTTCTTTTGCACTAAGCAAATTCTTTGTTTTTATGTGATGGATGGCAGAACCCATTTAGAGCATGCAAGTATGGGGGGCCAGGGATATCCCTCATTCTGCTCACTAACAATTAACTATTAAACTCTAGTCAGATACTGGAAGGAAGAAAAGATGAGAAAATAGGAAGAAAAAAATTCCTCATGCAAATGTTATCAGCAATAGCAAGAATTATAAATTCCTCTATTTTAGGCCACAGTGTTTTACAGTGGAGTTTGGGAGGGAACACCACTGAGAAAGCTATGGACAGTATTCATATGAATGGATAGATCTCACTGCTTCCTTCTGAATGAGACTTCTACCAGTGCAGGCATGCTAGAATCATGGACTCCATAAATTAAGCTTCTAGTTGCTCTTATCTTTTCACACTCCTAGGGATCTACCCAAAGGACACAAAAACATTGATTCAAAAGAGCACCTGTACCCCTATGTTTATTGCAGCACTATTTACAATAGGTAAAACCAGGAAACAACCCAAATGCCTCAAAGTAGATGACTGGATCAGAAGATGTGGTACATATACACAATGGAATATTATTCAGCAATCAAAAAAGATAAACTCATGCCATTCACAGCAACATGGATGGAGCTAGAAGGAATTATGCTCAGTGAAATAAGCCAGAAGGAGAAAGAAAAATATCGGATGGTCTCACTTATAGCAGAAATATAGGGGAACCAAATAAGACATCAGTGTAAAAAAAATAGTAACAGTACAAAACACAACAAAGCAAAAACAGACAATTATAAATCAGAGACATCCTGCAGGGGAGGAGGCAGGAGAGGGATCAGAGGGAGGGAGGGAGGGAGGAGCACAGGGGACTGAGGTGATGGTGCCCAGGTGCATTGGTGAAGGAAACTCTATGGGGACTACACCGAGGGGGTCGGGGGAAGCAAATATTGTTTAAAAATGAACAATGATGTAAAAAAATTTTAAAAAATTTTAAGAAAGAACAGTCTCTTGAGAGGTGATATAAAATACAACAACAATCATGCAAACTGCTATTTCTCCATCCACACTTAATTTACTTTTTTCTTAGGGCAAGATCTGGCAGTGTCCAAGATGTAGTTGGAACTGATACAAAAAGACTTTTGCAATGAAATTAGAACAGGATGTTACTGTTAAAACTTCACATCAATCCAAAATGTCCTAGTTGTGTGCAGAGCAGACACTCAAACCCACTATTTCCCTCTAGCTGCTCACAGTTGAAGGGAGTGGTAGCTTCTTCAAAATGAGTAAGAACATAAATATACATTCGTTTCAAGACTGCACAAACATGTCTCTAAAGTTTTTTGACTCCTTTATTTTTCTTTCCCACCTTCCCATGGAGAAGGGCAGCCAATAGCTACTCTACCTTCAGGTTTCTGTCTGGAAAGCTGGCAGTCTTCCAGAATACGATTAGGTATGAAAACAAAGTCCCATCTCTTGCCTCCTGAGAGTATAACTTCTCCAGTCCTTTCACAGGAGGACTAAGTGGCTTTTAATGTGTTTTCATAGTTCTTGAGCCAGTTCTAGGCTATTGATCTGTTTGTGGCATTATGCAACCAGTTAGTGTACAAAGAGGTGTGAGTCCCAGTAATTGTCACTATGGTTAGTCACTAACTATAGTTTCCTCCTTACTTCTACTTGTTACATGCCATCAGGTTATATAAGAGAGTTGCCTCATGCTGTCATCTGATAAAACCTTGGAGGCCTAGGATCTAGACCATAAATCTCCTCGATTTGGGGGTCATTTTACTCTTCCCCTACAGGATCCATCGTAGTTGTTGCACACACAGGAGTACTATAGGAACACTTCAGGGATAGACAGAAACAAGTCACTGGTCCATCATTATCCATCTTCTGGGGCTGGCCCTGCGTACTGACTTTGTGAAGAGGGCAGTGCTTCAGCTGACCAATATGTACCATGAGGAAAATGCTGTGAGCTTCAAAGCGGGGAATGTGCATAACACACGGGCAAGAATCATCACCACCTATGATGGCACTGCTTTAGAAAGCTGGACTATAGAGACTGCCAGGCCGGTCTTGGAAACGCCTGAAAGCCTCAATGACTTCATTTGCAAAATGGGGAGAAGTAGGAGTCAATGCCTGGGGTGTGGGCGCATGAGGCTTAAGGCAAAGCTGGGTAGAGGGCACGGCGAGCTTCCCTCGATGTCAACTGTTGCTGCTGTTGCCGCCAACCAACAGGTAGGCGGCCATGTCCTCAGAGGACCCGGCCCATAGGCCCGGTGGTTTCAAGCATCCTTCCCCTTGATCGAATAAACACTTTTGTTCCAGAGGCAGGAAAGCCTCCTTGATAAAGACCGTGAAGGAAGCTCCGGGACCCGCTGAGATTGGCCGGACAAAGGGCGAGGCTGGTCCCGGCTGCGCGCGGGGCCTTCCAGGCGGCGCTCGGACGGCGGGGATCCGCCTCGGACCTGAGCAGGCGGAGCAGCTCCCACGAGCAGGGAGCCCGCCCGGGACCCCGCCCAGGCGGCCGCCGGGTCCCCTGGGCTGGGCGCTGCTGGCAAAGCCGACGGGGCGGAGAGGAGCGCGGCGGGAGGAGGAGGAGTAGGAGCAGGGGGCTGGTCAAGGGAAGTGCGACGTGTCTGCGGAGCCTTTTTATACCTCCTGCTCGCGAGTCTGGAAGCAGCAGCCGCCGCCTCGCGTCTCGGCTCCCGGGAGCGGCTCCGAGCTCCAGCGCGCCGTGCTCCGCCAAAGCCAGCCAGCATGTCGGGGGTCAAGAAGCAGAAGACGGTAGGCTTCCAGCCGCCGGCCTTCCTCCTCCCTCCTCCGGTCGGCGCCGACCTCCCCCCATCCCGGCCACTCGGATCCCACCCTCGCGGGGAGGAGGCGGGCAGCCGCGGCGCGGAGGTTGGGGCGCGCCGCGCAGGGGAAGGAGGAGGAGCAGGCGCGGAGGAGGGAGAGCTGGAGGGCCCGGCTGGGTCGGGATCCCCCGCGGTCCGCGCCAGGCTGCCCCGCTCCGCCCCCCGCCTCTGGGAACCTGCGCCCCTGCGCCGGCCGCGCCTGGCGCAGACCTCCGGAGCTTGCCAAGTGGGTCCCGAACGAGAGAAAGGACCACGAGCAGGAGATTACCTTTCTTTCCCCAGAGCTTTTCCAGACTCGCCTTTTCTTCCTAGGGTCTCCGCGCGGGGCGAGCGGGTGGTGGGGCTGAGCTGACCCCCATCTCCAGGGTCTGGCCCCGGGCGCTTGTCCGCGACAGGCGTGAGGGTTTTGTCCGCGGAACCTCCTCGGAGTGGATTTTCATGAGGGACTTTGATAGATCTGCAAGGGTCTAGACTTCCACGGAGGAAACTGCATTTCCACAGCGGCAGGATTTAGCTCCCCAAAGTGAGCCATTTACTGAACTCCTCAAGTTCAGTCATGGGGGATTCCTCAGCTTGGTGGTCAGGTGAAGGGACTGCTTTCAGGGGGATGGCTAGATTTTATCCAAAATTAATCTGGGCCATCACTTTCAGGAAAAATAGAGGGCTTGTCAAAAAGAAAAGTTCCTCCCTCATTTCACGAGAGGAGCTTTTATAAATTTTGCATCCTTAAAAATGGCAGCAGAGATCATAGAGTCTTAGAGTTGGAAGGCGCCCTGCAGACAGTATTTTGGCGAACCAGAGGTGGTCTGATAGCCTGTTTACCTCCCCGCCGGCAGTCTGACTGCTGAACACTCGTCTTTAACTACCACACTACCAGCCTCAGATGATGCCGGTGGTCAGTGAATGGGTTAACCTCTCTCAAAGAGTTAGATTTGTACTGGCACAAAGTAGATGCTCAGCAAATGTTTATTGTTATTATTACATAATACTTATTTACAGAAATAGCTTTGAGTTGTGTTTGCTGTGGGGCAGAGGGAAGAGTTGAAAAAAATAAGACTTGGGGAAAGACTACAAATGTGGATTTAAGCTACAAGGGAAAAGGGCTGGGGCTCTGTGGTTACTGGGCACCACCCTGAACCAGCAGGAGGGACAGTAGGAGGGAAGTGACATCAATTTGAAAAGGGAGAATGGTCGGGTCCAGCTGCCTTTTATAGGTGTGATTTTAAAGTGGGGAGACTTTCAGTGTGGTATTTAAAAAATATTGTCCGGTGAATATCACTTTTGTTTTATTTCTATTTAATTTTATTAATATCTATAAACTTCTAAATGCTATCTTCTAAGTGACAAGCTGTTGTGACACTTACTAGCTTTTTATTATTAGAGAGTTTTTATCCTGTCCTCCCTGCTTGCTTCAAGAATTCCTTCCTGTTCTGATGGGGCCTTTGTCCAACATTACTAATGAAGGGGTAGGTGGTCGTTCCCCTTCCTACCTCCAGTCTGCAAAAGTCCATGAAGTGGAGGCTTTGAGAACACAGGCTTTGCAAACTGATGGTGGGAACTATGTAGTCAGAAACAGTGAGGAATTTGAGGGCCAGAGGGCTTGGTTTTTGTATTCACACATTTTGAACGTATTCTATTCTTTGTTTGGGGTGTGTGCATATTCTGCGGAGGATTAAATTAACACCTGATACAGCTAGCATTACTTCTGCTCTTCTGTTTAGCCAACATGATTATAATCCCAGCACCAGCACAAGTCCCCACAAGGGCCTAGGTAAAAGTAAGCCAGCTATTAGAGCATATGAAATCTCTCAAACTTTACATGTTAACTCAAAATGTATTTTGAGACCTAGGAGATCAACACAAAATCTGTCTACTTTTGTGACCTCTGAACTGATGAGTAATTTGAGAAGTGAACCTTGCTGATCTAGGAAGTTATCCTAGAAATGAGGGTGAGCTGATCTTTTCAGGGACCCACAGAACACTATTATGTTACATTTTTCTGTATCATTAACACAGGACAGTCAATTCTCATGGCAGTGCCTGCAGTAGCTTCAAATACTTATTGAGCCCCTACTGCATACTGAGCAGTGTCCTGGGATGGATACATCTTTCCCAGGACTTGTTGGTACCTCTCTGGATGAACAACAGCCTTTTGGTTCAGAATGCTGTCTAGGAAGAGTGAATATTTTTGGTTTAAATGAGAGTGTAGATGATTTTCTACAAACTTGAGAACACTAGTATAGTATTTTTTTACAAGGGAAGGTAATATATTCCTTCTGTGCTGGCCATCTTTACCATGGAAACCAAAGACAGCTGTCTGTCACATCCCTCCACCATTTGACTTACCCTTACCTTCAGCCCTTGACTTACCTCCAGCCCTGGCCACATTCTGCCCCCTATGTACACACAGAGATACCTAAGACAAGGAATAAACAGCTTATTCCAAGAGGCCTGAAAAGAAAGGCAATGGCCTCATCTCTTCTTGCATCATTTCCTGAATTAGCATTTGTCAAGACCCACAGACAACGCTATTATGCCTGAGATGCCCACTGTAAAAAATCAATTGAGATATTAAAATAGTTTCCAAAGAATCAACTAAGCCCATGATTGGGAATGAGTGAAGGGGTGTTGAAAACTATAAAGTTCTCTTGGGCCTCCCTGGTGGCGCAGGCGGTTGAGCGCTGCACCATGAAACTGTCTGCAGCCTCTACAGCACGGGTTCGATCCCGGCCTGCCGGTGAGAATCCCACATGGCGTGGCAGACCTCTCCTGTTTCGCCCGCTGCTCCCCTCGGCAGTGTATTTCATCAGTCTGCCTGTTCCCCACTCTGTTCCCCACTCTGTCTCTGGTGAATCCTCTCACCCTACCGCGCATCTGGCCTGTACCCCGGTTCTTGTATAAAAGTAAGTAAATCTTTAAAAAAAAAACCAACAAATTATAAAGTTCTCCATTAATGTAAGTTGCTGAACCTTCTGTATTTATTATTTTTAAGATTTGATATAATACTACTTTAGTATCTTGGAAGTAGCTACTTTTCAAGCGATTTGAAGACTCTGCCTAAGGCAAAATACCCTTTGGAGAGAAGGAGAAGTAACCACTTCTTATCGGCCAGGCACTCAATCACGCATTCCATTCCTACAACAGCCTTCACCCCAGAAAACTGAGTCTCATCTCAAGGAGAGGAGAAATGCCAGGGCCAGGGCAGGATTTGAATGCAGCTCCCTCCGACTTTCAACTCACACTCTTGTTCCCTCTGTATCTCTGCTTCAAGTTATCTGCCCATAGAGTCCTCATGCGTAAAATGGGAGTGATAAGGACTTACCCTTTACAGTTGCTTTTGGAGTAAATAACTCCGTGGGGGCGGAGAAGGGAGTAGGATCAAAACAAGGGTGGTGGGGATTGTAAGGGGACTATAACCAAGATGAAAATGCATACATTGTGCAAAAATGAAAAATGCTGTAAAAAATACACAAAATTAAGTATGTTGCAGAGGGCCTCCCTGGTGGTGCAAGGGGTTAAGCACAGCACTGTGAAGCTATTCGCAACCTCTGCAGCATGCGCTCAATCCCCTGGCTGGCCAGGGAGCTACCCACATGGCACAGCAGACCTCTCCTGTCTCACCTGCTGCTTTCCTCAGCATGTATCTCAGTCAGTCTGTCGATTCTGATCTCCGTTCTGTCTCTGGTGAATCCTCTCATCCCCTGCACCTCTGGCCTCTACCCCAGTTTTTTTATGCATAAATGAATCTTAAAAAAAAAAAAAAAAAAGCTCCCAAAAAAGTATGTTGCAGAGTTTTCCAGGCCCAGAATAAGTATCCTGAATGAGTAGCTTCTTGTTGTAGTTATTGTTACAGCACATAGCCAAGGTTTTGGCAAGCAAGGTGAAGAAAGCACAGGAGACACCATTTCAGAAGACCAGTAAATGGCAACTTCCACAATATTAAAAAAGAGCAAACCAATGCAGAGATACAGAGCTGACAATTTGAATCCTTACTCTGAAAGGCTGGTAGAAGAAAGGGTTGATAACCTAAATGACAAGAACTTTGGGGGGCCTCCATGGTGGCTCAAGGGGTTAAGCATCAGCACTATGAAGCTATCTGCAGCCACCACTGCAAGTTTGATCCCTGGCCAGGGAGGTGATCCACATGGCATAGCAGACCTCTCCTGTCTCGCCCACTGCTCCCCCTCACACCTCTGACCTGCATCCCAACTCTTGAATGCATAAATATTTTTTTTTAAAAAAAGCAAGACAAGAACTTTGTGCAAGAAAGGCAATTGATATATTAGCAAATATTGTACCAACTTCTCACCACCCTTTCTGTGCCTTCCACTATTTCCAGATCCACCTTAAAATTAATGTTGTCCTATTTGTGCTGTTATTCCAAGATCATTGTTTGGACATTTATAGTTAACGATAAATGCAGTTAACTCTGAGTTTTATGTCTCTGAGATAGTTATCTTTGTCTTTCATCACTTTTCTGTTAATGCATGTGACTCTTTGGTTTGCTTAGGGAATAATTAGGCTTAAGTTGAACATAGAAACTTCAGGGGATGAGAGTCTGGGAAGGAATCATGATGTCAGTCTTGGTCCCAGGAGATTACTGTTTAGCAAATCTATCACTGTATAGTAATGGGCACTAATTAGTCTTTGTATTTGGAAGTCTTAAGATAACACAGGAACTAAAGGTAAATAAACAAAAATGTACTGCTAACCTTTCATCCCCTGGATTTGTCAAATAACAGCTAAATTGGCATGGATGGTCAGTAACCTGGTATTGAGCCTTTCAATAAAGGTGCATAAATGGCTACAGAATTCATTAGAGGATGAATTTGCTTTTAGGATCTATATATTTCCCTCAGAATCCTCCCTCTCTCATCTGTCTGTCTATTCTTGTGTGCTTGCTTATTTTTGCCTGGGTGTTTGTCATGACCATTGAAAAATTACTTGTAAGGATTCTTTGGGCTTAGGATGAATGGCCTTTTTTTCAGAGGATTTGCTTTTGCTTTTGCCAGGTGCTTCAGCCACACTACTAGTCTGAGACCACTTTGACCTAAATTTACTGCTTAAAGTTCTTTAGACCACCCAGGTGATGTAAATTTGAGTTGCAATTTTGCACACAAGGGCCAGCTTGTGAATACAGCTTCTCAGGGGTCCCACCCCCCTACTTACACTCTCAATGCCAAGGCAAATTCTTTGCAGCTTTTCAGGGTGGGACGTGGGTTTATTCTGGTTCACTCTTATTTTTAGGATGTGACTCTTTGGAACCTCAATCAGGTTTTTATTGCCTTGGGTGAGTTTTGGTCATTGATTTCTGTTTCCCCTATGAGGCTGTCAAAATCAGTTCAAATATGACCCATCAGCAAATCTGCCCCTATCCAGAGAAAAGTGCCTCCCTGCTTGCTTAGCTCTTGAGTTCTTGTTTTCCCACAGATTTTGGGCTGCTGGTTTCCTACCGTCTTCTCAGCTATTTGATGTACCCAGCATTTTCATTTATTTTCATCGAAGGATCTGTTTATGTAATCTAGACCCTCATTGGTGGAAACAAAAATCTTTCTCTCTTCTAGAGTCCTGTGGTCATTAATGTTTCCTATCATGTTTTTGCCTTACCTGACCCATAGTGTTCTTACAAAGGGCGCAATTTGAAAACAAGTAAACTTAAATCAGAAATATTTAGGTGAATCCCTTTTCTCCTACAAAGTGCTAAGACACAGGTGCAGGGTGCTCCCCTTGTCTAGGTAATAACCATCCTTAGTGGTGTGTAGTATCCAGGGACAGACTCAGTGTCAGTTCAGTTCATGTGCACACCTGTCCAAAAGGCCCTTTCAACACTTCTCCTTCCTGTTCTCCTGGAGTGCTCTGAGGTCACCAGGCTGCTCCAATGAAACTCCACCCAGTGAAGTTCTTAACACTTCCTGGCTACTCCCAGGAGAGAAGGAACTGGGCCCCTGCTCTAGTGTGATCCTGCTGGGACCTTGAGGCACTCTGGGGCTGCTGAAGCCTATCCATGCCTCCTCTCCTCCCGGGTCTGTCTGGATGGGCATACGCCATGGCTCCTGCTGGCACAGCGAACTCTTTCCCAAGCCCAACACCATACACAGGACACCACTGCTTTCTCAAACTCACCCTGGCCTCTGAACCCCTTTGTTCCTCTCCTCATGAAGATTAAATCAAGCTTTTCAGTAAGGTTGATTACAAACATTGGATTTGTGAGAAATTTGGTTTTCTGATTCCTTCTTCCTACTGTTTTGATCACCAAATAATTTTTTTCAATTTAGAATAAGTTGGTGCACATGATGGAAATATTTTTTTCTCTCTACAAAAGAGCAACTGTATTACAGCTTGACATATAACCTGCCTCTGACATCACTTGGTATGTGAAGTGACTTCCATCTGTTGGCTAGTATCATTTCCTTTAAAATTTTATCAGCCACTCTTTTCTGCATTTCAAATTTATTCTAGAAATTGATTTTGCTATGACTGGCATTGTAAAAATATGGCTGCAACACAAACATGACAAGCTCAAGCTGTTGAACCCAGGTATGAACTGTTGGCAATAAAAGTATATCGCCTTTGAACTCTTGGATTTTCTAAAACAGTTATATTCTCATATCATATCAGAGCTACATCATGAAAGATGATCATTTCTATACTTGTTAATTTTTGTTTTCAGTATATAGCTAATATCTGTTTTATATGTGTTGTTATAAAACTACTGATTTTTATTCACTAAACAACTTTATCCAGTATAATACAATCACCTGTTTTTTTTTAATTTATGTTGACTGTATGTTTTAAAAGTCACTTGCAGACTTGACTTAATGGCTTAAACTACCAACAGTAAAGTCTGACATTTATCCCCGTGACCTCAATTATCTGCACCCTTCCCCAATCATTATTTATTTATAGATAAGAATATAATTCATGCCTTTCCAATTTCTACCAAAGTCAGCAGCTCAAAACATTGGTGATGCTTTTATTTTCACATTTTTCCTCCTATTAAAAACCCAAATTAAATTTTTGGTCCTCCACTGGTGGTCCCTTAGTATCTTATTTTGTTTTCCTCGGGTTCTCTAAAATCCTTCCTCTCCTTAGTTCCTGTCAAATCCTCACTTATGTATTTGTTCACTTCAATCACTCAACAAATATTTATTGAATGACCCAACCAGGTCTGTGCTTACCATAATTAACTATCGCTACTAAAGCCTTATAGTCTTTAATTATAGTTTTTCAGTTCATTCAAACTCCCTCTTTAAGCCTTTTCTAAAGACAGGATTTACTTTTTCTAATTGCAACACCTCACCCACCACCTTTATATTCTTTCAACCTTCTGCTCAATGAATCTTACAGTGGCACTGAGCCAAAAGCAATAAAATTCCCAACTGACTTATCGTGCATTTTTAAACTTTTATTCTACTATGTTAAAATTAGACATTATTTGCTTTTTATTCAGGCTGCCCCTGTTTTTAAAATGCATTTTTAAAAGAACCTTAACATTTTAGTTCTGGAAGGGAAATGGAAAGTTCACCTCAAGCCCTGCGTATCACAGCTGATGGACAGTGCTTAGGGCTTTGTCAAACACTCTCCTACAGCCACGAAGCTGATGGTCTGATCTCGAACTGCACTCCTAGCACTTTCTCTTTATCACATGCCCTTTGAAAGAGGCCCTACCCATTTTCTACAGCTTCATTTCTTTTATTGACTGAGAAATATTTTCCATAAATTAAAAAATAAAGAAAGAAGTGTGAATTGGTATCAGAATATCATGATTCTCCTCTAAACTTAGCATTTTGGTTTGACATTCTGGAGATAGAAAATATAGCTTTACTATTTTGAGATATTTTTGATTGATCAACCTGTATCTCTTCAGATGAAAGTCAATCCACTCCCTTAATCTCATTCGCTTTTCCTTAAGCCTTATCAAACGGCTTAATCATTTTATCAAAAAGAAAAAAGAAGAAGAAAAGATGCCAATGATCGCTAGTATTAGATAAAATTATTAGCTGAATGTTGGGTGAAATTCAGTTACACACTAAAGCCTTAGTCTTTAATTCTCAGACTTTCCAGTTTTATCTCTAAATTCACCCACTTCCATTGTTTCCTAAGTTCACAAAATACCATGAAGTTGATTATAGTGACTAAGTAGGCCTGCCAGGTAAATCTACTGAAATTGCTGAATCCCAATAGAGACTAAATTATATGAATAACTAAAGCTCTTGAGCCACTTGGGTCACTAACACAATAATGTTTGAGTAATCACTGACAAATAAAGCAACTTTTTTTTGCATTTATCCTTTGTGTGTATATTAGCCATATAAGAAGAGATCTAATAAAACCTAGACATTAAAATTCCAACTGCAGAATTTGCATATTTGGTTTCTAGAGCTTGTTTTGTTAGAAAATCCCTACTCTGTTGTGACCTGTTTATCACCGGCATTGAGCATTTGTTACGCCACAGGCGGTTCCAGTGGTTCTAGTGCTTTAGCTCACTTAGTCCTCCCCAACTCACGAAGCAAGCTGGTGAGCAAATAGTGTGATGGGGACTCATGTAACTGAAATAGGTCTTTAGAGAGTTACCCACAGGAGGAGCTAAAACTTTATTAGCTCCTCTGTGGTTAATACATTGTTTATTTCATAGAGGAAATGAAACTATGCCAAGTAGAAAACACAGCTGGATTAGGTAACTAGTAATATATTACTGCTTCATTTGTAAAATATTTTGGCAGCCATCTAATGCTAATATCTCATGATAATAATAATGAATTCTATTTAGAGACATTCCCCAGAACTTTAAAAAAGAGTAATTGGCATAGCCTAGCAAATGCATATTATCCTCGCTTCACACACATTTCTTTCTTATGGTGTCCATATTGGAGAATCAGTTTTCTTTGTTGTCAAACTCAACGAGCATGGGTAATAGTTTTTTGTTGCCCAGCTTTACCACCATGTCAGCATTAAGCAACACGAGCAGAATATGTTTCCACTAAAGCTGATAATACTTAAATCACACTGTAACTGTGATTTTTAGGTGACAAAAGGAAACCAGACCACCAGTGCATTTTCAGTAACAATGTTTAATAAAAATTGTTAAACTAGAAGTCAAGACTTAAAGATGTTGGCAACAAGATAATGCTTCCATTCTACCAGGGACTAAAGACAAATGCCTGGATATTGTGAGGTTATAAAAGGTACCTTCTGGGCCTCCCGGGTGGTGCAAGAAGTTAAGCCCAACACTGTGAAGCTGTCCTCAGCCTCTGCAGCACGAGTTTGATCCCTGACCAGACAGGGAGCAACCCACATGGCACAGCAGACCTCTCCTGCCTCTCCCGCTGTTCCCCTCAGCAGTGTATTTCAGTCAATCTGCCTGTTCTGTTCCCCACTCTGTCTCTGGTGAATCCTCTCACCCTCCCACACCTTTGGCCTGTACCCAAGTTCTTGTATGCATAAATAAATAAATCTTAAAAAAAAAGGTACCTTCCATGGTGTTTGGAAGAAACATTTTGGAAAGTTCTCTTATTCTGTCACCATAAATCAGGAAAGTTCAGCCATAACCTAAGTGAAGATTTGGATTCTGGTTCAGCAGAGACTTGTGTAGAGGCCTGAGCCCACACTCATGTGGAGGAGAGCAGCACTGGCTGGTATGATTGCAGGAACTGAACTCTTTTTTCTGGAAAGGGGTATATTATAATAAAGAGAGTAGTGCTGATAGTATAAATTAAATCACAGAAACCATGTCTTCACAGTTTGAGACACCTTGTATAAAAAATGCAGTCAAAAAGGTGTGTTTTCTTTACAGTTAGCTACATATAGTGATGAAAAAATGTGGGACTCATGGATGCCTGCTTCCTTTCATTTTCTTCTGTGTTTGGAGGTGATTTAGTAAGTCTTTTATTTATTTATTTATTTTTTTAATAGAGGCATGTTTTATTTATTTATTTGTTTGTTTGTTTGTTTGTTCGTTCGTTTTTGTTTATACATGCACTGGGTACAGTCAGAAGCGCGGGAGGGTGAGAGAATTTACCAGAGCCAGAGCGGGGAGCAGAGCAGGCAAACAAACGAAGCACACTGCTGAGGAGAGCAGCGGCCGGCAGGAGAGGTCTGCGCGCCATGTGGGACCCTCCTCTGGTGACCGGGGAGCAGCCGGGGATCGAACCAGCGCCGCAGAGGTCGCTGGCAGCTTCGCAACCCAGCGCTCAACCGCTGCGCCACCGGGGAGGCCCCTAGTAAGTCTTTTAAACACCACATAATGATATTAATTCTTGATGACATTATAAATTTCCCTCAAGGTTCAGAAAGATATCTTCTTTAAAAAAAAAAAAAAGATTTATTTATTTATGAACACAAGAACTGGGGTACAGGCCAGAGGTGTGGGGGGGGGGTGAGAGGATTCACCAGAGACAGAGGGGGAAACAGAACAGGCAGACTGAAATACACTGCTGAAGGGAGCAGCGGACAAGACAGGGGAGGTCTGCTGCACCATGTGGGTAGCTCTCTGGCAGGCTGGGGATCGAACTCATGCTGCAGAGGCTGTGGACAGCTTCACAATGCTGCGCCCAACCCCTTGCCCCACCAGGGAGGCCCGGAAAGATATCTTCTTGATCCTTCCGGGGCCCCTAAGTGGGGGAAGGAACAAATATTTATTTTCCATGTAGCATCTTACCTCATCTTCACACTCACTTATGAAGTAGTTGATGTTCTGATCCCCATTTTATAGTGGAGAATGACAAGCCTTATTGAGGTTGAATAGATATAAATGCCATGTTTTCCATTATTCTTTTATTCTTCTGTTAATGTAACAGATGTAATGGGTTCATCTATTAGATAATGAAGATTATGCTGATTATTTAAACATGCATTTTAATTTTGGCTTTGTAGGTGCTGATTAATGTAATGAAGAAGCTAAAAAGATGATATGGTCACTTTGAGAGTGATTTTCCTCAGGGGATTTTGGAATGTTGTATAATCCGTAGAAGATGTGGATTTTTAGCAGATGCTAATTTTAAAGGCAGTTATTAAAAGGCAATAAATGTTAGTTTGGATGAGGCTCTGTGGCCAATTTTAAGAACAGTAGTGTTTGGAATTGAACCCAGTATTTCACCTTAATAATACAAAGCTTTAGTGTTCCGGCGAGTGAATGCATACACTCAAGAATAAGTGTCCTTAGAAATAATCACAGTGACTTACATGTAACTCTAGACCTTGCCTTGTTCATTATGTGAGCCCTGCACAGTTGAGTATTCATGAGCTACAAGTTCCCAAAGCCCCACAAGCTATGGGCCTGTTCTCTGGATGTACTGGAGGTTTCATTGGTATTTCTACAGCTCAGCACAGAATTTTAATCTTTCTTGATTTAAGGAGACTGTGTAATAGACACAATCTCATTACCAGAAACCAGTTGCAAAAATATATTTTAAAAATGCACAGAGGTAACAAAACACAGCCTACAATGGAACACTGAACACTAGTGCTTGGAAGGACCAGTGTTGGGAGGGATGGCGAAGACCCATGTTGAACATTGTCATTATGGGGTTTTGAAATGTTTTAGGGAGACTTCATTTAATGTATGTTGTGTTTCCATGAGAGTAATTGCCACTTCCCTGAACTATAGCGAGTTTTCCCTGCATGTTCATAATACCTTTCTTTCATTATACTCATCAAGGCTTCTTCATAAATTCTTATTAACTATCCTAGCAGCTCTCTAGAATTGGTAGTTGTATGTTTTACAAATCGTCGATGAGGACATTAAATAAAGAGATGAGGTAAATTCGCGTGGGCTTTCTGATGAGCCAATACGATAGTAGAGACAGCCTACGTTAGCCGTGTTCAGTGGTTCAGTATTTTGTTTCCCAACAGGCAGAGGCTCAGGGACATGTGAATGATAATTAGAATGAAGGGTTTCTTTTAGAGATTATACCAAGTTAATTGTGTGCCATGAAACATGATATTGCCTCATTTTCAGTGTAAGAGCTAATGTCATAAATGCTACAGCACACGTGTTGATTCAGATAATTATGCATATTCTTATTTGCTTTTAAAAAACACATGATCTCTGAGATAGAGAAAATGTGTACATTTGAATTTTTCTGTCCTTTTTGTGTGTGTATTTATTTTAATGAGATTGGGAACTGAGTCATTTCTTTGCTGCTAATTCATCTTTTGTTACCTTCTTATGTCCAGGAACATAAAAATTCTGGACCCATGTGGTTCTACAGGATATTATCCTGCTTGGAATTGTGTATAGATGCATGTGAAATAGAGGGAGACTTATTACCTTAAAAAGTTGATATAGGGCCTCCCCTGATGATGCAGCGGTTGAGCACTGGACTGTGGAGCTGCCCGCAGCCTCTGCAGCTCGTGTTCGATCCCCAGCGCCAGGTGAGGGTCCCACATGGCGCGCAGACCTCTCCTGCTGCCCGCTGCTCCCCTCAGCAGTGTACTTCGGTCCTTCTGCCTCTTCTGCTCTTCACTCTAGCTCTGGTGAATTCTGTCACCCTCCCGCGCTTCTGACTGTACCGAATGCTTATATAAACAAATAAATAAATAAATAAATAAATAAATAAATAAATAAATAAATAAATAAATAAATAAATCTTAAAAAAAGAAGTTGGTATAGATAGAGGTTTAAGGAAAGAGAAGCATACAAAAATCAGGGGAGATGTATGGGAGAAATTTGATCCTATAGACCAGGGGTTAGTAAATTACGTCCTGTGAAACAAATCTAGACCCATTCTGTTTTTTGCTGTGTTGGTGGTTTGTTTTTTTCCCCTCAAATGTTTTGGTTGCATTAGCATTGAATTATAATGCTATGTAGGTTTCAGTTGTGCATCATAACAAATCAATGCATATATATTTATATAAACATTTTATATACATTGATATTTCTATATATTATATATTTATATTATATATACATATATTTATATAAATGTACATGTCATATAAATCTATAATAAATCATATATTATGTAATTATATTGTATGACATCACATATATAGATTATCTATGATATATGTACTTCTAAAAATATGTATATTACATTGTGTTCATCCCTAAAACCCCAGCCTATTTGGGTATGGTTTATAAGCTAAGAATGGTTTTATTTTTTTAAATGTTGGGTAACAAATCAAAGGAAGCATTACATACATGTGAAAAGCATATGAAATCTAAAATTTCAGTGTATATAAAAAAAGGTTACTGAAACAAAGCAATGCCCATTCATTGACACATTTTCTGTGGCTGTTTTCATAGCACAGATGAGGATTTGCAATAGACCATAGGGCCTAGAAAGCTGAAAATATTTATTATTTGACACTTTAAAAAAAGTTTGCCACCTCCTGCTGCTGAGAATGGGGGTTCAGTGTTCAGTTCTGACTTGGGTGAGTGACCCGGGGGCATGTCATTGACATCTGAATTTCTGTAAAGATATTATTGAGATTATTGTTCATTCATTACAATACATGATGTTCTCTTTATAAAATTTATGGGAAAAATTTCTGTCGGGTCATAGTATCAGAAAGGTTATATATTTCAGGAGCTTTTGGTTATTTTTTGTGTTTTTGTATAATCCTTTAGAAACTGCACTATGACTGTCCAAGTTTTCCCCTATAAGATTTCCTACCACAGAGCTCAGAAGTGAATTTGGGGTTAATTTTCCATTTTTTGCACCAACTTCATGCTGGGTGCCATTTCACTTTATGTCCCTATGTTATTTTCTCATTTATTTTTCTCATCCATTTAGAAACAAATTTTTGCTGTGCTTTAAATATCTAATAAGTCACTACACAGAATATTAAAGGAATATTTGAACTTTAGCTCCTGAAATTCAGAGCTTGCCTCATGGTCCCACCTCAGACAGCTCTTCACCTCCTCCGTATATTTTTGTGACTGTCCAGGCTCTGTGTCTTCAGGGCCTTATAGAAACTAATCCTTGAAAGGATCATTGAGTGGTTTGTGGTCTAATGTTCTCCCTTTTCTGGAGGCATCAAGAAAAAGACATAGATACAACCCAAGTTTGCCAGATTTCTTCATCTAGAGTCTACAGAACTTAGAAGGGTTGTCAACTTAAATGGGGAAAATATTTCTTATAAACTATAACAGAAATGTACCACTTTCTTTAATGACAAGTACAGGCAAAAGACTACATATAGGTTGTGCTTGTGAACATGTCACCAACTAAAAGTCACAGATTTTCTCATGTCCATTGTGTGTTGCTGATATAATAAAAAAGTCTTTGTTCCTTATTTCTACAAAATTCAGTTTGCTACAAAATTATTATAGCTATCTAAACAACTAGATCTTATTACTTAATATATTGATAAAGAAGCACATTTATTACAGTGCTATGATGTTTTAAAACAATTTTTATAACTATAGTTCTTTTTTTCCCCTTTGCAACACTTTGTGCTTTATTTTATGCATTTAAAACAAGTTTCTGAGAAGGAATCCACAGGATACCAAAGAGGTTATTGACTCAAAAAAGGATAAGAAGTCTCTGTGCCTGGGTGCACACACATTTTTTATGTTCAGCTTCAGTGGATAAACAGATTCCCCTACAGTCTGATAGTTGCAGCTTAAGAATTCAGGCCCTATTAGCCAATATTCAAGATATCAGGCCACATAGAGAAGTTTTATGTTTTAAATCTTCATTCAAACAAATCACTTCTATGAATCTACCCAGGTTGCCTTATTAGTCATAGTATTGGTTATGGCTGTCGTCATTTAGCATTATCTCTCTCTTTCATAAAACAGGGAGTGTATATGTCCTCATAAAACAATTATCTTGGCTTTTTGCCATAGTTGCATGATATTATTCAATAAGAAATTAAAAAACCTACCACTTTCACAGTCTTTGATTTGTAGTTTGTATTAAAGAGATCTGAGTTTGAATTTTCAGAGCCTGATATATATATATATATATATATATATATATATTCAGAAGTGAACTTTTGCTGTGCTTTAAATATCTAATAAGTCTCTGTACACTTTTTAAGAACTACACAAAATATTAAAGAAATACTTAAATTTGGAATGGGGTAAAAAGTACAAATGCGATCAGACTTTAATGACATAACACTTCTCATGTCTGTGCTTTGAATGGTTTTGTTGTTGTTTTAATAATAAAGTATATTTATTGTTCATGAAGGACTCAAATGAGAACCTTATTCTCAGTCTCATTTGTGTGTTGCCAGCCTCTAGTTAAAAGTCACTTTATACCTGCCAAGGCTTTATGCTTCCTTATATTCCATTTATTATGCTGATATTCAGAATTCTTCCCTGAATTCATTGTGATCTTCCCTTTATTTATTCTTCTCAACTTCTATTGAGATCTGGGTGGGACCTTTGAGATTATTTTAGAGATCATCTAGTCTGGTGTTTCTCAACCCTGCTAAACAAAATACTGAACCTGGACACCACTCCCAGAGAATCTGATTGGTCCGTGTTGGATTCTTTAACAGCTGGCTAGGAAGTTCCTTTGATCACCCTGACTTGAGAACCACACCTAGCCTAATCCTGCACCACACAAATGTGGATTGTGACGTGAGCACTCCCACCCCCACCACCCCCAGTTAGCTAGCTAGTAGTAGATGGATTTTCTCTACTTCAGAATGCTATATGCTCTTTTCTTTCTTTTTTTTCCCCCCAAAATTGACTCGTTAGTGCAGACTTTTGTGATTGTTGCATTCCTTGTGGATATTAAAAATTAAATATTCCAGCTGTAATGTTTAAAAGCTTGCCATCCGTGTCCTGTTTTACCATTACCTAATGAGCAGGCTACTTTCTGGAAAACTTGGAAAACATTTTTTCTTAGTTGTTCTTGGCTGTGGTGACTTTTTCCCTGGAAATTTGCTCCATCCCTATATTGCAATGAAAAGAGTGGCCCGTTTTTGTAAGTAACTTTAGGATTTTGATCATGAGGTCTTCAGACCTCACTGCTGAACCTGGTTTAGTCCAATGGGACTAAATACAAAAGGATTCTTTTGTCACATTTGCTGGACTTGAGTATTAAAGACCCATATTGAAGAAACCTCAAAAATGAGCCTGTCTTTTCTTTGTGAGTTGTGAATATAAATGTATATTACTGGAGGGGCCTCCCCGGTGGTGCAGGGATTAAAGTCGCAGCACTATCAAGCTATCATCAGCCACTGGAGCATGAGTTTGATCCTTGGCCAGAGAGCTAACCTACATGGCACGGCAGACCTCTCCTGTCTTGCCTGCTGTTCCCCTTAGCGGTGTATTTCAGTAGATCTACCTGTTCTATTCCCCACTCTGTCTCTGGTAAATCCTCTCATACTCCCCCCACCCCTGTACCTGGCCTACACTCCAGTTCTTGTATGCATAAATAAATAAAAATAAATCTTTTTTAAAAATGTGTATTACTGGAAAACACATATAACTAGCTCATACATAGAAATGGTGTGCACTGATATATGAATAGTTATTATCTAATATTACACAAATGGATCAAGTTAATTTATAACATGGCAGAAGGGAAACTTAAACACCAGGGCTAACAAGAAGCTGGTTTAATTGCATTGGTGCTGACTCAGCAAATTCACATCCAAGAGCAGAGCCCTATTTATAGGAAGTTAGGGACTTATATACACTTTCAGTTTCTATAAGGTTCCTGGTGGGTTTGCATTGGCACCTGTACATGGTCAGATATTATGTGGCTACATACCAAGAGGTTTGCTGTATAGTTGCATACCAAGGAATGAGTAAATGGTCAGTAGTCATGAGACCCCCCAGGTCCATTCTGCCTCATGGCAGTACATGGTCTAACATGAAGCAAGATTCATACCAGAAACTAAGTTGCGTGCTAGGAGCTGAGCCAAAGGTTGTTACTAAGACCCCCGGCAGGTTACCTCAGGTCACCATGCTTCAACCATTGTGCCTTTTCCACCCAAGCTAATAGACTTCTTGCCTTGGTTTATCTGTTTTTAGGTTTTGATCAACTTTATATCATTAAGTTTAAAAATTAATAACGTGTTCTCTTATAGAGCATTTCTTTTCACAGAGATTATTCACTCTCAATGCAGTGAATGAAAGGAAATGCAGTCTTTGAATGCAGGTATTTAGGTTTAAAAAATTAGACAACTCAAGCTAATGACAAGTCTTAAATCACTGGCAGGTTTTCTGCCTAGATCAAAGATCATTGTGGGACAAACCACACTCTTGCCCCTGGTCCTCAAGTATTGGTCAGGAAGGGCCCAAGCAAGAGTGAGAACATGAATGAATCTGTACAACTGATTCTTCCCCACTAACAAATAACAGTTGTTAGCAGCTTGAGTACTGTAATACTCTCAGATTTGGGAACTAGCCTCACTATTTTCTTTAATACTGGAGTGAACCTTCCTTTATTTGGTCTTACTTAGCCTAGTTTCACACTATAACCCATTTTAGGCCTATGCGTTGCAAGTTTGAATTGAAAATGGATTGGAGGCGGGGGAGGGTGGGGGAAGCTCTATTGGTTTTGGCACCTGGATAACAACATACTCCAGAAACAAGCTGTCATTCATCAGTGGAACGAACACACTGGATTTCTGTCTTTCAGTTCAGGAGTCAGGGCCAGGAATCACGGTGGGTCTGTGGAAGGATGAATTAGCATTCTGTTAGAAAAGTGCTGGGTCCCTCCTGACATACCTAAAATACCCTCTTTTATACAGCAGCAGCAATGGCCCAATTTTTAAAACTTTATTTAAGTATAATATGCATATGGAAAAATATGTAAATCTTAAGTGTACTGCCCAAAGAATTTTCATAAAGTGAATACATTTGTGTAACCAGCACCTACATTACAAAACAGAACATTGCCTGAATCCCAGAAGCTCCTTCCAGTTACAAACTCTCTCCTGATGTAACAATTCAACCATTCTTGCCTGGTTTTGAACTTTATGTAAACAGAATTGTATGTTATATACTCTTTTGTGTGACTTCTTTTGCCCTTGAATTATGTTTGTGGGAATCATCACATTGTCTGTGTGTGACTGGAATTGGTTTATTCTCACAGCTGCATAGCAGTGTTTCTCAACCGGTGTGGTTTTGCCCCTTAGGGGACACTAGACAAGATCAGGAGACATTTTCAATGGTTGTCACAACTGGTGATGTGGGAACTGTAGATGCTAACCCTCCTAAAACGTGTAGGACAGCCCCCCCCCCCCAACAAAGCCCAAAGGATTATTAGTGCCAAGGTTGAGCATAATATTCTGTCATGTTAATATACCAAAATTTATTTAGCTGTGTATTTCTGAGAGCCTCAACTTCAGCATTTGTGAACATTTTACAGCTCAGACCTGGCTTTGAAATCTTGAAATCAGGAGAACCACAGTCTCATCAAACTAAGGAAACTATCAAACATGAGATTTGTTTCTAGGCTATAGGTCACAGACAAAACTTGTATATTTTGGAACCTCTATAAGAATTTGAAGAGATACTGAATGAGAAAATAGATGAAAATAGGTTTTCATCAAAGAATGAAGAAATGATTGTTCTTAAAACAATTTCATTGAAATACAACTTTCATATTGTAAAATTCATCCAATGTAATGATAACAATGGTTACAATTCAAAGTCTTAGTGAATATACAGAGGTGTGCAACCGTCACCACAACAGAAGTTTAGGACATTTACATCACCAAAAAGATCGCTTGTGCTCATTTGCATTCACTTCTGTTTTTTTTGTTTGTTTGTTTGTTTTTAAAGATTTATTTATTTATTTATACAAGCACTGGGTACAGTCAGAAGCACGGGAGGGTGAGAGAATTCACCAGAGCCAGAGCTGGGAACAGAGCAGGTAGACCGACGAAATACACTGCTGAGGGGAGCAGCTGGCATGGCAGGAGAGGTCTGCACATCATGTGGGACCCTCGCCTGGCCAGGGATTGAACCGGCGCTGCAGAGGCTGCAGGCAGCTTCGTAGCCCAGAGCTCAACCACTGCGCCACCTGGCTCTTATCCTGAGCCCCAAGAAGCCAACAGTCTACTTTCTGTCTCCAATTTTTAGTTCCTTTTTGTCAGTGCTTCCTATTAGTGGAATCATAAAACCTGTGGTCTTTTATACCTGACTTCTTTCACTTACAGAATGTTTTCAAGGTTTATCTATTTTATAGAGGGTATCATTATTTCACCCTTTTTTATGTCTGAGAGGCCATAAAAAATTCTTTTGTATGGATATGTCATATTTTCTTTATCCATCTATAAATGATGGATATTTGGGTTTTCAGTTTGGGGCTTTTCTGAACAGTGAACACAAAGGATTCTGGAACACAGTTAGGTAAATTATTGACACAAGTAGGCTTTTGAAGAAGGGACATGTCATTGTTAAGGATAATTTAAGCAATTTTAAAAATTAGAATGAGACAGTGATAAGACTAGTGAATGGCATAAATAATTGCTTGATTGTACTGAAAGAAGTGATTAAACATGAGTCATTTTATAATCTTATGAAAAATAAATTATATCTCTTAAGGACAGACCTTTGCAAGAACAAATATGCATAGGACCAGGATAGTGTAGATATAGGAACACTTAGGTGGAAGTCAGGGCTTATACTTCACAGGAATGTGAAAATCACATACAACAATAGCACAGAGTACTCTTCAAATCATAAACCAGTCTATGCAGATGAAGGAATTTACTGTTAATAAACAAAGTAAGGGCCACTCATGGAAATTGACCATTGAGTGCCAAAGGAGTTACCTAGAACCATAATAACCTCCACAAAAGGTGAATTTATGCTGAACACCAGTGGAATGAAGTGACCCCAAAAAGCTGAACCTCCTCAGTGATCCATTTCATTATTCACTGAATGTGTACAAATTATGGGAACCTGTTCTTTAGTCATGTGGAATCATATGACTACATGGAATGAGAGTTGCTTGTTTTATTAGATCAGAATAATTATGCTGTAAGAGTGCGTATGAAGGGTGGGAGGATAGTGGAGAGGTTCTAAACACTTTATACTGTCTGGTACTTTCTCCTCTCTTCCCCTTATACCCCCTCCTTTCAATGATAACCTTTAATATGATATTTAGTTATCTAATTCTTAACATAATAAAAAAACCCTTCATTTTGTAATAGCATAAACAAGATAAGAAATGTTCTACATTACAAAAAGATATCAGTTCCTTTAGTATTTCCTTCTCAAGGATTTGTTTGTACAGGATTTCATAGATAGCATGTACTCAGGAAGATAACATGAAGATGATCCACTTAAAAATTTAAGAGAAAGCAAATCTTCTGTTGAATAAGTTTTGTTTTATTTTACCAAAAGGTCAAACCCATATTGTTGGCAACCCTATAAATGTTTCCCAGGCTTATTTGGCCAACAACTGTTAGGGGGAAATGATGTCCTGAGTTAATCCCATACAGGCTTTGTGGACTCCACCCCCACTCCAGACTAAAGCCATCAAGACATTGGGAAAGACAAATCCCATCACCACCAAAGGGAGGGTGGCTGGGACCTGAGGGTGGAGTTGGGCAGCCAGGTTGGATATAAAAACCAAACACGTGGGCCTTGGGGTCTCTCTCTGGCTCGCGATCGCTCGCCTCCTGGCTTCACCGCTCCTGGCTGGCGGCCAACTCTGAGAGCGCCATTTTGGGATTCCTGATCGGCGGATCGGGTAGGACTCATTTAAAACTTTGTCTCCCACTTTTCTCCCAGAGCTGTACATTTCCTCATTTCCCCTTCCCTTGTAAATAAACCTTTTTTATTAACCTTTCACGTGTGCCTGCAGTAGAGCATTGATAAGTCCTTTTAAGCGCGCGGGTGAGGACCCACAGTCAGGCACCCCGTTTTGTATCGGGGTTGCTCTACAACACAACCATTATTATTTCAAAGAAATCCTTATCCTAGGAGACAATCTGAAGAAAATTTGTGAAATGTTGATATGACATTATAGATTGAAGTCTCAAATGAATCAAGTTGATTATTTTATTTATTTATTTTTTGACAATTTAGCTCAATTTTAATAGTGTTTCCCAAGCATTACTTTGACCAGGTACCCAGGTTTAAGTTATGAACATTAACAGTGGCCATTTATATACCACACTTGAATTTGGAGGACTTAACCAGTTTCTAATAGCCTGTTTTGTACGCTGCTTATTCACATATGTCCATTAACAAATGGAATGTTGTCTGTTACATTTATTTGTTTGTGAGTGTTTTCTGGAAAACCACAGTATCTGTGAAGACCGATTTCCATGCTGGCATTGCATGTATCTAAGTATTAATAATGCACAGAATTAGAACAAGAGAGCACATTCAAACACTAGCACACCCCATTCCCCTTTTTATTGCTTGTTTTGCTTAGTACTCCTTAGAACAAAAATAAGAAATCTCCCATTCAACGTTCAACTGCCAAAGAAAGAATAACAGCAGGGCACATACTTAGAGCTCAAATGAAAATTGTAAGCACTAGCTGGCGCAAAACAGCAGACGGTGGTGGTTATATATGTGTGACCTCATGATCTACAACTTCTCAGTCAGGATCCTCCCAGACAAAGTAACTTATACCAACATGATTTAGATTCAAGTATACACATGGAGTATCAGTATGTTCTTTGGGAATTTAAGAACTCAAAAATATCCAAATTTGAATTCAGGTCTTTGGGAAGTGAGTATCTTGTACTAAGGAACGGTGCTACATTTCTACTGCAATAAATCATTTGGGATGATTATACCTTAGACTATCCTTGGTTTTATCCAGTAAAATGTAGAGGATACAAAGAGGAAAGCATGCCAGCCAGTTAAGGGCTCAACAATGCATGATTTTTATTCTCTTACTCTGAGAGCTTGTATCAAAAAAATATTAAACCAAGGAAAATAACTGAAGACTTATGTGCCTCTTGTGCTTTAAAAAAGAAAAAAAAGAGGTTGAGTGCCACTTCATTCCTATTTTTTCCAGTCATTCCAGATTTTTAAAAAAAGATTTATTTATTTATGCATATTATAACTAGGGTACAGGCCAGAGGTGTGTGTGGGGGGTAAGATTCACCAGAGACAGAGTGGGGAACAGAATAGGTGCATTGAATGAAGTACACTGCTGAAGGGAGCAGTCGGCGAGTCAGGAGACACCTACTGCGCCATGTGGGTAGCTCCCTGGCCGGCCAAGGATTGAACTGGTGCTACAGTGGCTGTGGGTGGCTTCATAGGTTGCATCTTAACCCCTTGTGCCACCAGGGAGGCCCTCATTCCAGATTTTTATAGTAAATAAAATGAGGTGGTTTGGCTCTACTATTACTGACCATAAATAATATAACATTTGGCACAAATCATCCATCAACTGCATTGCTGCACTCACTCAACCGAATTATTTGTCATGAAATCTTATCTTCAATATTTTTTAATTACCCAATCTTAGTTGAATCACCATTTGTCATCTTTAGCGTGTGAACTAAAGTTCTTGTATTCTAGCTGCCAGAAAATGTGACATCTATATAAATAATAGAGGAAGTGTAATGTTGGAAAATGTAAATGACATCCATGCATTTTAATTCATATTTTTACTGTGTCAATTCAAAGGCACTCAAGTGTTACAAATGCCCAACACAAGAAGAATGGAAGGAGCAAGAAAGGGAGGGAGGGAGGGATGGAAGAAATAAGGGAGGGAAGGGGAAGGAAAAGGAAACAAACGTGCTCATCTGATCCAGATTTTCATTTGGTTAGTTATGTATATTAAAGTTCTGTTTGCTCATGGTTTGCTGAGTTAGCTCTTTTCTGTGAGTCTCCAGAATAACAAAGGGTAACACCTTACCCCTCTCCCAGAGTCTCACTGGTACAAATCCACAAAGAGACAGCATCTCAGGAAGGTACACATCATTGAGTAACACTTGAATTCCTTTGAATTGACATCATCAGCACTAAAGGCTGATTTTTCCATTGAACCAAGAAAACCTTTGCTTTGGGGAAAGATTCACATCTAACATTCAAACAAGTCATCTTAGAATGTACACCAATGATACACACTGATGATTTCCTAGGGCTATAAAACTGCTTTAATTTGATTCAAGTTGTTCTCCATTCTTTTTTTTTTTTTAATGAATTTTATTTTTATATTCCCCATACAATTGCAACCCCCTTATTTTGACCCCAATCCCTCTCCTCCCTGCCCCCCACACCCATAGAATGTCTCTGGTTCATAGTTGTTTGTTGATTTTGATTTTCACTTTCTTATAGTTATTCATTTTCCTGGTCCCTTATTTAAGTTTTCTAGATTCCTGCTATGAGTGAGACCATCCGGTATTTTTCTTTTTCTTTCTGGCTTATTTCGCTGAGCATGATCCCTTCCAGCGTCATCCATGTTGCTGCAAATTGCATGTGTTTATCTTTTTTGAATGCTGAGTAATATTCCATGGTGTATATGTACCACATCTTCTTGATCTACTACCATGAGATACCACCTTACACCAGAGAGAATGTTCTCCATTCTTGAGATGTAGCTTTAAGATTAAGTCCTTAAGGGGCCTGCCTGGTGGCCTAGGGGTTATGTCTCAGTGCTATCACCACTGCTGCCAGAGTTTGATTCCCTGCGGCCTGAGTTTGATCCTGGCCAGAGAGCCCGCTGCTGCCCGCTGCTGCCCTATACAGTGTATTTCAGTAGGTCTCACTGAAACTCTGTCTCTGGTGAATCCTCTCCCCAACCTCTGGCCAACACCCAGATATTCTATGTAGAAATAAATAAACCTTAAAAAAAAAAAAAGATTAAGTCCTTAAAATAGAAAGAACGTGTCTGATAATTACACAGAATATTTGCATTGGAGAAAAGTTATGAAGCATGGCATTGAAAAACATGTTTGAAAAAGAAAGGAAATAGTCACTAGAAATGATCAGGAAATGGCAAAGAACAGTTCCACCATAATGTCAAGCCATCTGTAGCGAGTGCTGCCATTGCTGAATGTGTCGATATTGGAAGATATGCAGATCACATAAATTGAGGGTGGCTGCAATGCTTCCTTTTTCCTCCTCTACATAGATAAGTGGAGGAAGTGGGTGTAGTCAGAGCAGGGTCACACAAGAGCCTGAGAGGTAGGGTGGAATAGTTGGCTGTGCTGAGAGTGACAGTGAATCATCTAGAGGCCTCTCTTCTTCATCCAAGGCATGGAGGTAAATGGCAGCGAGGACTTTAAGCCCTGAAACACCGTTTGTAATTTCCCCGTAGATTTTTATATGTGCAGTGTATTCCAAATTATGTGGCTTTCACATGCCATCTAGGCTGGCCTGAACCATGATGTTTCAACAATATGTTCATGTCTGAAGGAATGTGTCTGACACACCGTTTCCATCATCTGACAAGAACCAGAGTCTGTGGAATAAATTTTCATTAGTGTGCAAAGTGGCTGCATAACAATCCTGAGAAACTGTGGTTGGAAATATTTGGTCCTCGTGCTAATTCATGAAGGTTTAAGCACATGGCCAGAGACTCAGGATCTTAGTAGCTTTTTAAAACTGCTTCTGCTTATTCAGATGAAATCTCTTGCATACTACATAGCAGCAAAAATAGTGACTTGATATACAGAAGGCACAGTCATTGTGAATCCATTTATAATTATATCGTATCAATACACGTTGTCCACAAAATCAGCAAAATAGTTGGTGATGATTTTGGTGCAATATTAATGAAGAGTGAAGTGAGCTCATTGGTTAATCCATTAAAAAAAATCCTAGTTTTGAAACTTAGCTCTCATTCTCATCCTGTTTTCCCTTTGAACTCCTGACTATACCCAGTCCCCTCCACTTACCTATGTAGAGGACACTAAAAGGGAGCATTGCAGCCACCCCCACTTTACATGTTGTGTTTGTCTTCTAATTTCAACATGTAATCAGCAATGGCTTCATTTGCTACAGAGGACTTGATATTCATGATGGGACCTAGGTTTTGGTTTTTTTTTTTTTTTTTTTAGCATTTTTTTTTTTTAAGAAGCATGTTTTTTATTTATTTATTTGTTTTGTTTGTTTGTTTTGTTTATACATGCACTGGGTATAGTCAGAAGCGCGGGAGGGTGAGAGAATTCACCAGAGCCAGAGCGGGGAGCAGAGCAGGCAGAAGGACCGAAGTACACTGCTGAGGGGAGCAGTGGGCGGCAGGAGAGGTCTGCGCGCCATGTGGGACCCTCCTCTGGTGGCCGGGGAGCAGCCGGGGATCGAACCAGCGCCGTGGAAGCCGCGGGCAGCCTCGCAACCCAGCGCTCAACTGCTGCGCCACCAGGGAGGCCCGGGACCTAGGTTTTGACTTGATTAACAGGGTAACTGTTGCAGAAGTCACTTTCTGTCTGCTTCTGTGAAAACAACCATGGGGGCATGAGATTAAAGGTAGATCATGTCATTCCAGTTGTAGATGCAAAGGTAAGCTGTGTTTCTCAGGCAACCCTCCCAGCCTGTGTATATCCACAGGAAGCAATTCACAAGTTTCATGAGAGATCCATTCGTGGTTTGACATGTCAAGTGCACAGTCAGCTAACACAGTGTCAGCTTGACCTTGACCCCTATAGACTATTTGCCTCTTCTTTCTGAATCTTAGCTTTCATGTCTTGTAAGATCCATCCTTATTGTGTATCACTGTAATTTGTTCATTCCTTTTGTGTAGTGTTTATGATTTATTTTCCAGACTGCTATTGAAAGGCAGTAGAAAGTCTTTCAGTGTTTTATCTACCCCATAAGATAGGTGCCTTTATTCCATCCATTTTGCAGATGGGAAACTAAGGCTTTGTTCATCTTTGGAATGCATTCACCTCAAGTCACGTAGAGTCTAGAAAGGCCTGGCACCCAACTCGCCTGATTTGAGACCCCATACTCTCCACCTTCACTCCAACACGCCTCAGTGCCTGACTGAGCTCTTTCATGAAACAGTTCTTTGGTCTGTTTCTATCTTTCTTTTGCTGCCTTAAAGGATTCAAGTTTGAGATTGAAGAGCTGGACCAGGAGACGGATCTGTCATAAGGCTTCACATAACCTCCCTCCTCCCCCTGGGTCTACAGTGTTGTTTATTAGGCGCCGAGTAGGGTCTCTCACAGCTGGTCCCATCTATTCACCTCATGTGTCCAAATTCCTGGGAAATACAGTGTAGGCTCAAACTGGGCCCTGTTATTTTGGCGTAGCTTTGGTTTTAATTGCTTAAGTTCCACTTTTTGCCATGTGGAATGTAAAGAAATCCAAGGACTGTTTCGCAGTTTTGCTTGTTTGTTTATTTTCCCTATATTGAGAATTTCTTTTCTGTTATTAAGACTTCTTTGTATAGAAAAAAGCAACGTTAATTCACACTTTATGTTTTTTAGAAAATTCTCACAAATGCTTTTTCTTCCTGAGAGATATTCTAGGAGAGGCTACAAATTAATATTTAAAGGAAAGATCTATTTCCTAGTCTTGTGTCAGGAAACCCCATACTAGGAAGTTTAGAGGAGATCTGTTCTTGACTTCCCCCTGGATGGGAACCGAGGGGCCTAAATAAAGTCAGCCACTCCCCAGTTCTCTTGTCAGCAGAAAATCAGATGATCTGCTGCTGCATCATTTCCTGACCAGTTAGGACTAGAACAGAAGTTTGTTGGCAATTTTGGGTGATGAAAAGAGAGTTGAGAGGAGACCTGCATGCCCTTTACTCAGAGGCCAGATGACCCTACTCAGAAAGACAGATCCTACATTTTTGTTTCCTACTCTGGAAAATAAACAATTTTGATACTTTTCAAATCTTGATGGAAGATTTTCCTTTTTTAATGACAAAATTTGTGTTTGTATACATAGGTACATATAAATTTTTAAAGACATTTTATAAAAGTTCAAAGTATAGGCTGTTCTTTGTAGAACTTCATGCTTTTCTTCCAGCTACTCGTTTCCTCTGTGGAATCTGTGAGGCATGCCAGCTGGAAGAATGAAAATCCTTGGCCCTACCTCAGCCTTCCCCCTAGAAAAACATGAAGTCATTTTACTCACTGGTTGATAGAGGGGTTAGATGCAACTATTTTGCAATGTTTGAATTCAGTCTTCTTGAATTCTGAAATTTCCTTCTCTTTCTTTCACTGTCTTCATATAGTTCTCCTTAGGCTCTTCCCAAGATTTTGTATTCCAACTCAACCACCCTTCTGCCAATGAACCCGCTCTTCACTAATTTCAAGGTAATGTGTGAAAGCTGCATGATGCTAATATAGGGTATTAGGTTTTGTTGGAGAAATTATCTAAACCTTATGTCTGAAATTTCAGAACTGGTTGTAAAATTGTAGTCTCTTAAGATGACACATACTATTTTCCAAAATGGAGTTGTTTTTACCAGTTAACAGTTTGGAACCAAGACTTTTAAATCATCTTTTCCCCTCTGATTGACACCAGCAAAGAAGAACATTCCTTTGAAAAGAGTTTCTAAAAAAAGAATTTTTAAAAATGGACATCAAAAGGGATAAAGCACAGAGACCAACATCTTCAATGTTCAAGTGACAAATGATTCATCGCTAGGCCTTATTTTCTGAGCGTGTGCCCTTAGTAATCTCTACCTAGCTCTGTCCTTAATAGTGCCACATGAGGACCTCCCTGGTGGCGCAGTGGTTGAGTGCTGGGTTGTGAAGCTGCCCGCAGCCTCTGCAGCGCCGGTTTGATCCCCGGCTGCCTGGCGAGGGTCCCTCATGGCGCGCAGACCTCTCCTGCCGCCCGCTGCTCCCCTCAGCAGTGTACTCCGTCACTCTGCCTGTTCTGCTCTTCGCTCTGGCTCTGGTGAATTCTCTCACCCTCCTGCGCTTCTGACTGCACCCAGTGCTTGTATAAATAAATAAATAAACCTTTAAAAAAAATAGTGCCACGTGAAATACAAGATGGCCAGTTGACTATGTATTTCAGATAAAAAATGGATAATTTTTTTAGTATAAGTATGTCCCAAATAGTATATGGGATACACTGTATATGTATTTGCTAAATCAGTAGTGTAATCAGAAAAATTAAAATTCAAAAAGAAAGCAAGGACGGATAAAAATAAAGAAATGGCAAGCAACACCATAAATAATATTATTCACAAAGTCAAAAGACAAAGAGCCAGTGGGAACATTACCTCCTATACGAAAAGTTTCTATAAATCAATAAGAAAAAGGCCAACAGTGTAATACAAAAATGAGGTAATGGTATCAATAAGTGTTCAAAAAATAATAAATGAAATATAAAATAGTCCTAAATGTAATAAAATGTGTATAACATCACTCATAATAACAGAAATTCAAGCCAAAATATTGAAATACCATTTTTCACCCATAGAATTGGAAGAAATCCAAAGTCTTCATAAAACACTTTGTGGCAATGCTTTTGGGAACCTGAAACACCCATGTATTGCTGTTGAAGGTAGAGATTGGTATATTCTTCTAAAGAGGGCAATGTGATTGTATGTAGCAATATTACAAATGCCCATACTAGTATTTGACCTAGTAATCTCACCTCTAAGAATTAATCCCAGAGACATATTTCTGTGTATAGATATCAAGTACAAAGTAACTCATTGCTACATTGTTTGCTTTAATAAGAGATTGAAAACCATCTAACCATCTACCAAAAGGGAACTTATAATATGTTATGATATATTGATGTAATGGAACACTATGAAGTGGTAAAATGAATAAGAAAAATTCTATATTTATATGGAATTTACCAAGACAGATCTGAAAAAGCAGAGTGAGGAAAGGAAGTGTAAATAAATATATACATATTTAAAAATGAACTATTTGCATAAAGAAACTGACAGTATACACAAGAAAGTAACAAAAGTGATTACCTATTTTCAAGGTGGGAGGCAAGGAGACTGTGGAGATAGGAGCTGAGAGTAGAAGCAAGACTTTGGACAGAATATGGATGCTTTTTGAACAATTAAGTCATTTGAGGAACTTGGGTTCAGATTAACTTGTGTGTAGAAACTGAAAGTAAAGCATGTGAGAGATGAAGGGAAAAGATGCAAGAGATAGTGTGAAAGTGGGCTGACCAGGCAAACACAGGAGGAAATGTGAGAACTGTCTTAATAAGAGTGACTACGATCATTTGCTTAATTATTGTTTTTATAATTATTTTATTAGTAATGTAACTGCTTTAATTATCATTAGGAGCAACACTTTATTTTATTCTAACTAACTTTTAGCGAGGGTTTAACTACTGGCCAAGCCCTATTTTTGTCTTATATACATGTTCTCATTTAATCCTCATGAGAGCTCACTAAGGCAGCAATTGTTATGAAAGCCATTTTTCTAATGAAGGAATTTGCTCAAGGCATTCAGCTGGCATCTAGAAGAACCAGAAGACCGTACCAGGGTCCATGCTCTTTTTTTAAAAAAAATATTTATTTTTTTTAAAGATTTATTTATTTATGCATACAAGATCTGGGGTACAGACCATAGGTTTGAGGGGTGAGAGGATTCACCAGAGACAGAGTGGGGAGCAGAACAGGCAGATCTACTGAAATACACTGCTGAGGGGAGCAGC
Organism: Talpa europaea; assembly: GCF_964194135.1. Taxonomy (NCBI): domain Eukaryota; kingdom Metazoa; phylum Chordata; class Mammalia; order Eulipotyphla; family Talpidae; genus Talpa; species Talpa europaea. The sequence continues at coordinate 60,075,143 of NC_140077.1, forward strand.
AGCATGTCTTGAGAGGTCTGCTGCGTCATATGGATTATCTCCCTGGCCTGGGATCGAACTCGTGCTGCAGTGGCTGTGGATAGCTTCATAGTGCTTAACCCTTGTGGGAGGCCCCTTATTTACTTTTTTTTTTACTATTTATTTATTTATTTATACAAGCACTGGGTACAGTCAGAAGCGCGGGAGGGTGAGAATTCACTAGAGCCAGAGCGGGGAGCAGAGCAGGCAGAAGGACCGAAGTACACTGCTGAGGGGAGCAGCAGGCGGCAGGAGAGGTCTGCACGCCATATGGGACCCTCCTCCGGTGGCTGGGGAGCAGCCGGGGATCGAACCGGCGCTTCAGCGGCTGCGGGCAGCTTCGCAACCCAGCGCTCAACCGCTGCGCCACCGGGGAGGCCCCTTATTTACTTTTAATTGAGGAGATATTTGGATACCCTCATCAGGTATCACCACTGTGGTGCATCCACCACCAACTTACCCATAGTGCCCAAGCTCTTAACCTTTCTACCATTCTGCTGCTTTGAGAGAACATACATCCTATTGAGGGAACTGGGGTATGGAGCAAGAATGTCTGTCTTTCTTTCTGCTCAGTGATTTTTTTTTAATTAATATGGTTGAATTCATCAGGGAATCAAAACAGGTATGGCTGCTCCTAAATCTGTAACTCTGCCAAGATTGAAAACACAACAACAAATTTCTATTCTTCTCACCCAGTGCTAGTCCCTGGGTAGGCACATTTTTCTAAAACTTTCTCAGCACTTGGTCCTACATCTCTCTGCCCATAATAAATACTTGAATAAACTAATCAAATTTTTCAGCTATCATGGGTTGACAAATTAGTATGAGTGAAAATACCATTTATTCAGTAAATTTTCAACTCCTACAATATTCCAGAAATAGGGTTCCAAACAAATGTGAGTGGAACTGTTACAGGGCAACCCATCTTGGGTATCTTTGGTCTGGAGTAGATGTGGGGGAGTCCATTAAACTTATTTGTGGAATCTGTTCAGGACATCCTCTCCCCCTAACAGAGCCAATTCCACAGAACTCCCAGTCTGGTGAGGCAGGCAGTAAATAACCTAAGTATTCTACTATCTTTAGTGTTCCCTAGATTTGCCTAAGCCTCAAAATTATCCAAGGCACTTTAAAAACAAACACACTACAGTTTCTTGAGCCTACCCCAGACCACTCAAATCAGAATCTCTTAGGGAGAGCTTTGGGAATCTGTGTTGTTAACAAATGCTCCATCAGATTCTTACAATTAGGTCATTTTGGGGAAGGAACGAACTCTCAGTAGGAAAGAAATACTGTGTGGTCAGATGTGAAGTCCCACCCACAGACAATGGGAATATGAGCAGAAGCCTCCCAAGAATGTTTAAGCCACACCTTCATAGATGAGTAAGCAGGCAGGTACCTGAGAAAAACATGCCAAGCCAGGAGAATGTGAGTGAAAGCCTGGACTCATGGGAAAAATATTTGTTCTGGACTATGCATGGGGTTTCTGAGACTGCTTCATGCAGTTAGATGCCAAGAAAGGCAATAAGCAGAAAAAAGAGGTCATGCCCCGTCGTGAGCTCAGTAGATTTTTCTAGAAGTCACGGGGATTTTAAGTCCAGTTTGCAGGCTATTAGGGAAGTTCTTGTGAGGAATGTTAGGTAACAACAGTGAGATGGTTTGAGTGACATTTCTTAGCTAAAATTAGCAGAATTTTGGTGATTTAATTGTTTTTAATGAAGGAGAAAGAAATAGAGTGTCATCTAGTTTAAGTAATGAAGAGAAGTGTAGTCAAGCAGAAAGGAATATTCATAAAGGAGTAAGGAGTGATGACAAGAACATGGGTTTCATCTTCATTGTGCTGAGTTTCAGTGGTTTTGAGGAACCATACCTGCCAGGCATTTGCATATCTGAAGATAGAGATTTGGCAACCCACAGCATGTCAATAATAGAGAGATTTGGGAAATAAGAGAGATTCACTAGGGGTGTACATGGAAGAGCAGAGGGTGCTGGAGGCAGAACTACAAGAACCCTGAGGGAAGTGAAGCAGGTAAAGGAAGAGGAATGTGTAAAGAAGCCTGTGAAGAAGAGGTGATGAGGCAGAAAAGCACAGGGAGAGAAAGATACCTTGGAAACCAATGAAAGGCAGAGTTTTCCAGAAAATAGTGGCCAATGAGATAAAATAGAAGGAAAACATCGCTTTAGGGATTATTGATTGCTCAGAGTTTTTGTTCCAATGCCTTGATTTGCCAATTCTAGTCCAGATTTTGCATGAACCTCCAGTCAAAGGTTGAATATATGACTGATAGGATGTCTGTTTTGTACAGCTTCAATTATTAAGGACTCTAATTGATTTAGTCTGGTTCACTTGAGTCAATGGAATGCAATCTGATATAATTAGAGTAGCAGGTGAGGTTGCGTCAGTAGCTGGAGGTAGGCAATCTCACTTATGGAAGTGTGCGGGGGGGGGGGGGGGGGGGAAGAGATCAAGTAAGATAAACACTGAAGATCTTGTCAGTGAGGGTCATGATAGCAAGTATTGATTAGGCACAATTTTAAACTCTTCATATGCAGTGGCTTATTGAATTTTTTGGGCCTACTACTCGGCATAGAATTCTCATTGCAGTGGATTAGAGACCATTAACTTTGGGTGCAGTGGTTAACTTTGGGTTGTTTATGTTATATTTGTGAAGGAAAAAACAGTGGAATAATCCATGCAAGGTTGTACTCAGAGAGTATGTGGCTCACTGGACTTACTAAAACAGTAACTTAAATAAGTGTCCAGTTTGACATTTTATTTTATGTCCAGTTTGATATTTTATTCCTCTTTTTAAAATTTTTTTATATATTTATTTATGCATATAAGAACTGGGGTCTAGGTCAGAGATAGGGGTGGGTAAGAGGATTCACCAGAGACAGAGTGGGGAGCAGATTATCTGGATCTACTGAAATAAACTGCTAAGAGGATCTGCGATTGAGACAGAGGTCTGCTGCACCATATGGGTTAGCTCCCTGGTCAGCCATTGAACTTACGCAACAGTGGCTGGTGATAGTTTGGTAGCACTGAGACTTTAACCCCTGAGCCATCAGGGAGGTCCAGAGTCTTCTACTATTTTTTTTTTAAGATTTATTTATTTACGCATACAAGAATTGGGGTACAGGCCAGAGATGTGGGGGAGTGAGACCATTCACCAGAGACAGAGTGGAGAACAGAACAGGCATATTGACTGAAATACACTGCTGAGAGGAGCAGTGGGCGAGTCAGGAGAGGTCTGCTGCTCCATGTGGGTAGCTCCCTGGCCGGGAATTGAACTCGTGCTGCAGTGGCTGCGGATAGCTTCATAGGTTGCATCTTAACCCCTTGTGCCACCAGGGAGGCCCCAGAGTCTTATACTCTTAATAACTGACAGCAAGTGTTAATAAAGGCATTAATCTGGGTCTTTCACTAATGGCCTTTGCTTTGCTCTGCCTCACAAAGGCAAACTCCTTTTCTGGGGTCCAACTGATGATTGAATAAGGGAGTGTGCCTTCTGATCAGGTTTCCTTTTTCTGAGTTCCGTTAATTGAATCATCAAAATATTGCACAATAAAGGATGTCTTTGAACTGGGCAGGAATGACTGCTCCAGAATTCAGTGATTATGTTGACTGCAGAGCATGATGGGTTTGGTGACCTCTCTTATCTTTAGGAACCAACCTCCCGGTGTGCAGGGTACAGGCAGTGGAACAGAGGAATTTTTAACTTCATTGTTCTTAATCTCAGAGAGAGCAAAATATGAAAGTGCCAGCGTTTTGATGTAAACTTTTCAGAATGGTGATTTCAGACCTTTTCAAGTTGGAGAACTATTTTAGTTCACAATAACATGTTTGAGTTGGTTAACTTTGGGTTGTTTATGTTATATTTGTGAAGGAAAAAACAGTGGAATAATCCATGCAAGGTTGTACTCAGAGAGTATGTGGCTCACTAGATTTGGGTGATGACTTGGCTTTCAGCACAAACTGAAATGTGTTGGGTCACATCAACTTAAATCATTCTCAAAGAATATGGGAGACTTTTGAGAACTAGAATCACAAATTGTTGTACATGGTTTGTGATGCATATTTCAAAGAATATTTTACAAGTGCAGTTGTAAGTGGAGTTCTATATACTTTATGTTTGAACTGCTTGAGCTGTGTTCTATAATAATGTCTGTGAGAAGCTTAGGACATAGTAGGTCTCACTTTAGGAAGACTTTAGTACATAACAAAGGTGACAGATATCAAAGTTTGAAAGATGTCATTTTATTGAGTACTTACACCAGGGAAGACCAGAGTTTGTTTAAAAATATCCACATCAGTCAATCAGCCAACAAAACATTTATTAGCCTTTTATGAGTCATTCAACATACATTTACTGGGCACTTCATGGAGCCAAAAGTACCACCTTTGCTAATTCTCTTTCATCCTTACAACAGTTAGCAATAATTAAGATCCTACAATTTTGTGAGATTTTGAGAGATTAGGCTTAATTCCTTCAAGGTTTTAATGGAGCCAGAATTTGAACTGACTCTAAACTGTGCAACTTTAAAATCCAAATCATTTCCTCTTACCTGAGCCCTATCAAGAAATCAAAGCTACTAAGCCATGGCCACCCTCATGCAGGGTTGACAGTGAAGTCTGAAACATGACTTAAATCTACGAGGCTGTAAAACATGAGCCATAAATCTAAAATGTCCAAGTACTTGAATTAAAGTAGAAAAGGCAGAAAATCAAATGGGTAAGACATAGGTAACAGTTAAGTACGCAGATAATGGGTGAGAGTTTAGGAGAGAAGCATTAAGGAAGGCAACTTGAACCTGTGGAATTTGTGCTGAAGAACAGGTGATGTGTCTGTACTGTAGGTTATAGAAAATTATGTATGTAGCGATTAGTATGCAGGTATATATATGTCTGCAGAGATTTGTTCAGGTATGAAGAGTTGAAAGAAAATGTGCAAAGCCAGAATGAGTGAACTATTTAGGAAACCGTGACTAAACCTCTGGCTTAAACCAGATTTTCTGCAACTTAGAGTAGGAAGTGTGGTTGAAAGGTCATAGGAGCCAACTAAGGGAGGGCCGTGAGTCCCAAGCTAAGAATTAGAACTTTATTCTGTGGTTGCTAGGAAGCTGCTGAAAGTTTTAAATATAAGAGTAACATGACTCGAGAGTGTTATAAAAAATTAATGTAAATGTCAGTTGGAAGAGGCAAGGCTTCTGGGTCAAGGGATGGATGTGATGGATCCTTTACAACCTTGAAGAAACAGGGTGCATGGGGGACTGTGCCCAGGAATAAGGTCCAAAACAATCAGGGCAGACCAAGTGAGATATTTATTTAGAGCAGTGGAGGGCAGTGCAGCCAGAGAGTCCAAATTATGCAAGAAGACAAGCAAAGGTAAGAGTCAGACAAGCAGTTCAGTAATATCAGTGGGATCTAAGGAGTGAAATGCGGCTGTGAATGAAAAATGAGGCAGGAGGACCTGGAACAAGTTCTATCAGGGGCCATGACACAGATGAGGCAAGAGCTTCCAGTCCAAATCTGAAGGCCATCCCGAGCCCTGGTAACCACATGATATGAAGCCAGGCCTGGATACTCACGTCAAAGTCACAGAAATGAGACAGTGAAGGCCTGAATCAGGGCATGCACAGTGAAAACTGGGATAAAAGACCCTTATATGAGTGATAACTATGAAGAATATGGATCAATGATGCAAAATTAGAGAAGAATGTAGGTCTATAAACCCTCAGTTGTTTTAAAAGCAAGTTATGTTCCAAGGGTTACTTTAGAAATTGTATTTGGGAACTTGGGAAAGTTTCATCATAAGAAAATGCTTTTAAAATAAAATCTAGTATACCAGGAATATTGCCATCCCCAGTATAACCATGGAAACAGCCAGAACTTTCCCTGTTCTTATTATCTTTCCACCTGCTTCTTTCTCAGTGTGAGTGTGAGTGATCCCTGTCCAAGTCACTGAAGGAGGATTTGGGTCCAGCTGTGAAGATTCGGGGGCATCTGTGCATGTGTAAACTCCTCTTCTGAAGGTTCTGAAAGGTACCTCCATGCACATATACCCCCAACTTCCAGCTATGTAATTCACCAACCTGATTTCATTCTAGGGTAGTGTAAAATTCCGGGATTATTTGATCCAAAAGTGTTTGCTTTTACCCTGCAATAAGCTTCACCTAATATTTTCTCCTCCACTTTCCCGTTTTTGAAGCCAAAAACACAGCTCCTTTGAGTTCCTCTCCCAAGGGCTTTCAATTTCCTTTTTTCCTCCTTTATCTTATTTAGTCATTCCATATGGAAATGTAAGGGCTGCATATGTCATAGTAGGGGCATTGGGGAAATATAAAGGGCTGAATGTGAGAATGAATTCGTCTCCATTTTGGAGGGGCAAAGGGTCAAGAGGGCACTGCTAGGTGTCACCAGTTTTCTCTCAAACTAGACTTTCCCTTGAAATACTTATAAATGCATTCCATAAACTATATGGGTGTCTACACTCATTATCTGTGTACTTAACTGTTATCACGTTCTTTTCATTTTATTTTTCTATCCCTTCTGCTTTACTCCATGGTGACTGATTTCTCAAACAACCCCAAGTAATTTTAATTCTTCAATAAGAAGTAAAAGAACAAAATTAGCTATTTAAGAAATATGGCCAGGAAGGATAAAGAACCCAGCAGAGCAGAAGCTAAAGTGATTGTGAAATGTTTTGGTTATTGCCAGATCTTAGTAAAGTGCAGTGTTTTTAGAAAGTCGACTTGATTTTTTTAAAACAGTTTTATTTTTATTTATTTTTATTATTTTTTTCAAGATTTATTTATACAAGAACCAGGGTACAGGCCAGATGTGCAGGAAGGTGAGAGGATTCACCAGAGACAGAACAGGGAACACAGAACAGGCAGACTGAGGGGAGCAGCTGGAGAGACAAGAGAGGTCTGCTTCGCCATGTGGGATTCTCGCTGGCCGCCCAGGACTGAACCCACAGAGGCTGCAGACAGCTTCACAGCATGGCGCTCAACCGCCTGCGCCACCAGGGAGGCCCTGATTTTTTTTTTTTAAGATTTATTTATTTATGCATATAAAAGCTAAGGTACAGGCCAGAAGTGTGGAGTGTGAGAGGATTCACCAGAGACAGAGCGGGGAATAGAACAGGCAAACTGACTGAAGGGAGCAGCGGGCAAGACAGGAGAGGTCTGCTGCACCATGTGGGTAGCTCCCTGGCCTGGGATTGAACTCAGGCTGCAGTGGCTGCGGATAGCTTCATAGTGCTGCATCTTAACCACTTGTGCTACCGGAGAGGCCCCTAGAATAGTTTTAGATTTAGAGAAAAATTTAGAAAATGGTACAGTGCTCCCATAGCCCTACACCTAGTTTACCTTCTTCCTAACTTTTCCATTTGTGTGACTGCGATCAAAAGACAATAAGGCAGGGCCTCCCCGGTGGCGCAGCGGTTGAGCGCTGGGTTGCGAAGCTGCCCGCGGCCTCTGCGGCCCCGGTTCGATCCCCGGCTGCTCCCCGGCCACTGGAGGAGGGTCCCACATGGCGCGCAGACCTCTCCTGCCGCCCGCTGCTCCCCTCAGCAGTGTACTTCGGTCCTTCTGCCTGCTCTGCTCCCCGCTCTGGCTCTGGTGAATTCTCTCACCCTCCCGCGCTTCTGACTGTACCCAGTGCATGTATAAACAAAAACAAACAAATAAAAAAAGAAAGAAAGAAAACATGCCTCTATATAAAAAAAAAAAAAAAGACAATAAGGCAGACTCCAGGGTGTATGGCCAGAAAAGCCCGATGGAAAGCAGAGAACACAGTATCTTCTTACAGTCAGTGATGTGTTAGAAGAGTGGGAAGACTCTGAGACTACACAAGGGAAGGAAAAGTGGTTCAAAGCAGTGTCATAAGTCTATTTCTGCAGGGTACCTGGAAAAGACTGCGTTCCCCAAGCCCTGGAGACTCCATAGGTCCTGCCCTTCCTGTTTAGATAATCCATGTTTGTACAGACTCTGGGTTACCATTAAGGTAAATGCACTAAATCTGGAGGACCTCTGATACCAAGTCTAATCCCACAGAGAGAAAGACATCTTTATTTTCTGTAGCAAATATCTGATTGATGCTTGCAAACTGAATTTGCCATCCTTGGCTTTCCAACATTTGCATAGGTTTTGGTTGCTTTGAGGGGAAAAAGTTAATACTGTAAAATATTTTTTTAAAGATTTATTTTTTTATGCATACAAGATCTGGGGTACAGGCCAGAGGTATGAGGGGGGGAAAGGATTCACCAGAGATAGAGTGGGGAATAGAACAGACAGATTGACTGAAATACACTGCTGAGGGGAGCAGCAGGCAAGTCAGGAAAGGTCTGCTGCACCATTTGGGTAGCTCCCTGGCTGGGGATCGAACTCATGCTGCAGTGGCTGCGGCTAGCTTCATAGGTTGTGTCTTAACCCCTTGCGCCACCAGGGAGGTCCTGTAAAATATTTTAATAAGCAAAGCCATGCAGAATTTCTTTAAGGCGCCTTAACTATTTTTTTCCACTTTTTTTGTTTTTGCTTTTTCACAACATTAAAATTCTTGCCCATTTGACATCAGCCTCTGGTTTATGTCATAATGGTGGCTTTTAAAAGACACATCAACTTAATTGTGGATATATTTCCTTTTAAAATATCTTTTTCACACATGGCACTTGTCAATTCAATAAATCCTTTGATGTAATTCAATCGTATCAAAAGATAAAAATCTGAAGAACATATTTGACGCAGCTAGAATGAATGGTCAAATGGAAGATAACACAAATAACAGGAGTATTCAAGTATTCTTAAAATATCCTAAATTATGATATCTATAAAATTGTTTTCTGTGATATATATATAATAAAATACATATCAAAGGAAAAGCAAGTAAACAAAAAGTGCATATTGTAATTAATAACAAATGTAGTGTACAAAACAATAAGTAAAAAAGCAAAATATATTTTTAAAAAGGAGATGAGGCCAGTGACCAGACTGTAATTAATTAATATCAAAAGAAACAAAGACAAAACCATAAGTAACATTGCATGGAAAAAGGCATATTTTTGCTAGTAGCTAGATACAAGGTAATCTGGGAGGAGGACAATAAAATTGCAACTACAAAAATTAGTTGGAATATTTAGTATCAGCTATATTATGGTGGTCTAACAATTGGCTTTGTCTTTCTGGAAAATGAACTAGGGATACATAATGAGACCTATGAAATAGCTCATAACCTTTTTTTTAAACCTTGCTCATATATTGTACAAAAATTAGAAATGATGTAAAAAATATATAAAATCTTAAAAATTAAAAAATAAAATAAACTCAGTAGTACAATTTTTTTTAAAAAAAGAAGAGAAAGTAACTGCCGACTCAGTCCCTGTGCATCCCCTTCATCCAGTAATTCATTTTAGTTTAATATTTCAAACATTCCTCAGGTCTTGCGCGCTTTCAGCTGTGTACATGAAGGATGAGACCCAGATGACCATTTTGTTCTTCACTGTCAGTACAGAATTCAATAAATTGCAGGGGCTCTCCAGCACTCTACCACATAGACTCTGTGATTGGTGATTTTGCCCAACTGTGGGCTAATGTTAGGGTGCTGAGCATGTGTAAGGTAGTCTCGGCTGAGCTATGAAGTTCAGTAAGTTAGGAAAATTAAATGCATTTTCGACCTATATTTTAAATTGACAATGTGCATATTGGGAAGTAACCCATTGTAAATAGAGGCAGACCTGCACATTATCTCAATCCTCAGTGAGGAAGTTGTGACACAGAGGTCGCGCGGTCAGGAATGGAGTTAGACCTGCCAGGTCTTGCATCTTCCAGGTGTGTGACTTTATCTGGTAGTTTTCAGATCTGTAAGTAGGTCACAACACCCAGCCTTAGTTCCCAGCTTTTGGTCACTAAGTGACATAATGCATGTGAAATTAGAGCTTCAGCTATGAGATGAGAGGGCAGTTATGGAGGTTGCTGTTTTCAGAAAATGAATCTTTAAATGAACTGCAACTGCAAGGCCAGGGCACTGCAGGACAGTTCTAATCAGCAGATCAGTGAAACCACAGCCTCACTGGAGTGAGGGCTAAGTTCAAAGGGGATAGGGTAGTGTTGTAACTGGGGAAGTAAAGTGGATTTGTTTGAGCTGTGTGGGAGGTAGGATTGTGTAGAGGGAATTCAAATCCACTTGCTCATTTTTTATTGAAGACATTATATACACAAAACCTTTGAACATTGGGGAATTCATAACCTGACACATGCTTTGAACATTGGGGAATTCATAACCTGACACATGGTTCCCAGCTTCCTTGTTCTTTATTTCTCCGGTGGTCCTTCCTTTCATAGCACTGTGACACATGCTTGTATTTGACTCCAAGACACCCCCACCCCCACCCCTCAAGCCATCTGCAATCCTTTCCCCCATGTGGCTTTTTCCTCGTAGTCATGCAAAATCAAAGTTGAGGCTTCTTTCCTGACCCGTCCGAACTCACCTGAGTTCCGGAATCCCCTTCACACATTCCTATCTGTACCACCAATGAGAGTGAGGGGTGGACCTGGCAGAGACACTGTTTTCCTGAACTTGGTCATGATGTCTGGAATCTGAGTTCAGGAGGCTGACCTGGGGCGAAGGGCATCCCTGAACTGTTAACTAAGGATTCCTGGGTGAGAGCCAGCACAGTCTAGAGAACATTCTCATTGGCTGGCCCCGAGGTCAAAGATAATGGTAATGGAAGCAACAGCAATATTGTGCATGTGACTCTTCACCCCTATCAAGTGCTACTTTTTCCATTATCTGATTTGACCTCGAGTCCCCTCTTCCCTCTCCAGATTTACCTTTGAGTGGATCCAAATCCTCAGAACACTTCTAAATCTGGGTGATTTACATGATTTCTCACACGACCATGATTTCTCCAGATTAGATTAAATGCTGCGTGGGCCTCATCAGAGTCAACATCTTGTCATATGTCTATAGTTTTTTCATCTATATTTTATATAGAAAATCATTTTACTCAATCCTTCAGCAAGCTTGTGAGGAAACTATTTTAGGCCCATTTTCTGGAGCAAGAGATGGAGGTTCAAATGTTAATAATTTGCCCAGAGTCACGGAGCAAGCAGGCTATGAAGCAGATTTTAAACCCAGGTTTTCTAGACTCCAAAACCCAAAATCATGTGATTCCTGTGCATGGTGGAAGGAGTGTTTCTGGACCAGAGACCTTTGTAATTTTTTCCTTAGAAATCCAGAATAGAAAGAAGTATGCACCAATTTTGTGGTTTCTGGGCCACTTCCTGCAAAGTGACAGCATCAGACCAGGTACCAAGGATGTCTGTGTGCTGTTTCTACACATGGGGAGGCAAGCATTTTTTCCTTAGCATGTGATTTGTTTTCCATAGAAAGAATCCTCTTTCTGACAGCCACTTTCTTTCCAAAGCTTAGAACACCACATGCTCTTTCGAAGGGAATGGAGATTTCAGCAGCAAAATGTTTTTGGCTGCCCCTCCCCTTTTGCAGTTCAAAACATCTGCTTCTATTTTATCTGTTAGTGTTTTGGAGAAAATAAAAGGCAAATTTGAGATAAATAAGAAGCAAAATTTCTTCCTGAACCAAAAAACCCTGTACCTGGTGATCTGAAACGATTTTTTTATTTGTTTAAATGTTGTTGAAGTGATAGAAAATCTATAAAAACACCCATGATTAAGATAAAGGTAATAAAAACCAAATTTCAGAGATCAACTATTAAATACTATAGTAGAGTAGTTCCTTCTGCTGGGTTCTGAACTGGTTTTGAAAACCAAGCATTTATTGGGGAGGCAATTAACAAGATCATAGCAAAGCTTCCACAGAACACTCACAAAGTCTGGAGTTTATTCTGGACCTCTGCCTGTAGAGAAAAGAAACAGCCAAAAGAGAGAAAATAAACCTCTTGTGGACAAATTAAGCTCTTGTGGGCATTCATGCACACAGATGGACAGTGGCAAGTCGAATATGCTTTGACTAAGATCATAGTGCATAAATGCACCGGTGTTGAACAATATATTTCACCATCTGAATCTTAATATGTATTTTCTTGTATGCTTGCTTTAAAGACAATTTTTTTTTGCCTGTAGTGGTAGAATTTACATATAATGAAATACTCATCTACAATATACAGTCAGTGAGTTCTAACAAATGCAAACAGATGTGTACTCAAACCCCTGTCAAAACATACAGTATGACCATCACCCAGGGGCAACTGTCTTAGTAAATTAGTTTTCCCTGTTTGGGGTCTTAATATAAATGGAATCATATGTGGCTTTTTGTGAAAAATTTCTCTGACTCAGCATAATGCCTTCATTTATTATCAACCATGTTACATGTGTCCTTTTTCTTGCTGAATAGTACTCCATTATATAATCAGTTCCCAGTTTGAGTTTCTGTGTAGATTTTTTTTCTATTTATGTGGGGTTTTTGTTATCTATTTTTCTATTGCGGGACACTTGGTTATTTTCAGTTTTGTCCAAAGTTGCTAAGAATATTTTTATACAAGTATTTTTATAGATAATTGTATTCATTTCTCTTGACTAAATGTGTATGAATTGGATTGCTGAGTCATAGGGGAGGTATATGTTTAGTTTGATAAGAAACTGCCAGGTTTTTTTCTAGAATGGTTGGACCACTTTATACTTTCACTGTCATCATGTGAATGCAGACCTTGATATCATTGAATGTTATCAGTAGCATCTCCTTTCGGTTTTATTTTGCATTTCTGTCATTACTAATGTCCTTGAACACTTCCTCAAATGCTTTCTGGTCACTGTGTATTTACCTCTGTGAAGTGACTCTTCAAACATGTTGACCTTTTTAAATGTTGGGTGGTCTTCTATTATTGACTCGGTGGTGTTATTTATATATCTTCATATAAGATACAGATATATATATATATGGATCTCGCCCTCCTTTGGAGAGTGGGATCCCAGTTTCTTGATCTTTTTTTCTTTATCTCCCACTCCCCCAAGAGATGCCAGAGATTCTGTTTAGTTTAATACTAGATTCTCAGTACCTGGAATGGTCCTTGGAACATAGCTCATTTACATGAACATTGAGGGAATGAGTCAGTGAATGAACTGAAGAACTGATATCCAGACACAGTGTTCTTGAATTTTATGGCAGTGATTAACAAGGAAATAGAAGACAAAAAATCTTAATGTTATCTTTGAGTAGTACAGTACACTTGACTCAAGAGACTCAGGATATCATCAGGGGGTTTGTTCACTTAGTGAAAAGATAGCTAGAATGTCTCTCAGACTAGACTTATTGGTCCCCATTTATGGGGATGATGCCAGCCATTACTGTCTAGTGTGCCTTGTTCTGCCTCTATATTCAGATCCTCCCCAGCATTGGGTTCTCTTGAGCTTTGCCTCTAACTTTGGAGGGTTTTAGGTAATTGACAAGGCTGGTCCCAGCTTTCAGTACTTTCTTCCTTGTTCTCTGCTAATGCCAATCCCTGCCTGATGGGGGGCCCTTCACCAGCTCTATGCCTTCCTAGCAGGCAGGCTACCACCAAATGTGCGTGCTGCTGTTCTGAGTCCCCGAGGGCCAACACAGGGCTCCTTGATCTGAAACCATTGTCCTGATCCTAACCCATTAAGCTCCAGCCTTTCCTGTTGAAAGTATAAACTTAACATTCACAGAGCACGTTCACATCTATTTTTCATATGAGCTTCCAAAAAAACCTTTGTTGTTTTTATCCTCAAAGGAGGAGGCATAAAGAAGTGATTTAATCTGCTCCAGAATATATCAGTTACCCTCACGTGGCACAGAGTTCTCTAAGACTTCCTGGTCTTGCTCAATGAATATTGATGCTTTCTTAGCTCTGGTGGGTGTGCATGTGTGGTACTTAAGACTCCACAGATTTTTTTTTATAGTTCAGCAACTTGGATTACATCTGTTGTTAGAAATTCAGTTACCACACCAAAGACATATATGGGTAACTCCCCGCCTTTTAATTTAACTACTTTTATGGGTTCTTCCTGCACCACCCTTGTTGGGTCACACATTATTTTATTTTATTTTATTTTTAAAGATTTATTTTATTTATACAAGAACTAGGGTACAGGCCAGAGGCATGGGAGGGTGAGAGGACTCACCAGAGACAGAGCGGGGAACAGAACAGGCAGACTGATGAAATACACTGCTGAGGGGAGCAGCGGGTGAGACAGGAGAGGTCTGCTCACCATGTGGGTTGCTCCGAAGCCAGTGGGGATCGAACTGGCACTGCAAAGGCTGCGGACAGCTCACAGCACTGCGCTCAACCGCCTGCGCCACCAGGGAGGCTCCACACATTATTTTAAAAAATATCCACCAAAAACTGTATTTATTGGCTCATTTTACCTTTTTTATTCATCACACATGTATCTTCTGATAAATTTAGGGTCAGATTATCTGTACCTCCCTGAACTGATTTTATCACAGTCAAAGTAAAGACGTGAGATTTGAATTAGTCTCCAAGACTAACAGGTGTATTTCCATTTCTGCAGGACTTTTCGAAAGACCCTGATGTCTGGGTGGGAGTGAGAAGCCTTTAAGCCTTCATTCTGTGACAGGGATTTCTCCCTGGCTCTTCAGTAAGAGAGGCTCAAGCAGCCTCACACTAATATTTCCTCAGCAGCTGGAGCTTCTGGATTAGCTTCAATTCATGCTCATTGGACTTTGAGGAGAACATGCTTTTACAGAAACAAAAAATTCCCCTCACCTTTTCCAAAAGGCTCACATTCTAAAATATCATAGAACCAGAACTTCTACATTGTATCAAAAATGACCTCATTCAAATTATACTTTCAAAAGCTCATGATAGGTATTCTGAAAGCAATGTCTGTGTGGGCCTCCATGGTGGCGCAGGGGTTAAGTCTCAGCACTATCAAGTCATCACCAGCCACTGGGGCTTGAGTTCCATCCCTGGCCAGGGAGCTAACCCACATGGCACAGCAGACCTCTAATGTTTTTGCCCCACTTCTCTCAGCAGTGTACTTTGGTAGATTCACCTGGTCTGCTCCCCACTCTATCTCTGGTGAATCTTTTTATCCCCACACCTCTGGCCTATACCCCAGTTCTTGTATGCATAAATTTAAAAAAACACAATAAACCTTTTTTTTTTAAAAAGGTAATGTCTGTTTGTAAATTGAAGTGGGAAATGTTAGCCTGACCAGCTGAAGTTAGGACAGAACATGTAAAAGAAAAGTTTCAGGGAATGGCTGTTACCTCTGTCAAGGCCACATGCCTGATACATGTTCTCCCAGCTGCTTGTACCCCTTGCTTTAAGTCAATAAATACCCTGAAACTTAGTTGTTCAGGGCTCAGACATTGCAGAAGGATCTCCTTTGAGCCCACCAGCATAAAGAACTTCCCTCCCCCTCTCTGAGTGCAGGGTGGTTTCCTGACAGAAACTCTGCTGCAACAATAAAAAGGAGAATTAATAAATGTAACTGTAGCCAATTAGAAAAAAATTTCTGTTTGGGAAGGCAATGACTGTAATTTTACCTTAGTATATTTATATTATGCTTCACATTGAATTAATCAAATGTTGTGCTTGGTCTTGTTTTGAAGGAAAACCAGCAAAAGGCCACCAATGTCGTCTATCAAGCCCACCACGTGAGCAGGAACAAGAGAGGACAGGTGGTTGGAACAAGGGGAGGGTTCCGAGGATGCACTGTGTGGTTGACAGGTATGCCATGTAGATATGACTCTCAGTTTAAGGGAATTAACTTGTTTCACACATTGTGTATCTATTTTGTGTGTGTGTGTTTAGTTTAACATTAGGAGGAGACTGAGAGTTGTAGCTGAAAGCCTGAATATTAGACCTAATTCTACCATCAGTGGGAAATAGGACTTTAAGTCACAGAATTTTTCTAGTTGTTGATTTTCTCCTCTTTGACCAGAAAGGATGGGATGAGTCAATTATGATAGTCCCTTTCAGTTCAGGAATTCTATAGCTCTAGATTTTGTGCCTAAACACACTTGCTGTCAGGTATGAATGGGGCATCTCAAATTTGACATCAAAGTATAGCTGTCCATAAATATTTATATTTGGAGATATCTAGAGATCTTCTTTGTTGTTTTCTCACTTAACATACTAAGAGACTTTCACTTAGTTTAAAAAGGCATTAAAATCTGTGCAAGAAGGAAAACTAGTGATTTCTGTTTTGCTGAGGATTGCCACACGTTTATTAAAATAACCCACCCCCCATGAGGTCACCAAATGATCTCCCTTTTCTTGTATTTTTATGACCACAGAATGTCAAAGCTGGTAGCTCTCCTGCCCACCTGTGACAATGCAGGTGCCTCTCTTTTTCCTAATAAACTTGTCCTAGTTAAATGAAAAAGAAAGAAAGAAAGAATATCAATGCTAAGGTTGAGTGACAGAACTGGAATTAGTACTGAGCCACTACCTTATACTCTGAGCATTAGTAGAGGAAATTGAAGACTATATTCTGACATAACCAGGACTCAAAAGAAAAAACCCAGTTTATGGGCCTCCCTGGTGGTTCATGGGGTTAAACACAGCACTGTGAAGCAATCTACAGCCATTGTAGCAGGGCATGAGTTCGATCCCCGGACAGCCAGGGAGCTACCCACATGTGCAGCAGACCTCTGCCGTCTTGCCCAGTGCTCCCCTCAGCAGTGTATTTCAGTCAGTCTGCCTGTTCTGTTCCCCGCTCTGTCTCTGGTGAATCCTCTCACCCCCCACACCTCTGGCCTGTACCCCAGTTCTTGTATGCATAAATAAACACATCTTTAAAAAGAAAAAACCCAGTTTATTTTATAGCTATGTTAGTCTCAAATAGAGATGCAAAGATATGTTTACCCAGATTATAAAATCAACCTATATATGACCATCTGCTCCTAAATGCTGATTTATTCTAACCTGATGAAATTCTAAGAAATTTGAAGGCAGGGACCTGCCTTATATCTTTTCTTGCTATTCTGAGTCTTTCCTGTCTCTGGCTAAATCAGTCTCATTCTCTTTTTCAACTTTCCCCCTTGTTTCTGTGATACTTTCATTTTTTTATTTCATTCAATGGATTCAATTTCTTGCAGTTTCCAGTGTGAGGACAGACAGTGCCATATCCCAACAGCAGTGCCCATGTGGCATGGTTCCTGAAATGTCTCCCCCCACTCCCTTGAAGTGAAGAGTAGCATTACATAAAGTACAACATACTCCAGAACTCTCTCTCTTGTTATGTGTTTGCCTTGATGAGACATTGGGCTTTAAGTGTTTGCACAGCTTTTGAATTGGGACGTATACACAGAGTCCTTTTTTTTCCTAATGTGGAACATGCATGTGGAACATACATTTTTCCTCTGGTCAAAGAGGAAAAAAATCTAAGTGGATATGTCCCCTTTCTTACTCCTAAAAGATCACCCCCTCTTACTTTACTTTTTTATTCTCATATAACAGAGGTAGAATATTGACCAGGTAGACTAGAGGGAATCAACTACTTCAAATCCAGACACTTGGACTTGAGCCTCAGCTCCACCTACATTAACTGTGTCACTTTGGACAAGCTAATTAACCTCGCTAAGCCTCAGTTTCCTTATTTGTAAATGAGAATAAGAGTGTCTGAACACATAGAGGTATAGCTAGAACTAAACGAAATATAGTAAATATGTACTTCACACAGTACCTGACCCATTGTAGAGCACTTGCTTAACATAATTTGGCTATTCCAATGTCTTAAAATAATTGTGCCAACAGTCTGGTTTAATACAGTTACTACGATTTAGTGCCTATGTCCCTGAGAGCTGAAACAAAATCAAAAGGAATTTTTGTTATTTCTCTCATTTTTCAATGAGAGAGAACACACCACACACTCAGGAATCCCATTTCTCCTATACCCATCAAACATAAATCTATGTCTGATTTAAGAATTTCTACCTAACTTAGGAATTTCTAATTTCTACCTGACTTAGGAATTTCTACCTAAGTCTTTATCCAAAGGAAATTGAGTGAAGTAATAATATAATAAACAATGTCTTCAACAATGATTTACAATGATCATCAACACCTTCTTCAGGCAACCATTTCTTCTCTGTCATTAGAAGAGCACAATTTTAAAACATTACTAAAAATATGAAAAATATTTGTTTACCTTTTACATATCACCTTCCTTTCAAAGTCTCCTTTCCTCTCTAACTTTTCCTCGTCCACCACCACGCCCCTTCCCCAGATGGGGTCTGAGAGTGGCTTGCTATGATGGAATATTCTCCAGGCTCAGTGTTCTTTAGAACAACAGAATTTGTAGAGTGCTAACTTTTCTGGGGCAGTTCAGATTTTAGGCTCTTAAGTAATTTAAGCATGTTGCTTTCCCCCCTATATAGAAATTATAAAGTGTATTCCCAGTCATTGTGTTTTGAAGACACAAAGTAACTCCTTGTAAAGACTCTAAACACCTAAGCATTTATGGTGTCTCTAAATACAGGCATACCTCAGAGATCTTAGGGGTTGTGTTCCACACCAACATGATAAAGCAAGTATTAAAGCAAAGCAAGTTATGTGAATTTTTTGGTTTCCTGCTGCATATGGAACTTGTGTGTAGTCTATTAAGCATGCAATATGTGCCTCCCTGGTGGCGCAAGGGGTTAAGCACAACACTGTGACGTTATCCACAGCCCTTGCAGCACGAGTTCGATCCCCAGCTGGCCTGGGAGCCACCCACATGGAGCAGCAGACCTCTCCTGTCTTGCCCAGTGCTTCCCCTCAGCAGTGTATTTCACTCAGTTTGCCTATTCTGTTCCCCACTCTGTCTCTGGTGAATCCTCTCACCCCCTGCACTTCTGGCCTGTACCCCTGTATGCATAAATAAATAAATCTTTAAAAAAAAAAAAGTGTGTAATAGTATTATGCCTAAAGAAAACAACGTGCACACCTTAATTAAATATGACTAGCAAATCATGAAGTGAGCACATGCTTTTGGAAAAATGGAACTGATAGACCTTCAATCTGTAACTTAAAAAAACAAAACAACCCAGTATCTGCAAAGCACAGTGAAGCCAAGTGAGATAAAATGAGATATGCCTACACATCCATGCCTTGTTCAGGAGGGCTCTCCATCTTAATATGTTGAGGGTCACTTTGAAAAAATCTTAGAAGCATGAAGACAGTGTGTGGGCTCTATGATTAGATGGCTCTTGAGCTACATCAAACTGAGAGTTGGGCCTCCTGATCCCCAAGGGGTAGTGGTCCCCTCCACTCCACCTGTCATGAGGGATGTGAGAATACTGTCGCCAGATCTCCCGATGTTTTTCAAGTGAAGACAGAATCTGGCCTTGTGTGTACAACTTTCTAATCTTCAAAACACTTGGGTATGTAAGATTGAACACACCAAGTACTGTATCTAGCTTCCAGCTACTCCCATATATGAACCCCAATTGCTTTGAAAGGCTATAATCCTAATAAGGAACAAATTGTTATTTTGAGACTTGAAAGAACTGCAAGTAGTTTAACTGGTAGTAAACTATGCCTTTTCCAGATTCTCATGGTTTTGATTTGAGATTATACTTAAATTAGGTAAAAATTAAGATCAAGTCATAATTTACCATCTTAAACAATCAGGGACAATGCCTGCCTTGTCTTGCCTATTTTGAACAGGTCTTTCTGGTGCTGGAAAGACAACAGTAAGTTTTGCTCTGGAAGAATACCTGGTCTCCCATGCCATCCCTTGCTACTCCCTTGATGGGGACAATGTCCGTCATGGCCTTAACAAGAACCTCGGATTCTCTCCTGGTGACAGAGAAGAAAATATCCGCCGGATTGCCGAGGTGGCCAAGCTGTTTGCCGATGCTGGTCTGGTCTGCATCACCAGCTTCATTTCTCCTTTCTCGAAGGTAAAATCATCCGACATTGCGCATGATTTCTACACGCAGAATCTGTTCTTCAAATTGCCAAGAAAAGGAGTCAGGCAGACGGCGGCCCAAGGGAATGTTACACTTTCAGTTTCCCCAACCTTTCTTCCTTCCCTCACTTGATCCTTCATTTTCTCTACTTAATACTGGTTTTATATAAAAAATGTTCCAGAGGCCAGGACACCAGTTGACATAAACCCTCCCAGTTCCCAGCTGGAAGTTACCCTTGGCCAGAGCTGAAAGGAGATAAACAAGAAAAATCCCAAAGTTCTGTCATTTCTCTAAATTCAAGATACTCAGCTTGGAAAAAAAAAAAAAAAAAAAAAAGGCTGTACATTGCCAAGGCATCCGGTTATGTGTATTTAATGTTGAAATCACCAAGGTGGAGTGTCACTCTTCTTGTTTTTAAAACAAGAAATTTCTCAGAGTTACAAATAAGACACTATGTGTTTTGAACATATTCTTTGAATGAGATGCTCCCCTGTTGCCATCCTGTCCTTTCGTAGAGATTCTTTACCATGGTTTTCTCTGAAAGTCCTCAAGAGAACTGTTTACTAGAGTGAAATTTCAAGACTTGCTCTACGGGCCTCCCCTAGTGGCGCAGGTGGTTGAGCGCCGCGCTGTGAAGCTGCCCGCAGCCTCTGCAGCGCCGGTTCGATCCCCGCTGACCCATGAGGGTCCCACTTGGTGCAGCAGACCTCTCCTATCTAGCCCACACTCCCCTCAGCAGTGTATTTCAGTCAATCTGCCTGTTCTGTTCCCCGCTCTATCTCTGGTGAATCCTCTCACCCTCCCACGCATCTGGCCTGTACCAGCGTTCTTGCATAAATAAATTTTAAAAAAACTTAAAAAAAAAAAAAGACTTGCTCTAAAGGACTAATTTCTTGCAATCTCTGCAGACCACAAACCCCAGTATTAACACAAGGCTGTGGAATACAAAATTCTGGATGGTGTCACAAATATGTGGAATATAAAGTAACTAAATTAGTAGTCAGAGAAAGAGAAGCTGAAAAACTAACCCTTGATCTCTGACTAGAGAACTGAGACACCCAGGGAGGAGGGGTGGAGGAGGGAAAAAAAGGGGGAGAGAGGGAGGCATAATGGTCTGTGATGATGAAGCAGGGGAGGCTTAGTGGTGGGTGCACTGTGGTGGTAATACCTGATGGGGATACCCCAATGTAACCTCAGTTAAAAATAAATAAGTTAATTAATTTTAAAAAACTAAAAAGAAAAAGAATTCCATGGTGAAAGCTCTTCTTACGTTTTTAACACAATTTTTTCCAGGATCGAGAGAATGCCCGCAAAATCCATGAAATGGCTGGACTGCCATTCTTTGAAATATTTGTAGATGCGCCTCTAAACATTTGTGAAAGCAGAGATGTGAAAGGCCTCTACAAAAAGGCCAGAGCTGGGGAGATCAAAGGTAGGAGATCATGCTCAGTGGAATCTTTGCCATTCATTTTTGCTACTTCTCCTTCTTAGTCTGTCACCAGAAATCTTTCTGCAATTTCCAATCTGTTTTCCAAAATTGCATAAGTATACACACCTTTTTAATGAATCATAATATAATCAATATGCCCATGGCTTATTAAAATATGGGCTTGTGTTTTCCAAGAACTATTACTTCAGCCATAAGCAATAAAGTTTGCAGAACTAAAATGGATAAAGTGCATGTGTTACATGTAGGGAGAATATTTCAGAGTTTTCCTTTCAAATCTTCCTTTTTGAGTCAAAACAGCTGCAGAGGACTTGACCTTAGCTTGCCAGATTTTGTTGATAATTTGGGGCTTTTGATATTGAAAATTCAGCTCTACATTTTCTTACCTATGACTGGAGGTCATCGGTATAACTTTTCTGTTATTGATATAATCTGAATCTTCATTTTAACACATTACTCTGATTTTATTCCATGTGTTATGCAAATTGATGAAACGTTTGTTCTGTCAGTGGCAGTTGTGATTTCCATTCTTCTGCCTTGCAGGATTTACTGGTATTGATTCGGATTATGAGAAACCTGAAACTCCAGAGCTTGTGCTTAAAACCAACTTGTCCTCAGTGAATGACTGTGTCCAGCAGGTAGTGGAACTTTTACAAGAACAGGTGGGTAGACCATTTGTCTTTTTATTTTTAAAACAGTCATGTAAAATTATCTATTTACATAAAAAATCATTTTTTTTTAGAATCTTCACTTGAAATTATTATCCATTCTGTTTCATTTCAGAGCATTGTCCCCCATACTATAATCAAGGGCATCCATGAACTCTTTGTGCCAGAAAACAAACTGAGTCAAGTTCGAGCTGAGGCTGAAACTCTCCCTACATTAGCAATTACTCAGGTAAGGGTGCAGCCTGACCAAGGGAAAATTAGGCTCAATATCAGTCATTATAATCCATTGACAATTGCTCTTAATAACAAGAAAAGTGTGGGTAAGAGAGATGCAAGATTACATATTTCATTTTTGCCGAGCTTTTCAATCCTCTTTTCCAAGCAAATCTGTCTCCAAGAGATCAACGCCATTACAAAGGCAGATTGGGAAGGTAATTTGCATAGGACCATTTTACATAGTTGTCATATCTTCAGTTATGCCAGAGAACAGGCATCAGGCAGGAATTACTTGTTGGCAGTTTCTGAGAACACAGTTTGTGTTCAAAATGCAAGTGTTTCTTGGGAAATCAGAAGGAATTTGAAGTAAACTGAAAGCGATCCTGATCTAAAGTACTGTGAATGCCTCAGTCTTTGTCTATTCTGAAAATCCCACTCTTCCCTCAATGGGGAGAGTCCAGTCTGAGGAGAGAGGGAGAAACAGCTTTGTTTGCATTCATTTTACTATCTTAGAGATATTAAAGTACAATCCCAGTAACTGCCCTACACATGCTCTTGACTTTTTATGGGTCAGTATTCATTTGTCTATATGGTGGATTGTGTCCTCATTGGTAGCAGTTTTGTCTTCCATTAAAACCTTGGACATTTTTGGATCAAGAAGATGTGGGGTGTGTGTGTGTGTGTATATATACATGTGTATATATATATGTATACATGGAATACTCCTCAGTGATCAAGAAAGATAATCTCATGCCACTTACAGCAACATGGATGGAGCCAGAAGGGGTTATTATGCTAAGCGAAATAAGTCAGAAGGAAAAAGATAAATATCGGATGGTTTCACTTACATGTGGGCTATAGAGACTCAAGCAAAGAGTCAGGGAAAAGACAAAACTTGAAAGCTGAACATAGATCTGAGGCCAATGTCAAGGGAGCGGGGGAGGACTCAAAACGGGAGGGAAGAGCACAAGGGACTATGTGATGGATCATGAGTGCTGTGGTGGGGGGGGAACTAAAGGGAGAAATCAAATACTCTACAAAAATGAACAACAATGTAATAAAATAAATAAATTTAATAAAACTTTGGACTATAAGAGGCAGAGTAAATTGACAAGCTGTTTCAGATTATGAAGACTCTAGACTTTAATACATATGACATTTATAAATGGAATTCCATGTCTCTACAAAATAAATTCTCAATCCCCAATGCTCCAGGCAGGTGAGAAAAACAGTTATAATTACAGTGCAGAATGATTGTGCTAATAACAAAATGATCTTTTTTTTTTAAGATTTCTTTATTTATTTATCAAGCACTGGGTACAGTCAGAAGCACGGGAGGGTGAGGGAATTCACCAGAGCCAGAGCGGGGAACAAAACAGGCAGACTCAAAACACTCTGCTGAGGGGAGCAGCAGGCACGGCAGGAGAGGTCTGTCGTGCCATGTGGGACCCTTGCTGGTGGCCGGGGTTCAAACCGGCGCTGCAGAGGCTGAGGGCAGCTTTGCAGCCCAGCGCTCAACCGCTGCACCACCAGGGGAGGCCCCAAAATGATCTCAAGGTACAAAAGAACTTCAAAGAACCTAGTAGTTCTTTTGGTCCTAGAGATGGCAGGAAAGCTTTCAGAGTAGTGGTTTGTGAGGTGGGTTTTAAAGGATGAATAGGCATTTCCAGGTGCCGTGGAGCTTAAGTCTGAAAACACATGTAAGTTTAGGTTGCATATTATCTGGCCTTGTTCTTAAATAGCCCACAAGTTGTGAATAGGCAGAGGCAAAATCTTTACTTGAACTACAGTGGTCAGAATTTGAAGGGCTTTCAGTATCATGGAAAGAATTTTGGACTTTTTAACTTAGAGTCAATGATTTTGTCTAATTCAGTCAAATAACTAGTGCATTTAGTGAAAATAGAAAAAATGAACAGTGAATTTTCAACCCAGTTGCACATCACAGGGATAGATATAGCCTATAGTATTCAAATAAATCATCTCAATTTGAAAACTCTTCACTACTCTCCTGTAGGAAAGTTCTAGACTCAAGCTTTCCTATGGAAACATTTGGGTCCTTAGATCATGGGGCAGTGTAAGAAATGGGAACTCTTAAAACATACACAGTTCTACCTTCTTTCTTCTGTCAACTGAATAAGTACAGCCTGCCCAGGGTCAGTTGGCTACATTCAGAGCTCATGGAAATGTTCAACTGCTTTTTGTGTTTTGCAGCTGGATCTTCAGTGGGTCCAAGTTTTGAGTGAAGGCTGGGCCACTCCACTCAAAGGTTTTATGCGGGAGAAGGAGTACCTGCAGGTTATACACTTTGACACCCTGCTAGATGGTATGGTGGTTTTTGGTTTCTTACTCTTTGCTATTAAAGAAAAGAATATTTCCCAGAAATCATCACAGGAATAAGAAATGTTACTCCTAGGTTGGTTGATCTTGTGAAAATATTTAGATATTATATAGAGTCTCCAATTTATTCCATATTGGCTTTCATTTTGGGGCTTTGGGGTTTTTTTTTTTGGGGGGGGGGGTTGGTTATCCTCAAGGGGTTATTGATTACTTAAAACTGAGTAATTGGAAAATGAAGGTTTTACTTGTACAAGCCAAGAGAAGGCCACGTCTGTTTCACCTCGACCTGCCCTTCATTGGTCCTGATTCAGAAGCAACAGATGGCCAGAAGCACCATTGTAGCTGTTAGACTAAGGCCGCGGCAGCAGAGACCAACCCCCATCTGTTGCTGACCTGCAGGTCCCCTCCCATCCTCTAGGGTCACTGTGTCAAGCATCATTTCACCACTGCTGTCCTTGGTGGATGCTCCAGTGTCAATAGGCATGCCTATACATGAAGTGTATTCAGAGGTTCCATCCACAAAACTCTAACAGGGTAGTATTAAGGCAGTTTTCTGGACTTTTAGAGTCCAGCCTTTTCTGAATGGCTTTTAGAGAACTGATCTGGTCAAGGATGAAAGCATATGTTTCCATAAACCTTCCAGCATATTCTGGAAGAGAATCATTCCTTTCTTAGAGTTGTCTGAATTTAGCAAGTGAAATTCATCTCTTTTAAGACGTGGAGGGAAAATTCAGTGAGAAAGGTAGGTGGTACCATCACACTGAATTTATAATGCTGAACAGGACTCCAAACCTTTTAGGAAGAAAAATAAAATCAGATGCTCTTCCTTGGGAAAATGTTCTTGTTCTAAACATTTTCTTTCCAAAGTTCTTATGGGAATTTTTAAGGGATGTGCTTCCTGTATTCCCAATAAGACCCACAGTCACACACACTTGCCATGTCAATCTGTGTGACTCTCTGTACCCACAGAGGTGCAGATCCTGCCCATTTACTCCAGCCACTAAAGCTCTTATACCTGCAGACCTGTGGAATTCATGGAGTCTTTCTTAAGATAGAATGAGAATGTTCCCTGCCCCTCAACCTTAGTCAAGAACTCTCTAGTGGGTTCCATGAGTCCTACATTCTTTAGAAGATTGAATGGAATAACTCCTGTAATCATGTACATCCTTTCATTCTGCTGTAGTTGCCAGTGTAGCTACTCAGGGGTGGAGGAGTTCGATATCATGCTGGTTTCATAATCCTATTCTTCTCCAACCTGCAAGGTCAGTTCCTTGAACTTTACATGACTCCCCTGGGGATTCTCTGCTGGTCCTACCACTTAAACCCTGTAACCAGAGTCCCCTGGATATGCCTGTGCAACCCCAGTTGTAGTGAAGGCTAAAAGCTCTAGAAACTCTAGAAACTCCTATGTAAATCAATCAATCAAAACAGATATCAGGGATTTACATGTTGCCCACCTCTAGCTCTAACTAGGAAGAGGCAGAATATCAGAGTGGGTAGAAAATTAATTGTAGAGTCAAACTGTATGGGTTTATATGCCAGTGATGAGCTATGAACTTGGGGCAAATCACTTAAATTCTGTCTTCAGTTCCCTCATCAGTAAAATGAGGATGTTAATAACTGTACCTACCTTGTTGGGATATTGAAAAATTGGAAGAAGCCTTGGCCCAGTGGTAAATTTTCCTAGATGAACAAGCTCTTATTACATATGATTAAAAGAACTTGAAATCTTTAGAAATTCTGTTTAATTTAGATGTAATTGACATACAACATAATATTAGTTTCAGATATATCACATAATAATGTGGTATTTGTATATATTGTGAAATGATCATCACAACAAAGTCAATTAACATCCATCACCACACATAGTTACAACTCATTTCCATGTGATGAAAATATTTACGATTTACTCTCCTAGCAACTTTCTATTATATAATACAGTATTATTGACTCTAGTTCCCATGCTGTACATTGCATTCCCATGATTTACTAATTTTTTAATAGTTGGCAGTTTGTACTTTTTAACCCCCTTCACTCATTTTACAATCCCCTGCCCTCCTATCTCTGGTAGCCACCAAGAACTTGAAGTCTTGAAGAAACTAAATTATGTGACCCTGGTCACATCAGTTTGGAAGGAACACAGAGAAGATGTTCATCAGCCAGCCAACAAATATTTATTGAGTTCCCCATATGCCAGGCTTCATTATAATTGCTGAGACAGAGGTAATGAAGACAGATCTCATCTCCCTGGAACAGGCAATACAGCTTCTCTTCTGGCCCCCTCGTCCAATGGGTTCTTCCCACAACATCAGTTATTGTCACTTTCTTTTTTTAAGTCAGAAAACTCTATTTCAGTAGGTAATATATACATCTGAGGTAATATATACATAATAGATAAAACAGGAACTACTCCTACAAAAGGGGCCGGGCTTTGCCTCTCTCCTGCTTGGACAGCAGCTCTGAAGATGCTAGAAGAGGCCAAGAAACCTCTTGCCTTCTATATACCTGGCAGTCTTATAGCAGAGCTTGGCCTGATGGCTTGTGGGTTGCAAGCAGAGTAAAATCCCCAAAAGTGATTTGTTTATATATCAGAAAGCTGGGCAATATATCATCCATATAAATATCATTTAATGAATTTGTTAAAGTTTGAACCCCCACCATTGAAAGCCTGAAATAATTTCTGCAGTCACAAACATGTGGCCACTTTCATGCACCACCAAACAATTGCACATTTTTTGATCACCTAAAATCTGCAGGCAATTTTTTTTTATTCCAACCATGTCCTCTCAAAACATTTTATTGGTTTTAATTTTCTTAAATGTTCATATTTCCCCCTAAATTAAAAAAATGTACTCAGTCTACTCCATCCAAAATAATTTTCCAGAGTTGGAGGAACTACTGACATATAATTATTTTGAATCAGATAATCAATAATCAATTGCATTGAACAATAGTCAATAACAATTTCGTTTTTACCAATTGTTTTTTTTTTAAATAATAAATTTTATTTTTATATTCCTTATACAATTGCAACCCCCCCATTCTGACCCCAATCCCTCCCCTCCCACCCCTCACCCCCCAAAAAGTGTCTCTGGTTCATAGTTTTTTGTTGATTTTGATTTTCGCTTTCTTATAGTTATTCATTTTTCTGGTCCCTTATTTAATTTTTGCTATCATATATAGTCTCCATTTAAAAAAAAAAATACCGGTAGCTAAGAGCTTAGTGTGTTTATATGTTATGTGTTTGTGTTGCTTTAAGATTATTTTGTTGGAGAGCTGAAAACATGTTTCTTAATTGTGTTTGTATTTCTCTAGGCATGGCCCTGCCTGGTATGTACTCTAACTTTCCAAGTAATTAAATTATTGGGATTAGTTATGGTACACTAATTAGAAACTGTTAAAAACTTAACCAAAAAATATCTAAATGAACTAGCTGGTATTGCTATCAGTTCATGATCCAACCAGTTATAATATAATAATACAGTAGTCCCCCCACTTACCTGTGGGGTATCCATTGTAAGTGGATGACTGAAACCACAGAGTACCAAAACCCATATATACCATATTTTGTCTTATGAATATACACGTATGATAAATTTTAATTTATGAACTAGTCAAAGGAAGAGACTAACAACAATACCTAATAACGAGAACAATTATAACAATATGCTGTAATAAAAGTTATGTGACTATGGTCTCTTTCTCAAAATATCTTATAGCACAATAACATTTTTGGAAAGCAGTTGCCTGTGGGTAACTGGAAGAGGTGGGAAGGGAGGCTACTGTATTTCTATTAAATGGAGTCCAAATAATAGGAAATTTCTCAGTCAAATAAAGGTGTTGTTTATACTGTTGTATTTGGTTAACAAAAGTTTGGTTAAACTTGTTTCTAAATTATCATTGTACAGTTTGTCCCTGATATTTAAAAAAAATGTGATCTTCTTTGCTAATTATTTCTGAGTACTAGCCCTCATTTATTTTCACAAACCTAGAAATCTTTATTGCATTTATGCAACATTTTTAATTGCTGAAGGATAAGAATTTTAGATGCAGTTTAAAGTGAATGCATCTGGTTGGATTGTGGATGATTGTACTTTGTTTGAGACATGTGATTATGCATGAATTTAATTTCCAGCTATGATGATTGATAGTTGTAGAACGCATAATAAACATACTTATTGTGCCTATAAACTTCTGCATCATACCAGAGTGAAAAGGTAAAATTCTGAAAATACATTGTTTTGGTATTGCTTTCCTTTAAAAAAAAGCCTAGTTAAGCAATAAAAAGTAATTTAGTTTTTATGAAGAAACAGTTCAGGCATCTGATGTGAAGATGTACAATATTAAATAAAACAAGAGGTTTGAAAATTACTCAAAGCAAAAATAGTTATGCAATAGAACGGAGTTATGTGTCAAACTAGCCGTGGCTAAAAAACATAATTCTCTTTTCCAAAGTGAAATGTACTGCAATAGAATAATCAAGATGATTCCCCCGGAGGCTGAAGCCCTTCCTGACAAAAACTGAAAGCCCAAGTCCATGTTTAAAGCCTTGGAGGATGTGTCAACACAGAGTTAATTTGTTGGATAAGGTTAGGTATTAGAAAAGTTGATAGAAATAGGGAAACTGCCTTAAGTCTGCTGTACCGTGTGGCATGTGTAGCTACAGGAGCTCAGTGGGCATCATTAGTGGACAGGAGACCTCTTATCTCCTACCTGCTAGGAAGGCCTGTTTCCGCACTCCAGATTTTCACTCTAGGCCAAGATGAAGGTGGAGCAGAGGCTACTTTGGCCAGGAACCGACTGGCTCAAAGGAGGTGATTGCAACAGGAAAGTGAAGTATTCCTTGGGTTCAACACAGAAAAGTCAGTGTAAGCACCGCAAGCTTGGTGCAGTCAAAGCTAGCCTTTCTGTAGCATCCCATCCAAACTGTGCTTTACATTTTGTTCCTTTATTTTGGTCAAGTCCCTTTTTATAAGCAGAGTTAAATATCATGGTCTTTTAGCTGTGTCACTGGTAATCAAAATTCCCAGAAAACATGATTTCTATTTAAATAGATGACCAGCATCCTGGAAGGTGTTCATTTTTGTTACTCTCTCTTTCCTTTTTCTCAAGTAGACTATGTGGTGGGTTAATTATCTTTCATCATGAATCTGTTGATAGAGTGCTTGGCAGTCTGCTCCCTCCTAGCACCCCAGGGACATATATGTTGTGTATTTTATTACTCCATTTTTCAAGTGGGCAAACTGAACACAGGAGAACATCAGATTTTGAGTTCAGTATTCTCTGCAGTCCAGGGCTTGGACTACTCTTACTAACCCATGAACTTTGCAACAAAGGAGTTATTTGAATGACAAAATCCATACTTTCTATGCACGGTGTTCTATGTACGGTTTATAAAGGGTCCCAGAGCAGATTGTAGGTAGAATTCTATGATGAACAGTATTTCCTTATTGCCAACAGTTGCTGTCTATATCCTGTAATAGTATTAAGGTCCTAATAACTTTGGAGAATACTTAAAATGGGCAAAGCCATAGGCTGGAGACTGTCTTCATAGCTACAAAGGGAATTCTTATGTCTCAAAGGAATAGAACTAAAATCTCAAATATTTACCTACTGGAGGCATTCTAATGCTGGATTTTGAAAGTTCCTCAAATCCATAAATAACTCCATTTGTTTCCTCTGGAGTTGAATGTTTTCTTTATTCCCTTTTCTTTCATCCCCTTCTAAGTCTTAAACTTGGTATCTCCTGCCAAATTCCCAATATTCTTTACACACTTAACCATGGGCCACCATTATCTCACCTGTCAGTTCAATTGACTTAGTTGTTAGCATGTCAGGGCTATTGCATAAGGGGGGGAGGGGCACACAGTTATGTAATATTTAAAAAAATTGTCTTCCTTCATTAAGAAATGAGCTATTTCCGGGGGCCTCCCTGGTGGTGCAGGGGTTAAAGTCTTAGCACTATGAAGCTATCACCAGCCACTGAGGCATGAATTCAATCCCCACCTCCCCCATGCCAGGGAGCTAACCCACATGGTGCAGCAGACCTGTCCTGTTTTGCCCGCTGCTCCCCTCAGCATTGTATTTCAATAGATCCACCTATTCTGCTCCCCACTCTGTCCCTGGTGAATCCTCTCACTCTCCACACCTCTGGCCTACACCCCAGTTCTTGTATGCATAAATAAATTAAAATAAATCTTTAAAAAAAAAGAAATTAGGGCCTCCCTGGTGGCACAAGGGGTTAAGACGCAACCTATGAAGCTAGCCGCAGCCACTGCAGCACTAGTTCAATCCCCCAGCCATCCAGGGAGCAACCCACATTATGCAGCAGACCTCTCCTGACTCGCCTGCTGCTCCCCTCAGTAGTGTATTTCAGTCAATCCGCCTGTTCTGTTTTCCACTCTGTCTCTGGTGAATCCTCTCACCCTCCCCCCCCCCCCCCCGCCACCCACATCTCTGGCCTGTAGCCCAGTTCTTATATGCATAAATAAATAAATCTTTATAAAAAAATAAAAAAAGAAATTAGATGTTTCCAGGGAGCTCAACTTTATCCTTTTAAGCCTCACATAAATAACAACTACAGCTTTTAACCATTTTAATTAGAAAATATTTTTAAATGTCCTTCTAAATAAACCAAAACAACTTCTTATTCACTTAAGAAAAAAAAAAGAATATGTTAAGCATAAAGAAACTTTAAGAAATGACTCCATCATCATCAGTTATGAGAGTTACTAAGATGAATTCCAATGTAATGGTGCCCTATGAGCTGGGAGACTTATGGGATTGTGGGCCCTCACACTAAAAGACCCCGTGATTCAATACCAGTTTCTGTATTAACTGTTATTCAGGGTTCTCCAGAGAGACAAAACTGAGTTGCTGGTGGGTGGGATGGAAGGAAGGTTTAGGGAAGAGAGAGATAGAGAGAGAGATTTTGAGGAGTTGATTTTAAGGAGTTGGCTCATGCAATTGTAGATGCTTGGCAGTTACGAAATCTACAAGTAGGCTGGCAGGCTGGACACCCAGGGAAAAGTTAAAGTTCAAAATCTACTGGCAGAATTCCCTTTTAATCCTGGTAGATCAGACTTTTTCTGTTAAGGCCTTTAACGGATTGGGTGAGGCCCACCACATTATGGAGCCCACTAATTTAAATGTTTGTCTCATCTAAAATATATCAAATAAATAAATATATATATAAAAATAAATAAAATATATCTTCAGAGAAACACCTCAAATGATATTGGCCCATTATCTGGGTACTGCAATCTAGCCAAGTTGACACATAAAATTAACCATGGAAGTTTCTATGTCAGTTTTTAAGTAGCATTCTTACCTCTTCCTTTGTAGTCAAGCTGTCATTTCACATTTCTTGAAGGTGAAAATGGAAATTCTCTGAATACCACATTCCATACCTTCCAATGTTTTGTGCTTATACTGAGAAACCAGAACAGTGTATTTTCGTTTCTTTTAAAGTAAGAGACTTGGTACAAAGTTGAGAGGTGCTTACTCTCCAAAGACAGCACATGAGCTTTGTAAATAAACTTTATGTTGTTTTTCACTCCTCCATGGTTTTTGACTGATAGTTCTCAATGCTAGTTGAGCTAGTAAGACCTGTGACTTTCAGATAAGTCTTTTCAAAATATTTAAAGGTGATACTGTGCCTGGACCACAGTGAACAAACAATGCCAAGAAATTGTCCTTTTTTTTGGTCTTTTTCCGTCAGTGTGTTGGTAGTACAATTAGTGCCTAAACAGGCCATAAGAGGTTTGCCAACATTACAAGTTTCATTTCCAAGAAAGGTTTTTGGTTTTGTGTGTTTGCCAACCTTTATTTTGTTTAACTTGGTTTTTACGGACCTTAGGGTCTCTGGTGCATTGAGGCCAAGACCAAACTTCACAAAGGGGACACAAAAGGGAGATTCTCCCGGTCCCCTATATCAAATAAATAATTGATGCCACTTCCTCAATTTGAAACTCAGCCACCCTTTCACAAATGCCCCGTATCTTACGTTGAGAGGCTTTTTCAGGAAATCTCATTATAGATTCTCAAGAAATTGTGCAGCCAATACAACCAAGTTGAATTTAGATCTTAATGTCCTTTGCAGGATATATGTGGGAGGGACAGTGTGTACATCGAGGCATCCTTTCAGGGCTGTGCACCTTGTGCCTATATTCACGCATCTTCTGGCTCTTTCTACAGATGGAGTGATCAACTTGAGCGTTCCCATCGTCCTCCCTGTCTCTGCGGATGACAAGACACGGCTGGAAGGGTGCAGCAAGTTTGTCCTGACTCACGGTGGGCGGAAGGTGGCTATCTTACAAGAGCCAGAATTCTATGAGCATAGAAAAGAAGAGCGTTGCTCCCGTGTGTGGGGGACAGCATGTGCAAAACACCCCCATATCAAAGTAAGTTGCAAACTCTTTGGGAGGACTTTCTTGATTCATTCCAACTTAGGGCAAACATAATTCCTTTAAATTCCTTCCTGAAGGACAGAAAAACCAGAGTTACAAGAATACATTTCTTTTTTTTTTTTTTTTTAAGATTTATTTATTTATGCATACAAGAGCTGGGGTGCAGGCCAGAGATGCAGGGGGTGAGAGGATTCACCAGAGACAGAATGGGGAACAGAACAGACAGATTGCTGAGGGGAGCAGCGGGCAAGATAGGAGAGGTCTGCTGAGCCATGTGGGTTTCTCCCTGGTGGGCCGAGGATCAAACTCATGCTGCAGAGGCTGTGGATTGCTTCATAGTGCGGAACTTAAGTGCTTGCGCCACCACGGAGGCCCACAAGAATACATTTCTAAGAGTGGTTTTACAGGCTTGGCCTTGGGAGAACTTTTTGGAAAGGGGAAAAGATGTCTTTCTGCCTGAGGCCTGGTCTAAATAAGCTCCTCAGTCCTGGGATCTGATGACAGCTGGTTTCTTCAGCTAATGGGAAACTGGACGAGGTAGAAAATTCAGTCTAGCATCACAAATAGAGAACCAAAATCATAGTTGTGTCTGTGCCTGAAAGCACAGCTAAAGCTGATAGTCTTCTTCATCTTGAAAATTCACAAGGGAAATAAATTTCTTCTTGCAGAATGGTTTCAGCCAACCACTGGAATGAGTCTCAGAGTTCATGTTCTGTGACCTGGAAGGGAGGTTAATGACATCCTTTTGGTAAATAAAAACCAGCACAGATAGTGGAAGACTTTCCAGAGGGAAGAATAACAATTTCATCAGTGCATGTTTTTAACTTTGAAAAACTTGTTTATTGCCCATTTTAAAAAGGAAAAAATTAATTTGATTAATTTTTTAAAAAAATTCATTTGATTAAGGTTATTTTGAGTCTGTCCTAGCTGAAGGCCCATAGACTAAAACTCCTCCCATTCCTTTACAACATCCAGTTGCTGCTGGTGATGAGTAGAGAAGGAATAAAGGGTACTATGGAATTGCTCAGTGTCATTTTATTTACCATAAAGAAAAATATATGGAAATTAATGCAAAATGTACCCTTCATTCAAAATTAGAGCATTAGGGTTGACATAACTTGTCAAATGCTCTTCCTGGAGAAACTGACTTCTAGAAATTTCTAAGGAATGGAGAACAATTTGACGTCCAGGAAAACTAAAAAGCCTTGTGCTTAGACAAGGTACAGCCTTTCTCTGGGCCTCAGTTTATTCATTTGTAAAAGGAGGATGCCCAAACTCAAACTAACTTGGACATTTCTTCTAGCTCCAATGACTCTGAAAAATGGATGTTTGGGCAAACTTCTGCTCTGTTTTGTTTTGTTTCAGTTATTAGATGTTGCAAGGTGGGAAGTGTATTTTCAAGGCTCCTGCAGAGGTCTATGGGCAAACAAAGCAATTTTTCATTTTTTGGACACAAGTATCCATCCTGCAGATAAATATTTTTAATTTTAACACACATTCAGTTTAAAAGCCAGCTGGACCACGTATCTCCAAGTTGTGGGCAGACAATCCTTGATTTTCTGAGCATTGACTGATAGCTATTTGAGGAATTGTGTTCTGGGCCCTGATGGTTTTTATTCTGTTTTTATTCTCTTCGATCATGATCAGATAGATTTAGGATCTTATTTTCACTCTACAACCTAAAGAATAGTGGCCATTCATGATGCCGACCCAGTTGATACCACTTTTTTCTTTGGTATTATTATTAATTTTTTGCCATATATTCATTTCTTCCATCTGTATTGGTATCTCCTTTTTATATTAACATTTATCGTTTTTTAAATTTTTTTAGATAATATTTGCTTCCCCTCACCCCCTCAGGTTGAGTCCCCATAGACTATCCTTCCCCAAGGCACCCGTGCACCATCATCACAGTCCCCTGTACTCCTCCCTCCCTCCCTCTGATCCCTCTCCCACCTCCTCCCCTGCAGTATGTCTCTGGTTTACAATTGTCTGTTTTTGCTTTGTTGTGTTTTGTACTGTTATTACTATTTTTTATACTGATGTCTCATTTAGTTCCCCTATATTCCTGTTATAAGTGAAACCATCCGATTTTTTCTTTTTCTTTCTGGCTTATTTCACTGAGCATAATTCCTTCTAGCTCCATCCACGTTGCTGCGTGATTCCACATTTTGGGTCTAACATCTACATACACATAATTAGCACACACACACAAAATCTAAGGAAGCTATTAAGCAATGCTTTCTTTTTATCTTATTTTGCAATGCATGTTGGCAGAGCTCAGAATTTTCTAGAAGCCAGAGAGAGTGGTGGTGTGACTTGAGGTCTTGACAATATTTTCAGAAACTCTGTACCATTAGGTCATTAGAGGGATTCTGTGAACATTCCCTAATGGTGAGTGTAGGGGCAGGAATGACACTGAGCAGGTTTTCTGATCCAGCAGACCAGGTAAAGGAGGAGTCAGAGTCCTCTATGGCTTTTGCAGGTCTTTTATTTAGATTTACCAGGCATATGGCAGGCAGGGGCGCTGGGGAGCTGGGAGGCTGGCAGTCCTCCCAGCCCCCAGCAAATCCTCATTCTATCTGGGCTCTCTGGCGTTCTCTCTGTTTCTCTTCTTCTTTCACCTGCTGCTGGCGTCCCCGAGATGCTGCCCTTATAAACTCAGTCTCTCAGCCCAGTTGTACCCACTTCAGGTGCCCACCATCAGGCATGAATTCAGGACCACAGGGTTCCGTCATCTATCCTAATGGCGGGAGGGCAGAAAAGCCTGATACTTTTTCCTTACCCTGCAGTGAGCAATGGGCCATGGGTAACCAGAGAGAGAAACCACTTACTTTGTATATACTTCATGTGGAGTGTTGAAGGTGTTTTTACCACACAACACATGGGTTTGATTGGGAGAACTCTTTCCAAGCACATGTTTTTTGTTTTTTGTTTTTTGTTTTTTTTAAAGAATACCAAACCTTTCAAAAAGAATTCCTTCCAAAAGTAATCATATGGCCTTCTCATATTTATTTCCATGGGGCACTGGGAGTGACACCTACATGGAAAATGATCAGAGTCATCACATAAATGGTCTGCCTCTATGGCACAGCTCCTCACTACATCACCCTGACCTCCCATTCAAGTCATCCCAACCCTCTCCCTGAGTTCCCAGTATGGAACCAGGTAACATGAGCATAAATAAAATCACAAGGAGGAGCAGGTGAATCTTGTAAAAACAATGCTTGGAGGAGCCCTGTGTGTCACCTTTCATCCATGACTCTCAAAGCTTTTCCAAACAGTAATTATTTCTCACAATGCTCTTGTGAAACACCTAAGATCATTACTCCCATTTTACAGATGTAGAAACCAAGAAAACAGAATATGACTTCCCAAGGAAGTTTAGGATTGAGAGTTTTTAGAGTCTTTAGCTCTTCAATGAAGACCCTTTGGTCAATTAGATCAGCAGAATCACCTGGGAGCTTCAAAAATTACCCAGGACTAGATCCCACCTTATAGATTCTGATTTTATTGGCATAGAGTTAGTTGGGCTGTTGAGCTTTTAAGCTCCCTGTGATTCTAATAGATTGCGATGACCGAGAATGGCTGTGTTAGGTGATTATTTAGGAACCCTGTTAGGAAACAGGAGCTGTTTCCTGTAGGCCTCCACCTGGATATATCCTGCAGGCACCTCACACTCACCATGTGCACCTCTCCCCAAACCTCTCTCCTCCTCCTGTATCCCCTATGTCGGTGACCAACTCCACCATCAAACAGTGCCTCTGTCCCAAACATGATGTCATTATTGCTTCTTTTTTCTCCCTTGTTCATTCAACCACCAGGTCCTGATCATTCTGCCTTGTAGTTATTGCTTGAATTTGTTCCCTTCTCTTCTATTCCAGTTTGAGCAAGGCCATTTCATTTCTCCCGTCTTGTGTCTTATTTTGACTTCTAATTCTTTCTCCATTCTTCACTAGAGTGAACCATTCAACTTTTATGTGAGAACTCCTTTGTAAAGATATGGCTTTGTCTCACCACCTCCTCTCCTCTGACCACCACCTAACACATTCCCTCCTCTAGTCATTCTGAGTAGGATGTTACGTCATCCTCTCTCTTACTTTTGTAGCTACTAGTCCCTCAACAAGGACTTGTTCCGTGGGCACTTCTGTACTCCTTTCCGTCTTTAAAAAGTTGGGCCTCCCTGGTGGTGCAAGGGGATAAGCACAGCACTGGGAAGCTATCTGCAACCTCGGCAGCACAAGTTCGATCCCCCCCCCACCCCGCCAGCCAGGGAGCTACCCACATGGCACAGCAGATCTCTCCTGTCTCGCCCACTGCTCCCCTCAGCAGTTTGTTTCAGTCAATCTGCCTGTTCCGCTCCCCACTCTGTCTCTAGCGAATCCTCTCACCCTCCTGCAAATCTGTACCCCGGTTCTTGAATAAATAAATAAATAAATAAATAAATAAATAAATAAATAAATAAATAAATAAATAAATAAATCTTAAAAATAAAATTAAATTGGGCCTCCCCGGTGGCGCAGCGGTTGAGCGCTGGGTTGCGAAGCTGCCCGCAGCCTCTGCGGCGCCAGTTCGATCCCCGGCTGCTCCCCGGCCACCGGAGGAGGGTCCCACATGGCGCGCAGACCTCTCCTGCCGCCCGCTGCTCCCTCAGCAGTGTACTTCGGTCCTTCTGCCTGTTCTGTTCCCCGCTCTGGCTCTGGTGAATTCTCTCACCCTCCCGTACTTCTGACTGTACCCAGTGCTTGTATAAATAAATAAATAAACAAACAAACAAACAAAGAGTTCTCCTTTAAAAAAAAATTTAATTTAATTTAAAAAAAAAGAAAATCACAGGAGTGAATATATATTCTCCACATGTGTCAGTTGTTAGTTTTTCTTTTTCTCAATTCTGTTCTCTGAGTTCTTACAGCATGACTTTATTTTCCTGAACACACCACTTTTTACCTTCCTTCTGGTTCCTTTCCCTTCCCTTGCCCCCTTTTATATTCTGACCCCTCCACCCTCCCACCCATGCCTGCGCCTCTCCTTTCAATTTGCATATGCCCTCTTCTCCAGGTTATCACTTTCCAGTCTTTCTCTCCTTGTCCTCTTTGAACCTATTCACCACAGCTTTCTAGTCTTCATCCTAGTGTTTGACCTCACCCTCTTCTCCTTTTTGTAGTCCTATTGTCTGTGTGTCACGCCCCTTTACTAGTTCACTAGACTTTTTTAAAGCCTGGTTGTCATTCCTGTGTGTCCAGTTTCGCAAATTTTCTAGCTCCTGTGGCAGAATTGGAAGGAGGTGAGGAATTCTAGGCCACAAAGTCCTAGGAAATTAACCACTGAAGCGCTCTTCATGATAGACTGTAGTTCTGGGAACAGTTGGGCAGTTTTGGAAAGGGAACATGCTTTGTCCCACTCCATCATAGAAATACCAAAAGCATTGTTTCATCATTGCACTTCAAACAGGCACATTTTCAGACTGGGAAGTAGAAGACATCAATTCAACTTTGCCTTTCACCAGTAGATCGTTATTAGGTGGACCCCTAGT
Source organism: Talpa europaea (assembly GCF_964194135.1). NCBI lineage: Eukaryota > Metazoa > Chordata > Mammalia > Eulipotyphla > Talpidae > Talpa > Talpa europaea. The sequence goes on from NC_140077.1 coordinate 60,113,634, forward strand.
GTCCACAATGAGTTACTGTATGCTCAGGGATTTGAAGTCCTTTCAATTTTATCTGTAGTCTAACTCTAAGCAATGAGAAGAAAGGAAATGTATTAGTACGAGTATTGGACAATATTCTTGTTAAGTGAATTTTCCGAGTACAGAAGGGGACCATGAAAACACAATCAAATCCTTTACTCAGTCTCTCTACCCAGAGTTTCACAACCATTCAGCACTATTGATATTCTTTTAAATTCTTTTTTATTTTATTTATTTTTTACATCATTGTTCTTTTTTTTTTTTTTAAGAGGCATGTATTATTTATTTATTTGTTTGTTTGTTTATACATGCACTGGGTACAGTCAGAAGCGCGGGAGGGTGAGAGAATTCACCAGAGCCAGAGCGGGGAACAGAACAGGCAGAAGGACCGAAGTACACTGCTGAGGGGAGCAGCGGGCGGCAGGAGAGGTCTGCGTGCCATGTGGGACCCTCCTCCGGTGGCCGGGGAGCGGCTGGGGATCGAACCGGCCCCGCAGAGGCTGCGGGCAGCTTCACAACCCAGCGCTCAACCGCTGCGCCACCGGGAGGCCCATCATTGTTCATTTTTAAACAATATTTGCTTCCCCCGACCCCCTCGGTTTACCCCCTTGGTGTAGTCCTTCACCAATGCACCCGTGCACCATCACCTTAGTCCCCTGTGCTCCTCCCTCCTTCCCTCTGATCCCTCTCCCGCCTCCTCCCCTGCAGTTTGTCTCTGGTTTATAATTGTCCATTTTTGCTTTGTTGTGTTTTGTACTGTTATTATTTTTTACACTGATGTCTTATTTGGTTCCCCTATATTCCTGCTATAAGTGAAACCATCCGATTATTTTTCTTTTTCCTTCTGACTTATTTCACTGAGCGTAATTCCTTCTAGCTCCATCCACATTGCTGCCCTATTTAATTTTAATTTTTTTATTGAGGTAACATTGGCTTACAGCACTGTGTATGTTGTAGGAAAGTAGGTGCACGGCTCATCAAGCACATGTTACCACTGCAGCCACCGCCACAGTACCAATAACCCTTCACCACAGTGCACTGGACCCCTTCCAACTTTTGCTCCCACCTCTGTTCACCTCCGTTTTGCCATCAAAATCCAAGGTTTTGTTGTGGTTTATATTTATATTTCTTTTGTTGTCTTTTATTTGTTCCTTTCTTTTGTTTATATTCCATATGCAAATGAAACCATCTGGTATTTGTCTTTCTCCATCTGATTTATTTGTTTAGCATAATCACCTCTAGTTCCATCCATGTTGTCACAAATGACAACAATGTCTTTTTTATAGCTGAGTACTATTCCATTATACATATATATGTTCTATTATATATGTAAAATCACTAATTCAAAAAGATATCTAAACCCTATTTTCTTTTCTTTTTTTTTTAAACTTTCCTTTTTTTAATTTATTTTTTAAAGATTTATTTATTTATTTATACAAGCACTGGGCACAGTCAGAAGCATGGGAGGGTGAGAAAATTCACCAGAGCCAGAGCGGGGAGCAGAGCAGGCAGAAGGACCGAAGTACACTGCTGAGGGGAGCAGCGGGCGGCAGGAGAGGTCTGCGCGCCATGTGGGACCCTCCTCCAGTGGCTGGGAGCAGCCAGGGATCGAACCAGCGCTGCAGAGGCTGCGGGCAGCCTCGCAATCCAGCGCTCAACTGCTGCGCCACTGGAGAGGCCCTAAACCCTATTTTCATTGCAGTACAAGACGTCTTTATCTAATCATTTGTCAGTGGACTCTCAGGTTGTTTCCTTATCTTCAGTATTATCAATAGTGCTGCAATGAATACAGGGTTTAGATATCTTTTAAAATAAGTGTTTTGTATTTCTTGGGTAGATACCTAAAAGTGGAATTGCTAGATCATATGGTACATCTATTTTTAATTTTTTGAGAAACCACCATACTGTTTTACATACACTGTGCCAATTTAGATTCCCACTCTTTGCTTACTTATGTGTATGTGTATGTTAGATCCATTCAAATGTAATTATACATATCTGCCAAGTCCAGGGAGAAAAGATTTATTCAAATATAACTTTCCTATTTAACATCTGTAAGTATAAACAACAGTGATCTCAGTTTATAATTTTGTCAGGATTAGAGCAATTAACCGAGGTCTCTGTATTGTTAGGGGTACCAATCATAAATTGCAGGTGATTAGAGTCCTTTTGTTTCCCTTCACTCACTCTCCTCGTCCAAAGATATTTTGTTGTTGTAAAGTCTCTGTGTAACTCACCGCCAGTAAAAGATAATTTTTATTTAGGTAAATATGAAGTTGTTCTGATTTGGCTTATAATCTATTTAATCACAGAAGCACCTCTGCAGAGGTGGAGTTCAAGATTGCATACAATAAGAAGAGATCACAGTTTTGAAGTCTAGCATGATTAAAAACCACATATGTACCATTTATGTGACACACTGTCTCTTAAATTACCTTTTTACTCCTATGAACATTATTTTTTTCATTAAAGATTTATTTTATTTATGCATATGAAAACTGGGGTCTAGGTCAGAAGTGTGGGTGGTGAGAGGATTCACCAGAGACAGAGTGAGGAGCAGAACAGGTGGATCTATGAAACACACTGCTGAGGGGAGCAGCGGCCGAGACAAGAGAGGTTTGCTGTGCCATGTGGGTCACCTCCCTGGCCGGGGATCGAACTCATGCTGCAGTGGCTGGCTGGCACAGTGGCTGGCGATAGCATGTAACCCATGTACCACCAGGGAGGCTCCAAACATTTTTTTTTTTTAAAGTAATGTATCTAGGACAATCAGAGGCACAGTTCACACAGCCCTGAAATGTTTTTCAGTGTCAACTAGTTGTTTGTCATGAAATGTGAGTGAACTTGAGACACCATCCATTCCTAACATTCAACCAAGTATTGACTAAAACATTGGAACACCTCTGTTTAAGGTGATAGGTCCATCCCTCCTTTCCCTCAAGATTTAGTTTTGTTTATTTTTGGTGGTGTTTGGTTATACCAAATGTGGTGGTGCTTTAGTTGCTAGGGTGCTTTTGATCACCGCAAATTAAGAAAACCTTTGTTCTCACAGGCATGAGATGGTACCTCATTGTGGTTTTGATTGACATTTCCCTGACAATAAGTGACGGATATTTTTTCATGTGCTTGTTGGTCATCTGTATGTCTTCCTTGGAGAAGTGCCTATTTAATTCTTCTGCCTATTTAACTCTTCTGATTGGGTTATTTGTTTTCGTTTTGTTGTGCAGAAGCTTTTTGGTTTGATGCAGTCCCCAAAGTTTATATTCTTTTTTGGTTCTCTTGCTGTTCAAGATTTCTCTGATGCATATGTCTGTGGAGTGTTTTGCCTATCTATGCTTTCTTCTGTGTTTTATGGTTTCACATCTGATATCCAAGTTTTTTAGCCATTTTGAGTTAATTTTTGTGTGTGGTATGAGACAGTTCCTACACCTGGACTTGGGCAGGTTTTCAGCGCCACCTTCTCTAGTATGAAGATATCCAGGTACAAGTCTTAGTAAGTAGCGCTTCCAACACATCCCTCTGCCCCAGGGAGAACATCATCCTCTTCTTGATCCATTTCATGAGAACAAGGGATTGGGTGGAGGAGCTAGGGGCAAGGACAATCAGGTAGGCTACTGAGGGGTGCAATAAGTCTATGCCCAAAGTAATCAGACTCAGTCCATTGACTGCTTAAGGCAATTGGTTCAGATAAGCTAAGCTTGTTTGGAGGTGCAGAGTTAGCCCAAATTGGGAGTGGGCAGTATCCCAACTGGAAGGTCTCACTTGGCAGTCAGGCAGCAAATCCCAGCAGCCGGTGGGGACCCACATTTCCAGGCAGGAGTTAATCCCCTGATAGACATAAAATTTGCAAATATGTTCTCCAATTCCATAGGTTGGAATTCATTTCACTTTGTTGATTGTGTTCTACTGATTGCATTTTTAAGTTTGAAGTAGTCCCGTATCTCTGGTTTTGCCTGTGCTTTTGGTGTCATCGCCAAGAAATCATGGTCAAGTCCAATGTCATGAAGTTTTTCTTCTGAAAGCTTTATAGGTTTCAGTCATATATGTAGGTTTTTAGTCCTTTTGGTTGATTTTTTTTGCATATGAAATAAAATAAGTCCTAAGCTTTTTCTTTTGAACGTGGCTATCCAGTTTTTTCAACATGATTTTTTGAAGATACTGTCCATCCCCATTGAATGGTCTTTGCATCATTGTCAAAGATTCAGTAAAAAAGCCTGAGATATTCATTTGGCTACATTTTGCTGCTCTTTGCACTTGTCCTTTCCTTTTTAAATTGGAGATAACTAAGAAGGATGTTTCTTTTGAGAGTTTCCATAGAGATTATGCTCAGCACAATTAGCTGGTAGAAAACACCTCGTCTGTTTTTTTTTTTTCCAGGACCTCTCTTTTGGGTCCTTATTGAAAATAGGATAAGTCAGGGTGCCTCCCTCATGGCTCAGGGGTTAAAGTCTCAGCACCATCAAGCTGTCCACAGCCACTGCAGCATGAGTTCAATCCCCGACCAGGGAGCTGACCCACATGGCACAGCAGACCTCTCCTGACTTGCCCACTGCTCCCCTCAGCAGTGTATATCAGTAGATTCACCTGTTCTGCTCCCCACTCTGTCTCTGGTGAATCTTGTCAACACCTCCCCCCGCACCTCTGGCCTACACCCCAGCTCTTGTATGCATAAATAAACAAAATACATCTTTAAAAAAAGAGATTTACAAATATGTGAAACAAAGTCATTTTTCCTCATTTTTAGAAAATATTTTCACTATAAGTAAAATGTTATTTATGTCTTTATGTTAATATGTAATAGGTTTATCATTATTAGTTTTATGTTTAACAAACATTTATTAAAAATATCTTAAAACTTTCTCAGCTTTAATTTCTAATCAGGGCCTCCCTGGTGGCGCAGTGGTTGAGCGCTGGGTTGCGAAGCTGCCTGCAGCCTCTGCAGCTCCAGTTCGATCCCCGGCTGCTCCCCGGCCTCTGGGGGAGGGTCCCACATGGCGCGCAGATCTCTCCTGCCGCCCGCTGCTCCCCTCAGCAGTGTACTTCTGTCCTTCTGCCTGCTCTGCTCCCTGCTCTGGCTCTGGTGAATTCTCTCACTCTCCCGCGCTTCTGACTGTATAAATAAATAAATAAATCTTTAAAAAAAAATAATGAGGGTGGGAAGAGCACAAGGGACTATGGTGATGGTACACAGGTGATTTGGTAGTGGGAATTCCATGGGGACTTTACCTAAGATGATAAAGCATACATTGTATAAAAATGAAGAATGATGTAAAAAATATATTAAATAATAAAAATCTTTTTAAAATAAAGTTATATATATCATTATTATATGTATCACACATATATATCATATATATCACGATATATATCATGATTTAAAAAATTTATTCATTATCTATATAATCATCACAAACAAAGGCTTTTTGGATGTTCTCAATAATTTTTAAGAGTATGAAGAGACTGAGGTATATGAAGGGAGTATGTTTAAGAGTATGAAGGGAGTTTGAGATATATTCTGCTGGAGATGCTAGGGAACTGAAAATTGTTTTTCAACAGGAATCCAAAATTAGTCCATAGAAGGGAAAATTTTCAGATAAAATAGAAATCAATGTTTCTATTAATCACTAACAACTTTATCATTGATCTTTCTAGATGGTGATGGAAAGTGGGGATTGGCTGGTTGGTGGAGACCTTCAGGTGCTGGAGAGAATAAAATGGAATGATGGATTGGACCAATACCGCCTGACACCACTGGAGCTCAAGCAGAAATTTAAAGAAATGAATGCTGGTATGTAAGTTGGCTGTAGAGCATTTGTTAGTACTCCTTACCACCCTCTGATTAAAGAACTAAGGATACCAGGTATAAGCATATTTATAATTTTAAAAATAAAAAAAGTACATGGAATCACCAGTTGATATGGAAACAATTTATAGATTTCAACTACAGCCGTACATTGGAATACTATGCAGCAATTAAAAATATGCCCTAATCGAGAAAGATATTCAACATGTATTTGAGCAAAAATGCAAACTGCAGAACAATGTGCATAGTTTAATTTTGGAAAAATAAATAAAATATGATACAGTTGACCCTTGAACCACATGGTTTTGAACAGCATAGGTCCACTTATACATGAACTTTTTTTTTTTTTTGAGTTGTGATAGTTTATTTTTTATTTATTTATTTATTTATTTATTTATTTATTTTTAAATGATAAATTTTATTTTTATATTCCCCCATACAATTGCAAATGCCCCATTCTGACCCCAATCCTTCCCCTCCCGCCCCCCGCCCCCCAAAAAGTGTCTCTGGTTCATAGTTTTTTGTTGATTTTGATTTTCACTTTCTTATATTCATTTTCCTGGTCCCTTATTTAAGTTTTCTAGATTCCTGCTATGAGTGAGACCATCCGGTATTTTTCTTTTTCTTTTTGGCTTATTTCGCTGAGCATGATCCCTTCCAGCGCCATCCATCCATGTTGCTGCAAAATACATGAAGTTTTTTTTAATAAAAATATTGGGGCTTCCCTGGTGGTGCAGCAGTTGAACGCTGGGTTGCAAAGCTGCCCGCAGCCTCTGCAGCGTCAGTTTGATCCCCAGCCACCAGGTGAGGCTCCCACATGGCGAGCAGACACCTCTTGCCGCCCACTGCTGCGCCACTTGGGCCTCCCTGGTGGCGCAAGAGGTTAAGATGCAACTTGTGAGGCAGCACAAGTTTGATCCACACCCAGGGAGCTACCCACATGGTGCAGCAGACCTCTCCTGCCTTGCCCGCTGCTCCCCTCAGCAGTGTATTTTGGCCAGTCCACCTGTTCTGTTCCCCACTCTGTCCGCACCTCTGGCCTATACCCCAGTTCTTGTATGCATAAATAAACAAATCTTTAAAAAATATTTTGGAAAACTTCTTGGAGATTTGAAAATAAGTTTATTTTACATTTACTATTTTATATGCAAATCTATTATGAAAAGTTAAAATTCATCAAACCTTGCATGCACATTTATAGACCATACATGGTACCATTTGAACTCAAGAGAAATGTAAACAAATGAAGATTTGTTACATTTCAACAGAAATGTAAGCTGCATATAATTAACTGTACTGCATACTACATGACTGTGATAATTTTGCAGCTACCTCCTGTTGCTATTGCAGTGAGCTCATGATGCACTACTGTGTAACCCTATTTCTCTCCCCATGAGCAGTCGACTCTCCAGTAATAAAACTAATACTTAGATTTTTGAATGTGTGGACAGGAGTGGAGAGTTGAGGGACTAGGGATTAGGATTCTACAGTTATTCAAGAGTCAACTGTAGTTTATTTTTAAAACCTTAGCCAAGTTGGCTAAGTAACATAAATCATATGATCAGAAGCAAAAGTCTCTGGCAGCATGTGTACTAAAGTTCAGATGACCATACTACAAACCTGGACCAACGCATGGGGAAAATTTCCCTTTGCATTTAGAGCTTATTAGTAGTTAGCAAGTTTTCCATAATTGATTTATAGTCATTTATTTCATAACCAGAAAGAAAAATTAAGGTTCTCAGAAATCCATCACTAAATGGAGTTTTGAAGATTTGTTTAAAGCGAAGATGAAATAATTTTTATCTTTAGATAAACCGCAGAAATCATTGCTCATCATTATCCACCCCATTGGATAAGTGAGCCTGGGAGTAGGGTGCAAGAGGGCTTAATGCCAGCCCCTGCTTTAGCCTTGGTTGGCAGGAAGGGTCCTGGCAACAAACGTTTTTCATTTGTGAGTCACTCTCTCTTTAGGGTTACCTCTTTTGTGTCCACCCCTATCTAAGCAGTCTGGCATTGGTTGGCACCATTGGATTAAACCCCTAACAACCCAGGGGAATTCTCCAGCTGGTTTATCATAAGCAAGTGGATATATCAATAATAAATGTACTGAACAATAAACATAGCTGCATCTTTCCTTTTGGTTCTTTTTCTTTTTAAGATTTATTTATTTATGCATACAAGAACTGGGTTACAGGCCAGAGATGTGGGGGCTAGAGGATTCACCAGAGACAAAGTGGGGACAGGACAGGTGGATTGACCGAAGCACACTGCTGAGGGGAGCAGCAGGCAAGTCAGGAGAGGTCTGCTGCACCATATGGGTAGCTCGCAGGCTGCGGATAGCTTCATAGGTTGTGTCTTAACCCCTTGCACCACGAGGGAGGCCCTCCTTTTGGTTCTTGCTGACGCCAAAACACTGTGTATTTCTTTGACCTTCCTTTTCACACTTTCCTTTCCCAGATGCGGTGTTTGCATTCCAGTTGCGAAATCCTGTCCACAATGGCCATGCTCTGTTGATGCAGGACACCCGCCGCCGGCTCCTGGAGAGAGGGTATAAGCACCCAGTCCTCCTGCTCCACCCTCTGGGTGGTTGGACCAAGGATGATGATGTGCCCTTGGACTGGCGGATGAAGCAGCATGCAGCTGTGCTGGAGGAAGGAGTCCTGGATCCCAAGTCAACCATCGTTGCCATCTTCCCATCTCCCATGTTATACGCTGGCCCCACAGAGGTGAGCAGTTCCCTGAATTAGGCTACACCACTCAGAAGTATAGACTCAAACTCTATTTAGAAAAGCAAATGAGTTTGGGGGTTCCTTCTTCCTCACGAGCAGATTCCACAATCTTTTTTTTTTTAAAGATTTATTTATTTATTTATACAAGCACTGGGTACAGTCAGAAGCACGGGAGGGTGAGAGAATTCACCAGAACCAGAGCGGAGAGCAGGACAGGCAGACTGATGAAATACACTGCTGAAGGGAGCAGCGGGCGTGGCGTGAGACCCTCACACCGAGGTTGGGGATTGAACCGGCGCTGCAGAGGCTGCGGGCAGCTTCGCAACCCAGCGCTCAACCGCTGTGCCACCAGAGGAGGCCCTTTTTTTTTTTTTTTTTAGATTCCACAATCTTCTTGTCTCTTTATCCAACTGAATTAGTATTTCCATTTAGCATTTATAAAAGTGCTAAAGACATCAAACCTCTTATAAATACCTTTGAGAGTATGGAGGTTGACATGTGAATGAGGTCAATAATGCATCTGACCTAGGTTATAGGGTGAGTTTTAGCTAGCCTAATATTTAGTTTCCAAAATTCTGGTTTGGAACTCTTAAGTGATTTGCTTTGCCCTTTGAGCTGCATTAGAAGGGAAAGTATTTCTTTAAAAGCTTAATATCTCCCTTTCATCATAACACTGTGAGTCTATCAAACAGATTTTCTTTGTCCTACTGTACCACCAGTGCAGTGAATTTGAACAAGTTTGCAGGAGTATGATGAATTAAAAGGGTCTCAACCCCAAGTCCCCAAACTGAGTTTAATAAATTAATGTTCTTCAGCCAGATCAAAGTTCCAGTTTCCTAGCTCTCCTCTCCATCCACTAGATTTCTATCTGAACTTAAAAGAAGGCAATTCATTTTAAAGTCCCAATATTGTGTTGAACTGGAATCAAGGTCTGGTATAGCACGTAAAATTAGCTTATAACTGGCATTCAGAAAATAAGGGTTACTGGAGCTTGTCATTTCCTTTAAACTATGATTTATTCTGATTAGGGAGGGACTGGAAAGTAAAATACACATAGTTCTGTAGAACAGTAAGAGCAAGTGTTCCTGTTCTGATAGCCTGATCAGAGAGATTAGGAAACACCACCTCAGCTGCTAAGAGGTTAAAATAAAAGTTCCTACCTTACCCAGTATAACAAAGAATGATGAAGAAAGCATAGACTCTCGGACACACCTGACTGGCTTCCCTGCAATCATTATTCATTGACCCACATCGCTGAATTACTTTTAATGCAGAATAAAGGCATATCTATAGGTGACCAGTGATGACGAGAATGATGATGAGAATGTCCTTGATGTTCCCAGGTCCAGTGGCACTGCAGGTGCCGGATGGTTGCTGGGGCAAATTTCTACATTGTGGGCCGAGACCCTGCAGGAATGCCCCACCCTGAGACCAAGAAGGACTTGTATGAACCCACTCACGGGGGCAAGGTCTTGAGCATGGCCCCTGGCCTCACCTCTGTGGAAATCATCCCATTCCGAGTGGCTGCCTACAATAAAACCAAAAAAGCCATGGACTTCTATGACCCAGCAAGGTGTGTTCTCAGGGGGAGATTCTTTAACCAGTGTCTGTACAACTGCAGTGGTGAGGCAGTTTCTGTATCTTTGAGAAACTCGTGTGCAACTCCGTGTGCTCCGAATTTGAATGAATCCCTTGAAGGTCAAGCCCTGATCTTTTGTGTCCCTTTAAGTTGTAGCACAGCTTCTTGCATATAGTAGATGGTCCATAAATCTCTTTTAATAAATCTGCATACATTCCTTGAACAGGCACTGTGCCTGGCACACTTAGTAAAGGAAGTCAACGTAAAAAGAGATTTCAGAGTATTTATATTGTTCAAAGCTTGTAATAGTAGGCTGAATGAAAGAAGGTACTCTCCATGAACAGAGCAGGTACCCAGTAAATATTGAATGGGTGGCTGCCATTATTTCCCTTTTCTTCTGCAAGTTTCTTGACTAAGCTGAGGAGCTAGCAAACCATCCATTTTAGAAGATGTAGCATTTTACGGAAAGAAAAAATGTGGTCTACGATCTCATACCTTACTCCAGGAATCTTCGAGATAAAAGTGACTTACCTCCACTGCCTTTTCTGTTGCTATCCTGTGACAGGCACAACCAGTTTGACTTCATCTCAGGAACTCGTATGAGGAAGCTGGCCCGGGAAGGAGAAAATCCCCCTGATGGCTTCATGGCCCCCAAAGCATGGAAAGTGCTGACAGATTATTACAGGTCCCTGGAGAAGAACAACTAGCTGGCCTTCAGCTCCAGAGTTTCTTACTGAAGTGCTCTTTGATTGCCTTTTCTATTTTTGTGATTAGATGCTTTATATGCAATTGCTTCTCAGTGACTGATTTCTAAAGTTAGGATTTTATAAAATTGTGTCTGTAATTTAAAGTCAACTTCAATATATATTTAAAAAAAAAGTCACACTGAAATCCTGGCAGGTGTAAGCAATATTATTTCAGAATAAAATTATGCATCTGCGCAGGTAGGTCCTAGATTTCCTAAAACTTGGATCATGTGTCTAGTTTACTGGCCAAAACATAAGGCCTATTTTCCAGGTTAAGTCTTGACACCCCACACTCTCCCCATGTCATACAGTAGTAAAATAAATCAGTAAGATGAACAGCCTTTTCTATACAATTGGCTGAGTCTCACCCTAAATGAGGTGTGGTTCATGTCAAGATTCTTGCTAATAATTCGTCCCAAGTCTGTATACAGCTTAACTGCCCAATCTCTTCTGTGCTGAACAAGGATCTGACTGGAGAAAACAAATGTGTGAAATGTGAATGTAATCTCAGAGACCTGTACAACCTACTTCTACCACAAAGATGTCTTAATGCCCTTCCACGAATAACATAACTCCAGTTAAACAGTGACTTTTAACTCGGTAGCAGAGTGCTCTGAGAAGATACATGCCATGTTCAATTTGGTCATGTTCCGGAAAGTTCCCTCCTCACCTCTTTGCTGTGGTCACTGTGCTCCTTGAGCCAGGCTATGCCCACTGATTGCTTACATCAGCTGTAGCCAAGAGTAACTCACAGTATCAGACTAAAGCTCGTGGGAAACAATGAATCCAACCATTGAAATGCATTGTTTTGTGAGCTGCTGGGTACTGTGACAAAACAGTTACTGGAAGTAATGGTGGCGGAACAAACATCCTACCACCTGCCTCCCAGTCTGGTGCTGTCTATACCACACAACACAGGAGAGGGTCAGACTCCTCAGATGCTTTAACAAAGCTCCCTGAACATCAGGCACCTACAAAGCAGTCTTCTTAGATGCTGGAAGGTCCAGAGTTTTCTAAACCCAATTGATCTTTTGCAGTTGAAAACAACACATTCCCCAAGATTCATGCTGTTGAGACATCCAGCCTTTAAATTCTTTGCTTCCTGAGTGGCTCTCTTTTATCCTTTATGTATAATTCTTGTTCCTAAGAAAAATATGAAGAAACCAATAGCTTTTGTACGTAGGTCTCTCTGGAAGAGGCTTAAACTGGAAAGAGAAAACTGTGATTTTTTTCATATTCTCAGATTTAAAGGAAAAGCTCTTAGCTAATGAAAGTTCTTTTGAGAATGAATTACAAGGGTTACAGCAAAGTTTAACTGTTTTTAATAACATAATGTCTATGCCGGTTTAATCAGAGGTACTCACTACTGCCTTTTTTTTTTTAACAAAGAACGTATTTATTGAAAACATGATACAGGATGTAGTGCCTTAACCAATATATTTTGTGATTTTTAAATATATTTAAAATCGCTCTGCTGCTCTATTTGTTTAGTGCAAATGACTTTCTGTGTACAACTGATGCTTGTTCTTATTTTAATAAATTTCTCAAAACAAAGGCTATTTTCTGCCGATACCTTTCAGGGTGGATTGGTCAGACTGTTTGTTGATGGTTTTGTGACTTTTTATAACTAGAGAAAAACAACAGCAGCAACTCTTCCTTCAGATCATCATTAAAAAGTGTGTGTCCTTCCCTGTTCATGTCATTTTTAAAACCATGATCCCAGGGCCTCTGTGGTGCCAGAAGGGGTTAAGCACAGCACTGTAAAGCTATCTGCAGTCTCAGCAGCTCGAGTTAGATCCCTGGCCAGGGAACTATCCACATGGCACAACAGACCTCTCCTGCCTTGCTCGCTGCTCCTCTCAGCAGTGTGTTTCAGTCAGCCTGCCTGTTCTGTTCCCCACTCTGTCTCTGGTGAATCCTCTCACCCCCAGCACCTCTGGCCTGTACCGCAGCTCTTGTATGCATAAATAAATAAATCTTAAATAAATAAATAAATAAATAAATAAATAAATAAATAAATAAAGCCTTGATCCCCAGAGCCTCCCTGGTGGTGCAGAGGTTAAAGTCTCAGCACTATGAAGCTATCACCAGCCACTGAGGCATGCGTTCGATCCCCGGCCAGGGAACTTACCCACATGGCACAGCAGACCTCTCCTGTCTCGCCCGCTGCTCCCCTCAGCAGTGTATTCCAGTTAATCCACCTGTTCTGTTCCCCTCTCTGTCTCTGGTGAATCCACTCACCTCCCACACCTCTGGCCTTTGTATGCATAAATAAATAAAAATAAAACAACCAAACAAACCTTGCTCTCCATGTCAAAGACACATGGGCTCAGTCAAGCACTACGGTGATACTTTCTGAGATAATGGAGTTACTCAGGAGCCCCACCTCACAATGTCATTGCACAAGAATCTGGCCTTTTTCTCTTTTTTTCAACTTGCTGTCTTTTTCTCCATCCCAGGAGTTTTAGCAGCAAAACTAGAAGTAGCTATGTTTTGCTCACAGCAATTCCCACACCTTTGGAAACTACATCACTTGCTGCTTGTGTGCACAAACACCTGTTCTAACCAGTTCAGTGGCCTTCAGGCAGGCCTGCCCTTCAGAGTTTTTCTTGTGCTCCTTGAATCCCAGCTCCCTTCTGCCCTGAAGGTTTCATGCAAATTCTTGCTTTTAGTCCTCACACCAAATAAAACTGGTGTAATAGCCAACTAAGAGTTGCTATTTGTTGCTTCCCCACCCCCTTCCCCTCAGATCCTTACTTCCTAGTGATAGTAGGACAAAGTAGGGCAGGAAATGTGTGCTTAAGTACATGAAGATATAAGTGGTGGTGATGGTGTATACAGGACAGTGAGAAAAATTTCCGGAAGCAAGCAAATCATTTGGTCAGATTGTGGTGGACCTTATAAACATAGCAACATGAGATTTCTTTCCAACTCTTCCCTACAAGGAGAAATATATCTTGGTACTTCAGAACAGCACATTCTTTGTTTTCTCCTCATCTTCTTCCTTTCCACTTCCTGACTTTCAGGTTTAGCACTAATCTTCAACATTCTTTCCTTATAGGTAGGGAATTAAGAAATCAGATGGTGCCAGATTGGTCAACTATGCTTATGTGTAAAGGTTTGATGGATTAGGAAATGTTGTTTATGAGATTCTGAATGACAAGCATATATGAAGACTTAAGCATATTTAAGCATCTCCAATACTAACATGCATAAATCATCAAGGATTGACTATATACAGATAAAAGAATAGCCACTTATTTATCTTCCCCTTAACATGCATTTAATTCTATGATGAATAGTCACTATTATTGGGTCAGTGATCCTACATATTCACTAAATAATGAAGATGATATACAAGCAATTCCTAATATATACTGCACAGAATTCTCTTTTTTGCTTTTTAAAAATTTTATTGAAATTATTACTAAAAATAACTGGTCATTGGCTGGAGTTTGGACATTTTAGTTTGACATGAGAAAAACCTAGACGTAATAAAAATACTTTTCTAGGGTCAGCAATGGTGGCTGCAATGAACTGAGAGACAAGCTGTTCACATCATTTTTCAGTGGCTTACCCTTTGTACCAAGCCACCTTTCCTTACCCCACCCCAGCCATTAAATGTCTTTTTTACAGACCTTCCAATTTGGATTAATTGCAGGGAAGGCCAGCCTCAATTATGAAGAATCTAAATTATAGGATGTTTTTAAAAGTAATGCAATATTGTTACCTTAAATACATGAGCAACAGACTGACGGGCACAGCTCCTCTAATGTCTTAGCATAGTTGTGATTGCTGTCACTAATAAAATACATTTTATTGCGTAAAGTTGTTTAATATAGTTGGTTTGTTTCAGAAGCTTAAATCTGCTCTGTACCTCTTTCACTAATATAATATGCAAGAAAATAATATGTCATACAATTTCATGGGTAATGAAAAATATTGACTTGTATTTATTGCATAAGCCTGTTTTCCATAAATATTTTAAAAGTAAAGTTTAGCTAACAGGTTGAAATATTGTATTCCTTTCATGTAAATGACTTCAATACTGATATGGTGTTTTAAACTAGGAAGAAAATTGGACTGATTATATTTGTTATTGGGCAGTGAGGAGGGGCGCCCCAGGACCCCCAAAACTGCCCACTGTAGGTGAGTTCTGCCATCCACCACAGAAAGACAAATATACTCCAGTGAATAAGACCTTCAATGGAAAATAATTTTAATGCAATGGAAAAGAAACACTAAAACAATTAGTGTGCAATAATTGAGAAAAGACAAGAAGTATATTCTCAAAATCAAGCATCCCAAGTTACCCATCCTCTTGTGGGCAAATGCCCAGCCAAATGGGGCTGGCCCAAATGATGGCAGCTGAGGCCCAAAAATCTTGTCATGAGCCTAAGGCACCTTCTGGTAGGGAACCATAAGAAAAGGGCAGAAGGGCACAGGCAAGTCTGGAAGGAAAAGAGCAAAATCAAAATCAAGATGAAGGTCTCTCACCCACGTCTGTTTCAAGAGTCTACTTTTGTGTGCCCCAAGTCACTGGTACTAGTCCAAGGCCTAGAAGCAAGAGTAGTTTCTTCCTCATGTGTCTTTCTGCTCCATGTGCCTCCTCCAGTCTTCTTTGACTATCTCTCTCTGCCTTTTTCTCTTTTTTTCAGTCTTTTTCTAGCTTCACCTCCCTTCCTTGGGTGGGACAGGGGACACAGAATCTCCCCTTTCTATGGCTATCACAGCATTACATATTCACCAAGTATTTTGCACATTTATGGAGGAAATTAATCCATCAACCACAAAAGAGGTTGTATGCTCTATCCCAACCTCAGATCTTAAAGGGATTATAAGAAGTACCAGATCTTTGGGTACTAAAGATAAATAACCAAAGCCAAATCTTACACTTCCAGCAGAATGAAAAAATAACACATCGAATCAAAAGAAAACACTAAGTACATGAAAGCGTCTTTGACTTGTCTACTTAATGGCATGTTTCATAGTTTGTGCCTATTAAATACATTTACCAGTAGCTAAGAAAGCTTCCCCATGTAGAAGCCCTGATGACCTGTGGTCAGCATTGCTAAGAACCCTACTACGGTCAAGATGGCAGCTGCTGCCAGTATGGTAGTGAAAACTGTGATGGGAACTTAATGCACATGTATTTTAGCATTTCTGTTATTGTACAAATGAGGAAGTAGAGGCCCAGACATATTAGATGACATCCTGAAGACTACCTAATTATACTCACTTCCTAACTTCCAAAGCATTTCATATAGTTCTGAAAACAATCCCAGAAAGTATAAATTATGATTTCTCTTACAGATAAGGGAACAGATGCCCATAGAAGTAAAAGATTTTTCCCAAGGCTACACTGCCATGTTACAATTTAACATTATAAAAGTTCCACAGCTGGGATTGAAACCTATAAAGTTGAGGTGAACTTTACATGACTTACAATAAATACTTAAATAATTTCTTCTACTAGACTATGGAAAGATGTGAAAGACTTTCACTACCACATTAACAAGAAAAATCCAGACAAAATAAAAATACTTTTCTATGAGGCTAGCCAATGACAGTGCATGTAAGGAATTCTTCATAAACTGACTTTCAAAGAGAAACTTTCAGAGGTGAGCAGGTATTTTTTTATCCTGGGAGCAGACTCCTGAGTCTGGATGTAGGTGTGGAAGAGAAGCACTGCCTTAGATGCAAAGATTCAGATAATAGTGACTGAAATGTGGAAACACATCACTTTCAAAAACAAGCTGCGAGAGACGGATCAACATGGTGGTGGGAAATGCTGCGCGTAAGTCCTCCCATAAAAAAAAAAAAGTTAATAGGGAGGAAAAGTGGCAGGTCCCTGAGAGAACCGGGACACGGAAGATACACGGGCTACTCTGGCAAACTACCTGAAGAGGAAAGTTGCCATAAAAAAGGACAAGAAGAGGGCCTCCCCGTGGCACAGCGGTTGAGCGCTGGGTTGCGAAGCTGCCCACAGCCTCTGCAGCGCCTGTTCGATCCCCGGCTGATCCCCGGCTGCTCCCCGGCCACCAGAGGAGGGTCCCACCTGGCGCGCAGACCTCTCCTGCTGCCCGCTGCTCCCCTCAGCAGTGTACTTCGGTCCTTCTGCCTGCTCTGCTCCCCGTTCTGGCTCTGGTGAATTCTCTCACCCTCCCGTGCTTCTGACTGTGCCCAGTGCTTGTATAAATAAATAAATAAATAAATAAATCTTTAAAAAAAAAAAAAAGGACAAGAAGAGAAGAAAGCTCAGAACCCTGCTACCCTCCCTCCCCCATCCACAAAGCTGGCACTCTCTGACCAACAGAAAGGAGGGGAAAAAAACAAGAACAAACTACAGATCAAGCAGGACAGTGAGTGCAAGGGAACTACTGCAGGCACTGCACTCCACGTTGAGAACAAGAACCTTGGAGAACTGTGCGGGACTCGCCACGGAGGTGAGCGAACAGCTCTGGGCACCATTAGAGGAAGATAAGGGTTCCGTGGAAAGACCTGCAAGCAGCCCAAGGCCAGCCGGTAAGCTTGTGCGGGAAAAGTGCGCACGCGTGCTCACTCAACAAGCATATGCGGGTCCTGGCTGCCCAGGTCCCCATGCCCATGGCCTAGGTTTGTGGGGAGACATGTGGGAGCCATCACTGAGGTGAACGACCCTCACTGAGTAATCAAAAAGCCAGGCGCTTGGACATGGGAGTCGGGTGCAAAAGGTGCCATTTCTATGGACACTGAACTAACTGGGCTACCACCTGGATGTGAGGGCTTCGGAACTGAGAACTGGGGCACAAAATTTGGGGCATGGGATCCCCAGGACAGTGAGGCACAGGGCAGACACAGCACCCCCACGCCATTGAGGCGCTCCACACCACCCCCACTTTGTTCCCTTGAGGCCCACGGGGTGGGAGGGGGCAGGGGAAACGCAGCTCTGGAAGGATACAAGGAAAGATCTCTGGTGCCACCTAGTGACCATAACAAAATTACTAACTTCCTGATAGTTGGGGGATCCCAAAACCATCCTCAGGCTCTGAGAAGGGGTGGGCCAAGCAAACGGGGGTAAGAAGGGAAACAAGGCGTGAAGCAAGACTCCATTCTGGAACTGAGAGCCATGCACAGGATGGGGGTGTGGGACACACCATAACAGTGGGCATTGCACAGGGTGACAGCCAGTGTTTTGGATCTGATAGCCCTGAAACTGAGACCTAGAGTAATAAATTCAGGGTGCGAGATCCATATGGCTGTGGGCACAATACCAGGTGAACATGGGGCAGACATAACATGCAGCTTGAACAAGAGCCCCTGTGTTGAGGTGCTCCCCTTCCCATCACTGAGGTGAATGACCCTCATGGAGTAATCAAAAACCAGGCATAAGACGTGCCATATTTCAGACAGGGAGCTTCACATCTGTACCTCATCAAAACTGTGTGGAACTGAGAAAGGGCTCTCCCCACACTCAGAGGTGAGCTGAAACCCCACACAAGCCAGGTCCCATGACTGGCCACCAGTTGGTGCCCAGACGGGGATCCAGCCACAGCCAGGGGCAGACCAAGGGCACAAGGGAGTGTCTCCCAGACGCGCCATAGTTAAAACAGGGAGCTTCCTGTCCAGACCTCACCGAAACTGTGGAACTAGAAAGGGCTGTCCCCACAGTCAGAGGTGAGCTGAAAACTGGCACAAGCCAGGCCCTGCGAATGGCTGAATGGCCATGAGTTGGAGCCCAGAGGGGGATCCAGCCACTGCTGGGGCAGACCGAGGACGCAGGGGAGTGCCTCCCAGATGTGCCATCTTTAAGACAGGGAGCTTCACATCCTGACCTCACCAAAACTGTGTGGAACTGAGAAAGGGCTGTCCCCACAGTCAGAGCTTCTGACAACCCAGAAGGAACTCAGAGGATGCCAGCCAGTACCAGAGACACAGTGTCCCAATGCATAGGACAAATCAGAAAACAAGCAGCAGGGAGAAGAAAAACTACAAGCAACCAAGCAAGTCCTCACTACAAAAAGAAAATCAACCACCAGACTGCAACAACAGTGACTTGGAAGAACTTCTGAGCCTTCCCAACAGAGAAATTAAAATCGCCATGATTAAAAACTGAAAGAAGTCAAAAATGATATGGGAAAAATAATCAATGATTATTTTTAATCACTGAGCACTCCATACAACTGATAAGGGACTGATCACAAAGATATACAAAGAACTCACATGACTCAGCAAAGTAAACAATCCAGTCAAGAAATGGGCAGAAGAACTTAAAAGACATTCTCCCAAGAAGAAATGCAAATGGCCAACAGACATATGAAAACATGTTCAACATCCCTTACCATCAGGGAAATGCAAATGAAAACCACATTGAGATACCACCTTACACCAGTAAGAATAGCACATATTTAAAAAAAAAAAACTAGCAACAACAAATGTTGGCAAGGATGTGGTGAAAAAGGAATCTCCTACATTGTTGGTGGGAGTGCAAACTGGTCCAACCACTATGGAAAGCTGTCTCGGGGTTCCTCAGTCTACTAAAAATTGAGCTACAATATGACCCAGCAATTTTACTCCTAGGGATCTACCCAAAGGTCAAAAAAACATTGATTCAAAAAACACCTGCACCCCTATGTTTATTGTAGCACTATTTACAATAGGTAAAACCTGGAAACAACCCAAATGCCCAAAAAATAGATGACTGGATCAAGAAGATGTGGTATATATACTCAAGGGAATATTACTCAGCTACCAAAAAACATAAGCTCATGCAATTTGCAGCTATATTGATGGAGCTGGAAGGGCTCATGCTCAGTGAAATAAGCCAGAAGGAAAAAGAAAAATATTGGATGGTTTCACTTAAAGCAGGAATATAGGGGAACCAAATAAGACATGAGTGTAAAAAAATAATAACAGTATAAAACACAAGGCAAAAACAGAAAATTATAAATCAGAGACATACTGCAGGGGAGGAGGAGGGAGAGGGATCAGAGAGAGGGAGAAAGAAGCACAGGGGACTGTGGTGATGGTGCATGGGTGCATTGGGGAAGGAAATTCTATGGGGGCTACACCTGAGGAGGTGGGGGAAACAAATATTGTTTAAAAATGAACAAAGATACAAAAAAATTTATAAAGAAAATAAAAAAAGAAAAAGAATCAATGATCAGAAGAATGAAATTGAGTCCCTAAAGAGGGAAGTGAAAGAAATGCAAGAGATCAAAGGACTAATGGAGGAGCTGAAGAAATCTGGGAAAGGCAATGAAAGCAGAATAGATGAAATGGAAGAACGAGTAAGTACTTTCAAAGACACAGAAATAAAAAGAACCAAAACAGAAAAGGAAAGAGAAGTACGAAAGAAAAAGAATGAAGAAAGACTTCAGGAACTATCTGACTCCATGAGGAAAGGAAATATGAGTTATAGGGATCCCAGAAGGAGAGGAGAGAGACAAAGGAAGAGAGAAAATATTCAAGGAAATAATTGAAAAGAACTTCCCAAACGTGAAGGAGCTGAAAATAGACGTACAAAAAGCAAGAACACCAAACTTCCATGATGAAAGGAAAAATAAAGCAAGACATATAATAGTAAAGCTCCCAAGAATCCAAGACAAGGACAAAATAATGAAGATGACAAGAGGGAAGAAACAGATAACATACAAAAGAAAACCAATCAGGCTGACACCAGACTTCTCCGAAGAAACACTACAGGCAAGGAGAGAGTGGAGGGACATAGTCAACAGACTTCAAGACAACAAATGCCAACCAAGAATACTCTATCCTGCAAAGCTTACCTTCCTCTATGAAGAAAGAATAAGGACCTTCCCAGTCAAAAAGAAACTCTGGAATTTCATTACGACTAAACCCCCACTCCAAAAAATACTGTAACACGGAGTCCTAAAACCAGAACCAACAGAGAGATGAATAAGAATGAAAGACAAAAAATAAAACCACAGACGATGGCGACTGAGCGCTGCACTGTGAAGCTATCCGCAGAATCTGCAGCGTGGGTTCAATCCCAACTGGCCGGCAAGAATCCCACATGGTGGAAGAGACCTCTCGTCTCGCCCACTGCTCCCCTCAGCAGTGTATTTCGTCAGTCTGCCTGTTCTGTTCCCCACTCTGTCTCTGGTGAATCCTCTCACCATCCCACACATCTGGCCTATACCCTGTTCTTGTATAAATAAATAAATCTTATAAAAATAAATAAATAAACCACAGAAAAGACAAAACAAAATGGCAAATACATCTGCTAACTTATCAATATTAACTCTAAATGTAAACGGACTAAACTCCTCAATAAAAAAACACAGTCTCAGGCTGGATTAAGAAACAAAACCCAACCTTTTGCTGTCTCCAGGAAACACATTTAACTACAAAAGATAAAAATAGACTGAAAGTAAAAGGATGGAAAACAATCTTACAAGCAAATGGACCAAAAAAGAAAGCAGGCACAGCTATACTTATATCAGATAAAACAGATTTCCAAAAGTTAAAAAGAGACCCAGACAGTCACTACACTATGATCAAGGGGACAATACTTCAAGAAGAAATAACACTCACTAACATATACTCAACAAATGAAGAAGCACCAAAATATATCAGACAACTATTATTGTCTCTGAAAACAGACAACAGAGAAAATACACATGTAATGGGAGACTTCAACACACCACTATCAACAATGGATAGCTCAATGAGACAAAAAAAAAAGGACACAAAAAATAAGTAAGGATCGATCACATACTGGGACACAAGACAAACATCAACAGATACACCAAGATTGAAATCATACTGATACCGGAATTGTCAGGCCTAGTCTCCCAGCCAGGAACAGATCCCAGGCTGCAGGGCAGCGCTGAGTCCCAGCCACTAGAACCCCAAGGGTTGGTGTCTCATGAAGCCGCAGCAGGAACTTCGCAGACGCTCAGGCAAGCAAGCGAGAAGAGACAGGTTTGTTTAGAGAAAGAAAAGTTTATCGAGGAGAAAAAGAACAGAAATAAAGTGGGACTCCCAGGCCAGGAAACCAGGCCTGGGAGGGGCAAGGAAGCCAAAGTGAAGTTGTGTCTCAGGGAATATATACCTTTTTTCCCTCATTATTCTAAAGCTCCACCAGTCTCTTTGTTTTTTTTTGTTTTTTTTTTTTTAATAAATTTTGTTATATTCCCCATACAATTGCAGCCCCCCCCCATTCTGACCCCAATCCCTCCCCTCCCGCCCCCGCCCCCCTAAAAGTGTCTCTGGTTCATAGTTTTTTGTTGATTTTGATTTTCACTTTCTTATATTCATTTTCCTGGTCCCTTATTTAAGTTTTCTAGATTCCTGCTATGAGTGAGACCATCCGGTATTTTTCTTTTTCTTTTTGGCTTATTTCGCTGAGCATGATCCCTTCCAGCGCCATCCATGTTGCTGCAAATTGCATGTGTTTATCTGTTTTGAATGCTGAGTAATATTCCATGGTATATATGTACCACATCTTCTTGATCCAGTCATCTATTTTTGGGCATTTGGGTTGTTTCCAAAGCTTAGCTATTGTAAACAGTGCTGCTATAAACATAGGGGTGCAGGTGTTCTTTGGAATTGATGTTTCTGTGTCCTTTGGGTAAATACCTAGGAATGGAATTGCTGGATCATATGGAAGCTCTATGTTTAGTAGGTCCAGAAATCTCCACACAGCTTTCCACAGTGGTTGGACCAGTTTGCACTCCCACCAACAGTGCAGAAGAGTTCCTTTTTCTCCACACCCTCGCCAACATTTGTTGTTGCTAGTTTTTTTAATATGTGCCATTCTCACTGTCCACCAGTCTCTTTGTGATTGGTTAGTTCTCGTCTGTCTCACTTAATTTGCTACTGAGTGGGGGATCTTCACATTCCTTATCTAACAGCTTTGTCTTTCCCCATTTGTTGCATCTTTATCTTTATGGCCCAGTCCTCTGGATGGGCATCCCTGCATTGAAGTTAAACAGCTGCCCTTCTAAGTTGTCCATAAATTAAACCACTCTCCATTTCTCCAATCTCTGCCTCCCTTTACCACCTGAAGGAAACAAGTACCAGCTTTAACAATGTTGTCCTTGGTCCTGAAATGTTTGTTTTTCCTAGTGGAATTGGTTACATTCCCTTGGTTGTCCTTATCTCTGAAGCCTCCCTAAATTCTTCAGAGGTCCCCTCCTGCACTGTCCCTAAAACTGCATAATTCCTAGCTTGCCCTGTGTCTCAATACCAACCATCTTCTCTGACCATGAAGGCATCAAACTAGAAATAAACCATAAAAAGAAGGCAAGGAACCCTCCTACTTCATAGAGATTGAAACCCACACTACTGGAAGACCACTGGATTAATGAGGAGATCAAAGAAGAAATTAAAAAATACTTTGAGTTGAACGATGAGGACACCAATTTCCTAAATGTATGGGATGCAGCAAAAGCAGTAATAAGAGGAAAATATATAACAATACAGGCTCACATCAAGAAACAAGAAAGAACTCAAAGAAACAACCTAATCTCACATCTCAAAGAACTAGAAAATGAACAAAAAAAAAAAAACAACCCTAAAACCAGTAGAAGGAAATAATAAAAATCGAAGCAAAATAAATGAAATAGAAATTAAAAAAATCCAAAAGATCAATAAAACCAAAAGTTGGTTCTTTGAAAAAATAAATAAAATAGACAAACCGGTAGCCAGACTCATAAAGGAAAAAACGGGAGAAAGCACAAATAAATAGGATCACAAATGAAAGAGGAGAAATCACAACAGACACAGCAGGAATCAAAAGAATTAGAAACTACTATGAACAGTTATATGCAAACAAGTTCAACAATCTAGAAGAGATGGACAAATTCCTACAACTTTACAATCACCCAAAGCTAGATAAAGAAGAAATAGAACACCTAAACAGTCCAATTTGAAATTGAAATGGTAATCAAAACCCTCCCCAAAAACAAAAGCCCAGGAACAGATGGATTTACAAATGAATTCTACCAAACATTCAGTAACCAATTAGTGCCTATCTTTCACAAACTCTTTCAAAAATTGAGAAGGAAGGGATAACACCAAACATGTTCTATGAAGCCAACATTATACTAATACCAAAATTGACTAAGGACAACACAAAAAAAACTACAGACCAATCTCTCTAATAAACACTGATGCAAAAATCTTCAATAAAATTTTAGCTAACAGAATTCAACAATGTATCCATAAGATAATTCACCACAACCAAGTAGGATTTATTCCAGGGACACAAGGATGGTTCAATATCTGAAAATCAATCAATGTAATCCAACACATCAACAAAAATAAATATAAAAACCATGATAGTATCAATAGATGCTGAGAAAGCTTTTGACAAAGTGCAACACCTATTTATGATAAAGGCCCTTGAAACTCTTGGGAATACAAGGAACAAACCTCAACATCATAAAGCCCATATCTATAGCCAATATCATTCTCAATGGTGAATTTCCATTAAGATCTGGAACACCACTGCTTTTCAATATAATACTGGAAGTCCTAGCCAGAGCAATAAGGCAAGAAAAAGACATACAAGGAATCCAAACAGGCAAGGAATCCAAACTATCACTATTCGCAGATGATATGATAATATACATAGCGAACCCCAAAAACTCCACAGAAAAACTAATCAAACTAATCAATCAGTTTAGCAAAGTGGCAGGATACAAAATCAACACACACACACACACACACACACACACACACACACACACAAACCCAGTAGCCTTCTTAGACAAAAAACAATCAATTGGAAGAAGAAATCAAGAAAACCATCCCTCTTATTATTGAAACAAAAAAAATCAAATACTTGGGAATAAACCTAACAAATGAGGTAAATGACCTATATAAAGAAAACTATAAAATACTGTTAAAAGAAATAGGAGACACAAAGAAATGGAAAGACATCCCCTGCTCATGGATTAGAAGAATTAACAGAGATTTGTTCTTAAACACTAAAGCCAAGAGTTACTGGAGGGTCATTTGCATAGAGTCACAGGACTGCAAGGGGTGATTTTTGACCTGGGTTTACACCTTCACTTTCAGAATTTTTGAATCTCAAATGAGGCAATTTAAAAACAGTTGGAAAAATAATCCAGGGAAGATATAAAAGCAACATTAGTTCTTTTGCTTCCCCCTCGACCTCATGAGCTCTCCATATTCTTCAAATAAATTCTTCATTGCTAAGATCAGCTAGTTACTTGCTATAGAACCCTAACTAGTACTCTTTTTTTTACAAGACCATAGCTATGGCCCAGAAGACAAAGCTTGTCTCCCTCACACACATCTGCAAAGGAATTTGCTTTGTATCACTGGGTGATATACAACCATCCCCTATTTGAGTATCTTGGTTATTCTTTGAGTTTCTAGAAGCTATGCATCTTCATAACAATGGGACACACATTGCTTTGTTCTAGGCTCAGTTCCAAATTTTGTCATTATGTCCATACTGGCTTTTTTTTAAATTATTAATTACTAGTTTTACATCTTTGTTAATATTTTCACAATACAGCAATTCTACCCTTAGATATGGTCATGGGAGCTTTCCTGACACCAATGCACCCATAGTTCTCCACCATAGTCCATTGTGCTCTCCCCCTTTCCCCTCCAGCTCTCCTGTCCTCTCTTGGATGCCTCACCTTTGATCACTGTTCAAGGATTGGTTTTATAGTTTGTGCTTTACTTGACTTCTCTATATTCCACATATAAGTAACACTATCAGGTATTTCTCCTTCTGGCATATTTTACTTATCATAATCCCTTCCAATTTCATGTTGCTACAAATGGAGTGAGTTCATCTTTTTTGATTGCTGAGTAGTATTCCACTGTGTGTGTGTTTACATACATCTTCATGCACTCATACGTTTCTAGGTATTTAGATTGTTTCTGTACCTTGGCTGTGTTTGCCTCTGTTTTATTTTTTTAAAAAAGATTTATTTATGCATACAAGAGCTGGGGTACAGGCCAGAGGTACAGGGGGTGAAAGGGTTCACCAGAATGGGGAACAGAACAGGTGGCTTGACTGGAATACACTGCTGAGGGAAGCAACAGGCGAGACAGGAAAGGTCTGCTGCGCCATGTGGATCACCTCAGGCTGGGAACTGAACTCATGCTGCAGTGGCTGCAGAGTGTTTCATGGTGCTGCATTTTAACCCCTTGCGCACCAGGGAGGCCCTTTTGCCTCTGGTTTGAATCTAAGGTGTTAGGATTTGCAAACCTGTTTCCTTAATGCATTCCATGATGGCATTAATATTCACTACAACTATATTTCAAAGCATGAAAGCTTCCAACTGAAAGTGTTTCCTCAATTTACAACTATAAACAATCATAAAAATATACTCCCAGTTCAGTGGCTTTAGTAATGAGGCCAACATGCATTGTTAGTAATTAATAGTATAAAATTTACACCAGTGTTACTGAGGATGTTTTGTTTTTTTCACACTGGTGGTTTATTTTTGCTCTCATTTGCATCTGGCATCTGTGCGTAACATCTCAATACAATTTCATGAAGGTGCCAACTTAGAATTTTCACCTATAATGTAAACAATTTTAACTTTTGAAGAGCTAAGGGGATTGTCTTTAATAATTAAATCTTCAACTTTAATAATGAAGGCCCTCTAAAGATTTCTATCCATTCTAAATGGAATGATTTTTAAGGCTTTATTTGAGCATCCAGATGGTGCTGACTAAGCATACTGGAATTCTAATCAATATTCTGACTATAAGAGAAGCTAAAAAGAATTAGAAAATAAACACCCAAGTTTTCATCTTTATCCAGAAGAAAGTTCTAACATTTGTCCACAACACAATTCCAGTAAAAAGATATCCCTATTAATGAGAGAGACTGCCATTGTTATACTGCACACTCAAGGCTTGAGACGTCCTCATTTAAGATCAAAGCTGCAAGTTACAGCTACTAGGTGAAGTTAGATGAC
The DNA here is from genome assembly GCF_964194135.1 of Talpa europaea. Lineage (NCBI taxonomy): Eukaryota > Metazoa > Chordata > Mammalia > Eulipotyphla > Talpidae > Talpa > Talpa europaea. The sequence continues at coordinate 60,140,426 of NC_140077.1, forward strand.
TATGGTCCATATAGATTATTCTAATCACTCCAATCCAGCTCTAGTAAACACAGTGAGTTCTGGGATATCCTGCAGGGTGAGGGTAGGGGAAGAGTGGGTAGAATGACACAGAAGAATTATAAAGATAGTGAATTGACTCAAATGAGTTACTGAACTCTTATTTTAAAAAGTTTGAGAATAATTTGAGATACACCAGATTTATCAGAAGTTTTCCAACAATGAGACTTTTAGAGTAATACCACACAAGTGAGTGATTACTTCAATCTCTAGGGTACAGGTCTGCAAATTATGAAAATGGTTTAAGCATGGAAAATGCTTAAAAACTGAGCATAGGGCCTCCCCGGTGGCGCAGCGGTTGAGCGCTGGGTTGCGAAGCTGCCTGCAGCCTCTGCAGCCGGTTCGATCCCCGGCTGCTCCCCGGCCACCGGAGGAGGGTCCCACATGGTGCGCAGACCTCTCCTGCCGCCCGCTGCTCCCCTCAGCAGTGTACTTTGGTCCTTCTGCCTGCTCTGCTCCCCGCTCTGGCTCTGGTGGATTCTCTCACCCTCCCACACTTCTGACTGTACCCAGTGCATGTATAAACCAAACAAACAAACAAATAATAAATAAATAAATAAACTGAGCATAGTCAACAGGTACGTCGTATATATCAGTGTTTAAAAGTTCACATAATAGTTTCCTCAGTTACTTTAAACCCTCAAAATGCCTAGATGAATCATGGCTACTGGGATTAGCATATTTCTCTAACATCATTTGATGATAAATAATAAGTGACACTTAATTACTATTATTGCATATTCTGAACTTAAAAGACATGAGGGATATAGCATCCCTTACTTTCAATCAACCAATTCAATCAAACTAAAATGAAATCATACAGCAAGACAAAAACAGTCCGAGGGCTAGTTTTATAAACTGGGGGGAGAAAAACAAAACCCAACATCCAGAAATTTTTATGTAACTCAAAGAACAAGGAATAGAGAAAAATCAATAAAGAGGGACCTCTTTATTACACATTTATAAAATAATAGCATAATAGTTATTAAAAATGGAGATGAAACTTTTATTTTTGGTATTTTGTGTTTTGCATTCAAAATCAATCATTTTCACAATTTTTCAAAGCTTGCTTTTTGTTAATCAGAGTGTTCTGCAACCTCGACCCCACCTACCAGTCAACACAACTCAAAGATAAGATAGCCAGTATTTTAGTGAGAGACATATGAAAGAAATCAATCAAATGATTCACGAATAAACTGAGTTTTCAAAGCAATACAAAAAATAGAAACATGAAACATAATCTTTCTGATGATTCAGATGGTATCTCAACATCACACTGTCATATTCCTCATGCTGGGTATTTAAGTGCTTATAACAACATTCTGATTAGTAAAATTTTGGACAAAAAAAAAACCCCTCACATAGTGCACATAGAATCAAATGTCTACTACAGATCATAATATGGGAGTTTTGGTGTGTATTATTTGTACTAACCAGGGCACAATTTATAATATGCTTTAAAAAAAAAAGCTTAAAAATTAAAGTTACAAAATGAGTATTGTTAGCACACAGAGAAAAAGCCACTTGTTTTAAACTATTATTTCATGTCTGCTGATCATATTACATTTGACCTGACCCTATCTAAAGAACACCTAACTTTGAAATAACATTACAAAACAATGGTTACAACAGAACTAGTTATAGTAAGTGAAGAAAGGAAAGTCACATGTATTAAATGGCACTGGGGTTTTGCAAAGCCATTCTGTGAGAGGCTTTCAATCCACCTTTACAACAGCAACTGTATAAAATGTTTCCACTCTGTATGCTTGCATAAAGAGGTGACATCAAAGTTGATCTCACAACTGCCTGAAGAACCATTCACCGCTGACCACTGAACAAGTATTTTTGTCTCATTATCCTGATAAGCATAACTGAGCCGTATGTAAATATTCAGACGTATCTGACTTCAACTATTTAACTGCAGATGCTCAACTTAAAAAAAAAAAAAAAAAGCTGAAATAAATGACAATTGGAAATGACTGAATCACTGTACCTTTCAGACACAACCTCAGACACAACCTCAAATCTTAACTAGCTATAGAGACTATTTGGTACTTTTTGATTCAGTAGTTAGGATAAAAAAAAGTTTCTGTATTCAAACATATCTACAGAATGTCAATATAAAATGTGTGAATATATACACTTAATACACACACACACACACACACACACACACACACACACTCTCTCTCTCTCTCTCTCTTTCTCTCTCTCTCTCTCATATATCTAGAAACCAGCACTTAGCCACATCCCGGTTTCTCACTAATGACTCCATGAATCACTTGTTACTTTTAAGACCAGCTCAGATGCTATAAGGTTGCAATATATGGCTAAAGAGGTCAAACACAAGTACCCACACTCAGGCTAGATGAAACTGTTCCTCCTCATGATTTCTGACAAGTAGTAATACAGTTTATATAACAACTATATCTCAATAACTTAGAATTCAGAGTATAAAACCAGTGTCATAAACATTTAACTCCCTCACTGTTAAAGAACACTCCTCCATTCTTTTTCCACTACTGATGAAAGGGTACATCAAACTAGGTCACATTGAACTGTACAAATGATCTTTACTCTTAATCTAAACAGACATGTGTTAAAACATTCTGAAATGCTGCATCCTTTGATTTCTTCATCTTTTCAATCGCCCGGTGCAGGTCCTGTTGTTGCACAGGCCGAATTTCATCTTCATCACGGCTAAAATGCAAACAAAACCACCAAATATTCAAATAACTTTAGAATAAACTTCCCTAAAACATTTTACCAAGATTAATAAATGAAGTCTCTTTCCCATTCAAGACCCCAAAGACAAGCATAATCAATGGTTTTATGTAAATTCTTCCAGGAGTTTTCTATTCATATATGAGTCTTAAAAAGATTTTTGAAAAGAATAGGCTGCTAAGAAGTAGGAAGCTAATATGGCAGACTATAAACATTACAGTTATGGTAACTAAAATCAAATATTTCACATCAAGAATGTAAGTATAGAATATCGCAAGGTATAAATGTTATATAAATGTGTGTCAGTGCATCTAAATGGGAATAAAATGCTAATAAAGGAATTAAGTTATTCCCATGAAAACTAGAACTGAAAAATAGCATTCATGTGTATGTTCACCTTTCGATGAACTAAAAATAAAATTCCTTACTATTGGGGGCCTCCCTGATGGCATAGGGGTTAAGTCTCAGTATTATCACGACAGCCTGAGTTCCATCCCTGGCCAAGGAGCTAACCTGCATATGGCTCAGCAGACCTCTCCTGTCTGCTTGTTGCTCCCTCAGCAGTGTATTTCAGTAGACTCACCTATTCTGCTCCCCACTCTGTCTCTGGTGAATGCTCCCCCAACCCTGCACTTCTGGCCTACACCCCAGTTCATCTATGCAAAAATAAGTAAAATTTAAAAAAATTCCTTACTATTAATAAAAACTAGTATAGATCTTCCTCATTTCAATAATCAGGAAAATAAAATCCAGTTTGTTATATCTCCTTTGTAATCTACAGACACTTAGGTTATGTCAGATTTTTCATACTGAAATAAAAATATTCTTGGGTCCAAATACAGCAGAAAAAGCAAGACTCTCATTACTAACACAAATTACTTAAGCAACATTTATTCATAGGTTTTTTTGGTCCCCTTTTAATATTACATAGAAGTATAAAAACCTTTGGAAGGTGGATTCTTGGCTATTGATGTCAAAAAATTTTCCATTTTTTCCCCACCATATTAGCTGGTAACAAATAAATTAAGTGACTTTGCAATGGGACTAAAAGTAATACAAAAAATATGTCCAGAAACTAGTGCATACATAGCTACTGGTTAACAGCTTGCCTTTCAGACAAACCTTTCTATACCAAAAGAAACTTTCTGGTGAAACTTGCTTGTGACAATGCTCTGTATACTTAGATACACAAACGCCACAGGGTCACTTGGAATGAAAGCCTCAAGGGGCTAAGGAAAGGAGACTGAGAAACAAAAGGGCAAGAACTGGAAAACTCATTCAATACAAGCCTCCAAAATACACTGGTTGGCTAAGAATCAAGAAATTCTTGGTTAGAAGGTTAATATTTCAACACAGATTTAGAAATGCAGTGTTATTCTGGTTCAGGGTTCCTTAAGGGACATGGCACCACATCAGAGCTGAATTGCTTCTGTTCACTGGTAGCTTTGCTGAAATAAGGTTGGTATAAAACTGGTTTCAAACTCATCATACTTTGAAACTGTTAGCAGTGACAAATGGCTTGTTTTTATTTTTGTAAACACATTATTTTTAATAAGCTGAAGTCTAATCTCCAACAGGGCCCCTGGAAACATACATATAGGAAATTCTGGAAGACAAGGCACTTATTTCCATATGAAATAAAATTTAAGAATTTAAGACAGAAAAGCAATCCTGGGCTACTAGAGAACCCTGTTTATCTAGTAGGGAAGAGCAAACCTAATTTTATGAATAAGTTCTATAACCCAATCCATGGATTTACAATAGAAAGTCAGCTTTTATTTCTTCCTCTTCATTCCAGATCCTCCCCATGACACCTTCTCACCCCATTTTCAGTTCTCCCCTTTAGAAAAAAAGGTAATTTAAAAAAAGGTAATAAAGTTGGGAGTACTATTAATTCCAATATCTTACATTCCGTAAGCAGACTTAGTATCATTAAAAAAAACGAAACTCAAATTAAAAGCTCTAGAATGTCTTGACAAAGACACCAACTCGAAATACATGTACCTTTCTTCTGATGCAGAATTAACATATTCCCGAACACAGAGGAGGGCAGCATCCCGACACATCTCTTTTAGGTCACTTCCTGAAAACCCATCAGTTTCCTGGGCAACCTCCAAAAGGTCCACATGCCTATCCACCTTAAAACAGATATAAAACATGGTTAAGACACAAATATATACTTCAAAGGACATATTCAAATACTTCTTAGAATTAAAAAGTTATTAAATTGGAAGAGCATGGGAGAATTATTTTATTGTTTTTAGAGATTTATTTATGCATACAAGAATTAGGGTATAGGCCAGAGTATTGGGGGTGAGAGAATTCACCGGAGACATAGTGGGGAACAGAACAGGCAGACTGACTGAAATACACTGCTGAGGGGAGCAGCAGCAGGCCAGTCAGGAGAGGTCTGCTGCACCATGTGGGTAGCTCCCAGGCTGGGGATAGAACTCCTGCTACAGTGGCTGCAAATAGTTTTATGGGTTGCGTCTTCACCCCTTGAGCCACCAGTGAGGCCCATGGGAGAATAATTTAAAAGAATTTGCAGTTTTGGGCCTCCCCTGGTGGCTCAGGCGGTGGAGCGCAGCGCTGTGAAGCTGTCTGCAGCCTCTGCAGCGTCGGTTTGCTCCTGGCTGACTGGCTGGCAAAGGTCCCACATGGTGTGGCAGACCTCTCTGTCATGCCCGCTGCTCCCCTCAGCACTGTATTTTGTCAGTCTGCCTGTTCTGTTTCCCACTCTTGTCTCTGGTGAATCCTCTCACCCTCCCGTGAATCTGGCTGCACCCCAGTTCTTGTATAAATAAATAAATCTTTAAAAAAAAAAAAAAAAAGAATTTGCAGTTTCTAAAAGATTTTTAACCAAAAAAGTTTAAAACTTGAAATGTGGGCCTCCTGGTGGCACAGGGGTTGAAGTCTCAGTGCTATCAAGCTGTTACCAGCCACTGTGGCCTGAGTTCCATGTTGATCCCCAGAGCAGACCTCTGGAGTCTCACCCACTGCTTCCCTCAGCAGTGTATTTCAGTAGATCTGCCTGTTCTGCTCCCCACCCTGTCTCTGGTGAATCCTCTCATCTTACCTCCCCCACCCCTCACCTCTGGTCTAGACCCCAGTTCTTCTATGCATACATAAAAATAAATATTTAAAAAATAAAATGTGGGGCCTCCCTGGTGGCTCAAGGGGTTAGCGCTACACTGTGAAGCAACCCGCAGCCTCTGTAGCATGAGTTCGATCCCCAGCCGGCCAGGGAGAAACCCACATGGAGCATTAGATCTCTCCTGACTTGCCTGCTGCTCCCCTCAGCAGTGTACTTCGGTCAATCTGCCTGTTCTGTTCCCCACTCTGTCTCTGGTGAATCCTCTTACCCCCTGCATCTCTGGCATGTACCCCAGCTCTTGTATGCATAAATAAATAAATCTTTTTTAAAAAATAATAAAAAAATAAAATGTGAAGTGCGATTTTCATTAATTATCACTATGACTGAAACAGTTAACTCTAAAGGTCCCAGCTGACACTTTTCTATAATATAATCAATATACTTGGCAAATAGCTGGTATCATTAAATCCCAAATACGTTATAAAAAACATACTCCACTAAATTATTCTAACATTTTTTAGAAACTGTTATTCATTAGTAATTCCACTACCTCAATACTAACTCATTTCCTGTAGTTCTGCTTCCTAACATAACTTCATATAGTCAAGCTATTTAAGTGACCATACATGGGATTTAACATACTAGGATTAATGTAATCAAGTTGGATGTGTATGCAGATTAAGCGAAATGAACAAGAAAAAAATACACTTATAATAACAACCTTTTATTAAATAATTCACTGTGTTAATGGCTTTACATGTATTATTGCCATTCAGTCCTGTCAGGTAAGTTGTTATTTTCATTTTCACATTAACAGTAAGATATGGAAAAGTTGCAATAAATTGCTGAAGATTACATCATTGCCAGAGCCAGGATTTAAACACAATGTAGTAGGGCCTCCCCCATGGTGCAGCGGTTGAGTGCTGGGCTGCAAAGCTGCCCACAGCCTCTGCAGCACCGGTTCAATCCTGGGCCGCCAGGCGAGGGTCCCACATGGCGCACAGAGCTCTCCTGCTGCCCGCTGCTGCCCTCAGCAGTGTACTTCGTCAGTCTGCCTGTTCTGCTCCCTGCTCTGGTGAATTCTCTCACCCTCCCCCGCTTCTGCCTGTACGCAGTGCTTGTATAAATAAATAAAAATAAATTTAAACAAACAAACAAATAAATAAATCTTTATAGGCCTCCCCTGGTGGCACAGGTGGTTGAGTGCCACGCTGTGAAGCTATCTGCTTTGACACTGGCCGGCCGGCGAGGGTCCCACATGGCGCGACAGACCTCTCCTGTTGCGCCTGCTGCTCCCCTCAGCAGTCTATTTCGTCAGTCTGCCTGTTGTGTTCCATGCTGTCTCTGGTGAATCCTCTCACCCTCCCGTGCATCTGGCCTGTACCCTGGTTCTTGTATAAGTAAATAAATAAATCTTAAATAATAATAATAAATCTTAAAAAGAGAGAGAAAAATCATTTAAAAAATAGAAATAAAAATAAAAGCAATGTAGTAGAGGTCTAGCTGGATTCTCCCCCTCCCCATCACAGCTAACTACTTTTCTTAATGACATTTACTCTATTGCCTTCCCCACTGATTTGAAATGCCACCTTTGTAAGTTATTAAATCCCCATTTGCTTTTGGGGCAGATCCATATTTAAGTAAAAGTAGCAACTCTACACAAAGACAAGAAACTTGGAGGTATAGATTACATGGGGTCCTATTGTCAGTTCTACAACTGTGACCTCACATAACAGTATTCTCATTACTAAATGTGGACTGAGTAAAGAGAAGTAACATATTCTGTGAAAAAAAAAAAAAGATAAGTGAACGCAGAAAGTAGGCAACGATAAACAAAGAAAACAATAAAAATAGACAAATCTAAATTTTAATACATAGCAATAATCATTCGATTTGGAGTAGAAAAACCATATAGAACTGAATTTCTAGACAGTAAAAACATATAAGGCAGCAGGGACATCCATGTTAAGGACATCCATGTCTAAAGACTTACAGCACTGAAAACAGGGCAGAAAAATTATCAACTAGGACTTTTGAAACATACTGAAGTTTAAGGACACCACTACAAGACAGAGAATATGCAACTCTAAAACAAAAAAGGAAGAGAAAATGAAGAGAACTCCTTTTTTGGGTCACACTATGTTCTCACTACTCATAAATCTTGAGCATCACAGGGTGATTACATTACAAAGATGATCAAAAGAAGTATGAAAAAAAGAACAAAAAGGAAGATTCCGATCATCAGGGTAGCAAGATTAATTAACAAAGGCAGCCTACCATAATGATTAAGGTGATCATACTATAGCGTGATACTATATCATACTATACTATACTATGCATTTACTATAGCATGATACTATAGCATTTTACATATATCATTTAAATTCTCAAAATGAAATTTAAAACAAAATAATCCAAATGGTTCTGAGATAACTGGCACTGCCACCAGTTTCCAAGTGAAAAAAGTAAGATGTAGAAATGCTAAACAGTATTTGCCCAAGATCACACAGCAGAGACTGGCCAAGCCAGAATGTGGGAGACAAACCTCCAAAGCCTTTGGGTTAACTATTCCTTTATTATACAAAGTGTATACGTGCTGCTGAAGTGAGCGCTATTACATAAAGTATATAAACTCGGGTTAATTAATGTGGGGAGAAATTGCCTTCTGACTGTAGAATCAGAGAAGATACTTGAATGGGGTACAGATTTTGTTCTAAATCTTTTCCTGCTTAAAACTTTAAGCAGAGGGCCTCCCCGGTGGCGCAGCGGTTGAGCACTGGGTTTCGAAGCTGCCCGCAGCCTCTGCGGCGCCGGTTCGATCCCCGGCTGCTCCCCGGCCACCAGAGGAGGGTCCCACATGGCGCGCAGACCTCTCCTGCCGCCCGCTGCTCCCCTCAGCAGTGTACTTCGGTCCTTCTGCCTGCTCTGCTCCCTGCTCTGGCTCTGGTGAATTCTCTCACCCCCCCCCCCGCGCTTCTGACTGTACCCAGTGCATGTATAAAACAAAAACAAACAAACAAACAAACAAATAAATAAATAAAACATGTCTCTATTAAAAAAAAAAAACTTTAAGCAGAAACCACTGTTTTTAAAGGAGTAAATTGTTAATGAACTAAAAATAAAGAAACACAAAAGATCAGAAAAAGGTATAGTTTCAAAAACTTCATCCTTCAGAGAACAAAATCTCATAATACAAAAAAATATGGGAGTCTATTTGCATCAAACACTCTAACTCAACTCGTTAAATATAAGTACAATGGTGCTTCCACTAAAAAAATGTGTGCTGGGCCACCCCGGTGGCGCAGCGGTTGAGCGCCGGGTTGCGAAGCTGCCCACAGCCTCTGCAGCACCGGTTCGATCCCCGGCTGCTCCCCGGCCACTGGGTGAGGGTCCCACATGGCGTGCAGACCTCTCCTGGCACCCGCTGCTCCCCTCAGCAGTGTACTTCGGTCCTTCTGCCTGCTCTGCTCCCTGCTCTGGCTCAGTGAATTCTCTTACCCTCCCGCGCTTCTGACTATACCCAGCGCTTGTATAAATAATCTTTTTTTTTTTAAAAAGTGTGCTACTAATTTGAGACATCTTTTAACAGCAATTATCCAGAGAACATTCATATTTTGCATCATAAAATTGCTATCATGAATAAAAAATAGTAAAAATTGTCTGTACCCATGACAACTGTAATTCCAAAAGAATTTCCAAAGATATTACTATTTAAAAAAGGAGACTACTGAAATCAAAGTTTAAATTAGACATCAGTTTCTTAAGTTTAAATGTGAAAGCAACAGACTATGTAAAGTATTAATATGATATCCTATGAGACAATGAACTTAAATCTCATCATTTTTATTTACACGCCATATGTAAATCATCTATCGTCCTTATTTACATAAAACCACGTTTCAAAATGTTAACTTTCAGTAAGTATTTCATTAAAACTTTTTCAATGAAATCATTATATTTGTTACCTTGAGATTCAAGACAATCTGCAAGATTTTCAGAAACTACTTCGAAAGACTTAATAAATTTCTAACCACATCACAGTCATCCTAATTCAAAAGTTTGTAAACTCACTTTATACTCTTTGTTTTCTTCTGTGAAATTTTCATTAACAATTATTTCTGTTAAAGGTTCACCAATTAAGTGTGTTTTACCTAAACAGTACTACAACTAAACAGTATTTCTTGGAGGGGAAAGTTATCAAATATTCAATTAATAGACAAAATGTAATTTGTTGATTTCTTACTCATCTAGGAAAGGAATTCCTTAGACTATAAGAAGGGTTTTATTTTTATTTATTTTTAAAGACTTAGTTATTCATTGTGTAGAAGAACTGGGGTGTTAGGCCACAGGTGCAGGGGGTGAGAGCATTAGAGACAGAGTGGGGAACAAAAGAGGCAGACTGACTGAAATACATTAGTAAGTGGAGCAGAGGGCCAGACAGAAGAGGTCTACTGCACTATATGTGGGTTAGCTCCCTGGCTGGGGATTGAACTCAGGCTGTAGCAGTGATAGTGCTGAGACTTAACCCCTACACACCATGAGGAAGGATTTAAAAATTTCCCTGAAATTGTACAAAACACAGTAGTTTTAAGGGAAGGACATACCTATTGTTTTGACATATTTTAAAGAAATAAAACACTACTGAAAGATACAAGACTCAAAGAATCAGAGACATGCTTGCATATATATGGGCAGAAAGATTCAACATCAAAAGATTAATTCTCTTGAAATAGGATCCACTTAAAAACTATTGTTTAGTTTTTTGTTTTGTTTGCATAGGACTAATTCTATTTTTTTGTAAAGATTTATTTATTTATACAAGAACTGGGGTACAGGCCAGAGGCGCAGGAGGGTGAGAGAATTCACCAGAGACAGAGCGGGGAACAGAACAGGCAGATGGACCGAAGACACTGCTGAAGGGAGCAGTGGGCGAGGCAGGAGAGGTCTGTGGCGCCATGTGGGTCTCTCTCTGGCCAGCCGGGAATAGAACCCGCCCTGCCGTGCCTGCGGACAGCTTCACAGCGCGGTGCTCAACCTGCTGTGCCATTGGGGAGCCCCTGCACAAGACTAACTCTAAATTATTGCAGAGAAGTGAGGAAAAATAACTAGAAAACTTTAAGCTAGTGGGAAAACAAGGGGTGTCCAGTTCTACTGTTAAAATTTATAGTCTCAATAAACAGTGGTACTGGTGCATAAAAATATAAAAGATCAAAGATCTGAATGCAAAGTCTAGAAATACAGCCACTAATATGAGAATTTAGTATATGATTGAGGTGGCTTCTCTTGAGGAAAAGATGACCTATTTTTATGGTGTTGGGACAGCTGGGTATCCATCTGGAAAAACAAAGCTGGACTCATACTGCACATTATATATTTGGATAAATACAAAAAATACAGTGAACATTTAAACATTAAGGTATAGGGCCCCCCCAGTGGCGCAGCGGTTGAGCACTGGGTTGCGAAGCTACCCGCAGCCTCTGTAGCGCCGGTTTGATCCCCGGCTGCTCCCCGGCCACCAGAGGAGGGTCCTGCATGGTGCGCAGACCTCTCCTGCCGCCCGCTGCTCCCCTCAGCAGTGTACTTCGGTCCTTCTGCCTGTTCTGCTCCCCACTCTGGCTCAGTGAATTCTCTCACCCTCCCGTACTTCTGACTGTACCCAGTGCATAAACAAAACAAACAAACAAATAAATAAAACATGCCTCTATTAAAAAAAAAAAATGACAATGGACAACTGGAAATCTGAACACTGACTAGGTAGTTTGTGATAACGATTTTTGTCATTTTTTTGTTGGGTATAACAATTGTAAAGAAGCCAGGGTGAATTCAAAAACCCGCTTTGCTATAAAACTAAAGCATTTACAAATGAGATATGATGAAAAATCATGGAAAGTAAGGAAGTAAGATAGAATTGGATACAACAAATTCAACACAGTACTAAACAGAGATACAAGTAGGAAAACCACTAAAATAAAAGTCTCCCTCTTTTGAGAATCTTAAGGGATTCTTTATTTGAAGAGCATATTCAAATAGTGAGTTTAGGCAGAATGTGAAGAATGTAAATAAATACAACAATAAGATATCATTTTCTATTTATCATACTATTATCCTTTGATCTAACAATTCCTCTTTTAGAAAATTCACCTCTAAATATTCCTGCATAAAAGTGTGAAATGACATCTGCATCATTTTTTAAGTGAAAAAACAGAATCAACCCTGAATGAGCTTCAGAATGACAGTGATTAACTATGTATGGTCGTACAACAGAATTCTACACAGTTAAAGACAGGAAAACAAAAACAGGAAGTTATATGCAAATATGTAAAATTCTCAAAGATATGTGAAAAAAGCAATGCACAAAAATGTGTACACAATTTTACTGATACCGTTCATGTAAAAAAGAGGGAGAGGAATAACAGCATATTATGATTTGCTGTTAAGCATAACACCATTGGAAAAGATGCAAAGAAAAAGTAAGTACCCAATGAAAGACAACTGGAAAGGGTCTCACTGGTGGTGCAGGGGTTAAATTCTAAGCCAAGCTATTGCTAGCCACTATGGCCTGGGTTCAATCCCTGGCTAGGGAGCTGACCCACATGGCGAAACAGACCTCTCCTGTCTTGCCCACTCTCCCCTCAGCAGTGTATTTCAGTAGATCTGCCTGTTTTGCTCTTCACTCTGTCTCTGGTGAATGCTCCCCCTACCCCGCACCTCTGGCCTACACCCCAGTTCTTCTATGCATAAACACAAAAACAAATAAATCCTTAAAAAGAAAAAAAGACAACTGGATAAGGAAACTGTGGGATATATACTCAAAGAAATAGTACTGCCTATCAAAAAACTGAATTAGTGTGTTTTGGGACAAAAAGTATGGATCTTGCGGTTATTATGCTAAATGAAATAATTCAGAAGTATAAGGCAGATACTAAGGCGTTTCACTTATTTATGGAAAATAAATAACCAAGATCGAGTACTGGCAAAATATAGCAAAAACAATTCTTAGACTTTGTGAAAAATAAACTGATTACCAGAAGGATACCAGAAGGAAGGGAAAGGAAGGAGGGAGTCAGGGTGAGGAAGGGGACAGGCATAGGTGTAGGAATACAGGGTGAGTGAAGCATATGCACAGATACAGATGGAGGTGTGAAAATGCACCCCCACCCAAGTTATATAAATATAAAAGCAACTGTTGGGCCTTCCTGGTGGCGTAAGGCATTAAGACACAACCTATGACGCTATCCACAGCCACTGCAGCACGAGTTCAATCCCTGGCCAGGGAGCAACCCACGTGGCACAGCAGACCTCTCCTACTCACCTGCTGCTCCCCTCAGCAGTGTATTTCAGTCAATCTGCCTGTTCTGCTCCCCACTGTCTCTGGTGAAGCCTCTCACTCCTCTCCTCACCTCTGGCCTATACCCCAGTTCTTGTATGAATAAATCAATCTTTAAAAAATATATATATATAAGCAACTGTTAAAAGACTTTTCCCTGTATACCACTTAATATGTATTTAAGAATTTTTTTGTGGGGGGCCTCCCTGGTGGCGCAAGGGATTAAGACGCAACCTATGAAGCCATCCGCAGCCATTGCATCACGAGTTCGATCCCTAGCCAGGGAGCTACCCACATGGCGCAGCAGGCCTCTCCTCTCTTGCCCTCTGCTCTCCTCAGCAGTGTACTTTGGTCAATCTGCCTGGTCTGTTCCCCACTCGGTCTCTGGTGAATCCTCTCACCACCCCCCCCACACCTCTGGCCTGTACCCTAGTTCTTGTATACATAAATGAATAAATCTTAAAAAAAAAAAAAAAAAAAAAAAGAATTTTTAAACCGTGACTTAAAAAAAAAAAAAAAAAGAATTTTTAAACCGTGACTTAAAAATGTGACTTTAGACTTTAGCCAGTTTTCTACTGACAGAATCTTGCAAAACTACAATACAAGGAATTACAGTATGGAACCTTTTGGGATTGACTTTTTTTTTCACTTAGTATACTAACTCTCTGGAGACTCATCCAGGTTTTTGTGTACATAAATGGCTTGATCCCTTTTATCGCTAGTAGTACTCCATGATATTACGGTACCATAGTATTCCATGATATGACTATATCTTAATAGGTGAGTTTAACCACTAACCTATTAAAGGATATCTAAGTTGATCTAATATATATAAAACTGCTATGAATATCATTTATAAGTTTTTGTTTGATGTTTGCATTTCTCTGGTCTAAATGGCCAGGAATGCAATTGCTGGTTTGCATATGTAGTTATCTAACTTCCAGATGGCCCAAATATTTTTAAAATATAATTAATTTTTTAAATAAAAGTTTACCCTTGGTTTGCAATACTTTTCACACTTCAAGTACTTTACCACATCCTTACAACCACAACCAAAATTCTAATGCATTTCACACTATCAAATTGACCCATTTTTCCCACCCTTCCTTCCTCTTCTGCCTAGTAAACACTGTATTTTTCAGTCTATATTATACCTTCTTAAATCTAAATTCCAACTTCAAAATATACTGCAATAAACAACAACAACAAAAAAGAAAACTTGGAGAACCATCTGAAAAGTATCAAAGGGGACTTTAATCTAGAGATATGAAAACATGGTGTTTCAAAAAGCAGGCTATTTTTTGATTAGTTAAAAATATGCCATTTCTCTCTAAAACAATTTTTTAGACATTAGCACCACATTTTTATAGAGTGGGGGAAATTTTCTACTTACATTTTCATTTTTCAAGATGAGTTTCAGGATTGCTTCTCTTTGTTTTAGAGCCTAAAACCAGGAAAAATGCCAGTTAGTGTTTTTAAAAAATAAGGATTAGCTAGTTTTCTTAATATTTCTTCCTTCTCTTATAAACTACCTGACAATACCTATAGGAAATGACAGAATTCTGATAGAGCTCACAGGAACTAATTGGCTAATATAAGGTACAGATTCTAGACTATCATTTACAGTTGGTGTCCTATTAAATTATATATATATTTCTATTCTGAATCCCTGTGCCTAAAACATAATGTCTAGGAAATAACATATCCTTAAATATTTCTTGAGTGAATAAAAGAACACCTATGGCTAACATATCTTTGCTCTATAGCTCTGCACATCTTTCCTTTCTACAAAACTTTTGCTAACTCAACACAGGCATATATTTTTTGCCATTAATTAGAAGAGATGGCAATGATGCCCCTCAGTTCCTCCATTATAACATTTAACCTCCATGTTCACTATTCACTAGTTTGTATTAGTGAATTTTAATTTAGTGTTCATATTCTATTAGTTATATGCTTTCTCTGCAGTGACCCTCATAGTATTATAACAGCAAATAGAAGAATTTCTATTCTATTAGAATAGAAATTATTCTATTAGAATTTTAGAATAATTATTCTAATTATTCTATTAGAATTTCTATTTAAATGTTACAGAATTCCTTACATATACAATAAATATAAATGCTTCTTAAAATTATTATAGCTGCTCTAATCCCTAGTCCCACAACCACTGAAATAAACTGAGCTGGGTATAATGAGTATCCAATCAAATGAGTTCAAAAACCAAATCAAACCCTGTTGTTTCTACAACTCAGGTGCATTAAGCATCAATATTAATTTGGTATTTTTAAAAAAATTTTAACTTAGGAGTTTTGTTGTTTTTTTTTTTTTTGTGGGACCCTCGCTGGTGGCCAGGGAACAAACCGGTGCTGCAGAGGCTGCGGGCCTCTGCAGCCCCGTGCTCAACTGCTACGCCACCAGGGGAGGCCCTTAACTTAGGAGTTTTAAGTTAATCACAAATCTTGACATCATACATATGCAATTAAAGTAAAAAAGTACAATTGCTAGAAAACAACAGCATACAAACATAAACTGGATTAAATGTGTTACAGCCCATTTTGATAACTCATACAAGTAATTTAATAAATTTACAAATTCAGTAAAGGCTACTTTCTGTGCTGCTTTATCCTGTTTTATTCTATTGCACATCAAAAGCCTTTGTCTTCAACTGAACAGATTCCACCAATATAATTTTCATTTTCAAAATAATCGAGGTAAACTAATTTTAAGAATGTTCTGATGTCTTGCTAACAAAAGACATTCTTGTGTGAAGCTTACAGAGTTAATCTCAACGGGGGAGCAGTTTGTGTTTCCAGGCTCATCGCCATCTATTTTCCTTGATGCCCTAACTGAATAGCCCTGGAAGTCACAATTAAATGTGGGCTTCAACACCTTCTCTGCTTTTATTCATTCTAACTGGAAAACCTTTCCTTGCCTCATTTGCCTATCAAATTCCTGCTATACTGTATAGCACGGCTGGATTCTGTAAATTTCACTAACTCCTCAGATAAAATATTAGTTTTTATCATCATCTCAGATTCTCATAGTTCTTTAAACATACCTTGGTGAGGTGCCTTTTATTACTATTTATTTATATTCCTGGCTACCCTGCAACACAGAATTCTTGGCGGGCAGGTGCCATGTTCCATTCACCAGAGTCTAGCAGGTGTCTGCACATATTAATACTCAGCAAATATGAGTTGTACTCAATAAATTTTATACCCTCTCACATCAAATTAAAAAATGGCTTTACTGATTTATTAGGTATATTTCTTAATAAGAGTGGTTAAATATATGTATGCCCTAATAGGAATAAACAGTTGTAGCTATAGCAAACATTTGATAAGAGTATTTTTATAGAGGATACAACCATCAATTTTAGATCACGTTTAACTGCCACAAACTGATGGGCTAAGTTGCAGAATATAAAATGGGGAAAATAATTTTTAGCCAGGGATTGTAAATGGCATTAAAACATTTATTTCAAATTTTGATAGAAATTACAATAAAATTTCCCCTACATAGTTGTAATTATGTGCTATAGCTAAGACTGTGTAGCATATCTTCAATTACTAACCCTGACTTACTTTCTTTTTCAATCTGAAGGCAGACAAAAGTCATAAATTAAGAGTATCAGTAAGTGATAATCGTCTACTTTAAAAGTACTTCTTAACAGATAAAAATTTTTGCTTAAAGGATGATAGTGCTGGTTCAATACTAACCTCACCTTTTAAAGTATAGTATCCTACTACTGATCATTAATCTTGTCAGAGAAAATAGTTACAAATGCCAAGAATTAATCAAATATATTCCAGTTGTTCTTCCTGTCAGCCCTTCTGAACACAAGAATTCTTTAACACTACTTCATCCTATGCTAAACCAAAACTATAATTTAGATGGTTTCATAAACCTTCCATAAGTTAACTTGTACATTCCGAAGTCATTAAAGTGGCTTGGCAAACTTGAGCTAATTATATACCCTGAAAAGAAATACAACACTGATCTTAGGAAAAGAAAGAAGGAAAAAAGAGGAAGAGTCAAAGGACAAAGAAGCGAAAATGGGGATTCTTGCCCTATTCCCTCCTACCTCTCCTAAATAATAAATCCTGTTGAAAAAAATCATTCCCTTCTTGAAACTATTGGGAAAGACCTTGCAAAAAGGTGAATATTTAACTGTTCATAACATCAGTCAAAACTACCTACCGGCTGGTTGATATGAAATCTCGTAGGCATTCTTCTCATGATAGCTGAGTCAAGATCCTGAGGACGATTAGTAGCTCCCATTACTATAACCTAAATATATAAAGAAAACACAAAATATTAATTTACCAATTCTACCCTTTTTTAGGTTGTTGTCACTAGGTTTAGAAGATATAGAAAATAAAGAGCCGTTTAAACTAAATCTATAAAATCTGATTTTAATGCATCATTACTTAAATCATTAAGGATACAATTCAAAGTTAATTCTAAATAAGATCAAATGATAGCAAAGCTAATTAAAACTGATACATTTCACCAGACTTCTAATAACTAAATTATGTACTGTGTGTTACTGAAGAATTAAAAAGAACCTTTAAAAAATTTATATTGTTACTCAGTTTGTTAGAACCAAAAGCTACTTATATTACAGTCTGGGAGTATAAATGGGGGGGGGGGGGGCCAGACACGGGACACTTCAAATCCTCCAATAATATTATTATTAAGGAAAGAATCATTTCCTCAAGTCTGAGGATTCTGGTAATATTAGTAGATATCACATACTTTTCCCTCTAGATTTCACATCATCATCTTCTCAAGGCACTAGCATCACTTCAGGTGATGTTTACTCAGTGCTAATAAACCTCAAGCAATCAAACTTTAAACACAGGGAACAGAGTAAAAGCAACATCCAAATGCTAACTGGAATAAGAAAAAGAAAAGGAAAACAAAATGCTGGGGACCCTGCCAACATCTGGGTCTCTCTTTTATTGACGAAGAATGAAGACAAGAAAAGTCAATGAGTAATGGCAAAAAAACACAAAACAGGTTTGTTTCTGAGGGGTTCAGTATTATCATTATTGTATAACCCAGTAACAGAACACATCACTGTCCAAAATGAAATTTAATGGTACTCTACTGGAAACATTTACTTTAATATTACTTTATTTCCACCTAAGAAGTCTTAGATTTCTGAAATAATCTGAACTCTGACTCCAGAATATGTTGAGAAACTCACTACATTTTATTTTCCACTTCAAATTCTCTATATTTAATGATATTTATGGGTGAAATTATTTTCAATTTACTGTGAGAGGTTGCCACCTTGAGGGAACAAATGTAAATACAAATGTAAATTTGAGAAATGTTATTTGGGTTGAATGGTCCTAATTTCTAAATATTAATATCCTTAACCTATTTTTCTTTATTGATTTTCTATGATGGTATAAAGTCAATAAAAAAATTTTCTACCAAAAGAAAGTGTTAATAGTGATCAATGGGCCTCCCCGGTGGCGCAGCGGTTGAGCGCTGGGTTGCGAAACTGCGCGCGGCCTCTGCGGCGCCGGTTCGATCCCCGGCTGCTCCCCGGCCACCAGAGGAGGGTCCCACATGGCGTGCAGACCTCTCCTGCCGCCCGCTGCTCCCCTCAGCAGTGTACTTCGGTCCTTCTGCCTGCTCTGCTCCCCGCTCTGGCTCTGGTGAATTCTCTCACCCTCCCGCACTTCTGACTGTACCCAGTGCATGTATAAACAAAAACAAACAAACAAAACCAGCAAACAAATAAATAAAGCATGCCTCTATTAAAAAAAAAAAAAAAATAGTGATCAATGAACTAATAGCAAAAGATAAAGGCTCAATATAAGGAAGTATATTTTGAGACAGATATTAAGGATATTTAGATATTCAGAAAAAAAGACTTGACTGAAACAACTTGTAGTTTCACTTGAAGCAAATTTTAATGAATGATTTGAAAGGGCAACACATAACCTTTATACATATGTCAATTCTAACACAAATGAACTAAAATTCAAAGTGGGAAGCAAGTGTAATTTTTAATATTTAGCAGTAAGATTAATGTTCTTTTTAGATATTAAATTGTTTAAAAATATGAAAATAAATTTTAAAAAATAAGTAATAAATAATAAAAGTAATTAATAATAATTGTTTAAAAATATGAAGCTGAATTGTTTTAAACAATTATGCATTTAAAAGTCAGATATAAATTTATACATCAAAGCTCTAATTATATCTATGAATAGCCTAAAAATTATACTCATGTCCCTCAAGAGCAGGAAACTGTCCATCAATTAAATTTCCAGTAGTGGTGATATTTTTAATTAGGTCATTCAACTACTGTTTCCTTTGCAGCTGTATCATAACATATACAAGAAAGCTAGCTGGGCAGTGGATTCCATCCTCAGTTACACAACACACAATTTTAGAGAAAAACTAGTTCATGTTGAAGAATATATCTAACATTGTTAAAAGAAACAGAAGATGCAAAGAAATGGAAAAATATTCCCTGCTCATGGGTTGGAAGAATCAATACTGTCGAAATGGCCATCTCACCTATAAGGACAGTCAATATATGACAAAGGGGACAAGAACATACACTGGAACAAGTGTATGGAAGAAGGCAACACTGGAACAGGAAAGCTTGTTCAATAAATAATATTGGGAAAGCTACAGAGCCACACACAAAAGAATGAAACTAGATCAATATCTCACATCATAAGCAGAAATCAATTTAAAGACAGAAAACTTTCATCTAAGAGCTAAAACCATAAAACATATAAAAGCAAACACAGGCAAAATACTTGACAGAAGCTTCAGTTGGGGCCTCCCTGGTGGTGCAAGGGGTTAAGTGTCAGCACTATGAAGCTATCCTATCCGTAGCCACTGAGCCAGGGAGGTGACCCACATGGCGTAACAGACCTCTCCCTGTCTCACCTGCTGTTCCCCTCAGCAGTGTATTTCAGTAGATCCACCTGTTCTGATCCCCACTTTGTTTCTGGTGAGTTCTCTCACCCCTACCCACTGCACCTCCAGCCTGCACCCCAGCTCTTGTATATATAAATAATAAATCTTTAGATGCTTCAGTTAAGGCCTTAGGGATTTATCTCCAACTGTCAGGAAAATAAAAGAGAATACAAACAACTGGAACTATATTAAACTAAATAAAAAGCTTCTGCACACTAACAGAAACTATTCCTAAAAGGAAAAGACACCCTATTAGATGGGAGAAAATATTCACATACCATACATCTAACAAGGGACTGATATCAAACATCTATAAAGAACTCACATGACTCAACAACAAAAATAAGCCAATCAAATAAAGAACAGACATTATTCAAAAGACATACAAAAGGCCAACAGAAACATAAAAAAATGTTCATCTTTACTTATTATCAGGGAAATAAAAATCAAGACTAACAATGACATACCAACTCACACCTGTGAGAACGGTCCATATCAAAAAGAAGAGAAACAAGTGTTCATAAGGGTATAGAGAAAAGGGAATCCTTCTGTTCTTTGGTGGGAATGCAGACTGGTCTAATCCTTAAGGAAAGTTGAATGGAAGTGTCTCAAAAGATTAAACGGATATGCCATATGACCCAGTAATTCCACTCCTCAGCATCTACTTGAAAAATTCAAAAATACTAATTTAAAAGGAAATTTGCACTTCTATGTTTGTTACAATAAACAAACTATAGTAACAATTTAAGTGTCCAAAAACAGATGAGCGGATAGAGATGTGGTATACATATACATTGGAATATTATTCAGGGATCAAAAATAGATAAACTCATTTCACTTGTGACAATCTGGATAGAGCTGGAAATGATAATGCTAAGTAAAATAAGTTAGAAGGCAAAAGATAAATGTCAGATGGTGTCACTTTGTATGTGGAATACAGAGAAACCAAACAAAGGATCAGATGAATACAAGCTTAAAAACTAACCCTTGAAAGCTGACCATAGAACTGAAGCATCAGAGAAGAAAGGTTTCCAACATGTACCCCATCTTGTAAAATCTGTGCTTGTCTGTGTGGTACATGGTCAACTTCTACCATTACTTACCGCCCTTATGCATAGGTTTCACTGTGGAAGTCAGCTTAATTTCTTTACTTTTTTGCAAAAAAACTTAATCTTTTTTAAAAGCCAAGAAAAAAGACAGTTGAATGAGTTTTCAGAACCATTATTCCTAGTAGTATTTATTTTCATTTGACAGATAATTGAAGGAGCAAGCAAAGACAATGCTTTTTTTCTTTAATTAAATGTTGGTAATGGTTTTTTAAACTTTTTTATTTGTTCAGGGAGTTAAAATTTATGATATTGATTTGAATAATAATTTTAGACATTCTTTTTTAAGGACTTTTAAAAATTAATTTTCTAAATTGAGGTAACATTGGCTTACATTATTGTTGGTATTTTGGAAAAATATAATCTCCCCCAATACTCTATATCACCATAGCAGTGCACCCACCACCACCAAATCATCTAGAGTCCAGGGAGGTGACCCACATGGCACCGCAGACTCTCCTGACTTGCCTAATACTCCCCTTAGCAGTGTACTTCAGTCAATCTGCCTATTCTGTTCCCCACTGTCTCTGGTGAATCCTCTCAGCCCCCGCACCTCTGGCCTGCACCCCAGCTCTTGTATGCATTTTTTAAAGATTTATTTATTTATACAAGAACCAGGGTACAGGACAGATGCATTAAGAGGATTCACCAGAGTGGGGAACAGAATAGGCAGACTGACGAAATACACTGCTGAAGGGAGCAGCGGGTGAGTCAGGAGAGGTCTGCCATGCCATGTGGGATTCTCACCGGCTGGCCGGGATGGAATCTGCGCTGCAGAGGCTGCGGACAGCTTCATGGTGTGGCGCTCAACCAGGGAGGCCAATAAATAAATAAATCTTAAAAAAAAAAAAAAAAAAAAGAAAAGAAAAGAAACATATACAGAAAAACCACAGCAAATAGTGATACTTCCTTTTCCTCACCATAATGGTCCTAAGAACTCCAAGGAGGGGCTTTACCCAGATTTTCTCTCTTCTGTTCAATTTGTTTCAGACATTTAGGTAAATCCATAAACTCAGATCCTGATCACTTAAGTAAAAATAATCATGAAAAAAAGAGTTTGTAAAAAGCTTAACTAGTCCAACAATTGTTTTATGAACAGCACAAGGCAGATTTCTTTCAAATACCTGGCAGCTGTGATCAGTATCCAGTCCATCCCAGAGACTCATAAACTGAGCTTTCATCATAGCTGTAGCTTCATGGTCAGAACTTGAACGGTTTCGTAGAAAGGAGTCTAGAAGGAAAAAGTCCTTAAAATTAGAAACTAACAATTTGCTCACCATAAGATTTTAAATCATTTAATCAAAAGCTCATAACTTCATGAAAGAGTACAAGTAAAAGAGTTCGACTACAATTTCAGCAAATTAAAACACAATTCATAATCTTCCTTTCTCCTAAAAATACAGTCATGCCAACATGTACAAAAAAAGTAAAATATCTGGTACTGAAAGAGATAACATTAAAAAATTTCAAAATACCATTAAATGAGAAAATGTCGAACAGAAAATGGTTTAAAATACACCTCCTAGTGCATGTGCATAAAATACATGGTAAAAAAGCCTTTTAGGAAATATCCTGAAATGCTAGTAACTTTAGCTATCTATGATACTTAGAATCATTTATCTTATAAATTGTCTATAATGAAGACAAATTACTTTTGAAATGGGGGAAAACATTTTCTAAATTACAATGAACAAATACTTTTTTATTTTTTTTTAAATTATTTATTTATTATACAAGCACTGGGTACAGTCAGAAGCGCGGGGAGGGTGAGAGAATTCACCAGAGCCAGAGCGGAGAGCAGAGCAGGCAGAAGGACTGAAGTACACTGCTGAGGGGAGCAGGAGGTGGCAGGAGAGGTCTGCGCGCCATGTGGGACCCTCCACCGGTGGCCGGGGAGCAGCTGGGGATTGAACCGGCATTGCAGAGGCTGCGGGCAGTTTCGCAACCCAGTGCTCATCCGCTGCGCCACTGGGGAGGCCCAAATACTTTTTTAAATGGGGAAAAAAAATTTTTCTAGAATGAAAAGATTGAAAGGCAGTACATCCAAGAATGAAAAAAAGGTAACAAAAATAAATCCTAGATTCTGGGCAACCCCTATTTCAGATGTTTTGTCTTTTATCCCTTCACTGAAATTTCTGAGTAATTTCCACTTTCAGCATTAAAACTACAACTTGAAGTCTATCACATATATAAAAGTGGCACCAAAATGCTACATAATGTGGGCCTTCCCTGGTGGCGCAGCAGTTGAGCACTGGGTTGTTAGGCTGCCCACAGCCTCTGCAGCGCTGGTTCAATCCCCGGCCACCAGCGAGGGTCCCACCAAAAAAAAAAAAAAAAAAGCTACATAATGTGCTAGGTGCCAAGATTTAAAAAAAAAAAAAGTTAATGTAATTACAAACAACACATTACATGACAAGAGAGAGCCTTTGATGGCAAACATATATCCTGGATTTTCACGCTTGGGGTCTAAACGTATACCGTATTCATACAGTAAAATCCAAGCCAAGAAATTATCATAAAAATTAGTACTAAGTAATTAGACCCCAGAAGTTCTAAGTGGAAGAGAGAAAAACTACTCTGGATCTTCTTATCTAATACAAGTTCTCTAATAAAACAAGCCATAAGTCATCTAATGTCAGAGAGACACGGAAATAAAACACTGTAAAAGGAAATTAACAATCAACAGAACAGTAAAACAAACCATATAAAAAGTTTATTTAAATACAAAAACACAAAAGGGATAGAAATTTTAACAAAAGAGCACGCTACAGTAAAAAAATTTTGAAAAAGAAACAGAGGTCTAAAGTTCAAATACAGTGAACAGAATACAACCCAAAGATTGTGATATTAAATAATCAAGCAGAGTTGCCTTTTTTTTTTTTTTTAAGATTTTATTTTATTTATTTATACAAGCACTGGGTATAGTCAGAAGCGCAGGCGGGTAAGAGAATTCACCAGAGCCAGAGAGTAGAACAGGCAGACTGATGAAGTACACTGCTGAGGGGAACAGCGGGCAGCAGAACAGGTTTGCGTGCCATGTGGGACCCTCGCCTGATGGCCAGGGATCGAACCAGGGTTGCAGAAGCTGCGGGCAGCTTCGCAACTCAGTGCTCAACCACTGCGCCACTAGGGAGGCCCAGAGTTGCTTTTTATAACTTACTTAGACACTGATGTACCAAAAAAATTAAAGCTGCCAATTAAATGATACTAAAAGAAAAAAACTTTGCCAATTAAATAATATGCTATCCCAATTTCACTGTTTTGTACAAAACAGTGCATTACAGAACTGATGAGCTATGATAAAGAATTAGGTGATAAAAATGTGAAAAAGACTGACAATTAAGTAGGAAGTTGAAGAATGTTTTTAAAAAATGGAAGCCTTGGGGCCTCCCCGGTGGCGCAGCGGTTGAGCACCGCGCTGTGAAGCTGTCCGCAGCCTCTGCAGCGCTGGTTCGATTCCCCGCCAGCCAGGGAGAACCCCACATGGCACAGGAGACCTCTCCTGACTTACCCACTGCTCCCCTCAGCAGTGTCTTCGCTCTGCCTGTTCTGCTCCCCGTTCTGGCTCTGGTGAATTCTCTCACCCTCCCACGCTTCTGACTGTACCCAGTGCTTGTATAAATAAATAAATCTTTAAAAAAAAAAAGAAATGGAAGCCTTACATTTAAAGATATATAGTGTGGGGCCTCCCTGGTGGCACAGGGGTTAAGACGTAACCTATGAAGCTATCTGTAGTCACTGCAGCACAGGTTTGATTCCCAGCCAGGGAGCTACCCACATGGCACAGAAGACCTTTCCTGTCTCACCCGCTGCTCCCCTCAGCAGTGTATTTCAGTCAATCAGCCTGTCCTAACCCCTGCTCTGTCTCTGGTGAATCCTTTCACACCCCCACACCTCTAGCCTATACTCCAGTTCTTGTATGCATAAATTAATAAATCTTTGGTCCTTCCCTGGTGGCGCAGCGGTTGAGCACTGGGCTGCAAAGCTGCCCACAGCCTCTGCAGTGCCGGACTGATCCCCGGCCGCCGGCGAGGGTCCCACATGGCACACAGACCTCTCCTGCTATGGCCGCCGCTCCCCTCAGCGGTGTATTAAATCAGTCTGCCTGTTCTGTTCCCCGCTCTGGTGAATTCTCTCACCTTCCCGCGCTTCTGACTGTGCCCAGTGCTTATATGGATAAATAAACAAATCTTTTAAAAAAAAAAAATTAATATATCTTTTAAAAAATATGTATATGTATATATAGGGGCTAAGAAATTTTCCAGAATTGGGCCTCCCCGGTGGCGCAGCGGTAGAGCGCTGGGTTGCGAAGCTGCCCGCAGCCTCTTAGGTGCCGGTTCGATCCCCGGCTGCTCCCCGGCCACCCGAGGAGGGTCCCACATGGCGGGCAGACCTCTCCTGCCGCCCGCTGCTCCCCTCAGCAGTGTACTTCGGTCTTTCTGCCTGCTCTGCTCCCTGCTCTGGCTCTGGTGAATTCTCTCACCCTCCCGCGCTTCTGACTCTACCCAGTGCTTGTATAAACAAAACAAACAAACAAACAAGTAAATAATAAAAAAAAAAACATGCCTCTATTTAAAAAAAAAAAAAAAAAAAAAAGAAATTTTCCAGAATTAATAAAAGCCAAATTCTCAGATTGAAAACCACAGCCCATCTTAGCAGAATAAATAATACAGACCTCCAACAAACATAATCATATACAAGATAAAAACCTGTAGCTAGAGAGAAAAAATAAATTACAAAGAAATATTAAACTGTAAGAGTTCTTAGAAGCAACAACAACAACAAAAAAATACAGGAAAGACAAGGGAATTGTAGCTTCAAAATGCTGAGGAAAATAAAGCAGTATCATTTAAGAGTGAAGGTAGGATTAACGCTATCAGCACACAAAGACAGAATTCACCATAATCATGATCTTTTTCAAAGAACTTTGAAAGATTTCAATAAGGATAGTAAATCCAGAAAAAGCAGGGTACAAGAAGGAACAGTGAGGAAAAAAAATATGGCAAACATGGGCCAAGAATATCAATCTTCCATGACTTACAATGGGGGAAATTTCCCAATAAACCCACTGTAAATTGAAAATAATCATGTTCAAAATTTTATTTAATACACCTATCTACCAAATATCA
Organism: Talpa europaea; assembly: GCF_964194135.1. Taxonomy (NCBI): domain Eukaryota; kingdom Metazoa; phylum Chordata; class Mammalia; order Eulipotyphla; family Talpidae; genus Talpa; species Talpa europaea. The sequence continues at coordinate 60,166,820 of NC_140077.1, forward strand.
TACCTTAAATGAGTCCAGAAAGGTTACTCTGGCTTATTGTTGGGAAAATCATCTAACACAAAGGCTATTTTATAACAGCACTGATAGCTCATGTCATTCAAAATTCAAAGTAGTTACTACAGAATATGTATTGCTTCCACAGCACAGTCAAGTCGAAAAATCGTAAACTGAACCATCTCAAGTTGAGGATAATCTAAAGCTGTCACAGAAAACAGGAATAAAGAAAAAAAAAGTACACAAGATCGACTAAGAAGCACAGAGTAATGTGATAGAAATAAATCCAAATATATGTTATCAAAACGAAAGCCAACTAACTACACTTCCTGGTTAAAAATTTAAACATTTCAAAGTCCAGTTCTACGTTCTTGAGTGCAAGATGCACATAAAAAAGCCCCAAAATAGAGTAAGTGAATGAGAAAGGTGAATAAGTAACCGAAGTAATACATACCCATACCTATTTTTGAATGTTTCTATCCAGTCTATAACATTTCATAAGTACAATAGCATAACTAATTCAAATCTATAATTTTAATTATAATTTTATTAACTATGTACTTTATGCACTAGGAGCAGAACAAAATATTGATCTGCACAAAAACAGAGTCCACTAATATACAAGTTGTGATTTAGGGGGAAAAGATATGCTTTGGAAAAGGATGAAATAACAGTCCCTCCAAATGCTACTAATTTTTAAAAGGACATGAAGGTAGTGCAGGGATTTGTAAAACAGACACAAAAGTATAAATCAAAAAGGAATGGTAACTGTAACTATATTTAAATTTAAATCTCTATAATAAAAACTACCATAAAGTGAAAAGACATGCCAGTCTAGAAAATATTTGAAGCAATAAAAAACATCAACAAGGTAATACTAAGAAAAATGCAAATAACCCCAAGAAAAACTGGCAGTTTCAAGCAGAAAACACAAAAGACTAATCAACAAATTAAATGATGCCAGGTTTACTAGAAAGCAATGAAACACAAACTAAATTAATGATGAGATACACTTTAAGTTGGCCACAAATTAAAGATAATATTTGAAAAAATCAATTTTAGGGAGTATGTAGGAAAACTACACAGCTGAGAGAGTGAAAACAGGTTTAACCACTCTGAAGAACTAAAAGTCTTAGGCTGAACATGGAAACATCACATAGTCAAATGGTTCAACTTCTAGGTATCTATCCTGGACAAGCATGTATAAAGAACCATGTACACTGATGCACAGTACTTGCTGTTTGTAATAGGGAAAACAAAAAATTACCAAGCAAGGGAATGGACACACTATGGTTTGTTCCATAGCACAGAAATCACATGTAACATATTAGGATGATGGTTACCAATTTTCTCTTTTATTAATTTGGCCTAGTAAATGTTTTTTTTTTTTTTTTTTTTTTTAAATTTTTTTTAATTGAGGCATGTTTCATTTATTTATTTGTTTGTTTGTTTGTTTTGTTTATACATGCACTGGGTACAGTCAGAAGCGCGGGAGGGTGAGAGAATTCACCAGAGCCAGAGCGGGGAGCAGAGCAGGCAGAAGGACTGAAGCACACTGCTGAGTGGAGCAGCGGGCGGCAGGAGAGGTCTGCGCGCCATGTGGGACCCTCCTGCGGTGGCCGGGGAGCAGCCGGGGATCGAACCGGTGCCACTGAGGCCGCGGGCAGCTTCGCAACCCAGCGCTCAACCGCTGCGCCACCGGGGAGGCCCTGGCCTAGTAAATGTTAAAAACTAAATTTAGTCATCTAAATACCACCCTTTAAAATGGCATTTTATAATGTTCAAGTAGAAAACACAGCTTACCTATTTCATCTATAAAGATGATGGAAGGCTGCAGCTTTATGGCAAGGGAGAAAACCGCAGCAGCCAACTTTTGAGATTCTCCATACCACTTATCAGTCAGTGTGGACGGCTGAAGGTTAATAAATCGACAACCTGCTTCTTTGGCTGTAGCCTTGGCAATCAAGGTTTTACCACAGCCTGGAGGTCCATAGAGAAGAACACCTAGAAATTAACAGGTTATTTCGTTATTTCCTTAAAGAGAATGTGACATCTGGGGCCTCCCTAGTGATGCAAAGGGTTAAGATGCAACATATGAAGCTGTCAGCAGTCTTGGCAGCACAAGTTTGATCCCGGGCTGGCCAAGGGAGCAGCCCACAAGGCACAGCAGACCTCTCCTGGCTTGCCAGCTGCTCCCCTCAGCAGTGTACTTCAGTCAACGTGCCTGTTCTGTTCCCCACTCTGTCTCTGGTGAATCCTCTCACCCCCCCAAACCTCTGGCCTGTACCCCAGCTTTTGTATGCATAAATAAATCTTAAAAAAAAAAAAAGAGAATGAAAAGACATTGTGCTTAAAGTTCACGTTATAATCAACATACCAATTCTGCCCACACTAACCACTCTAATTTAGCTTCCTGTTTTCACTAATTTTTTTGATAGTAGAAGATGAAAGTGACATATCTAAGTTCAGAGTATTTGGAAATGTGGTGCACTCTTTGTCCCTTGCCTTCATGAAAAGGTTCAGTTCAGGATACTAAATCCTATCATCTTGACATCCAAATTCACACCACTCTTGCAGACAAAATCACTTCCACTTCCACTAGCTAGGAGAGCACTACAGCACTTCAACAATGGTTTAGAGAAAACTGACAATTTCAAAATAGATTGCAGCAAATGCCGTTTCATTATTGCTCAAATTATGTTTTAGATAAAAAGATCTGTGCCTTTTTCCAAACAGATAATGATCTCTTCTTAAAATGAACATAAACTGTCACTCCTATCTTTATTTCCAAATAAAGCTGTATTATTAACTTATATGTTGCCTTGATAGCAGTTTGCTGCTAAATTCAATTTAAGTCAATTATTTTAATATAAAAAGGATCTAAACAAGTAGTGTCTTGAATATGGAATCATCACCAACTATTTTCAACTAACACCAACTATTTTCAACTAAAACAAGGCCTTCCCTGGTGGTGCAGGGGTTAAAGTCTCAGTGCTATGATGAATTTGATCCCCTGTCAGGGAGCTAACCCACATGGGGCAGCAGATCTCTCCTGTCTTGCCCACTGCTCCCCTCAGCAGCGTATTTCAGTAGATCTGCCTGTTCTCTTCCCCACACATCTCTGGTGAATCTTCTCACCTCCAGCAACTCTGGCTTAGACCCCGGATTATATGTGTGTAAAAAATGAAATAAACACTTAAAAAATAAAAAAATTTTAAAAATTCATAGGTTGGAGGGCCTCCCCTGGTGGTGCAGTGGTTGAGCGCTGGGCTGCGAAGCTGCCCGCAGTCTCTGCAGTGACAGTTCGATCCCCCGCCACTGGCTAGGGTCCCAAAGGTGCACAGACATCTCCTGCCGCCCGCTGCTCCCCTCAGCAGTGTATTTCGTCAGTCTATCTGTTCTGCTCCCCGCTCTGGCTCTGGTGAATTCTCTCACCCTCCCGCGCTTCTGACTGTACCCAGTGCTTGTATAAATAAATAAATGGATGGATGGATGGATGGATGGATGGATGGATGGATGGATGGATGGATGGATGAATGAATGAATGAATGAATGAATATTCATGTGGCATGTGGGGAACAAATTGAGAATATTTGGAGACATTTAAAACATTATGTATGTTTATAGCAGCACTATTTACAATAGCTAAGCTTCAGAAACAACCCAAATGCCCAAAAATAGATGACTGGATCAAGAAGATGTGGTACATATACACCATGGAATATTACTCAGCATTCAAATAAGATAAACATATGCAATTTGCAGCAACATGGATGGAGCTGGAAGGGATCATGCTCAGTGAAATAAGCCAGAAAGAAAAGGAAAAATACCGGATGGTCTCACTCATAGCAGAAATCTAGAAAACTTAAATAAGGGACCAGGAAAAAGAATAACTATAAGAAAGAAAATATCAAAATCAACAAACAACTATGAACCAGAGACACTCTATGGGGGGTGGGGGCTGGGAAAGGAGGGGTTGGGGTCAAAATAAGGGGGTTGTAATTGTATGGGGAATAAAATAAATAAAATTTAAATTAAAAAATAAATTTAAAAAAACAAAACATGTAATAAAAATGAAGTACAAAATATGAGGGAAGAAAAAGATAATAATAAAACCACCATTTTTTTAAATTTTATTTTTATATTCCCCATACAATTGCAACCCCCTTATTTTGACCCCCATCCCGCCTTTCCCCACCCCCCCATAGTGTATCTCTGGTTCTTAGTTGTTTTTTGATATTTTCTTTCTTATAGTTATTGTTTTTCCTAGTCCCTTATAAAACCCTCAACTTTTAAAATTTATTATTCTTTATTTTTTTTGGCAGAGAAGAACTGGGTATAGATCAGAGGCATGGGGGGGTGGGTGGAGGTGAGAAGATTCGCCAGAAGCAGAGTGAAGAGCAGAACAGGCACATTTACTGAAATACACTGCTAAGGGGAGGAGCTGTCGAGACAGGAGAGGTCTGCTGTGCCATGTGGATTAGCTTCTTGGCGGGGATCGAACTCAGGCACTAGCGGTGATAGTGCTGACACTTAGCCCCTAGGCCATGAGGGAGGACCTATTCCCCAAATTTCTTTTACAAAAAGAGAAACCTAAGCTTGATACCACAAATCTAACTTTTTCTTAAATATCAAGCACTTTAAAATAAAGCAAACTTTTCCTTAAGTACAAATAGGTTTTTTGAAAGGTCTCAATAATTATTTAAGACTCAGCCAAACTTAATCTCTTTAAACTTTTCTAAAGCTGATTTTAAAATTTAAATTCACAAACTTTTCAGTAAAATCAACATTGACAAGTAGTGTCTTCACATTTTTTTTTTAAAGATTTACTTATTTATGCATACAAGAACTGGGGTACAGGCCAGAGGTGCGGAGGGTGAGAGCATTCACCAGAGACAGAGTGGGAAACAGAATAGGCAGACTGACTGAATTACACTGCTGAGAGGAGCAGGGGGTGAGACAGGAGAGGTCTGCTGTGCCATGTGGGTAGCTCCCTGGCCGGCTAGGGATCGAACTTGCACTGCAGAGGCTTCGGATAGCTTCACAGTGCTGCACTTAACCCTTTGTGTCGCCAGGGAGGCCCTGTCTTTGCAATTTTTAAGAGAAACTCATTTAAGTAGTAAAAATTTACTTGAATCACTTATAATTTGAAGCCTCTATTGACACTTTCCTTTTGGATGGCTGATGTGAATTATAGAAAAAAAAATCAATGCCATTTAATTCAAATAACTGAAAGCAGGATGACTACAGACACCTGGAATTGTAATTACACTTATCATTTTGATCATATAACATGGGGGCACTCTCTGGTGGCATAGGGGTTAAAGTCTTAGCCCTATCAAGCTATTTCCAGCCACTGTGGTATGAGTTCCAACCCAGAAGGAAGCTAACCCACATGGCGCAGCAGACCTCTGTGGTCTCGCCTGCTGCTGCCTGCTCTGCTCCCCACTGTCTCTGTTGAATCCCCCCCCTGCACCTCTGGCCTACACCCCAGTTTTTGTATGCATAAATAAAAATGAATTTTTAATAATTTAACATGGAATGCAGATTAGCCACATGTACACACACTCACACACATCCTGACTCTCAGGGTTTTAGAACTACTGATGTACAAATCTTTATGTACTGTTCACTTTTTGCAGGTTGGCTTAGGTAGTACTTTTAGTGTGTTATATTTGTTTCAAGGCACACAAAGAAAAGATTTAACACCTTTTCTTTTTATTCTTTTAGAATGGACTCTACAATATATGTATTTAAGGAGAGTGATAAGTGAGTGGTTTCGCAAATGAACACGGGACATTTGACTTTATCAGTTCTGCAACCTTTAAACTATAAACTACATAAATAGTTTTTTGAGCTTAGTCTAATACTTTTATAACCATTTACAACCAAATAAAAAGTAGTTTATTATTTTGTGCTTTGTAAAGGCTTAAAAATTCAAAGCTATTTTTTTTTTTTAAAAACATTTGTGCTTTATTTATTTATTTTAATTTATACAAGCACTGGGTACAGTCAGAAGCGCGGGAGGGTTAGAGAATTCACCAGAGCCAGAGCAGGGAGCAGAGCAGGCAGAAGGACCGAAGTACACTGCTGAGGGGAGCAGCGGGCGGCAGGAGAGGTCTGCGCGCAATGTGGGACCCTCCTCTGGTGGCCGGCGAGCAGCCGGGGATCGAACCGGCGCTGCAGAGGCTACGGGCAGCTTTGCAACCCAGCGCTCAACCGCTGCGCCACCGGGGAGGCCTCAAAGCTATTTTTAAGAATGTTTTGAACAAGGATTTTATTTCATAAATACTGCTATTCAAGGGGGGGAAATGTAGAAGTCTTAGTAGCTTCTACAAAATCTATTTTCTGTAGGTTATCTACATTTTTTAGGATGCATCAAAACAAGGAATATGATGAAATTCACAAACATAAAACTTGTGTGCCAAAATAGTGATTACTGAATTCAGCTGAAATTTTTTAAATATTGGAAGGAATGGATTACTCTTTTTTTAAGTTATTTATTTATGCATATAAGAACTGGGGTACAGGCCACAGGGGCAGGGAGGATAAGAGGATTCACCAGAGATAGAGTGGGGAGCAGAACAGAAATACACTGAAATACACTGTTGAGGAGAGCAGCAGGTGAGATAGGAGAAGTCTGCTGCGCCATGAGGGTAGCTTCCTGGTCGGCAGGTGATTGAACCCCTGCTGCAGAGGTTGTAGATAGCTTCATAGTGCTGTGCTTAACCCCTTGTGCCATGAGGGTTGCCCCTCAATGGTTTTAAATTTTTTTTAAACTTGAAGTAACACTGGCTTAAAGCATTATATGAGTTTCAGTTGTACAGACATATCAATATTTGCATATACTATTATATGCTCATCACCACAAGTCTAGTTTCCACCTACTGATTTTTAATGAATCAGCAAATAAAACTTTTGTCATACCTTTTGGAGGCTGCAGAAGCCTGGAATTTTCAAACAAGTGTTTCTTTTTAATAGGTAAGATAACTGTGTCTTTCAGATCTGTAATGACATCATCCAAACCTGCTATATCACTCCAAGTAACCTGGTAAAGGCAAATGTCACCAGAATGAATTTTACAACAAATGTATACCCACTAAAATAAAAGAAAAAATTCCACCACATGGCTAACTTTAATCTTATAATTACACATAAGTAAAAGCTTAAAATGATGTATTAAAGTGAGTACAGACTTTAGACAGCAACATTGAAATTATTCAATTGTTATGAAACTGCAAGAAAGGAATTTAATAATCAACTACCTACTACTTTTAATCAAGCACTAGCTCTATCACTCAAAACTGTAAGAATCTAAAATGCTGAATTCACTCCATTTAAGAAGAAATACTCTGCCAAGAAGATTGATAACCAGCTCAAACAGATAATTTGCCACTGAAGGATGAGGAAATGCTTACCAGGAATGTGCCAAAATCACGTATGATGCTAGGAAAGAATTTTAGAAATAAAGTATATACCCAGTCAAGCTTATTAGCCAAAAGTAAAATCGACAAAACTGTGTTCTTATAAATTGTAAACAGGAGATAAGCAATCTCAAAATAGAGAAAACTTGTGTATTTTAAAGCCTTCTAATGAAACTTTTTTTGGAAAAATAAACTAAAAACAAAATCTAGATCTAATCTAACAGAACAAAGGGTCTGATCATGGGGCTTGTGAGAGCATGATTTACAGATTTATCTTCTTTACAACTTAAAAAAAGGTGAAAAATTGCAACCAAATCTGAAAAAACATTACCTTTCACTGCAGCTATGACAAAAAAATGGAGCTTGTTAGTACAGGCATACTCAGAAGTAATACGGTAGGATCACAAGTAAGCACTACTGTAAATTTATAAATGGAATTCAAATGGGGACATGTATGTGGGATATGTATGTTTCTGTACTCACAGATGTTAATGGACATTGTAGACTTTTATTTTCTAGATTTGAAGATGATATCCTATTTTATTCTACTTATTTATACCAGCTCCTACAAAATTTATCTATACCTGATACATTTACATAGGATTTTACAGTTTATAAATTACTTTACTCTGATCCTCAAAATAACAGGAAGAGCAGGTATAGCACATTATTTCTGGAAAATACATGAGGGAACTGAGACTCAAAAAGAAAATAACTTGGCAAGGCTCTTAATGAAAAAAACTGGGATTCATGATCTTACATTGTCTACCATATCTTACCACAAAAATCTAAATTGAAACTCCAAATCAAATGTCCACACAACTTAAAGCAGTACAGGCATACCTTACTTTATTGCCCCTTGCAGATACTGAGTTTTTTACAAAACCTTTAGCAAGTAATTTTTTTTAGCAAGTCGCTAAAAGCTTTGTTAATAGCATTTTTTAGCAATAAAATTCTTTAAAATTAGGTATGTACATTGCTTCTTTAGATATAATGCTACTGCACACTTAAGAGACTATGAATTACAACGCAAAAATAACTTCAATGAAGAGAAAACCAAAAATCTCATGTGACTCACTTCATTCCAATACTCAAATTAATTTTGGTGGTCTGGACCAAACCTGCAACATCTCCAAGATGTGCCTGTGCATTTTATATACCACAAAGGTGAACACAGAAAAGCACAAGTATGCACAAAAAAAGGGTAACACAGCAGCCTGAAACTGTTATCCTTAGAAAGGGCTACTTGTAGGGCCTCCCCGGTGGCGCAGCAGTTGAGCGCTGGGCTGCAAAGCTGCCCGCAGACTCTGCAGCGACGGCCGCCAGGCTAGGGTCCCTCTTGGCGTGCAGACCTCTCCTGCCGCCCGCTGCTCCCCCCAGCAGTGTACTTTGTCAGTTTGCCTGTTCTGTTCTCCCCTCTGGTTCTGGTGAATTCTCCCACCCTCCCGCGCTTCTGACTATACCCAGTGCTTGTATAAATAAATAAATAAATCTTAAAAAAAGGGGGGGGGGCTGCTTGTAAAGTTGGCCCTTGGCTGAAAAAAGGATACTTAGATTTTGGAAGAGTTCTCACCATGGTGGGTAAGAACAGCCCACTGTCCCTTAACTGTAAAACAACATAGTTCATGCTAGGTACCTGTTTCCTTCTGGTAGTCTAGAATGGAAAATGTTAGAAATACAGAGTTTCTATAATCAGGGCATTATGTTTCTTGTAAGCTTCCCTAGTGGATAGCACTTTACATGGGTTATCAAAATTTGTTGCCTCAGGAACTAAGCACATCCTACGTGATTTTATTGGAAAAAGACTCAGAACCTTGTGTCTGATTTTCTCTAGATTTCATCCCATGTCCCTCTTTACTGATTTTGTTTTTTATCCTTTTTTTTTTTTATAGAGGCATGTTTTCTTTCTTTCTTTATTTGTTTGTTTGTTTGTTTTTTGTTTATACATGCACTGGGTACAGTCAGAAGCGTGGGAGGGTGAGAGAATTCACCAGAGCCAGAGCGGGGAGCAGAACAGGCAGAAGGACCGAAGTACACTGCTGAGGGGAGCAGCGGGCGGCAGGAGAGGTCTGCGCGCCATGCGGGACCCTCCTCCGGTGGCCGGGAAGCAGCCGGGGATTGAACCGGCGCCACAGAGGCCGCGGGCAGCTTCGCAACCCAGCGCTCAACCGCTGCGCCACCGGGGAGGCCCTGTTTTTTATCCTTTTGCTGCAAAAATCATTTCCATGAGCACAACTATGCTGAATCCTTTGACTCCTCTTAGAGAGTAATCAAACCTGGTTGTAGTCTTCAGAATCCTTGACATAGTGTAAAATAATAGGCAAAAAAAATCTCAGGTGTGGGCCTCCCTAGTGGTGCAGTGGTTAAAGTCTCAGCACTATCAAGCTATCGCCAGACACTATGGCATGAGTTCAATCCCCAACCAGGGAGCTAACCCACATGGCACAGCAGACCTCTCCTCTCCCATCTTGCCTGCTGTTCCCCTCCACTCTGTCTCTGGTGAATCCACTCACCCCTCCATCCCCTTCACTTCTGGCCTACACCCCAGTTCTTATATGCATAAATAAAAATAAATCTTTAATAAAAAAAAATTAGGTGAGATCAGAGATACATACGTGCATGTTAAGAGGATCTACTAGATGAGCAGCAATACTCATTTCATATTCTGAAAGCTTCACATTTTTCACACCAATTTGCTTCATTAGTTTTTCTGCCTAGAAAGAAATAAACAACCTCCTTTAGTTTGACATTTAGATATTGGCATTTCAATATAAAATTATCTCTGAAATCTAAAGAGCAATGAAGGGGCCTCCCTGGTGGTGCATGGGGTTTGAGTCGCAGCACTTGAAGCTATCCACAGCCAGTGCAGCATGACTTTGATCCCTGGCAAGGGAGGGAACCCACATGGTGCAGCAGACCTCTCCTGTCTTGCCCACTGCTCCCCTCAGCAGTGTATTTCAGTCGATCCGCCTGTTCTGCTCCTCAATGTCTCTGGTGAATCCTTTCACCCCTCCCATACCTTTCGCCTGTACCCCAATTCTTGTATGCATAAATAAATCTTTTTTTAAAAAAATAAAGAGCAATGAAATGATATATAAGACAAGAATTTTCCAAGGATACACTAGTCGCCTTAATCTTACCCTTCTCATTGTACACACTTAGATAAAGAAAAGATTTGAGGTTCTACTCCACAAAACCTAAAACTAGCTCTTGGGAAATGAGAAAATAGGGTAAAAGACTGAAGATTATACACACAGCACCTCACATTTTTCCAATGAGACTTTAGGATCCAACTTGATTTTTCTTTCATAGTACGATTATTTAACATGAGAGGTACAGGTGACCCTTATGATTAAAGACTAAGGAGTTAAAGATATTAAGAAATGGACAACTGGAGTTCCTTTCCTTCAATAAATAGTAATCTAAATCAGGTATCCCACTTCCTTCAAATTACCCAGGTAACTACAACAGGTGTCCATACCTATTTAATTTCAAATTTTTTTCTGAGATGCCATCCCTTTGAAAGTCAACTCCTAGGGCCGGACAGCCAGAGATAATAATTGTGAACTAGAAGTATATCTACACGTACTTTTAGAGCTAGGCAAAACTAGCCTGAAACCTCTGAGACTGAAATCTATTTGACCAAAACTTTCCATTAAAATAAAAAGTATTATATTGATTTATTCAGTAGGCCCGAGTATCATTCCAAAAATACTTTAAATGGATCATCTCACCAAATCTTAGTGATACTGAAGTAGGTACAATTTCCAAACCCACCCCCATTATGAAAAAAGAAACTGGAGCTTAACATGATTAAATAATTTGCATTAGATTAAAAGCTAGCAAATGGAATAAACAAGAGAATTTAGGCAAACTAACTCTATAGCTCATACTCTAACCACTACCAGATTTACTTCAGTTTCCCTAATTGTAAGATAAGTGTTGATGACCAAGAAAATCTCTTAAAAATCTATAAAATGACATATTCAAATTCAATTAAGTAACTATTTTTAGGAATGAAGGTACTCTCATAAATCTTATTTACCGAAATTTCATTGTTTTCTTAATATGCTTTTGATTCTATATGACGCTATTGTCTGTCACGGATGTCTCTGCTCTAAAATCACATCATGCAGTACTATAGTTAGGGGATTAGGATAAACGTACATTATATCTAGTAAAAAAGCTTTTTGTAAAAAGGTGCTTTGAATCACTTCGTTTTTCCTATGTAGCCATTTCCCTGTAAATTCCTGACTCAATGGATCTACCTTTTCTAGCCTTTTTATCATTCTGGCAAAATCTCCTCTTTCACTGCTTTTAAATCTTTCATGTCAGCTCCATTTTATTATATATTAGTAATATCAATGTACTCCTTTTCAATATACGTCTGTAAATGTGAAGCTATTCCGTGTATCTTCTTTTTAGGCCATACTCTAAAACAAAAGTTCTCATCAGAAAAGGAAGAAAAAAATTAATGTTTATTAAGCATCTACTATGATATGCTCAGCATTTTATAATCAACCCTTAAAACCACCCTGAAAAGGAGATACTACTATCATTTTTTCAGGTGAGGAACTCAAAGGTCAGAGAAATTAAGAGTTACCAAGATTACCCAGGTAGGAACTGGCACTGCCAGAGCTGAAACTGATGTCCCTAATTTCAAAACCCATGTTCTGCTAAAATACTATTCCTCATTTGGCAGAACAAATAAATGAAAAGCAAGCACCAAAAAAAAACAAACCAAAAAAAAAAAAAAAAACCCACTATCCCAACACCAACAGTATTCTAGGAATACGTTATCTAGTTGTTTAGCTTTGACATCTTTGAGGCCCTACTTCTAACATGTTTTAACTAGAAAAGCAAAATTATGATTGGACTCTTCTAAAAATGGCTTATGTTCACACAATGCTTTATTGTTTGTAACTTACCGACAATTACATTTTCTAGTTATCAATGTTTACTTGGTTTACAAAGTAATAAGTCTCTTCAAGTACAGATTGTCTCAGCCAAAGGAAATGGCAGGTTGGGGGTGAAGAAAGTCAGGGGTAGGAGGGAAATTCACTCTTTACCATATACCCATCTTTTTTCCTCCATGTGAGTTATTAAAAAAAAAAAAAAAAAAGCCAACATAAAGTAGAGTAGAAAACAGTGAAACAAGCATTTTTGCCTGAAATGGGAAAGGTGTAAATGGAGAAGAACAGAAAAGAAACACTCATTTCAATCAAATTCTAAAACATTAATAAAATAGGCTGTCCTTCTAGAAGAATAATTTTAGAAAGACAGACATGACACTGAAGGGAATGAAAAGCAGGGATGAACTAATTAAACTCGGATCAAAAAACTTTACTGAACTACATAGCTGCAGTACTCCCTAAATTTAGGTGTAGATAAGAGGAAATCGTTATAAAGCTTTTAAAAATGCAATTAAATGGGAATAATAAAGAATTTGAGCAATCACCTCTATATATTAGGTACAAGCCTTTATAACAAACTTATATTAAAACACCATTTTGTGGTCAACAGGTATATGAAAAAATGTTCAACATCACTTGTAATCAGGAAAATGCAAGTCAAAACTACAATGAGATACCATCTTACACCAGTGAGAATGGCACATATTAAAAAAACGAGCAAGGGGCCTCCCCTGGTGGCGCAGTGGTTGAGCACTGGGCTGCGAGGCTGCCCGCAGCCTCTGTAGGGCCAGTTCATTCCCCGGCCGCCAGCAAGGGTCCCACAAAAAAAAAAAACTAAGCAAAATGTTGGCAAGGATGTGGAGAAAAAGGAATTCTCCTGCACTGCTGGTGGGAGTGAAAATGGTCCAACTATGGAGAGTTGTGTGGAGATTCCTCAACCTACTAAAGATAGAGCTTCCATATGATCCATAGATTCCACTCTTAGTTATTTACCCAAAGGACACAGAAACATTAATTCAGAGGGGTACATGCACACCTATGTTTATAGAGCACTATTTACAATAGCTAAGCTATGGAAACAACCCAAAGGTCCAAAAATAGATGACTGGATCAAGAAGATGTGGTATATATATACAATGGAATATTACTCAGCAATCAAAAGATTTTTTTTTATTTCAGCAACATGGATGGAGCTGGAAGGGATCATGCTCAGTGAAATAAGCCAGAAATAAAAAGAAAAAGAAAGTACTGGATGGTCTCACTCATAGCAGGAATTTAGAAAACCTAAATAAGGGACCAGGAAAAAACCTAATTATAATAAAGAAAAAATAAAAATCGACTATAAACCAGAGACACACTATGGGGGGAGGGGCGATGTGAAGGGATCAGGGTCAAAATAAACGGGGTGGGAATTGTATGGGGAGTATAACCAAAATGAAAATGCATACATTGTGCAAAAATGAAAAATGATGTAAGAATTATATAAAATTTAAAAAAAACAAAGAATGAAATACTTGGCAACATGTATAATGCTATTTTGGAAATACAAGTTAAGATGGATGTAATAAAATACCGAAAATTTGGTCCAAGTCAAAAAAAAAAAAAAAAAAACAAAAACAAACCAACAACAAAACACCATTTTGTAGACAGTCAACTTCTCTTCTAGGATTAATGCACTTACACTTTCCTCCAATTTTAATGTATGTATTCTGAAAATTATTGCATAAGATGGTATTATACTGTAGTGTTGTCCTACTATGCTAGGCATAAAAAACTGCACTAAGTTTGTTCTCTTGGATTTCCTCATCACTGCTATCTATTCTCTTGGGCACTCAAGCAACACTAACCACTTATTCCTTACTGACTTTCTTTCTGCCTTTTCTTATTTACTTCAACTTCTCAGTTTTCTAAGAATCATGTACAGCAAACCAATTTTAAAAACACCTGACTGGGGCCTCCCCAGTGGTGCAGCAGGTTGAGCGCAGAGCTGTGAAGCTGTCCACAGCCTCTGCAGCGCGGGTTTGATTCCTGACCGGCCAGGGAGATACCCACATGGTGCAGTAGACCTCTCCTGCCTCGCCCGCTGCTACTCTCAGCAATTTTTTGGTCCGTCTGCCTGTTCTGCTCCCCACTCTGTCTCTGGTGAATCCTCTCACCCTCCCGTGCCTATGGCCTGCACCCCAGTTCTTATATATAAATCTTTAAAAAACTCACCTGACTGGCAGTGCAGTTTCTAACAGCTTCCTGGTATATATCATTTATTACTTCTTTCAAAATAACTGAAGTTTTAAAAACTACAATATAATGAAATGTCCAAAAATAGGAAGACATTAAGTTAAATAACTTAGGTCAGAGTATATGACCTTCGTATGTATGGGAAATTCTTTTTTTTTTTAAAGATATACTTATTTATGGTTACGAGAGCTGGGGAACAGGCCAGAGGTGCGGGAGGTGAGAGGATTCACCAGAGACAGAGTGGGGAACAGAACAGGCAGATCAACCTAAGGGGAGCAGCGGGCGAGTCAGGAGAGGTCTGCTGCGCCATGTGGGTTGCTCCCTGGCTGGCCAGGAATCGAACTCCTACTGCAGTGGCTGTGGATAGCTTCATAGGTTGCATCTTAACCCTTGTGCCCCCAGGGAGGCCCCTATATGGGAATTCTTAGAGAATTCTTTCCTGGCCTTTGAAACTACAACTCAGGGATAAGATACAGTCTAATATTCCACACAAATTATTTATATATGCCCAGAACATATCAAGCATTAAGTTATTCATCCTGTTCTTGAAAACTCTTGAGTATAAGTAGATTACCTATTTTTCTACAATCCAAATAACCTATATACCAATCAAAACTCTTATTAAATCTAAATATGTTCCAAGCAGTAGCAGCAACATGCGTCCAGAGAATCCTTCTCTGCAGTACAACACCCTGCTCAAACCATCTTTTCTCATTACTCATGAACACATATCTCACAAAGCTGGAAATTTTGCTATCTTCAAGCCAGAAATAATTTACGAAGATCCTGTTTAATCCAAACATGATACTACTTCTAGATTACTACTCTTGATTTGAATGTACCTATATTATCCATTACCTTTCACATCAGAACTGCACTGACTTTAAACTCAAGGATTATCTGGTTACCTCAGAAAGTTGTCAGTGTTCTTATATTCAATGTTCTTCCTTTATGGCGACAAAAGTCATACCTTCCTTCTCTCCCACATTCATATCTAGTCATTGCCCTCAAATCACTTAAATGCCTTAATTCTTTCCTATATTCCAACCAGATTATCTCATTATTTTAACAGTGTCTTCTGTAAGAACCTTAGAAATATTTAAAATTCTTGTCATGGCAGTTAACTCTTAATCCTCACTATTGTTTCAGAGCCACCAATGACTTTCTTTGCTACCAAGTTGCTGAGAAATGCTTGAGAAGTTAATTAAAACAAAACTGAGTTTCCAATAAATTAAAGCTTTCTTCAACTACACCCTAATGTTCCATACTGTGCAATAATTTACCTTATTCAACATTGATCACATATTTACTTCAGCAGGTCTCAAACTTCTTCCATTTCCAATTCACAGCTAGTTATAACCTCTCCCATTCATTGAAAATAAAACATTTAGCTCTATTTAAAATATTCTCAAAAAAATAAATAAATAAAATATTCTCTAGGGTCTTCCTGGTGGCACAGGGGTTTAAGTCACTGGGGCATGAGCTCCAGCCCCAGCCAGGGAGCTACCCACATGGGGCAGCAGACCTCTCCTGACTCACCCACTGCTCCCCTCAGCAGTGTATTTCAGTAGCCCCACCTGTTCTGCTCCCCAGTCTGTCTCTGGTGAATCCTCTGACACCCTACACGTCTGACCTACACCCCAGTTCTTGTATGCATAAATAAATAAAATAAATCTTTAAAAAAAAAATCGGGTTAAATGAGACAACTGTCCAGTGAAGACAGAATTGCACTTTTAGTGGTAAATAATATAGCGCATATACCTGTTGACTTTCAAGAATGAACATGTGAAACACATAATTCAATGTTACTCAATAAGCCACCATTACTGAAAATACATTTTGTTTTTCATTTTTTTCCCCCTAAAGATGTATTTATTTATGCATATAAGAACTGGGGTACAGGCCAGAGGTGCGGAAGTGATTCACCAGAGACGGTGGGAAGCAGAACAGGTCGACTGGGGCCTCCCTGGTGGTACAAGGGGTTAAGATGCAACCTATGATGCCGCTGACAGCCGTTGCAGCATGAGTTCGATCCCCCGGCCAGGGAGCTGCCCACATGGCGCTGCAGACCTCTCCTGACTCGCCCATTGCTCCCCCTAGCGGTGTATTTCGGTCACTCTGCAAGAACAGGCAGACTGACGGAAATACACTGCTGAGGGGAGCAGCAGGAGAGTCAAGAGAGGTCTGCTGAGCCATGTGCGCAGCTCCCTGGCTGGGGATCAAACTTGTGCTGCAGTGGCTGTAGACAGCCTCGCAGATTGCGTCCCAAACCCTTGCACCACCAGAGGGACCCTGAAAATACATTTTGTTGAAAAATTTTACATAGACTCCTTCATTTATAAGCTGAAAAAAACAAAAAACCTACTACTCCAATATCCCAAAATACTTTATATTTTTATTCATTGCTTTTCCTTCTTATAAATTGCTTATATAGTCAAAAAGGATTTGAAAATCAATATTTTTAAGGAATAATGTGGGTCTTATAGAACATTCTATTATTTTATAATTCTACTATATCCCTTGTTTTTATGGAAAAATATTTGCTAGCTCCAAGTAAAATGATCCTCAAACATTTTAATCATACCTGTTTCTGAGCTTCTACTTTTTGTTTTCGGGTTGGATCAATTGCATCTACCATCCATTTGATTGTGAAGTATGTTACTGCACCAAATATTGTCAAACGGAAAATTAAACCAACAACTTCATTCCGACTCAAGGGACGAGAAAAGGCTTCAGCATGTACCATGTTGATTGTAACCTTAAAAGCAAACAGAAATGTCATTCATTAAAATTGGGAGACTTGTAAGTAGACTAAGCAAGAATAAATAACTTTTATTCAAATTCGACATTACCCACCTTAAAAAATGTCTTACTATAAGGAAAAAATTTTTAAAGTAAATTAACACATTTTCAGCTCCCTTTGCAAACTGAAAGAACAGATCAGAAGTTGAGATTTATAAACTGCAATTATTCTAAAATATCATATAATTTAAGAAGGGTAATTATTTGGGAAAAAAAACCATGTTGTAGTATTTACTCTTTTAAACAGCCTGTACATAACTATTTCAGAGTCTAGAAAAATGCTATAACACTAATTCAGCTGTTGAAAGGCGGCCCAACAATAAAATATTTTACTAATGCAATAAGAATTTCTCCTATTAGATGAAATGTATAGCAGGAAATTTTTGACTGAAGTTCAAATTGTGAACACGTCTTCATACTTTTCACCAAAATGAATTTGCTTATTTTTTACATAAAAGAACTGGGGTGTAGCCAGAGGTGCAAGGGGGTTGGAGGATTCACCAGAGACAGAAGGCCTGCACTTCCCTGTCAAAGGTAATGACTACCCATTCAGAATAAACTTGTTAGGAATGACATGGCTATAACTCTGGGAGATAAAAATCTCAACTTCAAGGGGCTTCCCAGGTGGAGTAGAAGTTAAGACTCAGCATTATCACACTATTGACAGCCAGGGAGCTAACCCACAAGGCACTGCAGACCTCTCCTGTCTCACCAGCAGCTCCCCTCAGCAGTGTATTTCAGTAGATCTATCTGTTCTGCTCCTCACTCTGTCTCTGGTGAATCACCTCCTATACCTCTGGCCCCCACCCCAGTTCTTCTATGCATAAATAAGTAAATGTTAAAAAAAAAATCTCAACTAGGCCTCCCTGGTGGCAAAGGCAATTGAGCGCCGCACTGTGAAGCTGTCCACAGCCTCTGCAGCGCGGGATCGATCCTGGCTGGCCAGTGAGAATCCCCCAGGACGAAGCAGACCTCTCCTGTCTCGTCCGCTGCTCCCCTCAGCAGTGTATTTTGTCAGTCTGCCTGTTCTGTTCCCTGCTGTCTCCGGTGAATCCTCTCACTCTCCTGTGCAACTGGCCTGTACCCCGGTTCTTGTATAAAAATAAATAAATCTTTAAAAAAAAAAATCTCAACTTCAAATAACACCATTAATACTCTCACAGCACAGAACTCTGCTGCGTGCTGTCAAATACAAGAGAGAAAATATGTATCCTCTGCACTCATGTGAAAACACATAAATCAGAATGTGTACAGATGGCTCCACACCAAATAAAAATTAGGTACTGCGTAGAGTAATACTGAAGGTCCTTCTAGATCTACAATTGCTTTTCTTCTTGCAACTACCATTATTCAAAGACCTCTTCACTTCCCTTCTTCGTATCTATCAATTTCATTTCTCTTAGGTATCTCCCTTCCACTCAAGAATATATTCTTCCTAATAAAGACTCCAAAGCTTTCCAGTTACTTTCAGTATTCCCAATATTCAAGACTGTCCTAATGCAGCCATAATGAGTAAATTTTAGGAATTTAATTTCTCTCCATTTTCCAAAAGAAACTCTCAGTAGCTGGAGCCAGTGATATTTCTATCCCATTCATTTAGGACCAAATTCTATTCAGACTTCACAAATTAACTACACCTGCTCTGTGAAAGCTTTCAGCGCATTTAACACACTATATTATTCATTTAGCCCTATTATTGAACTTGGGTGGTTATCTATTCTACTCACAGTTTAAACCTTTATACATAAGACTGGTATCTTGTCCATCTTAATAAATGTCACATACAAAACAGAGGCTATTCAGTAATTATCTGTCCAACACATAACCTGTAACTTCACAAAATCCTCCCATCAGTCATTTCATAATTGTTCATTGTTAGGAGCCATTTATTTCACAAGAGTGTGCAATGTAATTTATACTTAACTATCATGCCATTTGCAGCAACATGGTTAGAGCTGGAAGGGATCATGCTCAGTGAAATAAGTCAGAAGGAAAAGTAAAAATATCAGGTGGGTTCACGTGTTCACTTTCAGGAATATAGGGGAATCAAAATTAAGGGATCAGGAACAAAAAACTAATAATAATAAAACCTAGCAGACAACCATAAATCAGAGATATTCTCTGAGGGAGGTGGAGGAAAAGGGATCAAGGAAGGGAGAGAGGAACACAAGGGACTATGGTGATGGTTCACGAGTGAATTGGTGGTGGAAATTTTACAGGGAAATACACATGATGTAAAAATAAAAATAAAAAATAAATTAATAAAATTTATACTTAACTAAATTGATGTTTTTTACTTGGTAAGAGCCTAGGATGTAAAATGATTAATTCATATAATAAAGCACTTATCGAAATGTATGTCTACTACATAACTGGGTATATGAGAATCACTAAAATACAGTAACCACTCAAGGAATGCATAGTTATACATTTTTTAAATAGAGCTAGGGAGGAGAAACCACCTAATTAAAACTCTCATATAACAAATCAAAGTGTGCCTTCTTCCACTAGCATAGATCCCTAAAAATATTCTCCTTATAGGAAACAAAAAATTGACTTCCAGGGCTTCCCTGGTGGTGCAAGGGGTTAAGTGTTAACACAATGAAGCTACTAGCAGCCACTGCAGCAAGAGTTCGATACCTGGCCAGGGAGCTCCCCACATGGCGCAGCAGACCTCTCCTGTCTAGCCCTCTGCTCCTCTCAGTAGTGTATGCCCATCAGTCTGCCTGTTCTGTTCCCCACTCTGTCTCCGGTGAATCCTCTCACCCCCAGCACCTCTGGCCTGTACCCTGGTTCTTGGTTGCATAGAATAAATAAATCTTAAAAAAAAAAAGAAAGTAAAGTTGACTCTCCCGGTTTTTATTCCAACCAAGAAAATTTAAATATGCCATTGTAATACATGGTATCATTACGTGGGAGCATTATTTATAGATGAACATAAATCAATAGACAAAATAAGGATTTTTGTTTAAAGATTTATTTTTATACAAGAACTGGGGTACAGGCCAGAGGCGCCGGAGGGTGTGAGGATCCACCAGAGACAGAACAGGCAGAACAGGCAGATGGACTGAAATACACTGCTGAGGGAAGCAGCGGGTGAGACAGGAGAGGTCTGTTCACCATGTGAGACCCTCGCTGGCCGGCGCTGCAGAGGCTGCAGACAGCCTCACATCGCTGCGCTTAACCTACTGCGCCACCAGGGAGGCCCACAAAATAAGGACTTTAATAACTTAATCTAAGATAGCTACTGATATTCGAGTAAAACGTCATGTATTTCAAGTTTGAGTGAGTAGTGATAAAACTGCCATCTACTGGATGTTCACTGAACTACATTACGACTTAACAAAAACCTCCCATTCAGTCTCACATCTCCATTAGTAGGAACCGTTATCAGTAGGTCCCAGTCATCGAGATAATTTTGAATCCTATAAAAAATATCAAGAGCCGGGCCTCCCCAGTGGTGCAGCGGTTGAGCACTGGGTTGCGAAGCTGCCCGCGGCCTCTGCTGCGTTGGTTCGTTCCCCGGCTGCTCCCCGGCCACCGGAGGAGGGTCCCGCATGGTGCGCAGACCTCTCCTGCAGCCCCCCCGCTGCTCCCCTCAGCAGTGTACTTCGGTCCTTCTGCCTGCTCTGCTCTCCGCTCTGGCTCTGGTGAATTCTCTCACCCTCCCGCGCTTCTGACTGTACCCAGTGCTTGTATAAATAAATAAATCAATCTTTAAATATATATATATATATATATATCAAGGGCCTCCCTGGTGGTGCAAGGGGTTAAGAACAGAACTGTGAAGCTACTAGCAGTCATTACAGCACGAGTTCGATCCCTGCCCAGGGAGCTCCCCACACGGTGCAGCAGACCTCTCCTGTCTTGCCTGTTGCTCCCCTCAGCAGTTTATCTCTATATATGTGCTTGTTCTGCTCTCCACTGTCTCTGGTGAATCCTCTCACCCCCTGCACCTCTGGCCTATACCCCAGTTCTTGGTTGCATAAAATAAATAAATCTTTAAATATATGTATATATCAAGACAAGTCCTCTTTTAACTATATATTTCTACACACAAGCTTTTTTACTGTGATGCAATACTCTCAGTCGTATGGCCACTTTCAAAACAGTAGCCCATCTTTTAAAATGACTTCAAAATTCTGAAATGAAACTGACACTTCTTTTCTAGGCTATAATTATATATACTTTATAGTTCACTTATCATTCACATGACACCGATAGACCTGTCTTGTAAGACTCTTACAGTAACATTATTTTATCAAAATAGAAAATAAAACCTGCACATGCATACAATAGGGAATACATTTCAATCTTACATGAATATGAGGATCAATAAAAATATACACACATCAACATAAATGGTACAAATAACACCGCAAAACACCACTAAGAATTATGTTAGATACAGACGATACCAGAGAATTTCACTTTCAGTCTTTCTACATTTCCGGTAAGAAAACTTTGAGGGCCTCCCTGGTGGCGCATGGGGTTAAGCACAGCACTGTGAAGCTATCCGCAGCCTCTGCAGCACGAGCTCGATCCCCGGCAGGCCAGGAAGCAACCCACATGGCGCAGCAGACCTCTCCTGACTCTCCCGCTGCTCCCCTCAGTATTTCAGTCAATCCACCTGTTCTCTTCCCCACTCTGTCTCTGGTGAATCCTCTCACCCCCGGCACCTCTGGCCTGCACCCCAGCTCTTGTATGCATAAATAAATCTTCAAGGCAAAAAAACAAACTTTGAAATCGTACCATCCGGTCAGGAGCAACTTAGTGAAACGTTAAGGACCAAGAGTATCGTGTTCACACTATAGTATTTCTCTAATTGACCGACGCCCCAGTTTCACAGCCAACAAAGAAAACCTGCCAACCTTCACATAAAGGACAGGTTATTATTAACATCACCACCACCCTCTGCGAAAGCATGTCCAGGCCTGAAGAACCACCTCCTCCGCTTTTGCACTAGGTGGTAGCAGCGCCTGTGCGACAACCACGCGCGGCTCATCGCAGCCGGCGGGGCCCACTTCCCGGTTCTGAGGTCGTCCGGGATGACCCCGTGCCCCGCAGTAAGCAGGCTGCCTACACAGACTCCTAGAAAACAGCACGGCTCTCGAGGGCAGCGCCAAGGGAGCCCGAAGGACCAAGGCCCGGCCGCCAGCCAAAGCAAGGCCCGGGATGCCCTTGGAGGTTAATCCGCGAGTACCAAGGGCTGTGGGGACGGTGGTGGGCGGCGCAGAGTTGGGACGCGGGCGAGAGCGAGGTGACCTTTCCTGCCTAGCTTCCCAGGTCCGAAGTGGTCCCTAACGGAGCTCAACGGGATCTTGGGCCCGTCCCACGAGGCCCAGCGGGAACCCGCTACTCACCC
The DNA here is from genome assembly GCF_964194135.1 of Talpa europaea. Lineage (NCBI taxonomy): Eukaryota > Metazoa > Chordata > Mammalia > Eulipotyphla > Talpidae > Talpa > Talpa europaea. Next base: position 60,189,553 of record NC_140077.1, read on the forward strand.
GGGGCAGAAAAAGCGGCAGAAGCAGCCCTCAGCCAAGCTCACACAGGAAGGAAATGCCGTCTACAGGAGAACGCTTCCGCCCGGCGCCGCGACCCGCCCTCTCGCGAGCATGCGCGACCCGCGGCGGAGGGGCGGGGCGAGGGGCGGGGCGAGGGGCGGGGCGAGGGGCGGGCCGGAGTCCGGCGTTTCCGGTTTTCGGAAACTGCGCGGGTGGTGCTGGCAGCCGGTTGCGCACCGAAACCTAATCTGCTGATTGCTGGGCTCAGGCTTTCTGCGAAGCGGGTGGGTCTGCCTGCAGCATCCGCCAGATCTCTGATTTTAGCTACCGAGTGAGAAGTGTCTGGGGAAGGGGATTATCACGTGCAGTCCCTCTCCTGCTGGCGGCCACGGCGCAACACGGACAAATCCGGAGCCTTCTTGAGATTGCAAAGAAACACTTGGGTCCCCAGCAAAGAAATCCCTGCCTGACTGTTGCTTGATTCTTACACTATGCCCTCACCCCCGACCCCATGCCCTCACCCCCCGACCCCATGCCCTCACCCCCTACCCCATGCCCTCACCCCCGACCCATGCCTTCACCCCCTTACCCCATCCCCTCACCCCCTACCCTCACCCCCGACCCATGCCCTCACCCCCTTACCCCATCCCCTCACCCCCTACCCCATGCCGACCCGCACTCTGCTGCTCTCTCCTTTAGCCAAATCGCTCATGCGCATGGCTACCCCCTACCCCTCACCATCTGCCTTTCAGTTTCTAGGATGATCTCACCCACCGCCCCCATCTCTGCGTTGACAAACACCTGGGGGTGACGCCTGAAAAGCCTTTAGCGAAACATCTCTGCCAACCAGCCGAGGCGGACCCCGGTAGTCGGAACGGAATGGGGCAACTGGTAGCAGATTTTGCATTTCGGTGACTTCCCTTTTTCTTTTCCTGCTTCCTCTTTCCAGAATGAAAGATGTGATATAAGAGTTCCCAAGGGAGCAAGCCTGAACACACAGACTGTGATGACATTAAACACGCTACCCAGATGTAAGAAGCATCACTTCCTTCAGACAGAGGCCGGCCGTGAGACTGAAGTTAAAAGACAGTTCTTCTCCCTACCCTGCTTGGGAAGGCTGTTGATGCCGCTGGTTTAGGCATCTTTGATGGCTGAAATTATGCCACCAGATTGTTGAATTAGTGAATGCAACTGTTGTTACAAGTTTCTGATACTATAGTGAGGACAGTAGCTATATTTTATTAAACGACTGCTAGGTATCAGAAAATATGCTTCCATGTACTTTACATCCATGCTCTTTTTTTTTTTTTTTTTTCAGAAAAAACACCCACCAATCCGCTAAAATAACTACTCTCTTACTCGTTTTTTTTTTTAAAGATTTATTTATTTATGCATACAAGAGCTGGGGTGTATGCCAGAGGGGGGGGAGAAGCGGTGAGGATTCACCAGAGACAGAGTGGGGAGAAGAACAAGAAGATTGAAATACACCGCTGAGGGGAGCAGCAGGCGAGACAGGAGAGGTCTGCTGTGCCATGTGGGTCATCTCCCTCCCTGAGGATCAAACTCATGCTGCAGTAGCTGCAAATAGCTTCATAGTGCTGAAACAACCTTTTGCACCACCAGGGAGGCCCCCAAGAACTTTAGGTTTTGTGGCCTACTAGGGTAATCATACCCACAGGCAAGGAAATTGACTTGAATAATTCAAGATGATAATGGATTTCCATCCTTCAAGGAATGAAACTGGGTAACTAAGAACGGAACCTCACTTGCTTTACTTGAAGGACAAGGATGACCAACCTATCCAGCTTTCCTGACATTAAGGGGGCTCTGAAAATGTCAATGCTAAAACAGAAATAGGCAAACCATGAGGAGTTAGTCTATTAGGGATTTACTAAAAGAGTTCAGCTCCCAATATGGTTACATCTCAATTCTTCTGCTAAATCCCTATGGTATGATTGCTTAGGAATGTTGTTGGATAAAGTAATCAGTACTTGCTGTAAAGAGTATACACGTCCTCAAAATAAATGCTGGTGCTTATAGTTTTCCAGTGGTTTGGCTATAAACCAAGTACATATTACCTATACCTATTGGACCGAATTTTCATTTAGCAAATTCTTAGGAAGCCTTCTGTGTCTGATTCCTAAGACATCAAACTACTGCCTTTCCCCATACTATGCATGTCCATTTCTAGCAATCACTAAATCAACTAGGTTCTTCCAGAATAGAGCAGAATGAACATATGCTTTTCATCCCAGGATAGCTTTATATAACTCCTGGCAGCACAAAACACCATATTTGGCCCACAGTAGGGGCTCAATAAATAATTCATTATGTGTAATATTAATTGAGAAATGATAGCAACAGATTTTTGTAGACATATCCTACTCCTTCTCCCTGTGATTGTTAGGCTCAAGATATTAAGAATTATTATGGCACTTACTGTGGAAAGTTTTTTCTTTAACCAATGTCTTTTAAAACAGTTCATGGCCATTCTCCCCACATGAAACTGAATTTTCCTTTGTTTTTTTGTTATTTGGCTGGGAGTGTGATTAGTTTGCTCTGCAGCCAAGTTCAGTCTATGCACCGGACCCTGAAAGGGAAGGGGTTCCTTAGATTAGGGGTTTTCAAATTTCAGTGTGAGTCTATTCACTTGAACAACTAAGGCAAAATGCAAGATTTCTGGGTTCCATTTCATTGCTCTAGATTTTGACTCAGGGATTGGCATTTTGAATAAGCTTCTGAAATGATTTGGATTTAAGTAGTTTTGGACTACACTTGATAAACTCTACCCTAGTCAGTAATGTGTTTTGATGTAATTTTGCAAAAATTTTGACTACCCCAGCTCCAAAAAGTCATAGCTGTTCAGTTGAACCATTAAGTCATTTGGTATATATTAAAAAATTTAGACAAGGGAGGTTCATGACGAGATTCATAATAAAATCTCTTTGAGGGCCTCCCTGGTGGCTCAAGGGATTAAGTCTCAGCAATATGAAGCTATCCACAGCCACTGCAGCATGAGTTTGATCCCCAGCAAAGGAGATGACCCACATGGCACAGCAGACCACTCCTGTCTCTCCTGCTGTTCCCCTCAGCAGTGAATTCTCTCACCCCCCCATACCTCTGGCCTATACCCCAGTTCTTGTATGCATAATAAATCTTTAAAAAAAATAAAATCTCTTTAGAAGGAAAAATATCAAATCTTTGGGTAAGTAAACACAGAAAACTTACCCTATTTGTTGCTCATTAGTAATGATTTATTTGATGGTGATTTAAAAAGAACTTTTAACAAATAGATAAAATTATAGAGCACTAACTTTATGAATACAGTTGTCAATTGGTTCTTTTAAAAATATTTCATCAGGTCCTGCCTGGTGGCGCAGAAGTTAAAGACAGTGCTGTCAAGTCACAGCCAGCCATTACACGAATTCAATCCTCAGTCAGCCAGGGAGCAGCCCACATGGCGCAGCAGACCTCTCCTGTCTTGCCCGCTGCTCCCTCAGCAGTGTATTTCAGTACATCTGTCTGTTCTGCTCCCCACTCTGTCTCTGGTGAATCCTCTTACCTCCCGCACCTCTGGCTTACACACACAGGTTCTTGTATGCATAAATGAATGAATCTTTAAAAAATATATATTTCATTAGAAAAAAATAATCTTAATTATTATTTTGAGAAGTTTAAATATATGGAGAAAGAAAAAGCCAAATTGTGAAGTTATACTTGAAGTCAGGTTTCCCTGGTGGCACAAGGGGTTAAGCACAGCCAATGACTATCTGTACCCTCTACAGCAGGTGTTCAATCCTTGGCCTGCCAGGGACTATCCACATGGCTCCTGTCTCATCTGCTGCTCCCCTCAGCAGTGTATTTCCATTAGTCTGCCTGTTCTGTTCCCCACTCTGTCTCTGGCGAATCCTCTCACCTACCCCTTCTGCACCTCTGGCCTGTACCCCAGTTCTTGTATGCATAAATAAATTTTATATATATATATATGTGTGTGTGTGTGTGTGTGTGTGTGAAATCACGAGACAAAGATTGTGTTTGAAGCTCCAATAGTATAAGATGGAATCAAGGCACCAATAATGAAATTTAAATTTCGACAGATTGGAAGGAGTGGAAGGATGAGTCAATAGCTCCATTCTATAAAAAAACACAGAGCTAGATACAACAACAGAGTTCAATGAATATGTTATAAATCTACTTTTCATGCTTTATGTTTTTAAATGTCATATAATTTAAATGCGGGCATATAAATTGAGTGTATATGTAATTTTTTCATATGATAGCACAGCAGTAATCCACAATGTTACATTGCTATATGATCCTTTTTTTCCAGGACTACTGCCATTTATACACTTTTGCTATGCTGACAATTGACATTTTTTAGAACTTAGATATTTATTAAAAATCTATAATATTTTGTTTTAGTGGAACAAAATGGCTTTTTCCCCCTAAAATTTATTATACAAACTGGGGTACAGGCCAGAGGTGCAGGAAGGTGAGAGACTTCACAAGTGACTTCACAAGTGACTTCACATGTGACTTCACAATCTTCTGCAGGGAGCAGAAGAGGCAGATGGACTGAAAACACTGCTGAAGGGAGAAGCGGCTTAGATAGGCGAAGTCTGCCGTGCCCTGTGGGTATCTCTCTGGCCAGCCGGGAATCAAACCCACGCTGCAGAGGCTGCGGACAGCTTCACAGCTCTGCACTCAATCCACTGCACCACTGGGAAGGCCCAGCTTTTTTTTTTTTTAAAGATTTATTTATTTATGCATACAAGAAATAGGGTACAGGCCAGAGGTGCAGGGTGGGGGGTGAGAGTATTCATCAGAGACAGATTGGGGAACAGAACAGGCAGATGTACTGAAATACACTACTGAGGGGAGACAGGAGAGGTCCGCTGCGCCATGTGGGTAGCTCCCTAGCTGGGGATTGAACTCGTGCTGCTGTGGCTGTGGATAGCTTCATAGGTTGCATCTTAATCCTTTGTGCCACCAGGGAGGCCAGCTTTATTGAAAATATCCTGTTCAGAGCCTCCCTGTGGCGCAAGGTGTTAAGATGCAACCTATGAAGTTATCTGCATCCACTGCAACATGAGTTCGATCCCTAGACAGGGAGATACCCACATGGCATGGCAGACCTCTCCTGCCTCACCTGCTGCTCCCCTGAGCAGTGTCTTGGGTCCATCTGCCTGTTCTGCTCCCCACTCTGTCTCTGGTGAATCCTCTCACCCTTCTGTGCCTCTGGCCTGTACCCCAATTCTTGTATAAATAAAAAAAATAAATCTTAAAAAAAAATACCTGTTCAAGCATTGATTAAGATAGGGAATTGCTTGGGAAGATGTCTAATCTTACTACCCCCTTATTAGCAAAAGTTTTAAGATGTAGATAAAGTGGAGTCTCCCAAGGATTCGTTTAGGTCTTTCATAAATGCCCTTCTGGGCCTCCCCAATGGCTCAAGGGGTTAAGACACAACCTATGAAGCTATCCACAGCCACTGCAACATAAGTTTGATCCCCAGCCAGGGAGATACCCACATGGTGCAGCAGACCTCTCCTGACTCGCCTGCTGCTCCCCTCAGCAGTGTATTTCAGTCAATCTGCCTGTTCTGTTCCCCACTCTGTCTCTGGTGAATCCTCTCACCCCCCACACCTCTGGCCTGTACCCCAGTTCTTGTATGCATAAATAAATAAATCTTTTTAAAAAAATAAAAGCCCTTCTATGTAGTTTTTCAAATGGGAGAGGAGATGGGAAGGACTTGATAAAAATAACAAAGGTATAGATTTATGAGCCAAAAAGAAGAAACAGTAGTTGAAACATTAATTCTCAATTCCTGTAACAACAGATTGATAGATGAGGCATAAAAGAAGACCAGATGCTGTGGTTTTCGATATGCACTTGGCTTTCCATCTTTTATAACCTGGAGCATTTTTTTTTTTTTTTTGATGTAAGTAGGTCATTTGCTCACTCTCATTTACCTAATTCTAGGAAAATGCCCTTGAAAGAATTTAGAAAATAATCTGCTGCACTGGTATTTAACATTTAAACGATAAGATTGCACAAAACCTCCATCACCACCTTCTTGTTTCTCTGTTAGTCAGAATAACTTGTAAACTTGAAACCTATCTGGGACTAAAATGGACAAGAACATGATCTTTTATTTTCTACAACAACTATACTAAAATCATCGTCTATTCTGTTAGCCCCCATAATTCACTGTACTTAGCACTAACATAGTACCCATCTCACAGAATTATAATTGGAATTTAAGTTTCTTTGTTCTCCTATCACATTTGAACTTCTTGAGAAGAGAGGATGCCTGAAACATAAGAAAGACTTAGAAAATATTTTAATCCAGGGATGGTGGCATAGGGGGCTAAGTCGCAGTACTATGTGGCATAGGGGGCTAAGTCGCAGTACTATGAAGGTATCCACAGCCACTGCTGCACTGGTTTGATCACCGGCCAAGGAGGTGACCCATATGGCTCAGCAGGCCTCTCCTGCCCACCCGCTACCCCCCTCAGTGGTGTATTTCAGTCAATCCACTTGTTCTGCTTCCCACTCTGTCTCTGATGAGTCCCTGGCCCTCCTGCACCTCTGGCCTACACCCCAGTTCTTGTATGCATAAATAAATAAATCTTTAAAAAAAAGTTTTTGTTTTTGTTTTTTTTTAAGAGGCATGTATTTTTATTTATTTGTTTGTTTGTTTGTTTGTTTGTTTGTTTTGTTTATTTATACATGCACTGGGTACAGTCAGAAGCGTGGGAGGGTGAGAGAATTCACCAGAGCCAGAGCAGGCAGACTGACGAAGTACACTGCTGAGAGGAGCAGCAGGCGGCAGGAGAGGTCTGTGCGCCATGCGGGACCCTTCTCCGGTGGCCGGGGAGCAGCTGGGGATCGAACCCCGGTGCGGCAGATGCCGCTGGCAGATTTGCAACCCAGCGCTTAACCGCTGCGCCACCAGGGAGGCCCTAAAAAAAAAAAAGTTTTAATTGATTTTTTCTTTAAATCTGACATATCTGATGTGCATTTCAGGCCCCTTTTCTATAGATTTAACCATGGGGGGAAAAGGAGAAAGTAAAACAAACATGCAAAGATAGGACTTGGGAAAACCATATTACTTTGATAATTATATTATTACCCTGTCATGACAGGTCTATTGCAAATGTGTCCATCAGAGGCAACTCTTTAGAATGAGGCGTGGTATCCATAAGATTTAAGAAACTGGACCTCCCTGGTGGTGCAAGGGGTTAAGATGCAACCTATGAAGCTTCCACAGCCTCTACAGCATTAGTTCGATTCCCCTGGCCGGCCAGGGAGCAACCCATATGACGTAGCAGACCTCTCCTGACACACCCGCTGCTCCCCTCAGCAGTGTACTTTGGTAAATCTGCCTGTTCTGTTCCCCACTCTGTCTCTGGTGAGTCTTCTCACTCCCTCACACCTCTGGCCTGTGTCCCAGTTCATGTATGCATAAACAAATCTTAAAAAAAAAAAAGATTTAAGAAACTAAGAGGCACAGATCTAAATTGAATTTGAGGGCCTCCCTGGTGGCACAGGGGGTTGAGAGCAAAGCTATGAAGCTGTCCACAGCTTCTGTAGTGTGGATTCGATCCCCGGCCAGCCAGGGAGACACCCACAGGCATAGCAGACCTCTTCTGTCTTGCCCGCTGTTCCCTTCAGCAGTGTATTTCAGTCAACCTGCCTGTTCTGCTCCCTGCTCTGTCTCTGGTGAATACTCTCATCCTCTTGCACCTCTGGCCTGTACCCCAGTTCTTGTATGCAAAAATAAATCTTTAGAAAAAATAATTCTATGGGGTTCCCTGGTGGCGGTTGAGCGGTGCACTGTGAAGCTGTCCGCAGCCTCTGCAGTGCGGGTTTGATCCCGGCCGGCGAGACTCCCCCATGATGCAGCAGACCTCTCCTGTCTTGCCCATTGCTCCCCTCAGCAGTGTATTTCGTCAGTCTGCCTGTTCTGTTCCCAGCTCTGTCTCTGGTGAATACCCTCACCCTCCCGTGCATCTGGCCTGTACCCGGTTCTTGTATAAATAAATAAATCTTAAGAAAAACAAGAGATGACTAAAAAAAAAAAATTCAAAAAAAGAAATTTGAATTTGAGATCAATTCTATGACACTGGGCTACTTATTAAACCTTCTAAGCCTTAATTTCCTCATCTTTAACATGGGAAGGCCAATAATAACACATAATGTATACATGTTATATGTATGTCAGTACACATGTTGTGGAGTTGCATTGACAGTTAAAATGAGAAACTCCCTGATAGTGCAGGGGATAAAGTCTCGCTGCTATCAAGTTATCACCAGCCACTGTGCAGGAGGCATGAATTTGATCACTGGCCAGCGAGCTAACCCATGGCCCAGCAGATCTTTCCTGTCTTGCCCGCAGCTGTATTTCAATAGATCCCCTGTTCTGCTCCCCACTCTGTCTCTGGTGAATCCTCTCACACACACACCCTGCCCCCACCCCTTTAAAAATATTTTTTTTTTAAAAGAAAGTTAAAATGAGACAAAACAGGTAAAATGCTAAGCTCAATGCCTGGCACGAGGTGCTCAGTAAACATGCTAGTGTAATATCTCAGATGATATTTCATTATTCTATGAAGTGATATCCTCTCATTTCTAGAAGTTTGTATGAATAAGGATGCCTTCATTTCTCTGTTGTGTTTGCATGAGAACTTAACTTCTCAATTTTCAGCCAGAAAGTACTTTATCTTCTCTAACTTGTGGAGAGACCAGACCTGGCTGTCTCTTTGACCTCTTGGTTCTCTCACTTTACATCATAGTAAACCCTTCAGGCTGAGTCTTACTGATCAGTCGTCTATAAACCATTTATGAGAGTTATATAAAACCTGTAAGATTAAATCCTTATGAACCCCAGGTAATTAAATTTAAAATATTGATCAGTGGGGTCTCCCTGGTGGTGCAAGGGGTTAAGCACCGCACTATGAGCAATCTGCAGCCTCTGCAGCACGAGTTCGATCCCCAGCTGGCCAGGGAGCTACCCACATGGCGCAGCAGACCTCTCCTGACTTGCCTGCTACTTCCCTCAGCAGTGTATTTCAGTCAGTCTGCTGTTCTGTTCCCCATTCTGTCTCTGGTGAATCTTCTCATCTCCCCACCCCCGCATTTCTGCCCTGTACACCAGCTCTTGTATGCATAAATAAATAAATCTGTAAAAAAAAAAAACCTTATGGATCTTGTGAAAAAAAAATATTGATCAATCTATGAAGACCCCCACTAATATTGGCTGTTGTTCTTATATATCTAATAACTGTCATTTACTGAACTTACAGTACTTGTTCATGGGATTCTAAAGACTGAAATAACATATAAAAATGCAACTCTCAAAAAGCTGTTGATTTATTTTAAAGGTAGAGATTTAGCCTATATTTCATCCCCATTCATTGTCTGTTTAAGGAAAACTACCTTACTCAGATTGTTGAGAAGGCTTTGCACAAGAAAAAGAAATTAGTGCAGGGCCACCCCTGGTGGCGCAGCGGTTGAGCACTGCGCTGCAAAGCTGCCTGCAGCCTCTGCAGCGCCTAGTTCTATCCCTGGCCACCGGCAAGGGTCCCACATGGCATGCAGAACTATCCTGCTGCTCCCGCTGCTCCCCTCTGCAATGTATTTCGTCGTCTGCCTGTTCTGTTCCCCACTCTGGCTCTGGTGAATTCTCTCACCCTCCCGCACTTCTGACTGTACCCAGTGCTTGTATAAATAAATAAATAAATCTTTAAAAAAAAAATTAGTGCAATGGATGAAAGATGCTGAGCCAGATTTGAGATTTTAGCAGTCCAAACTTTGTATGTATGTCTTTTCTTTGCAAAGTACAAACTGCTTATTTCCCTTTGGGGCTATTATAACATCAGAGCTGCTACCATTTGTATAAAAATTACTCAGTTGAGAACAACATGCTAAAAAAAAAAAATGTATATATATATATATTCCCCAGGTTTAACTCATGGAAACCCTTCTAAAATTCAGGGAGTTTTATTAAGCAAAAGAAATATCCTGTTCATGGGCCTCCCAGGTGCTGCAAGGGGTTAAGACACAACGTCTGAAGTTATTCACAGCCACTGCAACACGAGTTTGATCCCCAACCAGGGAGATACCCACATGGCACAGCAGACCTCTCCTGACTCGCCCACTGCTTCCCTCAGCAGTGTATTTCAGTCAATCTGCCTATTCTGTTCCCCACTCTGTCTCTGGTGAATCCTCTCATTCCCCACACCTCTGGCCTGTACCCCAGTTCTGGTATGTATTGACGGGGAACTGCTAAGAAAAAGAAATCTTTCCCTGTTAAAGAGTCATAGACCTGGAAATGTAAAGTAAATAATAAGTTTCCTTCCTTCATAAGCATATCTAAACAAGGTCTGGTAGCCTGCTAGGCTGATTGATCTCCTAGGCCATCCTGGAAGATCCGTATACTTCCCCTTTTCCTTTATCAAGAATTTGTATGCTGGGCCTCCCCGGTGGCGCAGCGGTTGAACGCTGGGTTGCGAAGCTGCCCGCGGCCTCTGCGGCACCAGTTCGATCCCTGGCTGCTCCCTGGCCACCAGAGGAGGGTCCCACATGGCACGCAGACCTCTCCTGTGGCCCGCTGCTCCCCTCAGCAGTGTACTTCGGTCCTTCTGCCTGCTCTGCTCCCCGCTCTGGCTCTGGTGAATTCTCTCACCCTCCCGTGCTTCTGACTATACCCAGTGCATGTATAAACAAAAAACAAACAAACAAATAAATAAATAAATAAAACATGCCTCTATTAAAAAAAAAAAAAGAATTTGTATGCTAACTAACCAACTTTATCAATGTAAAGTGGTTGTGTATAAAAGAAACTCTTTGTCTCTAGACTAGGGCTCAGACCTTACGGGATGACCCAGGTCTGGGACCTCATGCGTGAGTAATAAAGCTTTCCTGACCTTACCATTCCTAAAGCACTGCTTGTTCTTCCCCCACCTGGGTAAAAGGCTAGAATTTATTTCTGCAACAGTATAAATAAATAAATCTTTATATATATATATATATATATATATATATATATATATCTGTGCAGAGACTGACTGCACAGCTTCCAAAGGCACAGTTAAGGGCAAAGCTTGGTGGTGTTAGATATACAAGAATGAAATATCTACTAGATCTTCTTTTGCTTTAGAGTGGCCCAGTGGTAGTTGTGTTATAGGACAGGGAGAGGGGCAGCCCAAAACCCCGCACCCCTGCCTATTCTAAATGGGTTCTGCCATCCGCCGCATCAACACAAAACATAGGAGACTTTAATGGGAAGGAACTTTAATAAAACTAGGAAACAATACAGGTAAGGCAAAGAGTCTAGTTTTTAAATGAAGCACCCAAAGTTACCCATCCCCTCGTGGGTAAAACTCCATCCAAATGGGATCGGCCCAGAACAAGGCCCCAAAGCCTGCTACAAGTCTAAAGCATCTTCCAGTGGGGACCCACAGAAAAGGGTCACAAACAACCGGACAAGCCCGGAAGGAAAAGAGCAAAATCAACATCAAGATAAAAGCTGCCATTGTCACCTCCCCACGGGTCTCACCCACATCTGTGTCACCCAGTCCACGACCAAAAGACAAGCACAGTTTCTTCACGTGTCTCTAGGCTCCATGCGCCTCCTCCAGGTCTCCTGGCTCCATCCTGCTTCCTTCCTCAGTCTCTTCTTCAGCTTCTCTTCCTGCTCAGCTCCACCCTTCCTTGGGTGGGGCAGGGAACCTGGAACCTCCCCCTTTCCTGGGGACCACCCTGTTACAGTTGTGTTATAGGACAGGGAGAGGGGCAGCCCAAACCGGACCACCCTGTTACAGTTGTACTAGCAAGCTAACATTAAAATCTCACTCCCCATCTTTTTATTGCCAGTGTTTCTGGAACCAGAATAGCGACACAAAGGGGTAAAGAAAAGAGAAGGCAAGACTGTAACTTGAGTTACAGAAGTGCGGGAAACAAATTAAGTATATTGCTTTGGCAGTACTCAAAGTCCCATTCAACTTCAAGTAGTATACCTGATAGAGTTTCACAAACCTTTCTACTTTCTAGTCTGTTGTTTTATTACATTTAAATACTGGAATAATTTTGAGAGCTTTGAGTGCTTGAATAGGGCCCAATTCCAGAGGCCTGCCCCACACCCATTTCGTTATGTCTTCTGAGTTCTCAGGTAAACGAGGAATGAGAAAGAGAATAGGAAAGGAAAGGAGACAAAGAGGCTGACTCCCCCGCAGTGTTTTCTTCCCTTGTGGTGGTTTGCAAAAAGCTGTAGAGATGCTAATGCTTCTTAACCAGCTGAAAGCAGCTTTAGAATTTTGTATTGACATTCTTGAACCTCTGGCTGGACAGTGTTCCTCCTTCCACATTCCACATCATCCTTCATCTAATCCTGGTGCTTGAGAAACTGGCTTTCCATAGTCTATTATCATGTCCTCACAGGCTTGTATTCAAGGGCCCTCTCCCCTTCCCTTCCTTAAGACTAAATGAAATAAACAGGGAGACAGTTTAAATGAGTGGTGTCTAAAGTCATAAAATAACAGTGATTCTTTTTTGTTTGTGGTTTTGTGGGGAGAATGAATAATCATATAATTTCAGTTGAGTGAATCATAAAGATTTTCAGCACATGACCTCATAGGCCAAAACCAGAAAACAACTAAAAATCTCTGCAAGGGACTCCATTTCCTCATTCAAGAGGAAGGTAAGGCCCATGATATTCCATTTTAATGATTATCCCCAAATTCTTTTTCTGTACCCAACACAGGAAAGTGTTGCCAAGTACAGAGTGTCAAATAGGTGAAGAACAAACATAATGTCCATCAAAATCGCTTGAGGGGTCTCCCTGGTGGCGCAGCAGGTTGAGCGCTGGGTTGCCAGGCTGCCCGCAGCCTCTGCAGCTCCGGTTTGATCCCCGGCTGCCCTCCGGCGAGGGTCCCACATGGCGCGCAGACCTCTCCTGCTGCCCGCTGCTCCCCTCAGCAGTGTACTTCAGTCCTTCTGCCTGTTCTGCACCCTGCTCTGGCTCTGGTGAATTCTCTCACCCTCCCCGCGCTTCTGACTGTACCCAGTGCTTGTATCAATCAATAAATAAATCTTAAAAAAAAAAAAATCGCTTGAGGATGTGAGTTGTTGAGTAAGGGTATTTAAGAAATTCTAATTTTTTTTAAAGATTTATTTCCATTAATTTATGGGGTGCAGGCCAGAGGTGGGGGAGGGGTGAGAGGACCCACCAGAGACAGAGTGGGGACCGGAACAGACAGATTGACTGAAATACACTGCTGAGGGGAGCAGCGGACAAGACAAGAGAGGTCTGCTGCACCATATGTGGGTTATGCTCCCTGGCCAGGGCATGGAACTCAGGCCACAGCAGTGAGAGCAGCACTGAGACTTAACCCCTACACCACCAGGGATACCCCAGGAAGTTCTAAATTATAACAGCAATAAATGGGGCAGCTAACGAGCTGTCACATATTAGGTAGTCTTTCTGGATTTCCTCCTCTTGTTACAGGGCAGGGAGAGGGGCAGCCCAAACCCTGCAAAACTGCCTATTCTAAATGGGTTCTGCCATCTGCCGCATCAACACAAAACATATGAGACTTTAATGGGAAGGAACTTTAATACAACTAGGAAACAATACAGGAAAGGCAAAGAATTTAGTTTCTAAATCAAGCACCCAAAGTTACCCGTCCCCTCGTGGGTAAAACTCCATCCAAATGGGATTGGCCCAGAGCAAGGCCCCAAAGCCTGCTACAAGTCTAAAGCATCTTCCCACTGGGGACCCACAGAAAAGGGTCAGAAACAACCAGACAAGCCCGGAAGGAAAAGAGCAAAATCAACATCAAGATAAAAGCTGCCATTGTCACCTCCCCACGGGTCTCACCCACATCTGTGTCACCCAGTCCACGACCAAAAGACAAGCACACTTTCTTCACGTGTCTCTAGGCTCCATGTGCCTCCTCTAGGTCTCCTTCTGTCTCCATCCTGCTTCCTTCCTCAGTCTCCTCTGCAGCTTCTTCTCTCCCTGCTCAGCTCCACCCTCCCTTGGGTTCCCCTTTCCTGGGGACCACCCTGTTACACTTTGAAACTTAGATAGCTCTGCCAGCTTCCTAATTCCATGATTCTGTGATTTGTTCTGATTTGAGTGTGCAAGAATACATTGAGTATCAGTACAATAAAGTCTGTTTCAAGAATTGAAAAAAAAGAAATGTGGTTAATATAAAATAAACCGTATCTTTCTTAGCAGATCTTGTCTTTCAAACTATGAGCTCATGAACAACTACGGGTAAAGATTCATTTCTGCTTTATTTCTGCTTTATTACCTATTTCTATCTTACTGTTTTATTCTCTTGTGAATTCCCTATTTTCTGTGAAATCTTGAACTTATCAATGATGGTTTTATCTAATATAGCACTTTTTAGGAATGTATCCATCAGTAACAATTCTGAAAACTCCGATTCTCATGAATTATGTTTTAATTGGTAGCCATACAGACAGAAATTTATATCTACTTATGTTTTCATTTGCTACTTTCATTAAGAGAAACAAGTTTTATGTCCTTTTTAAAAAATCTCACACTTGGGCCTCCCTGGTGGCACAGGGGATAATGTGTCAGTGCTATCAAGCTATTACCAGCCACTGTGCTTGAAGCATGAGTTTGATTCCTGGCCAGGGAGCTGACCCACATGGCACAGCAGACCTCTCCTGTCTTGCCCGCTGTTCCCCTCAGCAGTGTATTTCAGTAGATCTGTTTATTCTGCTCCCCATTCTGTCTCTGGTGGGTCCTCTCACTCCCCCCCCATCTCTGGCCAACACCCCAGTTCTTGTATGCATAAATGATCTTAGCCAAAAGGCCGAGAAGCAATAATAAATAAATATATCTAAAAGAAAAAAGAACTTGTTTGAAAGAGAAACTAGCTTCTTGAATAAAATTAGGAGTCTATATATTGGAAAATTTTGGCTATTTGTGCTACAGCTAAGACTATACTTTCAGGGATCATTTCTATAGTTTGTTACTATTTGCGCTACAGCTGAGGGAAAAATACATAAAATATGTGGGCTGTAATTAACAAGGTGTCATATACCTTTCTCTTTATTGCATACAAAGTATTAACTAAGTCTGATATTTCCTCTATTAATATTCCCTTTTTGACACAAAGATAGAAATAATGAATAAGGTCTTTCCAGATTATATCCCATATTAAAGTATAGAAAGAAAAGAATTATATAACTTAACATGGTAATTCATATGTGAATGATATTAGCCAAGGATTATACCCAGTTAAAAAGATATAGTACGTATTTATAAAAGTATGTAAATACTTTCGCTACATTTAATACTTTCCTGTTACTCCATTTTTCTCTTTGTAGGGCAGACTTTATTTATTTATTTATTTATTTATTTATTTATTTTGTAGCACAGACTTTAAACATTTCTTTAGTCAGACACTCTTTTTTTTTTTTTTTTAAAGATTTATTTATTATTTATACAAGCACTGGGTACAGTCAGAAGTGCGGGAGGGTGAGAGAATTCACCAGAGCCAGAGAGGGTTGCAGAGCAGGCAGAAGGACTGAAGTACACTGCTGAGGGGAGCAGCGGGCGGCAGGAGAGGTCTGCGCACCACGTGGGACCCTCCTCTGGTGGCTGGGGAGCAGCCGGGGATCGAACCGGCGCTGCAGAGGCCGCGGGCAGCTTCGAAACCCAGCGCTCAACCGCTGCGCCACTGGGGAGGCCCTCTTTTTTTTTTTTTTTAATAGAGGCATGTTTTTATTTATTTATTTGTTTGTTTGTTTGTTCATTTTTGTTTATACATGCACTGGGTACAGTCAGAAGCGCGGGAGGGTGAGAGAATTCACCAGAGCCAGAGTGGGGAGCAGAGCAGGCAGAAGGGCCGAAGTACACTGCTGAGGGGAGCAGCGGGCAGCAGGAGAGGTCTGCGCGCCATGTGGGACCCTCCTCCGGTGGCCGGGGAGCAGCCGGGGATCGAACCGGTGCCGCAGAGGCTGCGAGCAGCTTCGCAACTCAGCGCTCAACCGCTACGCCACCGGGGAGGCCCTAGTCAGACACTCTTGGTGTTACTTTATCAAAAACAACCTGAGTCACTTTTCACTTCTTTCTCTACAAACCATTTCCTGAAAGAAGAGTTACTTAACTATGGATACTTGGATCAAAATTCCTTCAGAGGGTCTTTAGCATGTCAGTTAAAAACCATTTCTGGAGCTGGATGATTTGCTTTCAAATTTTGCTTTTGTTGGGCCTCCCTGGTGGCGCAAGGGGTTAAGCACCACTCTATGAAGCATACACAGCATGAATTTGATCCCCGGCTAGCCAGGGAGAAACCCACATGGAGCGGCAGACCTCTCCTGTCTCACCCTCTGCTCCCCTCAGCAGTGTATTTCAGTCAATCTGCCTGTTCTGCTCCCCACTCTGTCTCTGGTGAATCCTCTCTCATACACATGCTCACACACACACACACACACACACACACACACACACACACACATCTCTGGCCTGTATCCCAGCTCTTATATGCATAAATAAATAAATCTTTAAAAAAAAAAACCAAATTTTGCTTTTGTTTGCTGTCTTTTGTTCATTAAGCTTATAAATACTTAACTGAGCATCTACCTGATAAATAAAAAGTCTGTGCTAAGGCAATGTAAGAAGTATAAAGATTTACTAATTTTTTTTTTAACTTCTGAGAAACGTTAGTGGAAATGGGCATAACTTCATTGAAGTAAAAACAGATGTAGTTGAAAGTTGTCAGGCCTTAAGCTAGAGAATTCATATGAAATTGTGATTCTAAGCATTACTGTACCTTTTAACAACTGTGAACAAGACTGGTTCTCAAAAAGCCTGCGGTGGTTTGTTCTTTGCACAGTTCAGCGGAGACTAGCATCCTTCTAGTTTGTAGCAGACATTATTCAAGAATCTATCGGGCCTCCCCTGTGGCGCAGCGGTTGAGCGCTGGGTTGCGAAGCTGCCTGCGGCCTCTGCGGCGCCAGTTCGATCCCCGGCTGCTCTCCGGCCACCTGAGGAGGGTCCCACATGGCGCGCAGACCTCTCCTGCCGCCCGCTGCTCCCCTCAGCAGTGCACTTCGGTCCTTCTGCCTGCTCTGCTCCCCGCTCTGGCTCTGGTGAATTCTCTCACCCTCCCACGCTTCTGACTGTACCCAGTGCATGTATAAACAAAACAAACAAACAAATAAAATAAATAAAACATGCCTCTATAAAATAAAAAAAAAAATTAAAAAAAAATTAAAAAGAATCTATCTATGGGGTAGGTGACATGTCCTGAACTATGCCCCCACAGAACATTGAATGGGTGGAAAAAGGAGGTTGTGGACAGTCTTGCTCATGTCACAATGTTGGCCATGTGACTTAAGAGAAGCAGGTGGCAGGTCAAGATGACTAGAGTATTTCATTATCAAACCTGGACTCTAAAGTGACTCAAAGGCAAATTAAGTTTATTTAAGCTCTCTGTGGATCCACACAGTTCATTCTTGTGTTGTTCATGGATCAACTGAATATATATTTAATCTCACTTAATCCTTATAAAAACCTAATGAAGTATTATTATATACCCCATTTTATTTTATTTTTTTAACATTTATTTATTTATGCATACAAGAGCTGGTATATAGACCAGAGATGTGAGGGGGTGAGAGGATTCACCAGAGACAGAGTGGGGAATAGAACAGGCAGATTGACTGAAGTACACTGCTGAGGGGAGCCGTGGACGAGTCAGGAGAGGTCTGCTGCGCCATGTGGGTTGCTCCCTGGCCAGGGATTGAACTCGTGCTGCAGAGGCTGTGGATTGCTTCATAGTGCCGTGCTTAACCCCTTGTAAGACCAAGAAGGCCCTATTTACCCCATTTTAAAGATAAATTACCTGGGATACAGAGAGATTAAGGAACTTGCCAAAGATCTCACAACTGGTAAGCTGCAAAGCAAAATTTGAAAGCAAACCATCTAGCTCCAGAAATGTTTTTTAACTGACATGCTAAAGACCCTCTGAAGGAATTTTTGTTTTTGTTGTTGTTTTGTTTTTAAAGATTTATTTATTTACGCATACAAGAACTGGGGTGTAAGCCAGAGGTGTGGGCAGTGAGAGGATTCACCAGAGACCGAGTGGGGAGCCAACAGGCAGATGTACTGAAATACACTGCTGAGGGGAGCAGCAGGAGAGGCAGGAGAGGTCTGCTGCGCCATGTGAGTTGCTCCCTGGATCTAACTCAAGCTGCAGTGGCTGCTGATAGCTTGATAGCATTGTCTTTAATCCCTGGGCCACTGAAGGAATTTTTTTTTTTTTTTTTAAAGATTTATTTATTTATTTATCCATTCATTCGTTTATTTAATTATACAAGTACTGGGTACAGTCAGAAGTGCGGGAGGGTGAGAGAATTCACCAGAGCCAGAGCGGGGAGCAGAACAGGCAGAAGGACCGAAGTACACTGCTGAGGGGAGCAGCGGGAGGCAGGAGAGGTCTGCCCGCCATGTGGGACCCTCCTCTGGTGGCCAGGGAGCAGCCGGGGATCGAACTGGTGCTGCAGAGGCTGCGGGCAGCTTCGCAGCCCAGTGCTCAACCGCTGTGCCACCGGAGAGGCCCCACTGAAGGAATTTTTGATGTGAGTATCCATAGTTAATGGTTTGTAGAGAAAGAAGTGAAAAGTGATTCAGATTAAGTGTTTTTGGTAAACTAACAAGTGTCTGACTAAAGAAATGCTTCAGTCTATGTTTCAAAGATAAAAATGGAGTAATAGGAAAGTATTAAATGTAGTAAAATGTCAGAAACATTTACCAATGGGTGACAATGCAACCTAATTTTATGCAGGACTACAACCCTGCATCTTCTTTTTATATATCCTTTGTGAGGGTTAATGAGAACAATCAATCTGGTAACACTTCTTGTCTCCCTTTCTTTCTCCTTTGATAGAGGTATTTGTATGAAGGTTTGTGTCATATGGGTATGTCTGGTGCACTGATAGGATAGGTCCTACAGGAGAGTAGCTGTAGAATACTGGGAATCTTAGGGAAAAGATTCCTGAAGTTAGAAAAGCATAGAAATGATAAGAAAGTCACAGCTGTTATAGAGGAGACATGATTTCAGTACTTATGGTACAGAAGTTTAGGATCAGATAGATGATAAGGAAAACATGGGATATATTTCTGTTGATCATACCTGCAGGTCACTTAGTAGTAATAGTATCGAATCAATAAATATTATTATTTGTATCATAATGCTCACCCCAGACTGGGTGTCATATAGAAACATTTTCAGAGACCTAGGAGATAAAACATAAACATGCCAGGGGTCTTCATAAGACCTCCTATATGCCCTTTAATGACCCTATATATTTCTATTTTTTTAAAGATTTATTTATGCATACAAGAGCTGGGGTTTAGGCCAGAGGTATAGGGAAGTTAAGAGAATTCACCAGAGACAGAGTAGGGAGCAGAACATGCAGACTGACTGAAATACACTGCTGAGAGTAGCAGTGGGCTTGACAGGAGAGATTTGCTTTGCCATGTGGATAGCTCCCTAGCCTGCCTGGGATTGAACTCATGCTGCAGAGACTGAGGATAGCTTCACAGTGCTGTGCTTAACCCCTTGTGCCACCAGGGAGGTCCAACCTTATATATTTCTAAATGTTATCAACAAATATTAGTAATAATAAATATTGGTAGATATTATCATTGTTCCTATTTACATCCCGTTTCCTGTTATCACTAATTTTATATTAGGGACAGTGAGAAAATAGGGCATAATTTTTATTTTATTTATTTAATCATTCATTTGTTTATTTATTTATTTAAAAAAGATTTATTTATACGAGCACTGGGTACAATCAGAAGTGCGGGAAGGTGAGAGAACTCACCAGAGCCAGAGTGGGGAGCAGAACAGGCAGACTGACGAAGTACACTGCTGAGGGGAGCAGCAGGCGGCAGGAGAGGTCGCGCACCATGTGGGACCCTCGCCGGTGGCCGGGGATCAAACCAGCGCTGTGGAGGCTGCAGAGGCTGCGGGCTGCAGAGGCTGCGGGCAGCTTCGCAACCCAACATTGAACCACTGCGCCACTGTGGAGGCCCAGGCATAATTTTTAAATTATGCAAATGTTTTAGTAGATTTCTCTAAAGAGGAAAGAAATTCATATGTATAGGCAAGGAACTTAATTGTCATTATTGGGCGTTATGTATTGTGCTTTGCTACAAAAATGAATTTCTGAACTCTGATTTTTTTTAAAGATTTATTTATTTATGCATACAAGACCTGAGGTACAGGCCAGAGGTTTGGGGGGGTGAGAGGATCCATCAGAGACAGAGTGGGGACCAGAACAAGCAGATGACTGAAATACACTGCTGAGGGGAGCAGCAGGTAAAACAGGAGAGGATTGCTGTGCCATGTGGGTCAGCTCCCTGATCAGGCATCGAACTCGTGCTGCAGTGGCTGCAGATTGCTTCATAGTGCTGCGTCTTAACCCCATGCGCCACCAGGGAGGCACTGACCTATGATTTTATTATCATAGAATTAACTTCTTGCTAACAGTCATTGCTTATCTCACCATTCGATATTTTCTTTCCTTTTTTTATTTAAATATTTTATTTTATATAATTCTTACATCTTTTTTCATCTTTGCACAATGTATGCATTTTCATTTTGGTTATATTCCCCATATAATTGCACCCCCCCCCCTTATTTTGACTCTAGTCCTTCCTTTTCCCACGCCCCACCCCCCCCCGTAGTGTGTCTCAGGCTTATAGTTGCTTGTTGATTTTGATTTTTACTTTGTATTGATTAGTCTTTTTCCTGGTCTCTTTTTTAGGTTTTCTAAATTCCTGCTATGAGTGAGACCATCCGGTATTTTTCTTTTTCTTTCATTTGATATTTTCTTGATCATGAATATCATCTCTATCCATTCTTCCTATATAAGCAAATAAATACTTTACTCCTCTTTCCAGGCAAGTTGAAATTTCCAAAAGATGATGAAGAAATTCTTTTCCTTCTAATTTTTTTTGTCCCTTTTAATCTTTCCCTCCACTCCCAGCAGGCGGTAGTCATAAAAATGCGTCAAGACAACTGTGGAGCCTGCATGATCATAACTATGATCTATGATCACGTTATACACCCATTCAAAGTCCTCTAGTTCAGGGCCAAGGTGGGTGATGTCACATAGCCTGTGGACTTCCTTCTTCCTGGACTAGTTTCTCTGCTGTGCAAAGAACAGGAAAGGAAAGAAAGATGAGTCCACTGTAATTCTTTTTTTTTTCTTTTTTTTTTTTGTTTGTTTATTTATTTATATATTTATACAAGCACTGGGTACAGTCAGAAGCGAGGGAGGGTGAGAGAATTCACCAGAGCCAGAGCGGGGAGCGGAGCAGACAGAAGGACCGAAGTACACTGCTGAGGGGAGCAGCGGGCGGCAGGAGAGGTCTGCGCCATGTGGGACCCTCCTCCAGTGGCCGGGGAGCAGCCGAGGATCGAACTGGCGCTGCAGAGGCTGCTGGCAGCTTCACAACCCAGCGCTCAACAGCTGCGCCACCAGGGAGGCCCTCTTTTTTTTTTTTTTTTTTTAAAGAGGCATGTGTTTTTTGTTATTTATTCGTTTGTTTTGTTTATACATGCACTGGGTACAGTCAGAAGCGCGGGAGGGTGAGAGAATTCACCAGAGCCAGAGCGGGGAGCAGAGCAGGTAGAAGGACCGAAGTACACTGCTGAGGGGAGCAGCGGGCGGCAGGAGGGGTCTGCGCACCATGTGGGACCCTCATCCGGGGGCCGGGGAGCAGCCGGGGATCGAACTGGCGCCTCAGAGGCTGCGGGCAGCTTCGCAACCCAGCGCTCAACCGCTGCGCCACCGGGGAGTCCCCCTCTTTTTTTTTTTTTAAAGATTTATTTATTTATATAAGAACTGGGGTGCAGGCCAGAGCTGGGGGAGAGGTGAGAAAATTCACCAGAGACAGAGCAGGGAGCAGAACAGGCAGAAGGACCAAAATACACTGCTGAGGGGAGCAGGGGGAGAGACAGGAGAGGTCAGCCATGCCATGTGGGAATCTCCCTGGCCTGCCGGGGATCGAACCAGTGCTGCAAAGGCTGTGGACAGCTTCACAGCACTGCGCTCAACCTGATGCGCCACAAGGGAGGCCTGCAATTCTTTTTTTTTCCCAAGATTTATTTTTATTTTTTATGCGTATAAGAGCTGGGGTCTAGGCCAAAGGTGTAGGGGGGTGAGAGGATTCACCAAAGAAAGAGTGGGGAACAGAGCAGGTGGATGAACTGAGATATGCTGCTGAGGGGAGCAGTGAGCTAGACAGGAGCGATCTGCTGGGCCATGTGGGTTAGCTCTTTGGCTGAGGATCCAACTAGTGCGGCAGTGGCTGGCAACAGCTTGATAGTGTTGTCTTTAACCCCTGCTTGGCCAGGGAGACCCCTGTTGTGTTTTGTATTGTTATTATATTTTATATTAGCAACATGAACAAGAGTAGAAAACTTTACATTACTCATTTTTCTATTTAAACTTGAATTTTCTTTCTACTTCTGCCACAGACTTATCTAAATTAATATACATTATGTGTGAATAGCTTTTATTGATCACTAGCATATTCTCTGCAACAAATTCCATACATAAATTTAAATTTAATTATTGGGCTTCCCTGATGCAGGAGGACTTAAGTCTCAGCGCTATCACCAGTGAGGCTATCACCAGTTTGATCCCTGGCTAGGGAGCTAAATCTCACAGCACTGCAGACCTCTCCTGTCTCACCCGCTGCTCCCCTCAGCAGTGTATTTCAGTCAATCCACCTGTTCTACTCCCAACCCTATATCTGGTGAATCCTCTATCCCTTTTCCCCCTTCCTCCACATCTCTGGCCTACAAATCAGGAAAGAAAGAAGAGAGAGAGAGAGAGAGAGAGAGAGAGAGAGAGAGAGAGAGAGAGAGAGAGAGAGAGAAAGAAAGAAAGAAAGAAAAATAAATCTTTTAAAAATACGTAAATAAGGCCTCCTGGTGGCCCAAGGGGTTAAGATGCAGCACTAAGAAGCAATCTGCAGCCACTGCAACATGAGTTTCCTCCCCAGCCAAGGAGGTGACCCGCATGGCACAGCAGGCCTCTTCTGACTTGCCCACTGCTCCCCTCAGCAGTGTATTTCAGTAGATTTGCCTGTTCTGCTCCTCACTCTGTCTCTGGTGAATCCTCTCAACCCCCACACTCTGGCCTGTACCCCAGTTCTTGCATACACAAATATATAAATCTTTAAAAAAAAAGTAAATAAATTTAATTATTAAAATTTTAGCCGTAAAATTTTATGGCTTATGGGCTAAAATTTTAGCCCTTCTAAGTATTAATTCTCTCTCTTTTTTTTTTTTTTACTAACTGGGGTACAGGCCAGAGGTGTGGCAAGTGAGAGGATTCACCAGAGAAAGACAGAGTGGGGAGCAGAACAGGCAGATCCACTGAAATACATTGCTGAGGGGAGAAGCAGGCGAGACAGGAGAGGTCGGCTGCTCCATGTGGGTCACCTCCCTGGCTGGGCATCAAACTCGTGCTGCAGTGGCTGCGGAAAGCTCCATTAGTGCTGCATCTCAACCCCTTGCACCACCAGGGAGGCCCCTTAAAATTCTTGAATTAGATTTAGTTCATAATTTATTAATTAAATACTTTAAATATTTGATAATTAGCAAGCATAAAAAAATCAACGGGACTCTAAGAAATTGGCTTATATGTTATAAATAGATTTTACTTACTTCTGGGAGACAGGTTTAGGATGAATTATCTCTAGTTTTTGCTTTCATATTTTATTTTTTTTAATTTATTTTTTAAGATTTATTTTTATTTTGCATACAAGTACTGGGGTGTAGGCCAGAGGTACGGGGGGTGAGAGGATTCACCAGAGACAGAGTGGGGAACAGAACAGGTGGATTGACTGAAATATACTGCTAAGGGGAGCAGCTGGCAGAGAGGTCTGCTGTGCCATGTGTGTTAGCTCCCTGGTATGGCATCAAAATCAGGCCTCAATGACTGTTGTTAGCTTGATAGTGCTGAGACTTTAACCCCTGTGCCATTAGAGGTCCTGCTCTCATATTTTATTTTATTTTTGTTCTTTAAAGATTTATTTGTTTATGCATACAAGAGCTGGGGTACAGGCCACAGGTGGTGGGTCAGATACAGAGTGGGAAACGGAACAGGCAGATTGACCGAAGTACACTGTGGAGGGGAGCAGTGGGCGAGTCAGGAGAATCTGCAGCACCATGTAGGTCACGTCCCTGGTCAGGGATTGAACTGGCTGTGGATAGCTTCATAGGGTGCATCTTAACCCTTTGTGCCACCAGGGAGGCCTGTCTTTCTCCTTTACAGAGGGAGAAAAGGGGAACTCCCTGGTGGCACAAGGGCTGAAGTATCAGCACTATGAAGCAATCCGAGCTACCGCGGCACAAGTTCGATCCCGGCCAGGGAGTTGACCCATATGGCACAGCAGACCTCTCCTGTCTCTACCTTGCTCCCCTCCACAGTGTGTTTCAGTGGATCTTTCTGTTCTGTTCCCCACTCTGTCTCTCATCCTCTTATCCCCCACACCTCTGGCTTGTACCCCGGTTTTTGTATGCATAAATAATATATCTTTTAAAAAAAGTTTAATAAGGCAGTAATCAAAACACTTAGGGCCTCTCTGGTGGCACAAGGGGTTAAGCACAGCACTGTGAAGCTATCCGCAGGCTCTGCAACATGAGTTTGATCCCCCACCGGCCAGGGATCTACCCACATGGCACAACAGACCTCTCCTGTGTTGCCTGCTGCTCCCCTCAGCAGTGTATTTCAGTTTATCTGCCTGTTCTGCTCCCTACTCTGTCTCTGGTGAATCCTCTCACTCCTTGCACCTCTGGCCTACAGCCCAGTTCTTGTATGCAAAAATAAATCTTTAAAAAAATAATTTAAAAAATCTTTTAAAAAATAAAAAAATAAGAGGGAGAAAGGGCCACTTGTGGAGTAGGGCCACTTTACTACACTAGTTTTCAGGTAGGTGAAATTTATGTGTAGAAATCAAAAGCCTGTGGGCCTCCCTGGCGGCACACACGGTTGAATGCAGCACTGTGAAGCTGTCCACAGCCTTTGCAGTACCAGTTGGATTCCCGCCGGCCGCAGAGATGCCCACATGACAAGGCAGGCCTCTTCTGTCTTGCCTGCTGCTCCCCTCAGCAGTGTATTTTGTCACTCTGCCTGTTCGGTTCCCCTCTCTTTCTCTGGTGAATCCTTTCACCTTCCTGCATGTCTGGCCTATACCCCGGTTCTTGTATAAATAAATAAATCTTTAAAAAAAAAAATCAAAAACCTTGAATTGATCCCCTTAAAACATTCTGAGTGCCTCAGTTTTCTAGTTTGAAGACTACTACTACGAATTTTATTTTTTTCCTAAAGATTTATTTATTTATGCATATAAGATCTGGGGTGCAGGCCAGAGATGCGGGGGGTAAGAGGATTCACCAGAGACAGAGTGGGGAGCAGAACAGGTGGAATGACTGAAATACACTGCTGAGGGGAGCAGCAGACAGGAGAGGTCTGCTGTACCATGTAGGTCACTTCCCCAGCCAGGGATTGAACTCTTCCTGCAGTAGCAGCAGATTGCCTCATGGTACTAATGCTTAACCCCTTTTGCCACCAGGGAGGCCCTCTATTAATTTTATATCTAGAAGTGGACAGTGTTGGAGTTTCCTAAACTGTATGATGACTGTTCCACTGAATTCAAATCCTGGAGGATATTGCTGTGCTACTGAAGGACTTGGGAGAAGTCCCTGTAAACCTCCCTGTAAAGGTTTACAGGAGTTTTCTAACCTTAGGGAAGTCCCATGTTGACTTTATTTAAAAATTGATGACCAATGAGTAGTAACTCACCAGAGTTTCATGAAACACTTAATTTATTTCTGTAATTTGCTTTGTGACGTATTTGGAAGTATTTTACTCATGACTTTATTTGTTCAAAGGGCATCCTTAATCTACCTCAATCAAGATAATACAACCTAACTTTTTTTTTTAAAGATTTATTTATTTATTTATAGAAGCACTGGGTACAGTCAGAAGCGCAGGAGGGTGAGAGAATTCACCAGAAGGAGGGTGAGAGAATTCACCAGAGCCAGAGCTGAGAGCAGAACAGGCAGACGGATGAAATACACTGCTGAGGGGAGCAGCGGGCAGCAGGAGAGGTCTGCACGCTGTGTGGGACCATTGCCGGTGGCCAGGGATGGAACCAGTGCTGCGGAGGCTGCAGGCGGCTTTGTAGCCCAGTGCTCAACGGCTGCACCACCGGGGAGGCCCCTATACAACCTAACTTCTGATAGCAAACCCAAGCCAATTAAGCTATCAAAGTAAATATATTACTAAGGAAGCTTACTCTTAGAGCAAGAAATTTCTGGTTTGCAAATTTCTGTATGTCATTGAAAAGAACAGTATAGGAGCTCCCTAGTGGTGCAGGGGTTAAAGTCTCAGTGCTATCAAGCTATCACCAACCACTGCACATGAGGCATGAGTTAGATCCCGGGCCAAGGAGCTAACCCACATGTTGCAGCAGACCTCTCCTGTCTCACCTGCTGCTCCCCTCAGCAGTGTATTTCAGTACATCTGCCTGTTCTGCTCTCCACTCTGTCACCCCTCTGGCCTATAGTTCTGCTATGTATAAATACATAAAATAAATCTTAAAAAAATAAAAATAAAAGATTATTATAAAGACTTAAAAATAAAATATAATATTTTATAGCTAGCAAGTCCAGAAGAACACATTAATAATAAAAGACATCTTGGGCCTCCCTGGTGGCACAAGGAGTTAAGACGCAACCTATGAAGCTCTCCACAGCCATTGCAGCACGAGTTTGATCCCTGGCCAGGGAGCTACCCACACACTGCAGCAGACCTCTCCTGACTCTTCTGCTGCTCCCCTTAGCAGTGTACTTCAGTCAATTTGCCTGTTCTGTACCCCACTCTGTCTCCGGTGAATCCTCTCACCCCCCTGTCTCTCTGGCATATACCCCAATTCTTGTATGCATAAATAAATAAATCTTTAAAAAATAATAAAGGACATCTTTTTTTATTTTTAAAGATTTTATTTATTTATTTATTTATTTATTTATTTATTTATTTATGCAAGCTCTGGGTACAGTCAAAAGCACGGGAAAGTGAGAGAATTCACCAGAGCCAGAGCAGGGAGCAGAACAGGCAGAAGGACCGAAGTACACTGTTGGGGGTAGCAGTGGGTGCAGCAGGAGAGGTCTGCACGCCATGTAGGACCCTCGGTGGTTCCACCGGGGATAGAACCAGTGCTGCGGAGGCTGCGGGCAGCTTCGCAGGCCAGCTCTCAATCACTGCGCCACTGGGGAGGCCCTAAAGGACTTTTTAATGAAGACCTGATAACTTGCTTAAACAGGTGGTATAAGAAAAGAGAGGTCCTAAGGGCTTCCTTGCCCCTCCCTGGCCTGGTTCCATCGGCCTGGGAGTCCCACTTTATTTCTGTTCCTTTTCTCCTCAATAAACTTTTTCTTTCTCTAAACAAAAAAAGAAAAAGAAAAAGAAATGAGTGGTCCTATGAACCAACAACCAATGACCTGGGACTACACTTTGGGAAGCAACCAAGACAAAGGCTCTATTTCTAGAAAAGAAATTTCATATAGAACTTATGACTCAGAGCAAGATAAATATGTTTTTTTTTCCTTTAGAAAATAGGCTGCTTCTATCCACTAGTCTTCTTCCAGTTCCCTGTCTTCATGAAATTTATGTAAAAGATTTGAAATATTCCCAAATTAATTTTTAAGTATCATAACCTTTACTTTCAAACTTCCTTTTCTTTTAGGATTTCCTGAAATGTAAAACCTATGTATCTTTTTAGGAAATGCAACACATTTAAAAGTATAGTTAAGTAGCAAAAATACATAAAAAAGAACTATTCATCTATTATATTTAGAAAAGATAAAATCTCACTTCTAACTTATGACTAACAGTATTAGGTCTTTCTATGGTATCCCTTCTGAAGTTCTTTCAAAATAGAAACCCCTAAATCACAATGAGAAGAGTACCTTTTGAATTTGTTAATCCTAAAATATTGTTAGTAAGAAACTTATAACTGATAGGGTATAGAATTTTTTTTATTTGTCATTAAATAAAACCATAGAATGAAATAGTGGTCTACCATTGGATCATTAAAGTTAGCTTTAAAAAATTAAATATGAATAAAAGATGTTACATTAATGCATTGAAAAGTTCAAAAGCATGAAGCAGTATCACATACAAGGTGAATTGTAACCTTTCAAATGATTTAACTTGTCAGTCCTCTAAATGTCACCTTCACACTTGGTCTCCAAACCATATCAGTTTCTGTATATTAATGAGAATCTCTTTTAAAGTTATGGTTATTGGGCCTCCCTGTTGCGCAAGGGGTTAAGTCTCAGCCCTATAAAGCTATCCTCAGCCACTGAAGCAGAGTTCCATCCCCAGCCAGGGAAGTGACCTCCATGGCACAGCAGACCTTTCCTGTCTTGCCTGCTGCTCCCCTCAGCAGTGTATTTCAGTCAATCCACCTGTTCTGTTCCCCAGTCTGTCCTCTCATCCCCTGCACCTCTGGCCTGTACCCCAATTCTTGTATGCATCAATAAATAAATCTTTAAAACTTTAAAAAATAATAAAGTTATGGTTATTGAGGTACCATTGATTTACAACACTGTATAAATTTTAGGGTGATTGGTTCATATCTCTGCAAAGGTATATATTTTTTTTTATAGAGGCATGTTTTTATTTATTTATTTATTATGTTTGTTTGTTTGTTTTGTTTATACATGCACTGGGTACAGTCAAAAGCGCGGGAGGGTGAGAGAATTCACCAGAGCCAGAGTGGGGAGCAGAGCAGGCAGAAGGACTGAAGCACACTGCTGAGGGGAGCAGCGGGTGGCAGGAGAGGTCTGCGCGACGACATGTGGGATCCTCCTCCCGTCTAACCAGCGCCGCAGAGGCCGCGGGCAGCTTTGCAACCCAGCGCTCAACCGCTGCGCCACCGCCACCGGGGAGGCCCTACAAAGGTATATATATTATCACGCCACACCCACCACCACCACCACAGTACCAATAACCTTCCAACATAGTAATGAGGAGAATCTTGAAACGCAGAGGTGAGGAGGAGGAAAATGGGAATAGGAAGAAAGAGAATGGCAAGAAAGAGGGCAGAAGAAGGAATTGAAGGACCTAAGGAGTGTGTCTTAGTTGTTTTGGCTGCTATAATAAACTACCACAGATTGGAGGATTTAACAACAATAGAACTTTATTTCTCTGGAGGCTAAAAGTTTGAGGTCAGGTTGCGAGTATAATCAGGTTCTGCTAGTGTGGGCTGTATTCTAGAGGCATCCTTACATGCTATGATGTAGGGGAATAGAGTACTCTTGGGGCCTCTTTATAACAGCACTAATCCCATTCATGAGTGTGCTGTCTTATGATCTTAATCACCTCCTAAAGGCCACTCCTAATCATCACTGGGGGTTGGATTTCAACTTAAGAATTTGGGTTGGACCAGGTTCTGAAAATTCTTTCACAGCCCAACTTCATTATTCTTTATAATGAGGACTTCCCCATGCATTGTCATAACATTTGCAGTGAGAGAACTTGTTTCCCTGATTTTGAAAGAGATCAATAAAAACAAATTGAAATAGAAAAAAAAATAATTTGGGGTGGGGGTGGGGGGAACTTTCAGACCACAGCAGAGAGGTTGTATGCAAAGGATAAGCAATTTTTCCATTCCTCTTTTATGTTGTCCTTTCTTTGTAGAGCTTCTCCCCACTTCCCAAAGTAGAACATTCCTCTTCGGTATATTATTTTTTGGGGTCTGGGAATGCTCAAAAACTTTCCCATATAAATTAATGGTAACAGTGTTCCCAGGCCCAAGAAATAACCTATAAAATCATATAAAATAGGAATGTTCTACTTTTAGATAGCAGGGGAAAGTGGTATGTATATCTTTATATGAGTAGAAGAAATGAAAAAAAATAAAAGGGAAAGAAACATTTTTCTGGGGAAGAGTAGTAGTGAGCCCCTGGGAAATTTTTACCACATGAATGTATTACTTGAATAAACTTTGAATTGTTCTTTTCTTTCATAGCATTCTTATCTAGACTCAAGCACATATATTTTATTATTTTGATATTTAGATTTTGGGGGAAAATTCAGAGCTATTAGGCACATATATATTTGTGTAAGAAAAAAAAGCAGGGATTACAATTTCATACCAGACAGAAACAGACCTTTCTCTGGAAAGTTGGCCTAAAGAAATCGAGAATTAAACTTTATCTCTGCACTGACCTGCTCAGACTACAAATATAATACATCTGTTAACTGATTTCAAGCCCTGCTAAAGTTGCTGCCTCTAACTTTGTGGAACCATTTTCATTGTCTCCAAATCTTCAGCAGGTGGCAGTGTTCCCCTCTACTCCCTGTGGGTTTTGGCGTTTCCTTCCTTTCAAAAGAGCATATTTCTTTCTTTTTTTTTTTTTTTTTTCCAGTTCACATATAATGGCTGCCTCATTTACATCCTTATTTTGGAAGATCCTCTTCCAGTGATCTTAGGAACTGAGGAGGAGAAGCAAATTTGTAACAAACATCATGCAATTCATGTTGTTAAGTTTGATCTTTTTTTTAAAAAAGATTTATTTTTATTTATTTATGCATACAAGAACTGGGGTGTAAGCCAAAGGTGTGGGTAGTAAGAAGATTCACCAAAGGCAGAATGGGGAGCAAAACAGGTGGATCTACTGAGATACACTGCTGAGGGGAGCTGCAGGCAAGACAGGAGAGGTCTGCTGAGCCATGTAGGTTAGCTCCCTCCCTGACCAAGGATCAAACTCATGCCACAGTGGCTGGTAATAGCTTGATAGTGCTGAGACTTTAACTCCTGTGCCACCAGGGAGGCCCATGTTTGATTTCTAAACCCTAATACTGTTACAGGGCAGGGAGAGAGAGCAGGAAACCTGGAAACTTCCCCCTTCCTGGAGACCACCCTGTTACAATATTCATGGTGTAATTTCAAGATACTTAAGAGTAGAGAGGGAGCTTATTGTTTATTCTTATTGTTCACTTATACCCATCTTTCCCTATTCCAAACCCTATATATCGTTTCTACTTGGTGTAATTGTTCCCTTCATTCACCCCTGTCCAATTGTTCCCTTCATTCACCCCTGAAATGATCATTATCATTGATATTATCATTAAAAGCCAGCATAGTTAAATTTCTTTCTAATTAACTTGTTTAGGCTTCTGTAAAAGGAATATTTTTATCCCATCTTTGCCAGATGATGGGGTATCAGGATCTAATTCAGTTTCCGTCACTGAACAGTTATGTAATTTGAACATAGAAATCCATTGGAACATCAGTTTCTTCATTTGTAAAATGGGATTAGTGAACTAAGTGATCTTTGAGGCTACTTCTAGCCTTTATGCACTTGGATCATAAAGTAGTTTGCTGCTGCCTTGAATGGAAATGGCACTATGGTACCAGATTATTTTCTGGAGGATCTTTTCCTTGAGCAGCATTAAGTAGTACAAAAAATGAAGAGTAAATCTAGAAGAGGAAGGAAAAAAAGGTGCTCAGAGTAAGATACAACCCATCACTTGACAGTATCTCTACCAGACAGTATTTTTTTATTTAAAGATTTATTTATTTATTTATTTATTTATTTATTTATTTATTTATTTATTTATACAAGAACTGGGGTACAGGCCAGATACACAGGCAGGTGAGAGGATTCACCAGAGACAGAGCAGGAAACAGAACAGGCAGACCGAAGAAATACACTACTGAGGGGAGCAGCAGGCGAGACAGGAGAGGTCTGCAGCGCCATGTGGGACCCTCGCCACTGGCCTGCATCGGACCGGCGCTGCAGAGGCTGTGGAAAGATTCACAGCATGGCGCTCAACCGCCTGCACCACCAGGGTAGGCCCTCTACCAGGCAGTATTTATGACAGGTATTCTCCTGTATTTCTGTGCTTCAGTAAATACCAAACAGACCTTTATAGAGATTACTTTAAAAAGTGAAATTAGAGTTGAGTTCTCTCCTGGTTTATTTGCTATATATTTTTTTAGAGATTTATTTATTTATGCATACAAGAACTGGGGTACAGGCAAGAGGTGCGGGGAGAGGATTCATCAGAGACAAAGTGGGGGACACAACAGGTGGATCTACTGCAACACTTTGCTGAGGGGAGCAGCGGGTGAGACAGGAGAAGTCTGCTGCGCCATGTGGGTTACCTCCCTGGCTGGGGATGGAACTCATGCTGAGGAACTCATGCAGCGGCTGAGGTTAGCTTCATAGTGCTGTGACTTAACCCCTTGTGCCACCAGGGAGGCATCTTATTTGCTATATTTTTGTTAATAAACATTTAGTTTTAGTCTTAGTTCTGTTGGATTAAATTGTTTTACCTTATGAAAATAATAAATGATCATTGTGAAAAATCTTTAAACCATGTGGAAAGTAATAAATGAAAAGAGAAATTTCTTTCCCTTTGAAGCCTCTGCCCCTATCCTGTCCTCAGAGATAATCAGTGGTATAAAACTTTCAAATATTTTCATTGTGTTTATACACACATTCCTACACATCTCTATTTAATCATTTTTGTTTTATTTCACTGAAATTTAATGAAAGCTATTGTGAACTATATTAATCCTGGAATAGAATTATGCATTTAAAATAAATGAGCAGGGCCTCCCCTGGTGGTGCAGTGGTTGAGTGCTGGGCTGCGAAGCTGCCCGCAGCCTTTGCAACACCAGTTCGCTCCCCGGCCACTGGCAAGTGTCCCACATGGCGCGGCAGACCTCTCCTGCCGCCTGCTGCACCCCTCAGCAGTGTATTTCGTCATTCTGCCTGTTCTGTTCTCTGCTCTGGCTCCGGTGAATTCTCTCACTCTCCAGTGCTTCTGACTGTACCCAGTGTTTGTATAAATTAATTAATTAATTAATTAAAAAATTATTTTAAAAATGAGCAAATGAAGAAACTACAGGATTAAGAAACTACAGAACATTCAGTTACTAATTAAATTTCAACTGATAGTGAGGATTCTTAAATGATAGGTTCTACATAGAATCCACTATGGGAAATTGCTTTGATGAGGAGAGGGCAGAGTCATGGTAGTATATGACCAACAACAATTTCTCCATCTCCCTACTTGCTGGACGGTGATGGAGTCCATTTCCTTTCCCCTGAAGTTTGACAGCCTCTGCTACTTGCTTGGTCAATAGAATGAGGCAAAAATGATATTTTTGCAGTTCTGGGTCTAGACTTGGCAACTTTGCTTTATTCTCCTGGGAAAGAAACACCATGTAAAGATATCTGACTGATCTGCTGAAGAGAAAAACTGGCAGCCGTGGATATGATGCTAAGGAGAGATCCAGTCAGCCCCTAGCAATACCAGTACTCCAACTGAGTCCTAAGCATGTAATTCATGCTATCTTGGGTCCCACTGAAGCATGGTGACCTGAGATAAGCAACCTGAGGGTCTTAATAACAACCTTTTGCTTAGTTCCTGGTATGCAACTTAGTCCCTGGTGTGAATCTTGCTTCATGTACCACTATGAGGCAGAATGGACCTGGGGGGGGGGGGTCCCATGACTACTGACCCTTTACTCACTCCTTGGTATGCAACTATACAACTCACCTCTTGGTATGTAGCCACATCATATCTGACTAGGTGCAGCTGCCAGTGCAAACCCACCCAGAACCTTGTGGAAACTGAAAGTGTATATAAGTCCCTGACTTCCTACAGACAGGGCTCAGCCTTTGGATGAGAATCTGCTGAGTCAGCGCCAGTGCAATTAAACCTGTTTCTTCTTAGCCCTAGTGTCTTAAGTTTCCTTTGTGCCACATAACACCACAACCCAAATCAAGCCATCTCACCAATACTACATGAAACAGAGACAAGTTATCTCCAGTCACCTGTCCATGTGGCAGAATAGTGAGCAAGAAAATTGTTGCTGTTTTATGGTAGTACATTTTAGGATAGGATGAGTTATGCCCAATAGCTAACAGATTCATATCTGAAAGTTGGGTACTGGCATAACAAAAATCTAAAATCTGTGGCACTGGCTTTGGCACAGGGCATGGATAGAGGTTGGAAAAGCAAAGCGGAAACTAACTCTCTTGAAAAAATTAATTTGATTTTTAAAAGTGTTATTTTGAAACACCTGTAGATTTACAGAAAAGTTGCAAAAGTGGTTGAGTTCATGTACACTTCTTACCCAGCTGTTCTAATAGAAATAAATTATATAGCCATAAAATAATTATCAAGGGCCTCCCTGGTGGCGCAGGGGATAAAGACAGCACTACCAAGCTATCTGCAACCACTGCAGCACAAGTTTGATCTCTGGCCAGCCAGGGAGCTACCCACATGGCACAGCAGACCTCTCCTGACTTGCCAGCTGCTCCCGTCAGCAGTGTATTTCAGTCAATCCACCTGTTCCGTTCACCCCACTTTGTCTCTGGTGAATCCTCTCACTCCCCAAACCTCTTGCCTATATCCTGGTTTGTGTATGCATAAATAAATAAATCTTTAAAAAAATAATTATCAAGGGCCTCCTGGGTGGCACAGTGAGTTGAGTGCAGTGCTGTGAAGCTGTCCGCAGACTCTAGAGCCCCAGTTCAATTCCTGGCCGGCCAGGGAGATTCCCCCATGCTGAGGCAGACCTCTCCTGTCTCACCGGCTGCTCCCCTCAGCAGTGTACTTTGGTCCTTCTATCTGTTCTGCTCTGTACTCTGTCTCTGGTGAATTCTCTCACCCTCCTGCACCCCTGGCCTGTACCCCAGTGCTTGTATAAATAAATAAATCCTTAAAAAATAAAAAAATAATTATAAAAACTAGGAAGTTAACATAAGTCTTTATAAGATTCACCTGTTTTTCTAGTGATAGTCTTTTTCTGTTCCATTGTCCAATCTAGGATCTCAGGTTTCCAAGTGGTTATGTCTTCTTAAGCTGGGGAGGAGACTCTTAATGGAGGTTGTAAAAGTAGCAAGGAAATTGCTATCCAGAGGGTGGAGAAATGGTGTTATGTAGTGGTAAAATGTTTGGCAGCATTTGTATGCAGTAAAACATAGACGATAAAACATGTATCTAATGGACTTACAGATTTCGCAAGGGAGATTTTTCAGATTGAATGTTCAAAGTGTCATTTGGCTTCTTTCAGTGACGCATGATAGTATCACCAGAGAGAGAGATGTGTTAAAAACAAGAAAGGAACTATTCAGTTTTGAAGCAGAATGGTAGAGAAAATATACAGGACCTAGGAGAGTAAAAAAATGGCCTTGGTGGCCTGCCTTGTTGCCTCAAGGTAAAGATCAAATCAAGATTCTGTATTAAGACCTTTAACATTTTTAAGATAGTGCCCCATAGACAGTCTCATTTAGACAAAAGCACTTCTAAGAATCTTAAGGTGGCCCAACAATAGATACCTCAACAAGATCCAAAGTAAATTAAGGTTTGTTTCTGAAAAAAATTGTATTTGTTGCTTTGTAGGCAAGAAATGAACTCTTAATTAGAGCCATAGACCCAAAAATTTAAACAGAATTCTATTGATAAAACCATCACCAGCTTAAACTAAAGAAGAATGACACAGTTGAAAATGAAACAAAGCAGGAAGCTATAGGCATGAAAAAGGCTGAGAGAGCTATTCAACTGTAAAGGGCAGGCAGTTTCTTATGGAAATGGCAGATTGAGTCAGAAGCCCTGGTAGTTAGGACCCCAGTGGGAAGCCAAAAACAATGAATTAGGGCTGGATTCCCAGGGAGAAGAAACAGGCTCTACCGGAGAATTAGATCCTTCCAGTCAGGGGGACAGTGCTTGACTGGCTTTCAGAATGCCAGCCTGTTATGTGCCTTCTATTTTCCCCTTTTTTGATTAGGAGTGTCCATTTCAGTTATCCCTGTTTCAGCACTGTATCCTGTTTATCTAACTTGTCTTTTTAGTTCACAGATCTCTAGATGAAGAGGAGCAGCTTCTGAAATGCCTCGTCTACATCTGGGTCTATGTATATTACTAGGTCCTGGGTCTTACAGCCAGTGCTATACAGAACAATAATTTGGGGAAGGAAGTGAGTGTATTTTGCATGTTTGCATGTGGGCATATATGTCTGAATTATAGTGGTCAGAGGGTGGATTATCGTAGTTTCTAAACATGATTGCTAATTAATTCTTTCCATTCCAGTCACAGTCCATTAAAAAGCAGAGTAGTAGTCTCCATCTTCTCACCTTGGATTCTGGCTGGTTTTCTGATTTGATTTGGCTAAGAGAATACAATGAAAGCCATGTTCTGGGACTTCCAAGTCCTGGCTTGTAGGGGCCTTATAGCTTCTGCTTTCTCCCTCTTTGGAACTGGCATGATGTAAATAAGTTTGGTTTGGACCACTGACTGGTGAGTGATCTCACAAAGAGAGGGAGACCTGCAGCCCTTTTGTTATAAGGCAGCCCCGATATTGAACGGGTTGCCTGGCTGTGGGTCCTCACCCGCGCGCTTAAAAAGGACTTATTAATACTCCACTACAGGCATACACAAAAGGTTAATAAAAGGTTTATTTACAAGGGAAAAGGAAATAAGAAAAAATGTACAACTCAGGGGGAAAATAGGGAAATAAAGTCTTTAATGCGTCCTACCCGATCCACCGACCTGGAAACCCAAAGGCACTCTCAGAGCTGGCCGGACGCTGCTAGCTGGTGGAGAGCCAAAATAGGGGGACCCCTCCAAAGCCCACGTGTCTGCCTTATATCAACCTGGCTGCTTAACCCCACCCTCAGGTCCCAGCCACCTTCCCTTTGGTGGTGATGGGATTTGGAGTTCCCAGTGTCTTTGGCTTTGGCCTGGGGTGGGGGTGGAGTCCACAAAGCCTGTATGGAATTAGCTTTAGGACATCCTTTTCCCCCTAACACTTTCAGCTGCCCTACTTGAGGTGTCAGACATGGGGAAGTCATCTTGGCTATTCCAGCCCCTGTCACATGCATAGCTAAAAGCAACCACATTTCTGACTCCAGCTGACATCATGGGGGAACAGAAGAACTGTTCAGTTGTGCGCTTCCCAATCACAGAATTATGAGAACATATAATATATATTGTTATATTGCAATGGGTAATTGAATCAGTTATTAAATATTAGGATGCTTTAACTTTATACCATTGGCAGTGAAAAGGTAGTAAATATCAGACCAAGAAGTCACGTTCTCATGGAGACTAAATTCCATAAGGCTGTACCTGTATGCTATAATTATTGTTCTGTCTGCAGAGCTTGGCATAGTACTGACATATTATGATAGACTCGCAAATGTTTGTTGACTGAATCATTAAGTGAATGAATGGAGGCAAGCCCAATGTCATCAAGAAGACAGATTAAAATTCTTTAAACATAATTTGTACAGTGCAATTTCCCTTTCAAAAGGTGTTCTTTCTTAGGAAAAAAATGAAGCCTCAGCTGGACTGTGATGGAGGATTATTTGGGCTTTGGTGGTAGGTATAGTGTGATAATATACATTTATAAAGGCGTGAATCATATACCCCTAAAACACATACAGTATTGTAAACCAACCAATGTTCTTCAATAAACATAATTTAAAAAATAAAGAGGTCATGTGAATAAAAGATTAAAGATGGGTGGCAAGAGACAGTAAATGGAAGGTGTAAGTAGAAGGAGGGAAGGTGGGGAAGATTGAATACGAGAAGTTAGAAATATTGGGCCTCCCTGGCGGTGCAAGGGGTTAAGCGCAGCCCTGTGAAGCTGTCCGCAGCCTCTGCAGCCCATAAGATCCCCGCAGCCCATTAGATCCCCGCCCTGCCAGGAAGCTACCCACATTGCGCAGCAGACCTCTCCTGTCTCACTCACTGCTCCCCTCAGCAGTGTATTTCAGTAGATCTGCCTGTTCTGTTTCCCACTTTGTCTCTGGTGAATCCTCTCACCCCCCACATCTCTGGCCTGTACCCCAGTTCTTGTATGCATAAATAAATAAATCTTAAAAAAAAGAAGTAAAAAATATTTAGCACTTTTAAGGACATTTTTGTGTTTTGGGGGGCCTATAATAGAGAATTAGAAGATACAAATACAATAAGTGAGGGCCCAGAAGCCATAAGGATGTTCTGAATGGAAAGATTTGTAGGAGACAGGCCATGGTCATCACTGACTCCTTCTCAATATCCCTCTTATAGCTGGACAAATGAGAGCTATTCTTTTTTTAAAAGATTTATTTTTATTTAATTATGCATACAAGAACTGGGGTATAGGCCAGAGGTGCCGGGTGGGGAGAGTGAGAGGACCCACCAGAGACAGAAGGGGAGCAGAATAGGTGGATCTACTGAAATACACTGCTGAGGGGAGCAACAGGCGAGGCAGGAGAGGTCTGCTGCGCCATGTGGGTTAGCTCTCTAGCCATGATTAAACTCATGTTGTAGTAGCTGGCAATACCTTGGTGGCACTGTGTCTTAACCCCTGTGCCACCAGGGAGGCTGAGAGCTACGCTGTAAAGCACCTGGTTAATGCCCATTGCCTGCTGGAATATAAAAACTATCCTTTTATATTATTGAAAAAGCAGAAAAAGCAAAATATGCGTTCCATAGGGCTAAAGTTAGAGTTAGTATTAGGAATATCTACTATTCATTGTTAGATCGGAGACTAAAATATCAAAGCTGGGACTTCCCTGGTGGCGCAAGGGGTTAAGACGCAGCACAATGAAGCTATCTGCTGCCATTGCAGCACAAGTTAGATCCCAGGCCAGGGAGCTAACCCACATGGCGCAGCAGACCTCTTCTGTTTCGCCTGCTGCTCCCCTCAGCAGTGTATTTCAGTACCTCTGCCTGTTCTGCTCCCCACTCTGTCTCTGGAGAATCTTCTCACCCCTAACACCTCTGGCCTGTTCCCCAGTTCTTGCATGCATGCATGCATGCATGCATGCATGCATAAATACATCTTTGAGAAAAAAATAAAATAGTCAAAGCTGTCATGTCAGGTTGGGTCTTTTTTCTTATCACTCTCCAAATCACATTTCTTTAGTAATTCTTATTATTTTTTAATTGAAATATATTGAACATAATATGTAAATTTAAGGTATACAGCACATTAATTTGCTATACCTATATATTGTAATATATTGCCATTATGATGACAGCGAGCACCCTTATCATTTTATATAAATACTATTTCTTCTTAATAGCTGGCATAATTAAGTTCTAGTCTCTTGGCAGGTTTGATTACAATACTGTTATGCATATTCACTGTACTATGCATTATACATACTCATTGTCAGTTTGTACTCATAAACACATCTGTCCTATCCTTTACCCTTCATCCTTTATATACTTCTTTTTATTCTTTGTTATCACAAGTTTGGCTTTTTAAATATTACACTATAAGTGAGATTATACAGTGTGTGTCTTTCTTTGACTTATTTCACTTAGCATAATGCCCTCAAGGTCTATCTATGTAGTCTTAAGTAGAAGGATGTCCTCTTTTCTCAGGGCTTTCTAACATTAAATTGTATATATGTGGGGTGCATGTATTCTTTTTGAGTTAGTGGTTCATTTTCTTTTGCTAAATGCCCAGAAGTAGAATTGCTAGATCATATGGTAATACTATTTTTAAATTTTTGAGGAACCTTCATACTGTTATACATAGTAGTTGCATGAAATTACATCACCACTGACAGTGCACAAAGGTTCCCTTTTCTCCACATTGTCACAAGCACTAGTTGTCTTTTGTTTTCTTGGTAATAACTATTCTAACGTGTGAGGAGATAACTCATTGTGTTTTTTTTTCATTTCTCTCATATTTAGTGATGTTAAACATTTGTTCATGTACTTAGTGATCATTTTATATGTCTTCTTTAGAGAAACGCCTTTTTAGTTCTGCCCATTTTAAGTTCAGATTGTTTTTAAAATTGAGTTTTATGAGTTCTTTACATATTTTGGATATTAACTCCTTATCAAACTTATGGTTTGTAAAAATTATCTTTTATTCTGTAGGTTGTCTTTTCATTTTTTGAATTGTTTCTTTTGCTGTGCAAAAGCTTTTAAGTTCTATGCAGTCCCATTTATTGATTTCTACTTTTGGTGTCCTATCAAAAAAAAATCATTGCCAAGACCAACATCGCGCAGCTCTTCCCTACATTTTCTTTCAGGAGTTTCATAGAATCAGGTCCAGTGTTTAAGTTCTTCATTACAAGTAATTTTTTTGTGAATAATGTAATGGGCCCAATATTATTGCTCTGAATGTGTTCATCCAGGTTTTCCTAGCAGCATATTTTTTTCTTATTTTATGATTTTTTTTTTAGATTTATTTATTTATACAAGCACTGGGGTACAGGCCAGAGGCGCAGGAGGGCAAAAGAATTCACCCAAGACAGAGCAGGGAGCAGAACAGGCAGAAGGACTGAAACACACTGCTGAGGGGAGCAGTGGGCACCACAGGAGAGGTCTGCCATGCCATGTGGGAATTGAACCTGCACTGCAGAGGCTGTGGACAGCTCCACAACGCAGCGTTCAACCGGCTGAGCCACCAGGGAGGCCCCCCTAGCAGCATTTCTTAAACACTGTCCTTTCCCTGCTGAGTGCTCTTGGCTTCCTTGTTGAATATTTGTTGAACTGTATAACATGGTTTTAATTCTGGCTTATCTGTTGTGTTCCATTGCTCTATACTTCTAATTTTGTGCTGGCACCATGCTGTTTTTATTATTGTAGCTTTACAGTATAGTTTGAAACCAGGAAGTAATGATACTTCTAGCTTTGTTTAGGATTGCTTTGGCTATTTGGGGTCTTTTATACTTTTATACAAATTAGAAATTTTTTCTATTTTCTGTGAAGAATGCCTTTGGTATTTTGATAGGGATTGCATTGAATCTCTAGATAAGGTTGAAGAGAATGGATATTTTAACAATATTGATTCTTTTGACTCATAAACATGGGACATCGTTTCATTTATTTGCTTCTTTTTCAATTTCTTTTTTTTAAGATTTATTTATTATTTATGCATACAAGAACTGGGGTACAGGCCAGAGGTGTGGGAGGTGAGGATTCACCAGAGACAGAGTAGGGAACAAAACAGGTGGATTGACTGAATTACACTGCTGAGGGGAGCAGTGGGTAAGTCAGGAGAGGTCTGCTGCCCCATGTGGGTAGCTCCCTGGCTGGGGATCAAACTTGTGCTGTAGTGGCTGCGGATAGTCTTATAGGTTGTGTCCTAACCCCTTGTGCCAACAGGTAGGCCCACCAACAGTTTTTTTGGTTGAGTCTTTTGGATTTTATATATACAGAATCATATCATCTACAAATAGTGTTAAGTCATACTTTCTGACCAGTTGGATACAGTGAGTACCTGGTATGCTCTGTGGGTCCTTTTTTTTTTTTTTTTTTTAAGATTTATTCTATTTATTTATGCATACAAGAGCTGGAGTGTAGGCCAGAGGTGCAGGGGGAGAAGGAGTGAGAGGGCTCACCAGAGATGGCATGGGGAGCAGAACAGGTGGATTGTCTGAAATACACTGTTGAGGGGAGCAGCAGGCAAGACAGGGGAGGTCTACTGCCCCATCTAGGTTAGCTCCCTGGCTGGTGAACTTGTGCTGCAGTGGCTGGTGATAGCTTCATAGTGCTAAGACTTAACCCCTTGTGCTACCAGGGAGGCCCTGCTCTTTGGGTCTTGCAGGAGTACCAACTTAACCCTTATTTCTCTGAGAGTGATACTTTCATATAGCACACCTTTCTACTAACTTCTGAAAAGAGACACAAGAGCCATCCAAAATAGCTCCAGAAGAGATACAGGACAATAGAAGATTCTAGACAAAAATGGAAAATTCTCTTTTTGGAAATATTTTCTTGTATGATCCATAGCGGTGCCTTCTAGAGAAATGTTCTGGGCAAAATATCTCCATTTAAAAGAACACCAATTTTTGTAATTAGGATAAATGAAATAATAGAAAAGCTTTCAGACCATTGCAAGAATGGGTGACATAGCTAAACCTATAATTATAATATTTTCTATTCTGTATTGTTTAGGAAACAGAGGTTAAAGAGATAAAAATAGAGAAGATTGCTTAAAAATTAAAGCCATTGATTTAGATCTCTATATGAAAGGTCAGTGTGTGGGAAATGAGAAAGGCACTAAAGCGATCAGAGTGTTCAACAAAAGACGTTTTAGCAGCAGTACCTACAAAGAGCACATCAACTATTTATATCACCCACATCAAGTTGCTGGTCATTTCACTTATCAAAGAAAATAAGAAAGGAATTTTCCTTGGACAATTTTTTGGGTAGTAACAATACAGTTTTGGAATCAGCTATTAGAAACTATAATTAAAGCTGATTTATCACATTCACTAATTATTCTATATAGCTAGCTTCCCTGAAGCTTTATATCATTCTCCCTTTTATAAGCTCTGTTTCTCCCTAGGGCACTCTGAATCCAGACAGGTAAATAACTGAGGTACTTGGAAACCAGTGTATTGTCATATCTGTCAAACAGATACTGAACTTGAAAAATTATTTTAAAAGTTTTCTGTACATTAGATAGGGTCAGCTATTTAGAAATTTTAGTTCTACTACCTGGGTTAGGAGATCAGGTGAGTAGAAGGAAAAAACGAAGAAAAACAAAAATTTAAAAAGGAATCATCAGTATTCCCTGAGGAACCTGCTTAACACTGAGAAGGAGGGGCAGGGGGCGGGGAGACTTTTATTTAGATCCAAATAACCACTTGATGTTACTGTCAGACTGGCCAAATATCTTCCAACTGTGGTGATCCTTTCTTTTACCGCTAGAGAGAAGTAGAGGGACCTGATGTTTAGAGTAGCAGCAAAACCCATTTCTTATTTTCTTTCTTTTGCCAAATGGAAGTGGTTGTGGGCTAGTTTCATATTGCTGGCTGTCCACACTCTTTCTTCTCTGGAATAACTATCAAGGGAATTGAAAAGAATTCCCTTTTCTCATACCTAACACCAGCAGGGCAGGAATGAACCCATCTTCAGGACTTTTCAGATGCTGTGAGACTAATCTCACATAGGGTGGGCTCCCAGGGAGAACAAATCAGGCATTGCTAATGACGTTGACTCTGGGAACTAGCTCAGTGCCCTGAGAAACAAACGTGGCTGTTCGTTTTTCCTTCTTTAAACTACTTCCCTTCATTATACTTCGTCTTCATTTTTCCTCTCCCTACCAAGCAGTAGCTGAGTCAATTGAGTATAGCTTAGGTTCTTATCATGACGTCTAGTGGAACACCTAGAAATCTGTGAACCCTTTATTATTATTATAATTTTGTCTAGGATCCTTGATTATTTGTAAAGAAATCCCTGTTTCACACTAGCTGTATGGACAGGATTTGCATCTTTGGAAACCAAGTGGAGCCCTTGTCCTCTTTTCAGGTTGCTCTTCATTTCCTTTTCCACTTGTGGTCCCTGCCCTCCCCCGCGCCCCCCGCCCCGGCCCGCGCCCGCCCCCCCCCCCAACCTGACCGGAATCATGCACAAAACCAGTTTCCAATAAACATCAACACTGAAGATTGAGCAAGTTGCTAACTCATGTGGCGCTATCTTAAAAGGACGTTGTATATAAATGCAAAGTTTTATGGAGCCTCAGAGAACTCTAAGAACACTGTAAATATCCCTGGTTTAATTAGTAGTCTTGGAGTTAGGTAATGGCCTGTGGTTTCTAAGTTAGGTCTCTTGGGGTTTCTAGTCTTCAGGGGCTGCCTGCAACTATGATGTGCTCATATACAATCTTCTGTCTCATACACCACAGAAATCCTCTTTAGACCTTCCTATGCACCTACTCACATTTATTATAACACACATGCAAATGAGTCCCCAGTCTCCCAGATCTAAAAAGGATCCCATGCCTCAGTATGGGTCTCGA
Organism: Talpa europaea; assembly: GCF_964194135.1. Lineage (NCBI taxonomy): Eukaryota > Metazoa > Chordata > Mammalia > Eulipotyphla > Talpidae > Talpa > Talpa europaea. Next base: position 60,233,412 of record NC_140077.1, read on the forward strand.
GTCAGGTAATTCCTGACTCATTTTTTTCCCCCTGGAATTCTAGTTTCCAGGTGGGGGGAAAAAAAAAAGGAAGAAATCCCGATTGGTGTTGATTGATGCCCATTCTCTCCAAGCAGAGGGTGGACAACAAGCTTTTGTCGTTGATGAGCTCCAATTCTCAGCGTTTCTGAAGCAGCTCTCTCCCGGAGTTAGGTCAACCAGTCGGGGTTGTAAGCCGACTTGACAGGTTTGTTCTGGGCTGACGGCCATTGACGAGGTTCTGCGACCAGAGAACTCACTTGGCGGAATCTACAGTAGGTGGGGCGCGCTCACCAGCTGTGGGGCAGTGATTGGAAGTTTGTTGCAATACCGGCGAATCCGAGCAGCCGGCTGCCGCAGGAGATACCCTTTTGCCCCTGGAGCACAGAACCCAGAGTTCGCCCTAATGGGCAGGGCACTAGCGGGGGAGAAGCGCCAGCCTCCGGGCCCAACCCCTTTTTCCCACAGTTGTGTTAGCCGGGCGGGCGCAAGGAGCCTCCGGTCTCAGCCCTTCGGCTCGCTCTCGTGGGCAGCAAGGGGGCGGTGGGACCACCGCTGGGGAACTCTCGCTCCCTGGTCTGCAAGAGTCAGCGGCGGCCGCCAGCGGTGAGGGAAGGCGGGGGCACGTGCTTGGATGTGGGTACTTGTGTAACCAGCTCCCCGGGCGCCAGCCCCGCCAGCGCTCGGGCGGAAGGCTCGTCTGAGCCTGCCTGTCCGCCGCCACCGGGAAGGCTCCGGGGTCCCGCCGCCCGCGCGGGGCGGGAGCGACCCGGGCGCGGGGAGCGACGCACTTGCACCGGGAGCTCTCACAGGGGAGTGGGAATTTGGAAAGTTCCCCAACTAGGCGCCCACGTGACCCCGCGAAAGTAGTTCCGGCCGCGCTCGGTATCCCTCCACCTCCTTTTGAGCGCTCCTCGGCCTGCTCGGGCCCGCCCACTCGCAGGGGGGAAGCGCCCGCCGTGCGGGACTCCACTCGGGCGCTGCAGCCCGGCGGCCGGCGTGCACGGCGCCGCGGGCGGGGGGCGCGCCGCCAGGCCCCCGCGCGATCCACCCGGCCGGGTTTTCACGCTGGTCCAAAAGGGGCGGGGCGAGGGCGCCTCGGAGGACCGGGCTTGAGTGAGCTCGACGCGGCGGCCAGAACGCGCGCCTCGGGGGGCGGAGAGGGTCGGCGCTGCGGGCTGCGGCCCACCCTGGGGCGCCCGCCTCCAGTCCCCCGGGACGGCCGTCCTTTGAGACGTAGGGCTTCAGGGATGATGGGCTCACACTTGACGCGCTTGGGCGGGAGCTTTCATTTTTAGGGCAAATCAGGCTAGTTGCCGGGGAAGCGGGAGGTGGGGCGGCGCGAGGAGCCGGATGAGGTGAGATGCGGTGGAGACACAATAGGGGGTTGTTCTTTGTGCCGAGACTGACACCTGAGGACCCGGCCTGGGGTGGGGGAGGGGAGGCGGGCGTTCTTGGCAAAGGCTGCGGCAGGTAAATGCCCGCTCGCGGCTGTGACCCGGCCACGGTGCCGAAGGAGAGCGAGGGCGCAGGCCGTGCCGGGGAAATCTGGGGGGCAGGGGGAGGGGCGCCCCCGCTGCGGGGTCCGCCCCAGCGTGTCCCCGCACACCGCCCAGCGCCGGCCCCCGGTCCTTTCCACCTGCGCGCCGGCAGCCCCGGCCGCCGGCCAGTGACACTCCTCAACGCACCCCCTCAGCTTTCCCCTCCGGTTCCCCCCGCCCGCCCGCGGCAGCCCACACGCCCCCGGGCTGGGTTTCTGGGCCCAGGCCGAGGCCCGGCACCCTCCCGCCGCCCTGCGTAGCCGCAGCAGCCGCGGCCAGCGCAGTCACCGGCGGGCTCTCCCCGACAAGCCCGAGCGAGCCCCGGGCAGCCCCACTGGGCATGCTCAGTGGCGCCCGCAGGTCGCGGACTGAGCTTTCGCACCCGGCGCGGCCGCTTCTGCCCCCTCCCTGCCGCCCCGGCCCGGCCCGGCCCGGCCCGTCCTCCCTCCCCTCGGCGCGGTGCCGGCCGCCTCCCGCCGCCCCTGGAGCTCCGGCGGCGCCCCGGCTCCCCGCGCGGCGGCGGAGGGGGCGGGCAGGCCGGCGGGCGGTGATGTGGCGGGACTCTTTGTGCACTGCGGCAGGATACGCGTTCGGGCACCGGGACGCGGCTGCGCTCAGTTCTCTCCTCTCGGAAGCTGCAGCCATGATGGAAGTTTGAGAGTTGAGCCGCTGCGAGGCGAGGCCGGGCGCAGGCGAGGGAGATGAGAGACGGCGGCGGCCGCGGCCCAGAGCCCCTCTCAGCGCCCGTGAGCAGCCGCGGGGGCAGCGCCCTCGGGGAGCCGGCCGGCCGGCGGCGGCGACAGCGGCGACGCTCCTCGCCTCCTCTCGGTCTTTTCTAACCGTGCAGCCTCTTCCCCGGCTTCTCCTGAGAGGGAAGGTGGAAGCCTTGGGCTCGGGCGGGAGCCGGCTGAGGCGCGGCGGCGGCGGCACCTCCCGCTCCTGGAGCGGGGGGGAGAAGCGGCGGCGGCGGCCGCAGCTCCGGGGAGGGGGTCGGCGTCGCCTGTCACCATTGCCAGAGCTGGGAACGCCGGAGAGTTGCTCTCTCCCCTCCTCCTGCCTCCAACACGGCGGCGGCGGCGGCGGCACGGCCAGGGACCCGGGCCGGTTCTAAACCTCCCCTCCGCCGCCGCCGCACCCCCCTCGGCCCGGGCTCCGGAGGCCGCCGGAGGAGGCTGCGGCTCCGAGGATTCTGCGTCTTCTCCCCGTTCCGCTGCCGCCGCTGCCAGGCCTCTGGCTGCTGAGGAGAAGCAGGCCCAGCCGCTGCAACCATCCAGCAGCCGCCGCAGCAGCCATTACCCGGCTGCGGTCCAGAGCCAAGCGGCAGCCGAGCGAGGGGCATCAGCCACCGCCAAGTCCAGAGCCATTTCCATCCTGCAGAAGAAGCCCCGCCACCAGCCGCTTCTGCCATCTCTCTCCTCCTTTTTCTTCAGCCACAGGCTCCCAGACATGACAGCCATCATCAAAGAGATCGTTAGCAGAAACAAAAGGAGATATCAAGAGGATGGATTCGACTTAGACTTGACCTGTATCCATTTCTGGGGCTGCTGCTGCTCTTTGCCTTTCTGTCACTCTTGTCTCCTACCGTGGGAGGAGAAGGATGCGAAAATTTTCCGTAGTTTGGGTGACTATAACATATAACCCTGGTCGAATTTCTAGGTCTTAGGTATTTTGTGTGTCTCTTGAAGGCATTCACGCTAGGGTGTGTTCGGCGAGACCGAACTCTTCTTGCCTGGTTGCAAGTGTCAAGGCGCCGACTGGCTTCTGGGTCTGTCTGTGGGGTCTCTTCCGAAGGGCTATTGTCCGTTAATGCAGAATACAGTGCACTGTTAGTGGATTAGCCAGCTCGGTAATCCGGTCGACTAAGTGAACAGAAAAGTAGACGCTTTGAGGTTCAGCATATTTCGATTAAATCTTGGCTTTAGGCCCTAGATCAAGGGTATAGATCAGATTAAAATGAAAATTAGTGCTGCACGTACGCATATTGCATCAGAATCTTGCAGTGATTGTTTTTAATTTCCTGGGTTGCATCGATAGGTTTTTTTTTAAAAAATGTGAGTTGTGAACTGATTTGCATAGCTTTAAAAGGAGAATCATGTCCTGCATATATGGTGCTCGTTTGAGAGCAAAAAGTAGACTTGTGTGTTTAAACCTCGTTAATTAGAACTTTGAGCTGCATTTCGGAAGTTTGAAATCAATAGTGCAGTAATAAGCCTCACAGGGTGCTCTTGTTAGATCTTTGTTAAATTTGCCTTTTCCTCTCCTGATGGGGTGAGGTAGGATAGAGCATGAAATTTGCAGTAAGGTAGCATTTTTCTATTCAGGGCTCCTGTCGTACTTAATAGAATGGCCATTTAGTGCTTTTTGATCTCATGATAATGTGGTGTAGGTTCAGGGGTATTTTGTATAGCAAATGGTGATTGCAGAGATTAAACTTCAGTTTTCACTTGAAATTTCAGTAGTGCTGTGATGCCAGAATTGCCACTCATCTCACTGAGGTTTCTGGGCCCCGACACCTTTGGGTAGCTGTTAATTTTACTCTGACTGGTGCAGAATGTCCAGTGTAATTGACCAGTTAAAATCCAGAAGTGGTGGCAAGAGTGGATGACTCCAGCTTCAGATTGTAGGTGTCTTAGTTTTTATCTGTAGTGTTTTAAATGTACTGAGTCAGCTTGTCGAATAAGACAGAAACCCAAGAATTTTAACTGTGTGTGTATAGTTTTGGTTATCTCAAAGTTTGGTGTCTGTACTTCAAAAGATAGTGGTTATTGAAAGGCAGTAATTTTTGCAGTTTCAGGTATAACAAACTGGTTTTGATCAAAGATGGGGATAGAGCCCTCTGTTTTTGCAGAATAGAAAATATCAAAGGAATTGAGATTTACTGGTAGGCAAGTGTATAAGGCATGAAAAACAGAATTAAATTATTGGCCTGAGGTGACTGAAGCATTATATTAAGGGCCCTATTAAAGACCAAAAATTTGGTGATATGAATTGTAGCAATGGACAGTATTTAGTTAAAGTTACATAATTGTGTGTTAATAGAGTACTCTTAATGAAAGTTAATTCTTAACAAATGTAAGTAAACATTTTGCTTTAAAGAGTGATACTAAAGTGTCTATGTCCTAAAATTGTGGGGCAGGTTTTTTTCCTTCGGAGAAAATATTTTATATCAAGATGTTTTATTTCTTTGTATTATGTAGCTGCACAGAAGTGTGCAGAGCTAATTTTGCGCACATTTTTGTTGCGAAATGAAGATAAAAGTTACAGAAGAAGTAGCAATACACAAAAGTTAACAGTTCTCTGTTAAAAGAATATTGTTAAAGAACAGTGGGAAATTTTCAAGATTGCATTAATTGAAAATTTTATTAAGGCTGAACTTGATCTGCTTGTCCAGAAGATAATTAACTATGGAAAAACTCCTGATTTCTAACATATTTCAAAGGTAGTCAATTGTTAGTGTGAATAAATGCCTATTTCATTTAAAGTTTTCATGGTATAAGACTAATAATATTCTGGCAGGTTCTTAAATGTGAACAGTAAGGTGATTGACAGTTTCTCCTTTGAGTTCGGAGTATGTGTGTCTCTAAGTGAAATTCATGTGACTTAAAACTTTCTCTAGAACTGTGCTTTTAGTTATGGAATGCATAGAAAGCGTTATCAAATTCTGCATCAAATGACTAATAACACTTAATTTCTAGAGTTGTGGTTTTATTGAGCCAAATCTTGATATGAAAAAAAAAAAATCGGTTAAGGAAAAGTCAGTGGAGGGCTTGCTTTTTGTGACAGTTGTTCTTCCAATAATTTTGATATACCAAAGTACTTTGATTTGCTTGGTTTCACTTTGGTATTTTGTGTTTATGGGGGGAAAATTAAAATGGTCATGAAGACTGTCTCTGGCAGGTTGTAAAGTTATCTATTTCAGCAGCTAGTCTGTAAGAAGTAAATTCCTTTATGAAAGTAGTGATTGGAATACTTTTTTTCTGAGGAAGATTAACAGTGAAGTGATTTCTCAGAGGAGGATTGAGGACCATGACTCAGATTTAAATATTTTTGAAAAATTGATTATTCTAAAAAGCATTTGTTGGTGAGGTTTTACACTTACTGTTTATCTACTAAACATGAGTCTCTAAAAAAATTAGCATCTTTAGATCCCACAGGAAATTTAGTGTTTTTTTTTTATTGTTTGATAAGTTTGTATCTTTATTCCCCTTGTAGAGGATATTTTTAATTTTAGAGTATAATGACAATTGAAGTTAACTGTATTATCTCTTAAGATTAGGGATTACTAAAATGACCATATTGTGTGTGTTTGTTTTTATAGATTGCATTTAGTTTTTATTTTACACTGTTATGTGTCTGCTAAGTTGTATTTCTTTCCTAAACAACACGATGGGGACACCTAACTTCTACATGAAAATTTACAAACTTCATTTTCGTAAAGCTTTATGTAAGAATAAAGCACACCTGAAAAGAGAGTTATTTACAATTTATATGACTCTTAATCTAAGGAAAAAGAACTTTATAGCTGTGCCTGTAAACGTTTTCGCAGTTGTACAATCAGTGCAATTTTATGTTGCGTATGATATAAATAATTAAACATCATAAAATATGGTGAAATATAACCATGTTAATTTTAAATTTAGGTTCAGAAAGATAAATACACTTGAGTGTCTTACTTTTTAGCATTTCGACATCAGAAAGGTAGCTGGTGCTATTGTAACTTTTATGTGGAAGAATATCACTTTTTGTGCTTTTTACTGGTAATTACATAAAATATGCAGACTTCTTAATAGGAAATTCCTTCCTTTTTGGAAGCAAAGTCTTTAGTTCCTATTTTCACATGTGCTCATTTTGAAATTTGCCCTATTTACTGTTTGTTCATTTAGTGATAACTTGAAGCTTAATAACTATGAGGTATTCTCTTCTGTGACTTTCAATGGAGAAATATTTACTATGGAAAATCCATTAAAAAATTTCAGCATTAATTCACTCTTAGTTAACGTTCTATTTTTAAAATTTGTACCTTAGCCTTTTTAGTAAGGTGAACATGTAGGAAATGATTTAATATTGTATATGAAATTGGAGTTTTTAGAAAGTAGGTTAGAAGTGTGCATGCGTAGTAAAGGTTTTTGCTGAATCAAAATGTTAGGGGTTGGCAGAGCTGTAAGGATTTAGCTTCCATAGGTGCTATTAATTATAGTAAAAGAAATTTATTTGGTTCCATATTTTTTCCCTGTATTTATTTCTTAGAACCTGCCTTCCATTTCATCTCCTTTTCTGTTAAATACATTGGTTTTACATCAGCATTGGAAAATTCTTTTGTGGCCTTTAATGATAAAAGTGTTAGAATTTGTTCTAAGGATATATTTGTATCTACTTATGAGATTGGGGTCAAGAATAATTTCAGTTCTGTTTTACCATTGCTTTCTCATCTGCTAGCTTTGGAATTAATGCAGTTACTATCAGAAATATCAGTAATGTTGAAATTATACTGAGTAATCTTAAATTGGAAAGGACTTGGGGAACACAATGATAATCTTTATTCTTTTATATAGGCCACATTATAGCAACATGCCTTCTTTCTTAGGTGATCAAAAGTATTTTGGTTTGTGAATATTAATTCATTCTCTTTGTAACTATTGAATACATGCACTTATCAATGTACAATATTTTCAGTTGTTAAGTGTGAAATTAGTATATTGGTTTTGACTACTCATCTATTCCCTAGTTTTTCGATTTTTTCCTTACTGGTTATAGAACGGGTATTGGCATTTTGTTTCATTTAAAATAATTTGTCCTGAAATAAAAAACAAAAGACTGTTGGGAAATACTAATATAAGAAGGATAAGCACAGTTTAGGTGAAAATAATAATAATATAAGAATAACAATTTATGTGAATTAGCTTTGAGTGGGAAGTTTTTATTTAACTCTAGGTAAAGGCAGATTCTCCTCATTTGCATCAGTTTGTGTTGAGATGGATAGACAGTGTCAGGGAAATACCATTGGTAGTTTTCTGAATATTGTCAGAAATACTATGACAGCATCTGCCAGCGAAAAAATTTTCTTGTGCATAGTGTGGAAAAGAAAGACTCTGTATTATATTTTTCTTTTTCTTTTTCTCTCTCTTTTTTTTTTAGATTTATTTATTTATGCATACAGACCAGAGATGCTGGGAGTAAGAGGACTCACCAGAGACAGAGTGGGGAACAGAACAGGCAGACTGACCGAAATACACTGCTGAGGGGAGCAGCGGGCGAGACAGGAGAGGTCTGCTGCGCCATGTGGGTTTCTCCCTGGCCGGCTGGGGATCGAACTCATGTTACAGAGGCTGTGGATTGCTTCATAGTGCGGTGCTTAACCTCTTGTGCCACCAGGGAGGCCCTGTATTATATATTAAGTGGTTATACCATTATCAGTAGTCATCACTTCAAATATGATCAGTGATTCTAACATATGTGTAAGTGTTTGAATATTCTTTGTGTGTATATATAGGTAAACATAACGCATACTATCATTTCTAAAAAGAGAGTTTGGTGAATATTGTTTCCTAATTTTCAAATATCATAAGATATTTAAACTATATTAAAATAGTGATTATTGCTTTTCTCTACATATTGTATATTATTTCATTTTAGATTTTAGGGTGGCAGAGTTGACTGTAGACCCAGATTGCTTGAGTTGGAATCCTGGCTCTTCCACTTAGTATCTGGATGATTTTGAGTAGGTTATATAGTCTTTCTCGTTACATAGTCTTTCTCAGCCTATTTTTTCCTGTAAAGTGGAGATAATGTACCTATCCACATAAAGTTTATTTTGAAGAATAAATGAATAATATAAGTAATTTACTTTGCATACTACTTGTCACATTGTAAATATTTAATGGTAACCTCTGCTCTTAAAAATTATAATTTCAGATTACCCTGGCATAAGAAATTACTTGTATTTTCACTTATGGGAAGAGCACTGATTATAATTGAATTTCCTCTTTTGGGAATGTTAGAATTTTAATAGGTTTAAGCTATAGTTTTTTTTTTTTTAAAAGATTTATTTATTTATACAAGAGCTGGGGTACAGGCCAGATGCGCAGGAGGGTGAGAGAATTCACCAGAGACAGAACGGGGAACAGAACAGGCAGACTGACGAAATACACTGCTGAGGGGAGCAGCGGGTGAGACAGGAGAGGTCTGCCACACCATGTGGGACCCTCACCTGCTGGCCGGGATCGAACTGGCGCTACAGAGGCTGCGGTCAGCTTCACAGCATGGTGCTCAACTCGCTGCGCCACCCGGGAGGCCCAAGCCTTAGTTATTTTTTAAAATAGTGATGGTTCTTTAGGAGCTATGGTGTAATGTGTCTGTGATTTTTTTTTTTTTTAAGATTTATTTATGCATATAAGTACTGGGGTATAGGCCAGAAGTGCAGAGGGTGAGGGGGTTCACCAGAAACAGAGTGGGGAATAGAACATGTGGATCCATTGAAATAACACTGCTTATGGGAGCAGTTGGTGAGACAGGAGAGGTCTGCTGTGCCCTGTGGGTTAGCTCCCTGGCTGGGGATCAAACTCATGCTTGATGGCAATGACTTTAACTCCTGCTTTAACTCCTGCGTCACCAGAGGCCCTAATGTGTCTGTGATTTTGCTGTTATATCACAAATAGAATGCAAAACTTGGTTTACTCAGGATTGAGTAAAGAAAAGCTAATCATGCTAACCAAGAAAGATGGAAGCTTTCTATTATTTATTTATTTATTTTTGCGGGGCCCTTGCCGGCTGCTGGGGAATGAATCGGCACTGCAGCTTGCAGCCCAGCGCTCAACCACTGCGCCACCAGGGGAGGCCCTCCTATTATTATTGTATAAGAAAGTAGAAGTTGGAAAATAAAAATTTTTTTAATACTAAATTTTCTTGGGCCTCCCTATGGCGCAAGGGGTTAAGCACTGCACTGTGAAGTGGTTCGCAGCTTCTGCAGCACGAGTTCGATCCCCTGGCTGGCCAGGGAGCAACCCACGTGGCGCAGCAGAACTCTCCTGACTTGCCTGCTGCTCCCTTCAGCAGTGTATTTCAGTCAGTCTGCCTGTTCTGTTCCCCATTCTGTCTCCAGTGAGTCCTCTCACCCCCCCACCCCCAATCTCTGGCCTGTGCCCCAGCTCTTGTATGCATAAATAGATAAATCTTTAAAATTTTTTTTTCTTACAATATTAAAGATAGGTCAGCTTAAATATTACATTTTTATTCAGAATAATCTCTGCCTCAAATGAGAGAAAACTGTCCATGTAAATTTGTGTAAAGTACTTTTCAATAAAGGTGTATTTCTTAGCATTTCTTTTTAAGTTCATATTTTTGGAGGAGTCATAAAGCTTGGAATGCCACATTATATTTATTATAACAAAATTTGCATTTAGTATAATCTGGCAACCTTTGATATAAATTAGGAGATTATTGTTAAACTTTTAATATTTTTACATTTGATCAAGATTCTTTTATTTGTTGGTTTTTTTTTTTTTTAAAGATTTATTTATTCATTCAAGAGCTGGAGTGTAGACCAGAGGTGCAGGGGAGAGGGACTGACAGGATTGACCAGAGAGAGAGTGGGGAGCAGAATAGGCAGAATGACTGAAATACACTGCTGAGGGGAGCTGCAGATAAGACAAGAAAGGTCTGCTGTGCCATGTGGGTGGCTCCCTGGCTGGGGATCAAACTCTGTGCTGCAGTGGCTGAGGATGGCTTCATAGTGCTGAGACTTAATGCCATGTGCACCCAGGGAGGCCCCAAGATTTCTTTTAAGATTTATTTTCATGCATTCAAGAATTGGGGTGTAGGCATTGAGGAGTAGAGAGTGGGATTTGAGAGGATCCACCAGAGACAGAGTAGGGAGCAGAACAGGCAGATTTACTGAAATACACTGCTGAAGGAAGCAGTTGGTGAGACAGGAGAGGTCTGCTGAGCTATGTAGTTTAGCTCCCTGTCCCGGGATCTGAACCCTTGCTGCAGTGGCTGCTGATAGCTTCATAGTGCTGAGATTTAACCTCTTGCACCCCCAGGGAGGCCCAAGATTCTTAAAATTATTCCAAGCCCTTGGGGGGAAGAGATAACAGACTTTTTTTCTCATTCTTATGTGGAATAATGGAATAAGCTCTGTTGAGATCTGATTAATAAAGGCCAGTATGTGCATAGGAATATTCTTTTTTTTTTTCTTTTTTCTCTTTCCTGTACTTGTCTCCCAACTATGTTCTAGTACTCTTAATAGTTAAAGCATTTGATTTTCAGTGAGGTTTTTTTTATTTTTTACTTTTCATGTGTTTGTCTGTCTTTGCAGAATGCATGAACAGCATGGTTGATGTGCTCCTTCCATTTATGTATGTAACTATTTGATTATGTAACTATTACTTATTTTGTTATGTGTTGTATAAGTTAGCTGTAGTTTTGGTCCAAGGGAAGGTCGTAGTATTGAACTGTGCATTTTGACATCTTATGGAAAAATTGAGTTGTCTAAAACACTTACTTTTTCTCGTTCTTTAATGTTACATGCCCCTGTATTTGCTTTATATCATTATGCAAAACTTAAAATTGGTTTAGTATTATTAAAACCCTTCAGCATGGTTCTGAATTTTTTTGTTTGATTTTTGTAGATTTTTCAGCCTAAAATAAGACTCTAGTTATGGCCAAGATTGCATTCTGCTAAATTTTTTTTAAGATTTATATTTTTATTTATGCATCCAAGTACAGGGGTATAGGCCAGAGATGCTGGGGGTGAGAGGATTCACTAGAGACAGAATGGGGAGCAGAACAGGCAGATTGACTGAAGTACACTGCTGAGGGGAGCAGCAGGTGAGTTAGGAGAGGTCTGCTGCGCCATGTGGGTAGCTCCCTGGCCAGGGATCAAACTCATGCTGCAGTGGCTGTGGACAGCTTTATAGGTTGCGTCTTAACCCCGGAGAGGCCCTAAATTTTTTTTTAAAGATTTATGTAGGGCCTCCCCGGTGGCGCAGCGGGTTGAGCACAGTGCTGTGAAGCTGTCCGCAACCTCCGCAGTGCGGGTTTGATTCCTCGCAGGCTAGGGAGATACCCACATGGAGTGGCAGACCTCTCCTGTCTCGCCCGCTGCTCTCCTCAGCCGTGTGTTTAGGTCCTTCTGCCTGTTCTGTTCTCCGCTCTGTCTCTGGTGAATTCTCTCACTCTCCCACGCCTCTGGCCTGTACCCCAGCTCTGTATTACATAAATATGTATGCAAGAACTGGGGTATAGGCCAGAGGTGTGGAGGGGGCGTGTAAGAGGATTCACCAGAGACAGAGCGAGGAGCACAACAGGCAGACTGACTGAAATACACTGCTGAGGGGAGCAGTGGGTGAGGCAGGAGAGGTCTGCTGCATCATGTGAGTACTCCCTGGCAGGCTGGGCATCGAACTCATGCTGCAGAGGCTGCGGATAGCTTAATAGTGCTGTGCTTAACCTCTGTAGCCACCAGGAAGGCCCTCTGCTAAATTTTTGTGTTTAATATGTTTGTTCTTTTGAAGAGGATGTATTAAAGGTATGAAAAGCATTGTGATTTGAATTAATATAGTGTATCCTATAATTACAGAAAACATGTTCAGATTTGCACATAACTGCTTTAAAATGCATTTTCTTCCTATTTAAAATTCTTTTGCTCTCATGTACTAGTGACATTCTTTTTTTTTTTTTTTTTTTGAATATTGTAGTTACTCTGAACTGATTGGAAAGTAAATAAATAGAATTGAACATTTTTTTCTACTTTTAAAATGAAATTTGGGGCTTGATTTTTAGATGCTTATTTTTAGACATGTGTTTATGGATTACTTGACTATGAATCTGTCAGGATGAAATGGAATGCCTGTGCTTTTTTTTCATGTGAAAGTGGTGCTTTGCCAGGCTTAAATTAGCCATGTTGTAAAATTATTTAACATTTTCATTGAATCATACTGAAATATGAAAGAAGAAAGGACTTGAGTCAGGTCTTTTAATGAATGGAATAGAATCAGCTTTCTGTGCCCTAACAGTGTCTTATATTTGTTTAGTACTTTTTTTTTAATCATCAGCTAGTTTAATTTTGCAAAGAAGAGGTAATCTAATTGATAGAGCAACCTTTTTTTTTTTTTTTTTAAATTTTTTTGTAGTACACTAACCGTAGCTTCAATAAAATTAGTAGAAAATTGAGGCCAAACAAGGATTCGGGGTTTTTGGGCACCTGGTGGAGTATTTTCCCATTATTTTTTTTCTTTTTTCAAAAAATTTTTTTTTAAAGATTTATTTATTTATTTATTTATTTATACAAGCACTGGGTACAGTCAGAAGCGCGGGAAGGTGAGAGAATTCACCAGAGCCAGAGCGGGGAACAGAACAGGCAGACTGACGAAGTACACTGCTGAGGGAAGCAGCGGGCGGCAGGAGATGTATGTGCTCCGTGTGGGACCCTCGCCCGGTGGCCTGAGAACAATCTGGCGCTGCAGATGTTACAGGCAGCTTCGCAGCCCAGGGCTCAACCGCTAAGCCACCGGGGAGGCCTCAGTTGTTCTAATTTTAGAAGTATCTGGAGGGCTTCTTAAATCATAGGATACTTGCTCCACACCTCACAATTTCTGATTCACTGGGTTTGTTTTGGAGCCTGAGAATTTGTATTTCTAGCAAGTTCCTAGGTGATGCTGATACGGGTGGTCTGGGGATCACACTTCATGAACCCATCTATTATATGATCTTCCTTTAAGCAGATCTGTAATGTGTTATCTTCATTAGATTAATAGAATTACACATATATTATCTTACTGGATTTGTAAACTCTAAGTAGCTGAGCATGGCAAATACTGAGTATAAAAAAACAGTAAAACGGAATTAGAAGGAGTATGTGTAAGTTTGGGAGTCAGCTAGATCTAAAGTCTGGCATAAATCCTTGCTCAGCCACTTATCAGTTGTGTAATAAAAGACACTACTTAATAAGCTTTAGTTTTCATATTTCTAACTGATTGTAAAAATCCTTAACCCGTGAGGTGGTTATTGGTTTGTTCGAAAAATAGGTTAGATGTTTTTCAGATTATTGGCTGCCAACTAGGGGTGAACCTTTCCCACTTGAGGCATTTGGCGACCTTTTTGGTTGCAGTTGAGGTTATGGGGAGAGAGATACTATTGGCATCTGCTGGGTAGAGGCCAGGGATGCTGTTAAACATTTTATAATGCACAAGACAACCCTACCACAAGAAAGAATTAGCAGGCCCATGTTAACTGATAAGGCCGAGGTTGAGAAACCCTGGTTTAGAGGTATAAAGTGTCTGCTGTATAAAAAGATAAGCATAATATTTGATAAAAGTCAGTACCTTTGCCCTTAGGTTGTAGTATGTAAGAAGGTCAAATTGCTAATAAATAATGAAGCTAGATTCAATATCTAGGTTTTCTGACTGCTGCTAGGCAGCATTCTTTACAAGAACTTTGTCCACAAAAAAATATTCCTGGCAACAAAAAAGATTTATTTGAAAAGGGCTTATGTGTTATTTGGCTGATTGTGAAAATGTTCCTTTGAACTTCTGTTAGAAATGGGTGAAAATGTTTTCAGTGAATATGTAAGGGTAATGCCTGGTGCGAAGATATTCAGAAGGATGTTACCTAAAACTGTCCAAAGAGGATAGTAATGCTTTATTAAAAGAAAACATTTTTTTTTCATTTTTATAATTGCCAGATATTTTATAGCTTTAATTAGGTTGTTGAGCTGTTGGGTCAGGATGCAATACTCCCAGTATACTTTTTGTTGTCTAAAGAACTTTCTACTCTCTTTTTCATTCTATAGTCAGCTATGTTGTTATAGTCAGATATATTGAAGTTAAATGTGCTGATGTAAACTGGCAAAATTCTGTTAGGCAAACGAGATAACTACTACACTATGGAAACCGAAAATGGCTGATTCTGACAAATTGTAAAAAAGTTTGTTACCTTTCCAGATGAAGAAAGTAGGTCTGACTTTGAGGTTCTTTGATAAGGAGGTTCTTTGATATGTCTATTACCTTCTTTTTGAGATGCTAAATTTGCTCTCAGCCTGCTGGATTACAGTAATTATCTAAATTAGAATTTGTTTTAAAGTGAAGTTTTTAGCATAATTTTGATACAGTTTTGGATTAACCTGGAGATAGAAAGATGCCAAGGGAGTAGTTTTGTGGATTCCAAAAACTATTGTTTTTAAGGTAGACAAACATAACCACAAAAGTATTCTAGGAATAAATTGATTGCTATCGTCTTTTTCTGTTTCCTTGATGTAACAGTTTGCCTCTTTGCAGGAAAATGTCAACCCCTATTTTAAAACTTCATATGAAATTTTGAGTTTCTGGGTGTTAAATTCTTTTGAAATTATAGGAGATATTCAGAAATACTGGTAAATATTTTAAAATTGGGACTGTTAATCGGATGATAGTGAGATTTTTTGAAAACAGCATTTCTTGTAATTTAATTGAGTAAGGCTTATAGTGTTTATTTCAATATAAATAATTTCACTTTTATAAAATAGAATTCTTTTATGAAACATGACTAAAGAGAATTTAAAAAATTACCACTGTCCTGTTTCTCTAAAACTTTGTTCATAATAGTTTCTCATTTGTTCATAAGCATCTTTTTTGTTTTTTATTATTATTTTTAAAAGATTTATTTATTTTTATACAAGAATTGGGGTACAGGCTAGATATGCAGGAGGGGGGGCAGTGTGAGAGGATTCACTAGAGACAGAGCTGGGAACAGAACAGGCAGATGGACCGAAGTACATTGCTGAGGGGAGCAGCTGGTGAGACAGGAGAGGTCTGTCTTGCCATGTGGGTTTCTCCCTGGATGGCCACTTGCTGCAGTGGCTGCGGATAGCTTCATAGGTTGCTTCTTAACCCCTGCGCCACCAGGGAGGCCCAGCATCTTTTTTAAATGTATTTTGTCATAGTGAACTTAAAGGGGTGTTTATGTTTTAACAATCTCCAAAAGCACCTTACAGTTGCCTTAATCATTTTATTTATTTAATAGAGGCATGTTTTATTTATTTATTTACTGATTTATTTGTTTGTTTGTTTGTTTGTACATGCACTGGGTACAGTCAGAAGCACGGGAGGGTGAGAGAATTCACCAGAGCCAGAGCGGGGAGCAGAGCAGGCAGAAGGACCGAAGTACACTGCTGAGGGGAGCAGCGGGCGGCAGGAGAGGTCTGCCTGCCATGTGGGGACTCTCCTCCGGTGGCCGGGGAGCAGCCGGGGATCGAACCTGGCGCTGCAGAGGCCACGGGCAGCTTTGCAACCCAGCGCTCAACTGCTGCGCCACCGGGGAGGCCCATGCCTTAATTATTTTAAATGGTGAAGTCATCAGAAATATTTATTTGCCTGCAGTTACATGTGAAACTTGTTTCCAATATGTGGTTAGTATTTTTCTCTGTTCTTTTTAAATTTTTCTTCAGGGCAAATTAAAGATGACATAAAAGTTTGGAAATGTTGAAGACTTGAAACTTTTCCCCCTCATTGGAAAGCTATTGCATATTTAAAATTTTAAGCATATTTTAGTTACTTGAGACAAAAATTTATCCATATACTTTTGATAGGTTAATTTTTTCCCCCGTATTGTATTGAAATTGAAGCAGATATAGAAGTAATTTGACTAAATGATCACATTTTATACGAATGTGCTTATAACCCTTGAAATGTTGTTTTCCTATCATAAATCAGAAAGATTATTGGCTTGTCATGATGCTACTCTTCCCTGAAGCATATTTATATTGCTTTTTATTGAGGTTACATTGGTTTACAACATTGTATTTGGTTTAAAGGTATAAGCTCACACCCTTCTGGTGTATGTTACCACACCACACTCACTATCAAGTCCCTGAAAGTCTTCACCATAGTCCACTGTGCTCCCTCCTTACTTTACTTTCTGCCTTTGGTAGCCTCAGTTCTACAGTCAGATTTCTAGGGTTTTATTATTGGTTTGGTTTTATTTGACCCTTTGCCTTGTTTCTCTCTGTCCTGGAACATATTTTGAATGATATGTTTCATATTTACATAGTTGCCTTATTAATTAATGAAGTTTTGCCATGCACTTGCATTTGTTATTAATGTTAAATTTTAGTCCTCAAATTTGCCTTTGTTAGTTTATGTCAGATTGTATTTGTAAGGGTCAGATATTAAAATGGAAATAATTTTAACCTTAATAGCTAAGTGATAATTCTGTCTCAGTGAGTTTACTAATTCATATAGTGGGAAAAAATGTGGGAGAAAACTTCTGTTTTTTAAAGAAAATTACTTGTTAGAGTAGCTTTTTTCCAAATGAGATAAGATTGTTAAATGTAAGGAAATTTTGATTTAGGTATGGTATTTTCCTTGTTGTAATATACTTAGTGCAACTGAAGTATGATATAATTTTGCACATCTAGGTTCTTTTCATTGTGATCAAGATTATCTTTAATAATGTAAAATATGCTAAGGTACTGGTTATTAAGGCTATTTGGATTTTTTTTAATACTGAAAAGGTCACCCAGATTGAGATTATTGCATAGTGTCCAAGAACGAAGTCTTGCCATCTGTTACTCAAATATAGGAAAAAGTTAAGATAATCTAGTGATATAAGTGGTTTTGACACTTCTGTTTTTGGAATCATCAATTACGATTTTTAAAGACTAATATGAAATTTTAAACTTTTGCAAAAACGAAACTTAATAGTGATGCTGGTGTTTATATTTTTCCTTCTAACATAAAGGTACTAGTCAAGAACTAAATATTATGTAACGAAATTCTGGTTGTTAGTCATTAGCTTTTACAGAATTGTTTGGCTATTTAAGTGGAAACATGTTTTGACCTGAGACATTAATTATGAAAGATTTGGTATTTTTAAGCTGTAGTTTTTCTAATAGTTGATATATAAAAATTCATTTTTATAGGAATTAAGCAGGGGATTGATTTAAAAAGTATTCCTTAAAGATTTGCTTTAGGGCCTCCCCGGTGGCGCAGCAGTTGAGCGCTGGGTTGCGAAGCTGCCCACCGCCTCTGCAGCGCCAGTTCGATCCCTGGCTGCTCCTCGGCCACAGAGGAGGGTCCCACATGGCGCGCAGATCTCTCCTGCCGCCCGCTGCTCCCCTCAGCAGTGTACTTCTGTCCTTCTGCCTGCTCTGCTCCCTGCTCTGGCTCTGGTGAATTCTCTCACCCTCCTGCGTTTCTGGCTGTACCCAGTGCTTGTATAAATAAATCTTAAAAAAATATAAAAAAAGATTTGCTTTAAATATTTTTTAGATTTTCTGCTTTTTTCTACAACTCGGTTTTTGTCTGCACACTAGCAAATGAGTTTCCCCATTTAAAATTTTGCTGTTGCATTTTGAACCACTCCAGAAGTTTTTTTCATCTGCCCCAAGAACTTGATCTTCCCAAGTTACATTTAAATCTTGAAAATTGCCTGTTGGGCTTGAAAATATCTGTTTAATTTTGATCTATGTTGTTTTATTATGTTGGCTTTTATTTATTTATTTATTTTTTGCTGAGAAGCTTTCTGTCATGCAAAATAATTATTACTGAAAATATTTCAGTTTAGCTATAATTTTGAATTTATGTTCTTAAATGTGACTTTTTGTCTGGGGCCTCTTTTTTTTGTACAGGAAACATCTTGCCAATTTCAAATTAATGTTGGGTGAAAGTTGATTGTTTCACAAGCATCAGTTTATAAAATTTGCTCAGATCTGAATTGTAGGCCATGAAAAGAATGATACCTTTTTGAATAGACAGCTGTGTATATAAATTACATTTCTTACATTAAGTGAAACACATACATACATGAGATTTTTATCCAAACCTTAAAATTTTAAGTCTTTACCATTTAGTTTGCATAGTAGTATTTAAAGAATATGAGGTTCTTAGGAACTCCTTTCCTTTGTTTTAATTCTATCCCTCCCTTCTTCTATTGTTATGTTAAATTTTCATGTTTCTTTAAGTTTATTTGCAGTTGAAAAAAATGTACTCCTCAGATTGTTTTCTTTGCTCAGCTTAACTATTTTTCAAGATTTTTAATTTGTCCTCCTTTAACTGTGAAGATTCCAAAACTAATTGTGTTGCAGTAACTGGATTCATATTAAAATTGTGTCCCTTGAGGGACTTACTCTCACATTAGTATATTTTAAAATTGCGTATTATTAAATCTGTAAAATATGAGTTTTGACTAGTATTTTAATATATATAATTTCAGATTTTTTGGTAATCCATTTATTCAAGTGACTTACAAAATTGATGTAATGATTAAAATATCTTCAGTGGGAATATGAATCATGTTTTGCAATATTACTTAACAAGGCAGTCATAAAATCAGCCTTATGATTCTTCTCGATACAGTAATGAATACTAATGTGTGCCTTCATATTTAAAAATCCATATGTATTTCTAGTTTGGTTTTTTTTTTACTTTTTTTTTTAAGATTTATTTTTATTTATTTATACAAGCACTGGGTACAGTCAGAAGCACGGGAGGGTGAGAGAATTCACCAGAGCCAGAGCAGGGAGCAGAGCAGGCAGACTGAAGTATACTGCTGAGGGGAGCAGCGGGTGGCAGGAGAGGTCTGGGTGGCAGGAGAGGTCTGCGTGGCAGGAGAGGTCTGCGCGCCATGTGGGACCCTCCTCTGGTGGCCCGGGAGCAGCCGGGGATTGAACCAGCGCTGCAGAGGGTGTGGGCAGCTTCGCGACCCAGCACTCAACCGCTCCGCCACCGGGGAGGCCCTCTAGTTTGTATTGTTTTGACTCACTTTAAAATATTGCAGTTAGGCAAAACTGAAAGAAAAAAGCAAATAATTTCCAAATGTTTTCCTAGCTTAAAATATGGAATAAAATTTTTTTTTAAGATTTATTTATTTATGCATACAAGAGCTAGGGTGCAGGCCAGAGATGCGGGGTGCAGTGGTGGGAGAAGGGGTGGTGGGGTAAGGGTGAGAGGATTCACCAGAGACATAGTGGGGAACAGAACAGTTAGACTGAAATACATTGCTGAGCGGAGCAGTCGGTGAGACAGGAGAGGTCTACTGTACCATGTGGGTAGCTCCCTGGCCTGCGGGGATCAAACTCCAGAGGCTCTGGGGATCGAACTCCAGATGCTGTGGATAGGTTCACAGTGCTGTGCTTAACCCCTTGCTCCACCAGAGAGGCCTTAAAGAGACTTGTTTTTCTATTTTTTTCTAAATATACTTTTTACATCATTGTTCATTTTTAAACAAGGTTTGCGTTCCCTCACCCCCTCAGGTGTAGTCCCCATAGTGTTTCCTTCACCAGTGCACTCATTCACCATCACCAAGAGACTTGTTTTTAAAGCCTAATACAAAATGAAGTTAACACAAATTTGTTTGAAAGTTTTCAGGTGGTTTTTTTTTTTTTTTTTTAAGATTTATTTTATACAAGAACTGGGGTACAGGTCAGAAGCACGGGAGGGTTAGAGAATTCACCAGAGCCAGAGTGGGGAGCAGAACAGGCAGAAAGAGCGAAGACACTGCTGAGGAGAGCAGCGGGCGAGGCAGGAGATGTCTGCTGCGCCATGTGAGGTTCTCCCTGGCCAGCAGGGAATTGAACCTGTGTTACAGAGGCTGCAGACAGCTTCACAGCGCGGCACTCAACAGCTGCGCCACCGGGGAGGCCCTGAAAGTTTTCAGTTTTAAAATGGTTTCAAATTAACAGGGCTTTTTTTCTTTGAAAGATAAATTTGTTAGAAGTGTGTTTAAAAAAAATTGTAATTTTGACTTAATAAAGAAAACCTACTTGTAGAAGACACAGTTGTGTTAGAACTTTGTTTTCTTAGTGTCTAGTGTGTGTAGTAGTTTTTAAATACTAGGAAATCATGGTTGCATCTGAAAGATCAGTACAGTTGGAAATTTTGGAATCTATTATCTTTTCAGAATGCAGTTTGTTTGCTAATATTGAGTGAATTGGCATTAAATATTACTGAGTCTTTGTTCTCAAACTACTGACACATCACTTGGCATCTTTTCTATGCCATAGCCGTTTGAATGTCTTTTCTGTAAAAGTTAAAGGCCTTATGTCTTTTTGCATAACTATTGGGCAGCCAAAATCTAGTGTTTTAGATAGATAGTTCTGGTAAAATAAGTGATAAAAGCCATACTTTTATGATAGACTGATATTAAAGAACTTACTTATAAATCTAACATTCACTATAAAGATTAGAGCATAAAAGATACTGTTACATACTTTCATTCTGAATAAATGTCGCTTAATGATCTTTCATATGCTCTATCATGATTT
The DNA here is from genome assembly GCF_964194135.1 of Talpa europaea. Lineage (NCBI taxonomy): Eukaryota > Metazoa > Chordata > Mammalia > Eulipotyphla > Talpidae > Talpa > Talpa europaea. The sequence continues at coordinate 60,254,205 of NC_140077.1, forward strand.
TATTGTAGAAAATGAGCTAGCATTTGACTTAGGTCACGTTTCTAATGTTGACAAGTATGTCTGCTGTGTGTTGAACAATTAATTTTTGGAAGATATGTAAGTTAAAGCTGTATTTTGTTTGATTTGCTATTGGTGGTCAATCTTAGATGTTTTTCAGTAGGAGCAAAACTGTAGAGAGAGTAAGAGCCTGCGTGCGTGCGTGCGTGTGTGTGTGTTAACAGCAGTAGACTTCTGTAATAGGAAATCAGTCTTAGAGCTTTAATCCAGAGGCCTAGGAAGAAAGTAATTGTTCTACTCATTAAAACCAGTTAGTCCAGCAACTTATTTTTTAGAGGCTCACAGATACAGGTTTGAACACTTGTAGACACATTATTTTATAATTAACACCTACTAATGAAGAAAAATTAAATTTGTTGAAGGGACTAAAATTCCTCAGTTAATGCACTAAAATTGTACTTTGGATTATAAGGTGTTGCTGAAATCATCAATGACTTGAGAACAATTTTCTGTTGTTCTAATTTGCTTAAAGTTCAGAGTGCTTTGATTGTTTCTTTTTTTTCTTTAAAGTTAATTTTTTGTAACTGAGTATAGTCTTTAATATATCTGCCTTGAAATGCCTTCACTTCAATAGAAAAAGTTAATTCTATTTCAGATATTTGTCATTGGAACTTATTTTTCCCTCTTCATTAATAGACATGATGCTCATAAGTACACATTTGTAATCAGTGTTTTCATACTGTTGTCTGATTTTTTTTTTCCTTGCACAAATTCATTCTTTTTTTTAATGAGCCCTGAGACAAGGACTCGCGAGGAGGTAGCTTATTTTATTTTATTATTTTTTTAAAGATTTGTTTATTTATTTATACAAGCACTGGGTACAGTCAGAAGCACGGGAGGGTGAGAGAATTCACCAGAGCCAGAGCAGGGAGCAGAGCAGGCAGAAGGACCCAAGTACACTGCTGAGGGGAGCAGTGGGCGGCAGGAGAGGTCTGCGCGCCATGTGGGACCCTCCTCTGGTGGCTGGGGAGCAGCCGGGGATCCAACTGGCGCTGCCGAGGCTGCGGGCAGCTTCTCAACCCAACGCTCAACCGCTGCGCCACCGGGGAGGCCCCACAAATTCATTCTTATCTGTCAGCTACTTGTTATTTTTCAAGTGACATAGGTAATGTTTCATCAGACTAAATTCTGAAATACACTGCTGAGGGGAGCAGCGGGCAAGACAGGAGAGGTCTGCTGTGCCATGTGGGTTGTTCCTCGCTGGGCAGGATTGAACCGATGCTGCAGGCTGCGGACAGCTTCACCAGCGCGGCGCTCAATCGCCTGCGCCACTAGGGAGGCCCTTAAAATAAGATTTAGTCTACATGTTGGGAACACATAAGAAAGGTTTAGGGAGTTATTTTTGGTTATTCTACCTATTTAAAAAATCCAGTTAAATTTTGAGATAAGGTAGACTTATGAGATCTCAAAAGTTGTTTCCTAAAAGATATTAATTAGCTATAACTTACAATATATTTTTACTGTTAAGCTATTATTAGATGCTTAAAATAGCCAATAAGAATTTATTTAGGTCATATAGTAACCACATTGTTTTAGAATAAGCCAGTTATATTATAGGTTAAGTTAACATCTGTGGATAGACTTTAGAACTGAATTACCATTTATTGGTTTTTTTGTTTGGAACAGTATATTTGGTGAGAAGGAACTGGCACTTGAACAGACTATTTGTCTAAATATGAGATCTTTGTATATCTTTACCAGTTTATCAAGTAATTATTTAAGACCTTTATTTTATTATATGTAATTTATGTCTCACTTAAAACACTTTGACCATGTTTGTGTAAAGGGGCTGGAGAGATATTGTTGATAGTATCTCAGATCTCCTATATCTATGGTACCCATCCAACTTAGACAAGATAGAAAATGCCATGTTTGCATTTCTTACACTTCCATATTGTATGTATGGTTTTCACTGATATGGGCAAAGAAGGTTTTTGTTGGAGTAATGTTTTACATATGTTCTCAAGTTAAAGCAAATACTTAAAGGCAAATTGAATAGTAAAGATTTCATAGAGTTAGTTTGTTAACCTTGTTTTTTCAGAAGGATTAGATTATTCAACAAGGCAGTGTCATTAAAAAAAATAGTTGTGATGGTTACTTAATTCTAGGACTGTGCCATTTCTGTTGATAAACAACTATCACTATGTTCTAGACATTTTTCATATATTAACTCCTTAACCCTGTAACAACTGCATGTGATAATTTTATTAGCCTTATTTTACATAGGAAACTAAGGTATAGGATATATAACTTTCCCAAGGTTACACAGGTAGTAAAGCTTATTGTGTCTAGGCAGTGTGAAATCTGGAACAGATGTTCTTTTTTTTTTTTTTAAAGATTTATTTATTTATGCATACAAGAACTGGGGTATAGGCCAGAGGTGTGGGGGGGTGAGAGGATTCACTAGAGACAGAGTAGGGAACAGAACAGGCAGATTGAAATACACTGCTGAGGGGAGCAGTGGGCGAGTCAGGAGAGGTCTGCTGCACCATGTGGGTAGCTCCCTGGCTGGGAATAGCTTCATAGGTTGTGTCTTAACCCCTTGGGCCACCAGGGAGGCCCCTGGAACAAATGTTTTTAACCATTGGGCCATACTGCCTGTGTAGAGTAGATCACTAGATGGCAAAAATATTTCACTTCCTACCTCTATAGTACTTATAAGTCACTAGAAAATTTCATGTTAAATATTATTCAAAAGAATGTCTAGTAAGTGTTGGTTAAGGTTATTCTATATTAGAAATGTATTTTTCTCAATTATTTGATTTTGATGATCTTAAAAATATGTAATTAATGTTTAGGGAAGTCTGATTTATTTAAAGATTATCCAGCATATTGCCTGCTTTGTTAAACTGTATCTGTGCCCCTATAGAATTCCTCTTTTTTTTTTTTTTTTTTTTTTTGTTAAAGAAGGCCAGTTTATTTATCTTATTTTTTTTAAACACTTATTTATTTACTTATACAAGCACTGGGTACAGTCAGAAGCGCGGGAGGGTGAGAGAATTCACCAGAGTCAGAGCAGGGAGCAGAGCAGGCAGAAGGACCGAAGTACACTGCTGAGGGGAGCAGCCGCGGCAGGAGACACTCTATGGGGGACCCTCCTCTGGTGGCCGGGAGCAGCCGGGGATCGAACCGGCGCCGCAGAGGCTGCGGGCAGCTTCGAAACCCAGCGCTCAACCGCTGTGCCACCGGGGAGGCCCTAATTCCTCCCTCTTTAGCTCTTAAAACATCTTTCTCTTACAGATAATAGGGCCTTTGGCACAATTATAGGTTTGTCTGTATGTCTTCCCTGATAGGAACTCCTTGAGTGCAGTAGCCTTTGCTTACTTACCTTTATGTTCTCAGTGCACAGACTGTTCAATATGTGTCTGATTAGGTAAGTGAGAGGGCCACCTGAGTTTTCTGAATGAGTATGTAACATTCCCACTTATGTGAGTTACAAATAGTTTTCTTAAGTTAATTCCTTTGCAACTTTATTATTTTCATAATGCAAGAACAAATTTTAGTTTAGTCCTGGTTAAAATGACTGTATTTTAAGAGATTATATATGTCTATACTTAATAGTTCTTTAAGGCTAAACTCTTACTAGCACTCATCAAAACTAGTGGCTAGGTTTAAGTTTTTTAACAGTAATTATTTCTTTTAATAATAATAGTTCTCTAGTTTTGCTCAGAAAAACTTTGATGATTTCAATTTATATTTTTAGATAAACTATCTTCATAATTTTTTTAGGGAGAAATTCCAGATTGATGACAGTTGCCTCTGCTTTGGGCTTCCTACTGCTGTCTCATTGCTTTCTGGTTGTTCTTTCCCATTTTCTTATGTCTGAACTCTTGACAATTTAAAAAGTGAAGATTATTCATTTTTAGGAATTGTACTATTAGTATACTTGATTGCTCCTTCCCCCCCCCCCCCCCGATGAATGGAAATAATACCTTAAAACTTTTTTTTTTTTTTTAAAATTCTTAGCAGCAGTACTAAGAGTATGAGATTTGGAGCGTCATACCAAATTTTGCCATGTATTGGTGGTGACACCTTGGGTAGTTCTTTTTTTTTAATTTAAATTTTATTTTTATATTCCTCATACAATTACAACCCCCTTATTTTGACCCCAATCCCTCCTTTCCCCGCCCCCAACCCCCATAGAGTGTCTCTGGTTCATAGTTGGTTGTTGATTTTGTTATTTTCTTTCTTAAAGTTGTTCTTTTTCCTGGTCCCTTATTTAAGTTTTCTAAATTTCTGCTATGAGTGAGACCATCTGGTATTTTTCTTTTTCTTTCTGGCTTGTTTTGCTGAGCATGATCTCTCCTAGCTCCATCCATGTTGCTGCAAATTGCATGTGTTTATCTTTTTGAATGCTTAGTAATATTCCATGGTGTATATGTACCACATCGTCTTGATTCAGTCATCTATTTTTGGGCATTTGGGTTGTTTCCAAAGCTTAGCTATTGTAAATAGTGCTGCTTCTGTGTCCTTTGCGTAAATACCTAGGAGTGGAATTGCTGGATCATGGGTAGTTCTTTTAACATCTATTTTCTTTTTAAAGATTTTATTTATTCATTTATACAAGCACTGGGTACATTCAGAAGCACGGGAGGGTGAAAGAATTCACCAGAGCCAGAGCGTGGGGCAGAACAGGCAGACTGATGAAATACACTGCTGAGGGGAGCAGTGGGTGGCAGGAGAGGTCTGTGCACCATGTGGGACCCTCGCAGGTGGCCGGGGATCGAACTGGTGCTGCAGAGGCTGTGAGCAGCTTCGCAGCCCAGAGCTCAACCGCTGCACCACCAGGGGAGGCCCAAAAGTTTTTTTTTTTTTTTAAAGATTTATTTATTTATGCATACAAGAGCTAGGGTACAGGCCAGAGAGAGATGTGTGTGTGTGTGTGTGTGTGCGTGTGTGTGTGAGGGGTGGGGAGAGGATTCACCAGAGACAGAATGGGGAACAGTACAGGCAGGCAGGCTGAAATACACTGCTGAGGGGAACAGGAGGGTTCCGCTGTGCCATGCGGGTAGCTTCCTGGCCAGCCGGGGTTCAAACTTGTGCTGCAGAGGCCGTGGATTGCTTCATAGTGTGGTGCTTAACCCTTTCCGACACTAGGGAGGCTCCCTTGAAACATTTTTATAATTGAACAAAAGCTAAGTAAGTTTCTAGGAAAGCATATCTTCTTATTTGTGGATAATAGATGCTAGGTAATTTTGTGATGTTAAAAATGATAGTCCTAGTAGTTTTCTTTTGGACACTTTATAGTAGAGGAACCCTTTCAGATTGTGTGTGAATTATGCATTCCTTAAATAACAAAAATTGTTCCTGGCACACAGTGAATGCTTAATTACCTGAACATTATTACTTGCAGTGCCTTAGTTTGTAACCTTTTTCTATATTGGATATATGTATTTACTAAAATGATACCACACCCTCTGATCATGTTTGAAGCCTTTTTATCAGTTAATCACATTTACTTTTCCATTTCCGTCAGTTTTCATCTCATCCAATATCCTTATTACACTAAAATTTCTCTTGTTGACTTAAAGATGTCTTTTACGGTGGGTTTACCAAAAATAGCATCTGGAACAGCATTGTACCTGTGAACTTGGCTGTTAAAACCCGTAAATCCTTTGAAATCAAGAAGAGCTACCTATCCCTTCCCTCCCCATCTTTTAGAATGTACTTGATTTTTAAAAGATATTTGAAAAAGAGACTAGGTTTTGTTCTTTAGACCTTTTGAATGTGTCCTGATTACTTTGTTATGATGTCATTTAGCTTGTTCTATCCCTTGTGTTTTCTTGAAATTGAAATTTATATACTTGTTGGATTCTCAGGAAGATAACTTGGCTATCATAGATGATACTGTGTCAAATTGAAAACTGATACATTACCTTGGAAGTCTGTGATTGCTGCTTGACTTTCTTGATGCTGAGATTGAACACTGAGATTGAGTGATGGCAATCTTCTCTGCCCATCATTCAATTACATCTGTCTCCTTATATTAGAAAGTATTTTTGTCAGGTGTTATTTTAGCTCTGTAAGTATGTCCAGTTCCTTTTCATCCATTCATCTGTTGGTTTTTTACCATTTGTTGATTCTTGTTTAAGTAAAAATTTTATTAGGGCTTGCCAAAAAGATTTTTCTAATTTTATCCATTTATTTTTATTAACTGGTGTTTGTGAAGTGCAATTTTATCTTGTGAACTGGGGCTATTTGTTTACCCTGGAATCCAGTTCCTCCAGGTAAAGCATGATAACTTAAGTCTCCCACTTCACCAATTTTTAAAGTAAACAATTATTGAAGTGGCCATTTAAAAAAACAGTGATAAAAGGATTTTTTTGTTATCTTGCTCTATCTTCTGTTTGGGTGATATATTTTTTAAAGATTTATTTTTTTAATGCATACAAGAGCTGGGTGTAGGCCAGAGGTGTGGGTGTGAGAGAATTCACCAGAGACAGAGTGGGGAACAGAACAGGCAGATCTACTAAAATATACTGCTGAGGGGAGCAGCGGGTGAGTCAGGAGAGGTCTGCTGCACTGTGGGTAGTTCCTTGGCTGGGGATCGAACTTGTACCGCAGTGGCTGTGGACAGCTTCACAGGCTGCATCATAACATAACCCCTTGTGCCACCAGGGAGGCCTGCTGGTTTTCTTTTTTTTTGTTTGTTTGTTTTTTTAAGAGATTTGGATATTTACATTTTATCCAGGATTTTTTTTAATTGACTGCTATTTAGTTTTTTTCCCCCTTGGTGCTCAGATTGTTACACCTTTAGTTATTAGTGTGTCATCATGCTTTCTCTAAACACCTTCCTTGCTTTCTGGCACAGACAGATATCCCAGGCTAGCCATGTACCTTGTCTGTCCTAGACCTGGTATTCGCTCTTTTTTTCATGGAGTTTGATGCCTTTCAGGATTTCATATTAGATGAAATCTGGGTTCTAAAAGAGTTTATTGCTGGTAAGGGGACATGCTTTTAGACCATTTAGTGAAAAGACCTAGAAAACAGTGTTTTATGAGCATAAATTCATATTGGTATCCAAATAACCCTTGAAATAAATCCTTTCTCCTGGTCACCAGCTTGGTATTAAATCAGGTTTATTCTGATTGTTTTAAACAGATGAAATTAAAAAAAATTTTTTTTTCATTTCTATAAGGTCAAAACTAAACAAACATAGCAATCTTTTTTTTTTTTTTTTTAGAGATTTGTTTATTTATGCATACAAGAGCTGGGGTACAGGCCAGAGGTGCCGGACTGGGGGTGTGTGAGAGGATTTACCAGAGAGAGAGTGGGGAGCAGAACAGGCAGAGTGACTGAAATACACTGCTGAAGGGAGCAGCAGGTGAGACAGGAGAGGTCTGCTGTGCCATGTGGGTAGCTCCCTGGCCTGCCAGGGATTGAACTCATGCTGTAGAGGCTGTAGATAGCTTCATGGTGCTATGCTTAACCCCTTGTGCCACCAGGGAGGCCCCATCTGTAGCAATCTTACTGTTCCTGCTATGCTTCTCCCCTTCTCCCCTTGCACTTCCCTTATTTGTGAAGCAAGTTTCTCTGTGCATGTGCATGCCTCTGTGTGTGTGTGTGTGTGTGTGTGTGTGTGTGTGGTTGGGGGTAGTATCAAAATTTGAGCAAATATAGATTTAAATATTTCTTTAGTCCTGTCCAAAAAGTAGCTTACTATATACAGCACTGTGCATGTTTATTTTATTTCCCATAAAATATTCTATTGATTGGTCCAATTACAACATAGTAATTTGGGGTGCATAAATGGAGTGTAGACCAGAGGTGTGGGGAGGGAGTGGGTATGACTGAGAAGATTCACCAGAGAGTGAGGAGTAGAACAGGTGGATCTACTGAAATACACTGCTGAGGGGAGCAGCGGTGAGAGAGGAGAGGTCTGCTGTACCATGTGGGTTAGCTCCCTTGCTGGGGATCGAACTCATGCTGCAGTGGCTGGCAATAGCTTGATAGTGCTGAGACTTGAATCTCTGTGTCACCAGGGAGGCACTTGATAATTATTTTTTAATTGAAAATAATATTGGAATTAAGTCAATAAGTGAATGCAGCAGGAAGTAAAGAAAAAAAATCTTGAAAAGAGCTCTAGATTTGGTGAATTTTGTATTGTGTTTGGAAGATGACTGGGTTGAGAAGTAGGTGGGCAGAAAACTCTAGAGATATTCTTGAATGAAGGCATTAGGCAGATTCATTTGCCGGGAGTGAAAAGATCTGTGTCAGAAAATCATTAGATTAGATAAGATTGATGGAACCTAAGAAAAATTGATATTTGGTATCTTGGAGAAAATACATAGAAATGTTGCTTAGTGAATTTTATTGTATTTATTAAAAATATTTATTTAAATATATGTTTTTTTTACGTCAGACTTTAAACCCTGAGCCACCAGAAAAGTTCTACATCTTTGGACATTCTTGCATAATGTTTGATTTTCCCTCTCAGGTATAATCCCCATAAAATTCCTACCATCATGTCGCTAGTGAACCATCACTATAGTCACTTGTGCTTTTCCCTTCCACTGCCTTGCTGTATGTCTCCAATTTATAGTTTGCCTACTAGTTTTGTCTTTTTTTCTTTACGTACCCCTTGTTTGGTTTCCCTAAATATCTCCTATAAATTTGACCATCCAATATTTTTGTTTCTTCTGACTTATTTCATGATGAATTTTTATAGTTTGATAAATTCTTGAATAAGAAATTTGTTTTTATGCCAAGTATAGTGTGTAACTTAAGTGAATATAATGGGCATGCTGAATATTGATTACTTTGATTGGAAATAAGAAAAAGTTTTTACCTCTGCTTAGCATTAAGTAATCAGTAACAAGGGCTGGAAGAGATCTTAGTGGTTGTCTTACCCTAATCATCATACTAATAAGAAATTGAAGCCTAGTTGTCATAAGCAACTAGTTAGAGGCATAGCCACTTCCTAATCTGACATCTTGACCTTTAGTTGTATCTGCTTTTTATAACAGTGAAAAACGAGAAGTTTGTACAGCCTTTTTATTTTTATCTTTTATTTTTTCCTCAGGATACTTTATTTCTATGTCTTATGCCTGAGATCTTTCTTAGTTTTTTCATCTACATCAAAGTACTGTCAATATGGAAGTTACTTTTTATCGTGGGTGCATATTTAATATACTAAGTAAAGGGATTTAAACATTATTTTGACATTTGTTTTTGAAATTAATGTGTTTTTACTCATAATAGTTTACAGATAGATATATTTGACAACATTTTATTAGCATAGCTATGATGATGGTTAAACCTTGCTTTCTATAATCAGCTGATGTTTAAAACATGTACTTGTGGTATTGTTGCATGTTTCAGATATTTCCTTAATTTAAATGTGCAGATATTTATCCAAACATTATTGCTATGGGGTTTCCTGCAGAAAGACTTGAAGGCGTATACAGGAACAATATTGATGATGTAGTAAGGTAAGAACACTTAATTTTCTATTTCAAATATTTATGTGTTATACATTCATGTTGTATTTTTATTTAGAAAATAAATTACAGAAAAAGATGGAATTTTAATGTAAACTTTATTGTTGTTTTGTCAGTGCTCCATAACTCCATCCCCCAAGCCCCTTAATGAATCTAACGGACTTTAATAGGATATAACTTATTTGATAAGAGCTGACTTTTTACATAGTCGGATATATTTGATATGATTATTTATTTATTTATACAAGCACTGGGTACAGTCAGAAGCGCGGGAGGGTGAGAGAATTCACCAGAGCCAGAGCAGGGAGCAAAGCAGGCAGAAGGACTGAAGTACACTGCTGAGGGGAGCAGCGGGTGGCAGGAGAGGTCTGCGCTCCATGTGGGACCCTCTTCCGGTGGCCTGGGAGCAGCCGGGGATCGAAAAGGCGCTGCAGAGGCTGCAGGCAGCTTCGCAACCCAGCGCTCAACCGCTGCGCCACCGGAGAGGCCCTATTTGATACGATTTTATGGCCTCCATAAAATGCCTCTTACCAGATTAATTCCTGGGTCCTATTACAATATGATATTTTAAAAAGATTTACTTTATTTATGCATACGAGACCTGGGGTAGACCAGAGGTGGGGGGTGTTTGTGAGAATATTCACCAGAGACAGAGTAGGAAGCAGAACAGGCAGATCTGCTGAAATACACTGCTGAGGGGAGCAGCAGGCAAGACAGGAGAGATCTGGTCTGCACCATGTGGGTTAGCTCCCTGGCGGGGAACTGAACTCACTCATGCTGCAATGCCTGGCGATAGCTTGATAACATTGAGACTTTATCCCTGCCACCAGGATGCCCTACAATATGATTTAACTGCTGCCACCAGGAGGCCCTACATATGATTTTTTATCTTTTATTTCACAATTGGGGCTTAGGTTTAAAATCTTTTAGTGATTTGTTCACTTAAATTTATTCATCCTAAGGCATAGATAACTGTGTTTTTATACCATGTAATTTTACATAAAACAGTTTTAATGGGGCATAAGTGTACCAAAGTAGTGTTTTTTTTTTTTTTTAAGAATTTATTTATGCATGCATATAAGAGCTGGGGTAAAGGCCAGAGATGCGGGGGGTGAGAGGATTTATCAGAGACAGAGTGGGAAACAGAGCAAGCAGACTGACTGAAATACACTGCTGAGGGAGCAGCTGGTGAGACAGGAGAGGTGTGCTGCTCCATGTGGGTTGCTCCCTGGCTGGCCAGGGATTGAACTCGTGCTACAGAGGCTTCAGATTGCTTCATAGTGTGGTGCTTAACCCCTTGAGCCACCAGATAGGCCCCAAAGTAGTGTTTGATACAAGAATCTAGAAAGGAATTGCCAGGCATAACAAAGTCTCATTTTGTCTATTTTATAATTTTGATTACACGAGAGTACATGATGTATTTTATGAGTTTGTCTATTATGTAAATATTCTTAATATTTTTTTTATTTCAAGAAAATGTATGAATAACTGAAAATTGTCAGGAAGACATTTAATTACTTTTAAAAGTAAAATATGGAGTATTCTTTTAAAAGTAAAATCTGGAATATTCCGTTTGCCTTCTTTCATAAGTATCTTTCTTGGAGACTTTCAATTTAAATATTTGTTGGTTATCAGAATTAAATGTTGTAACATGTTGGGTAATAAGCACTTTTTAAAGCACAATGCAGATGTAGAATCATTATATAATAGTTGTATTAGGATATAGGGGCCTCCCTGGTGGCGCAAGGGGTTAAGATGCAACCTATGAAGCAATCCACAGCCACTGCAGTACAGGTTCAATCCCTAGCCAGGGAGCTACCCATATGGTGTAGCAGACCTCTCTTGACTCGCCCGCTGCTCCCCTCAGCAGTGTTTTTCAATGAATCTGCCTGTTCTGTTCCCCACTCTGGTGAATTCTCTTCACCCCCCCCCCCAATACCTCTGGCCTGTACCCCAGTTACCCCAGTTATTGTGTGCATAAATAAATCTTAAAAAAAATAGTTATATTACGATATAAACCTTCCTCAGTGGTTATTGTTTAGCAGTTTCCTTTGAACCATTTTTGCAGTACATTTGTCCTTTAATATCTGTGGGGGATTGGTTCCAGCATTCCCTTGGTTACCAAAATCTGTAGGTGCTCAAGTCCTTTATATAATAAAATGGTATGGTATTCGCATGTAATCTACATACATATCCTCCCATATACTTTAAACAATCTGTGTAGTACTTATATCTAATATAATGTAACACAATGTAAATTGTTATTGTTTGGGGAGTAATGAAAAGCAATGCTCTAAATCTTCAGTACAGCTGTAGGCATTGCAGACCTAACTATATATTATGTAACCATTTGTGGTTGGTTGAATTTGTGGATGCAGAAGTTGTGAATATGGAGGGTCAACTGTGTTGAATTGTGTGCACTTGGTTTTGTATGTTGCTTGTATTGATAATTAAATTTCAGTATCTAAAAAAACTAAAATATCTCAAAACTACTTCTTACAGTTTTATTTCTCTTACAATTATAGGTGGTTCACGAGACTGTCAGAGATACTATTTAAGAGCTTATAAATAGAGAAATGAATTTGCATTCTTATAGTTTAGGCAGGACACAGCGGAATGGTACTTACCACTGCAGATCCATGCAAAGCAGCAGTTTTATATAGCTTAGTCATTGATAATACACATTTACAGAAAATTCAATAGGGTAATAGAAAAAGAATGAGGGAATTAAACTTTGAATCAAGAGTTGAGAATCTGAGAAATCAGCAGGACAGTCACCAGACATGTATTCTCAGCTTTGGTGCAAAAGTGTTTGTTAAACCTCTTTATGACCTAGATGAAATATTGTACAAGGTTATTTCCTTCACATTACTGTAATTTTGAATTCAACCAAGTACTGTCCTATCAAGTCGGATTAATATACGAAGAAAGAGTGGTAGTGGTCTGTATAGAGAACATGTTATCTCTCGTTGTAAAAGTGAACTTGTGGTAAATTAATCTGGTGTGCTAGTTGTTACAATGGTCACTTTTGAATGTGAAGTAGTCTCTTCTGTGAATTAGTCATTAAGGTATAATGATAATTTTTAGGATAATTGCTAAAGTCCAGTTTTTGGCTCTATACATTTGTGGGTTTTTTTTTTAGATTTATTTATTTTTTAAAATATTTATTTATGCATACAAGAACTGGGGTATAGGCCAGAGGTGCAGGTGTGTGTGTGTGTGTGTGTGTGTGTGAAAGAGAGAGAGAGGGAGAGGATTCACCATGCTGCAGTGGCTGCGGATAGCTTCATAGCGCTATGCTTAACTTAACCCTTGTGCCACTAGGGAGACCCCAGACTCTATGCATTTGTTTATCAGAACATAATGTAATTTCATGGAGAAAGCACTGTGTTGAGTATTTTCATCTGTCGTGTTTAGACTTTATAACCCCTGCCTTCATGCCTCTGAATGATTCATACACTTAAGTTTGTAATCAGTAACCAGTGCTTCTATGTATCTGGTTTATTTTATCTAGCCTTAAGAGTTTCACACTTGCTATTACAAAGAAATTGTTTATGCATATGGATTGTTATTTAGCCAGTGGTTGCTTTAGTCCATTGTGGTAATAGTTAAAGATAATAGCATATAAAAATGAAGAATTATCAGCTGAGTATAATAGCTATGCTGTGCTGTTTTTCTTCCTTCCCTCTTTTGCTGCCTGTTTCTATCCCTCCCTTCCTTGAGGAATACATGACCAGTAATGGCTTTGATGGCTTCTGTTGTTCTCCCCACTTCCCTTCATCCTGGAAAGGATTAACTAGTCACCTGGGAAGGAAACTGTAGTCTTTCCTCTGAATTAACAAGAAAATAAATAATTCCTAAGTAATTTGCTTATTAGAATCAACCGCTCAAAGGGAATGATTGTCTTCAGTATATAAATGATTGATTTGTTTGGCTCACACTATATTAGAGATAGTAGTAATAATTGGTAGTTACTCCTTTTTGGTTCAAAGATGATGTCAAAAATATCTTTTTTTACACCTTTTATATGAACAATGTTTTAGTTACTGTTTACTTTGCTCTTTCTTCTATAATTTCACGTATTTCCTGTGATTTCCCTCTCAAATAGGAAAAATTTCAGACATTTTGTTGTTGTTACACATTGTAACAAAATTGATGCATCATGTGTTTAATAGCCATGGCTTCAAAACTCCCCTAATAATCAGAAAAAAGGTTTAAGTAGAGGTGTACTGATTTTTTTTTTAAAGATTTATGTATTTATGCATACAAGAACTGGGGTATAAGCCAGAGGTGTGGGGAGGGCAGGTGAGAGGATTCACCAGAGACAGAGTGGGGAGCAGAACAGGCAGATTGACTGAAATGCACTGCTGAGGGGAGCAACAGGAGAGACAGGAGAGGTCTGCTGTGCCATGTGGCTTACCTCCCTGGCTGGGGATCGAATTTGTCTACAGTAGCTACGGATAGTGCTGACCGTAACCCCTTGCGCTACCAGGGAGGCCCTGAACTGATTTTCTTACTGTAGAACCTTCAGTGTGCCATTGTACATTGTAAACCCCCGAAGATTTAATTCTTATATTCTGCTTTCCTTTTTCTTTTATTCTTTTATTCCCCTCCATGTCTCCCCCCGCCTTTTTCTTTTAGTATATCAAATGCTATCTCTAAAGAGTGTTCCATGCAGCATAATTTGGGAAATATTAAAAATTAAAAGGAATGCATATAACAATAGTTTCCCCTCCTCTGAATCACTAGGAAGTCATTTACTTCTTTATTTTTTATTAGAAAGACTTTAGACGTGGGAAGATTCTCATTTTATTATAAAGAAATGTAAGAACTCAATCTTTTGATGCCTAGTGATTTTATTAAAAAAAAAAAAAAAAAGACTCTCCGTTGTCTTGTATAGTTTAAGTTTTTTTACCAGGCAACTGTACTACAAATTCAAGAGTCCATCTCTTTCCTTTTACATTGTTTTATACATTTTCCTCCTAAAGAAAATATTCAGTGAGTCTTTCAATTATATATTGATCTCTCAGTCAAGTTTAATTGTGTGTTGATTTTTAATAAAAAAAGGAAATGTGTGTCAACATGATCATTATTGACTATTCAGTTAAAAAGAATTAGAAAGATTATTTAGAGGAAAGCTTCAAAATAATTTAGAGGAAAGTATCAATTCCTTTCTTCTAACAACTTTGGCTTCTCCTCACATTGCTGCTTATTTTTTCCTTTTTATTTCTTTATTGAGGTTATCATATTTACTTAAAATTATCCATTTTAAAATGTACAATTCAGTAACATTTAGTATCTTCACAGTGTTTATAAACACCACCTTTATCAAGCTCCAAAAGCATTTTTATCACCCCAAAAGAAAATCTTGTACAAATTGACTGCCTCCCAATTCTTTAGTTTTATTTCTTTATACTTAGCAAAGCCTTGATAGATTTGACAATGTGCCTATTACCTACACCAATTTTTGCGATTTTACTACTGGGTAATATTTATTGTACATTTATTTACATACATGTGTAGCTGTTGTATAAGCAGTTTAAGTGTGTCATCTTATTAAATCTAGAATGTAAACCTATCCTAATTTCATAGATGGCTTTAAAGAAGTTAACTTCCCAAAGTGCCTCAGTGAGATTGAGGTTGATTCCAAGTCTGTCAGATTCCATAGCTGATCCTTAATAACTATATAATGCTGTATAATGGAGCATAAAAACTGGGAACTCTAGAACTACTCTAAACTGCTGATGTCCTTTAACCTAATACAGTGCTGATCTACACACCAGTGTGTGAATCATTAAGAAAGGCATTTTTTGGTACTACTACACTAGAAAATATCTTTATGATTTGATTTTTGTAGACAGAGAAGAGATATATGTGTGTGTATATATGTGTGTCTATATATCTTTTCAGTCTACAGATACATAATACATATATATATGTCACCAATAAAGGAAAATAGGCCAAATACCAGGCAACTTATGAAATTTCTATAAGAACATCAGAAATAATGTCTTAGAAGTGTTTAGGGTTAGATAGGAAGGTTTAGGAATATGAATGGCATCTTCTTGGCCATAGAATTAAAAATAGAAGATGGTGGAGCACTTTAAAGGTTCTGTGTTCAGCCATTCTCTCCAGCCAAAACTCAATCAAGTGCACAATTAGGGGGAAAAAGGCACTCAAAGGCTCAAAAAAAAATATGTCCATGCAGCATTTCTTAGGCGATTACTAGTAGATGTGCTTTAGTAAAACACGGGAATATATAATGGAAGAAAAGAAAAGGTCTTTAGTAAACACAGGATCCAACTCAGAAGCAATAAAGGAAAATCCCAGTATGACAACTGAGCCTTGACCTGAAAACAACCAGTTCTCATGGTAATGTCAAACAGGGAAAGACAATTTGAACTGAAGGGTGGATATTGAAATATTTTTGGGGAAAATGCACTAGATTCTTAGAAAACTAGATGAGTTAAGAACAGGAAGCAAATATTAATTGATTTAACTGAAATCGTGATACTGTCATTTAAGGATGACTAAAAAAGGGAAAAGTGTTGGGGGTGCTACTGGTTTTCTAAGGTTTCTCTACCACGACAGAACATATATAGGTAATTGTTCAATTTATAGGAAGTAGTAGTATGCATATTATATAGGGAAGCAGAATGAAATATCGGGAAAAAGAATCCAAGTAGTTGAGGGTGGATGCTTTTGGGAGAGAAGCAGGATAAAGGTGTGAGAATGAACAGAGCTGGAAAGGAGTAATTTTTTTAACTATGCTAAAATACACATAACATAAAATGTATCATTTTAACCCATTTTTACATGTTCAGTGGCATTAGGTACAGTCACATACCACCACCACTAAAACTTTATCATCTATACTGAAACATTATATCCATTAAACAGTGACCTCTTCTCTCAACTGCTGGCAACTACTGTTCTATTTTTGTCTGTCTGTATTTGACAAGTCTAGGTACCATATATAAATGGGATCATACAGTATTTGTTTTTTTGTTACTGACTTATTTCACTTAGTATAATGTCTTCAAGTTTCATCCATATTGTAAATTCGACCTTCCATCATATGTATATACCACATTTTGTTTATCCATTCATCCTTTGAGAACCTTTGGGTTGCTTCTACCTTTTAACTGTTACAAATAATGTTGGCATAACATGGGTCTACCAGTATCTGTTTAAATCCCTACTTAGAAATTCATTTGGGTTTTTACCCCATAGTGGTATTGCTGGATCAAAGTATGATTCCATGTTTGAAGTTCTGAGGAATTTATGGAATACCATGTAGTTTTCTACAGTGGTTAAACTTTTACAGTCCCACTGGTCAGGCACAAATATTCCAAATTTCTCCACTTTCTGGGCTTTTCATTTTTGTTTTTTTTTCCCCTGATGGTAGCCAACCTAATGGGTGAGCGCAGTGTTTCATTGTGGTTTTGATTTCCATTTCCCTGATGGTAAGAGAAGTTGAGTTTCTTTTCATGTGCTTATTGACTATTTGTTTATCTTTGGAAAAATATTTATTCAAGTCCTTTTCCCTATTTCTGAATTGGATGGATTTTTTTGGTGGTTATTGCATTTTAGGAGTTCTTATATATTCCTGATATTAATCCCTTATCAGATATATGATTTGCCAATATATTTAATGTTTTATAGTTTTCCTTGCACAAGTGTTTTCACCTTCTTGGGTATTCCTGTATATTTTATGCTTTTTGATGCTATTGAAAATAGAATTGAGGGCCTCCCCGGTGGCGCAGCGGTTGAGCGCTGGGTTGCGAAGCTGCCCGCAGCCTCTGCAGCGCCGGTTCAATCCCCGGCTGCTCCCCGGCCACCGGAGGAGGGTCCCGCATGGCGCGCAGACCTCTCCTGCCGCCCGCTGCTCCCCTCAGCAGTGTACTTCGGTCCTTCTGCCTGCTCTGCTCCCCGCTCTGGCTCTGGTGAATTCTCTCACCCTCCCCCGCTTCTGACTGTGCCCAGTGCTTGTATGGATAAATAAAGAAATCTTTAAATAAATAAATAAAACTTTATCTCCCACTTTAAAAAAAAAAAAAAAGAAAGAAAATAGAATTGATGTCTTTATTTTCCAGTTTGGGTTGTTCATTGTTACTGTGTAGAAACCTAATTGATTTTTGCATGTTAATTTTGTAATCTGCTAGTTTTCTGAATTTATTAGTTCTAATAATTTTTTGCATGGAATATTTATAGTTTTCTACATAGAACACAATGACATATGCAAGCAATTTTGTTTCCTTTACAATTTTATGCCTTTTACCTTATTTTTGACTAATTACCCCAACTTGAACATTCAATACTATGTTAAAAAGAGGTGGCAAAAGCAACCCTTCTGTCTTGATGTTTATCTTCAAGGAAAAACTTTTAGTCTTTTACCATTGTATATAGTATTAACTGTGAGTTTTCTTAATAGACTATTTTTTAGAGCCATTTTAGGTCATAGTTTTATTGAGCAGAAGGTGCAGAGGTTTACCATATGCCCCCTGTTCTCACATTATGTGTGGCCTTCCTGCATTATCAATGTCTTCCACCAGAGTGGTGTGTGTGTGTGTGTGTGTGTATATATATATATATATATATATTTATTTATTTATGCGTAGAAGAGCTGGGATACACACCGAGATGGGGTGGATGGGGGGATGAGAGGATTCACCAGAGTGGGCAACAGAACCAGCAGATTGACTGACATACACTGCTGAGGGGAGCAGGTCTACTGTGCCAGGGTGGCCGGCCAGGATTGAACTCGGATTGCTTCATAGTGTGGTGCTTAACCCCTTGCGCCACCAGGGAGGCCCCTAGAGTGGTATATTTATTTATAACTGATGAACCCACATTGACATGTCACTCATCCATAGTTTATATTAGGATTCATTCACTCTTTGAATGGTGTATTCGATGAGTTTGGATAAGTTTATATTGATTTATAATCCACCATTATAGTACAATATAGTTTCAGTGCCCTAAAGTGATCTGGTCCTCCTCCAAACCTCTGGCAACCAAAGATATTCTTACTGCCTCCATAATTTTGACTTTTCCAGAATGTCATGTGGGTAGAATCATTCAGTATGTAGCATACATAAACTCTGCTGCTGTACAATACGGCAATATAGGAGAAGCCCAGTATGTAAAATAGTACTGCCACTTTGGAAAGACAGTTGGTGGTTTCTTACAAAACTAAACATATGCTTACCATGCAATAAGACAATTGTCCTCCTTGGTATTTACTCAAAGGAGTTGAAAACTTATGTTCATACAAAAAAACAACTATACATGGATGTCATAGTTTGTAAATCTCTGGCTTCCAAAAGGTGGGAGGGGGGGAGGAATAGGCTTCATATCTTAAAACCTCCAGAAGCCATTTCAGCATTTCAGTCAGTGGGGATTGCAGCAATGGCAACCTGCATCTGTGTCCTGTATTTAAAAAAACAACAACCAGTGATCAGAATACAAATCTCTGATGTTTGTAAGACAATGTCCCACAAACTGGTGCAGGCAACTCTACAACAGAGTTGCATGGATATCTGCTGGGTGAGGGTCAGGAGTGGTGATGGTGAGGAGTAGGTAACCACTAGCATAATGAGTCAGAATTGACTGAAATGAACTGGTATTTTATGCATGTCTTTTCCTGGAAGCTGCAGACTCTCTAACAGACTCCAGAGTTCCAAGCTAGTTATATCAGATAGATTATGCTAGTACAATTTTTATCTAGATGAGAAGATGGATTCCTGGTGCTTCCTACTCTGCCATCTTCCATTGACTAATGTTTTATTACAAAAAATATAATTTGAAATATGTTTATATATTATTTTGACAAAATATTTAATTTTAAAATGCATTTTTATCGCTTATTTAGAACTATTTCTTGGGGGTTTGTTGAGAGAAGCAAAGACTTTGTGAAAAATACAGACAGTACTGATTCCCAAAACTGCTTTAATGAATTTAGGTTTTTATTTATTGAAATTATTTGAAATATAGTTGTGTTAGAAATATTTGTACTCTATACTTTCCGAGTTTTAAGGGTATTAACTCACTGCTGTTGTCTATCTACATTTTTAGTTTCTACTTTCCAAGTATCTACAGTTAGATTTCCCCATTTCCCTTTGAAAAGTGCAATTTTCTGGCTTTTTTCCGCCTTTCCATTGTATCAAACTTATAAGGCAGTCAGCCAGTTGAGGGCATGAAATACTTGGGAGGAGAGAGGAAGAAGTGGGAGTTGCAGCTATGGAGAATGTTTCCCTGAGCAATATTCAAGTTCTTTGAGAGAACTTCCCCACCCCCCCTTGTAAAAAGCTGTGACTTTTTTCTTTTAATTAGATTGTTTATTTTCCTGCCAGTCTCACTTTGCTCAAGTTCAGATATTAAAAGGGAGTGTACAAAATAGTATGGTTTCACCAACTCTCACTCACAAATAAAAAACCTAGGAAAGTACTATGAAAGAAAAGAAGTCAGGTTCTTGGTTTCACATGACAAAGTAACTAACTTAATCAGAATATTTTTTTTTGAGAAATATTATGTAGCTCATAGCTAGAAAATCAGGCTTGGGAGATTTTCAGAAGATAGGGGCAACAAGACCTGGTCAGAAGCTTGGACACTTCCTGTCCTAGGGGAATGTTTCCAAATTGGATTTGTATTTGGATACTGAGTAATTTATATATTTATTTATTTTAAGATTTATTTTATTTATGCATACAAGAGCTGGGGTCTAGGCCAGAGATAGGGGGGGTGGCGTGGGGTGAGATGGTGAGAGGAATCACCAGAGAGAGAGTGGGAGCAGAACAGGCAGCTCTACTGAAATATACTGCTGAGGGGAGCAGCCAGGAGAGGTCTGCTGCAGCATGTGGGTAAGCTGCCTGGCGTGGTATAGAACTCCTACTGCAGTGGCTGCAGATAGTTTCATAGTGCTGAGACTTAACCCCTTGTGCCACTAGGGAGGTCCTGGATACTGAGCAATTTAAAGATGGCAGATACCCCCTACACATTTCTCGTACTTTACTTATCCTCAGATCTCTTTTCAACAATATCTACAATGAAAAGTTTCATGTTTTTTTCTTAAAAAATTGTTTCCATCTTATCCCCAGTTTCTAAGAAAAACAAACAGGAGCTTACTGCCTCACTTCTCTACGTATTGCTTTTTTTCATTTAATATACTTAGGGATTTTCCTTATCACCATGGGTATACAACTGATTCTTTCATTCCTTTATCTGATCATACCATAATAAATAGTCCGCTTTGACACATATTTGGATTATTTATAGTGTATTGCTATTGGAAACAATTCTCTAACAAACATTTTCAATCTTGGATCTTCATGTCATTTTACAGTTATATCCTTTAAAGGTAAATGCTTAGCAGTGGAGTTGCTGGGACCAGTTGGTCCAGGTTTAAAGTGTTACCCTCAAAAAAGATAATCCTGGGCCTCCCTGGTGGTGCAAGGGGTTAAGACTCAACCTATGCAACAATCCGCAGCCACTGAAGCAGGAGTTCAGTTCCCAGCCAGGGAGCAACCCACATGGCGCACCCACTGCTCCCCTCAGCAGTGTATTTCAGTCAATCTGCCTGTCTGTTCCCCACTCTATGGTGAATCCTCTCACCACCACCCCCACACCTCTGGCCTGTACCCCAATTTTTGTATGCATAAATAAATAAATATTTAAAAAAAGAAGATATTCCCACCAACATGTGTAAAAGTGTTTTTCACCCCTCACAACCTTGGCAAACTGGATGTTATCAAACTTAAACTTGTTTTTTTTAAGTTTGTTATAATTTGATTTTCGATTGCATTTCTTAAGTTGCAAATTAAAGATATTTGCATTGTGATGTTTAATTTGCCACATAGATTTTCTTTGGTTTTCATGTGTATAATGATTGTACCTTCAATTTAGTTTTTTTTTTTTTTTACTTTTCCCTTTAGTCTTTTTTATGAAGTCTTTGAAAAATAAGGAAACTAGTAGTATTCTTTCTTCAAAAAACTTTGTAACACCCTGCCTCTCTCGCCATTTGAATTTTATGACTACAAGATTCAAACAATTGTGACCAAGAACTTGGTGGGTTATCTCTGTTTTGAATTGTTAACTATCTCCTTTACTAATCTGTCTAATCACAGAAGAACAAAGGCTTTTCTGCTGATAGGTATTTGTTTAAGAAATAACTCATTTTAAGAAATGGCCTTGCTTAAATTGCAAGTAGAAAATGCTTTTAATCCAGAGAAATGTCATTCACTCACTACTATTAACTGAACCAGAACAACTGTCTCTTGGATAGAGAAGATTTAAGTGTAAAAGGAATTTTAGTAGTTCCTGCTTTTTTTCCCTGCGTCTAGCATTATATAGCTGTCTAACTTTTTGAATTCTGCCTCATTGCTCTTTTCAATCTAAACATTTACCCCTACTCCAAGGAGTCTTTTTTTTGTTTGTTTTTACCATTTTTATATATGTTGCTCTTGTATTTATCTGATTATTTCCCCCTTTTTAGATATATCTTTTAAATCTGAGCTTTGTTGGTAAATTCTGTGCAGTTGTATTGACTGGTCTTGGATAATTCCTTTCTTTCCTCTTTTTGTCTTTTAAACGAGAATAATTTGTAATTGTTTATATGGAATTTTAGTTTTAAAAGTCTATAGCTTTCCTTTCAGATACGGAGTTATGAATTCAAAGCCTGTTATTTAAATGAAGCGTTTGAAATCCGTTTTACTGATCTGTATCATATCTAACTATGCCAGTATTTCCTTCCTTGTCTGACGTGAACTCTAAAATTATATGAACACTTTCTCCCTGTTTCCTGGCATTTCCACTAAACTTGTTCCTCATTCTTGGTTTGAAATATGTCCAGAGTTGTAGTTCCTCTGTTAATTTTGTTAATGTATTAATGAAATAAAATTACTTAAGCATATCCAAAATTTATTATAAAACTGCATGTAGTAGAAAGTACTTTTTCAACAGTTATTTTGACAGTGTGAAACTACCAGTTATTACTGTTATCTTTTTTCTGTTTCAATTTTTTGTTCTATTCTAAGAATATACTCATTTGCACTGCCTTACTACATAGCACGTGGATTGTGTTTCAGTAGATTTTTTTCATACATACGTATCTTTCAGACTTAAGCTAGCCACTGTGTAGCCACTAGCTACTAGTTATTTATGTTTAAATTTGTCAATTAAAATAAAAGTACTCATTTATTATCATTTGCCTAGTCACATTTCTGTCTTTTTTTGGACTAAGCACATTTCATTTGGCTTAGAGGCTACTCTGTTGGACAGCACAGATGTGAAACATTATCATCATTGTGGAAAATTCTGTTGGATAGTGCTATTTTAGACAGTCCTGTTTTGTTTTTCATCTAAGAAGGCCTAATTCCTAAAGATGTTGTACTATTTCTTTTGCCATCTCTGGTATTAGAGTAAATTTGAGATTTTTAAAAGATAGGTTGCATCTTATAAATTGATAGCCACTTGTGAAAGTCAACTTTATTGAGGTATAATTTATATGTAGTACAATGTCTATAACTCTAGTGCAGTTCAGTGAGTTTTCACATATGTGTATATATATTTATATAAACATCAGTGTAATCAAGATTTTGGACGTTAGTATTACCATAAAATATTTTCTCAGGCCTCTTTGCAATCAGTTCCCAATCCTGGTGCCTGGCAACAATATCTACTTATGTTTTGCCTGTACAAGAATTTCATATAAATGCAGTCATTTTGTATATGCTTCTTTGTGTTTGGCTTCTTTCTCTTAGCATTCTTGAAATTTGTCCCTGTTATTACTTTTATTAATAATTTGTTCCCTTTTGTGCTGAGTAGTATTCCATTGTATGATATGGAATATATAGTTCCATGTCAGTATTATGTACAACTTGTGTTGCATAATAACACAAGTTAGTTTCTCACTTTTGTTGAAATTTGGTTGATTTTCAGTTTGGGCATATTATGAACCGCTATGAGCATTCTGTTTTTTTTTTTTTTTTTAAGATTTATTTATTTATGCATACAAGAACTCCTGTGTAAGCCAGAGGTGTGTTTGGGGGGGGGGGGTGAAAGGATTCACCAGAGACAGAGTGGGGAGCAGAACAGGTGGATTGACCGAAATATACTGCTGCGGGGAGCAGTGGGTGAGTCAGGACAGGTCTGCTGTGCCATGTGGGTAACCTCCCTGGCCGGGGATTGAACTTGTGCTGCAGTGGCTGTGTATAGCTTCATAGTGCAGTGTTTTAACCCTTGCACCACCAGGGAGGCCCCTGCTATGAGCATTCTTATACAAGTTGCTATGAGCATTCATGTGCAAGACATTTGTGGACATATAGTTCTGTTGGTTAAATATCTAATGAGTAGAATTGCTAGGTCATAAAATACGAATCAGTGGAACATGATGGAGATTCCTAAAAAACTCAACATAACCTGTTTTTTTGACAAAGGTGCCAAGATACTTCACTTGGAGAAAGGATGTCTTGATGATAAACATGATACTGGAACACTAGATATGTATTTTACAAAAGAAGATATGTAGGTGGCTAGTAAGTACATAAAAAGATGTTCAAATTCAGTCATCAGGGAAATAAAAATTAAAACCCAACCAGATGCTTTTTCATACTTACTGGCTAAAACTTAAAGGGCCGAGGTTGGCAAGCATGTGGATTAACTGGCACTCTCATCCATGTTGCTAAATGTGCAAAACAATTTAGGAGAAATGTTTCTAGTTCATGTTACTTTTATTTTATTTTATTTTTTTTATATATATAGAGGCATGTTTTCGTTCTTTCTTTATTTGTTTGTTTTTGTTTATACATGCACTGGGTACAGTCAGAAGCGCAGGAGGGTGAGAGAATTCACCAGAGCCAGAGCGGAGAGCAGAACAGGCAGAAGGAC
This sequence comes from Talpa europaea, assembly GCF_964194135.1. Taxonomy (NCBI): domain Eukaryota; kingdom Metazoa; phylum Chordata; class Mammalia; order Eulipotyphla; family Talpidae; genus Talpa; species Talpa europaea. The sequence goes on from NC_140077.1 coordinate 60,278,588, forward strand.
CAAAGTACACTGCTGAGGGGAGCAGCGGGCGGCAGGAGAGGTCTGTGCGCCATGTGGGACCCTCCTCAGGTGGCCGGGGAGCAGCCGGGGATCGAACCGGCGCCGCAGAGGCCGCGGGCAGCTTCGCAACCCAGCGCTCAACCGCTGCGCCACCGGGGAGGCCCTCATGTTACTTTTAATAGCCTGATTTTTTTCAGTGAGTTATAGGTCATTTTCTCTACTGATTATTTCTTTTGCCTTTAGTGAGAGAGAGAGAGTAGATTTTTTTGAGTTACATATCACTTCTTTCAGTATGATTCAGTATAAAGCTCTTATTTTTGCTTTTCTATTTAGGAGAAAGCATTTTTTAAAAAAGATTTTTATTATTATTATTTATTTATACAAGAACCCGGGTACAGACCAGATGTGCGGGAGGGTGAGAGGATTCACTAGAGACAGAGTGGGGAACAGAACAGGCAGGCAGACCGAAATACACTGCTGAGGGGAGCAGCGGGCAAGACAGGAAAGGTCTGCTGCACCATGTGGGTTGCTTCGTGGCCGGCGTGGATCGACTGGGCACTGCAGAGGCTGCAGACAGCTTCACAGTGCTGCGTTCAACTGCCTGTGCCATCAGGGAGGCCCCAAGAAAGCATTATTGTGCAGGAGCTAGAAGTACATTTTAAAGGAGATATTTTCCATATATGGGATATATAACTGATTTTAATTTTAACAGCCTGAAGATAAGTAGGTGAAAGTAGTTAAGGACTAGAATATTTGGAGCTTTTCTGAGTTAATGGGATAAAGGCAGAGATGATTTATTTGTTAAGAAAAAGAGCAACTTGGTCTCACTCATAGCAGGAATTTAGAAAACCTAAATAAGGGACCAGGAAAAAGACTAATTAATACAAAGTAAAAATCAAAATCAACAAGCAACTATAAACCAGAGACACACAGTGGGGGGAAGGGAGGGGAGAGGAAGGACTGGGGGGGGGTGCAATTATATGGGGAATATAAACAAAATGATAATGCATACATTGTGCAAAAATGAAAAGTAATGTAAGAATTATATAAAATAAAATATTATTTTAAAAAAATTGTTGAAACACACAATTTGGATGAATCTTCCAGAGAGCATATTAAAAAGTCACATACACAAAAAAAATAATAATAAAAATAAAATGAAATAAAAATTGTATTTTTTCTTAAAAAAAAAAACCAGCAGCAACAGTGGTAAATATATAATATTAGGATTGGAAGATCAAATGTTGATTTACTGTGAATTCAGTAGAACTATAGCTACCAAATAGTAATTAGCTAAAGAAAAATGTAGCAAGTAAGTTACGTGCTTTTTTCTTTTCAGATGCTAATTTTTCTTTTTTATACTTCTTTAAAAAAATTGTATCTCCTTTGTTTTTTCACAGAACAGGATTTCTCCTTTCAGCTGTGGTTGCCATAGTTTTTCCACTCCCCAAACACCTATAGTCCTCCACCATAGTCTGTGTGCTCCCCTCACCCTCCACACACTGCTTTATCCTTTCCCTCTCCTCCTTCCTTCCTGTATGCCTTAGATCTGTGATCAGCTTTCAAGGGTTGGTTTTAAAGTTTGTCTTCGTCTGATCCTTTGTTTGGTTTCTCTATGTTCCACATATAAGTGAAACCATCTAGTAATTATCTTTCTCCTTCCTAACTCACTTCACTTAGGATACGTTTCTAGTTCCATCCATGTTGCTGCAAATGGCATGAAATTTATATTTTTGATTGCTGAGTAATGTTCCATCTTCTTGATCCACTCATTTATTTGGGGGCATTTAGGTTGTTTCCATTTCTTGGCTATTGTAAATAGTGCTGCTATAAACATAGGAGTTAAGGTTTCCTTTTGATTTTAGTGTTTTTGTGTTCTTTGGGAAGATAACCTACCAGTGGGATTGCTGGGTCATATGGTAGATCCACCTTTAGTCTTTTGAGGAATCGCCATACTTCTTTCCATAGAGGCTGGATTAGTTTAAATTCACCAAGAGTGTAAGGGAGTTCCATTTTCACAGGTGTAAGGAGAGAGGGCATTGTGGTTTTGATTTGTATTTCCCTGATGTAAGTGATGATGCACATTTTTTTCATATGAGCTCTGGCCATGTGCATGTCTTCTTTGGAGAAGTACCTGTTTAGTACACCTGGCATTTTTTAAATTGGGTTGTTTGTTTTGTTGAGTTGTATGAGCTTCTTGTAGATCTTATATCAGTCCCTTGTTAGATGTATGGTATGCAAATACTTTTTCCCATTCAGTATTTCAGTAGGGTGTCCCTTTGTTTTAGTCACTGTCTCTTGCTATACAGAAGCTTTTTAGTTTGAAGTAATCCCAGCTGTTTATATTTTCCTTCACTTTCTTTGCTTTGGGGCATGAGTCTGCAAAGTTGTTTATGAAGTTTATGTCATGGTGTGTTTTGCCTATTCTATGTTATTTTATAGTTTTATTTGCTCTTATTTCCAAGTCTTTTGTTTATTTTGAGTTTATTTTCATGTATGGAGTGAAATAGTGATGTAGTTTCATTCTTTTGTATGTGGCATTCCAATTTCCCCAGAACCCCTTATTGAAGAGTCTTTCCTTGTTCCATTGTAAATTCTTCATTCTTTTGTTGTACATCAGTTGTCCATAAATGTGTGGTATTATTTCTGAGCTCTCGGTTTTATTCCACTGGTCCATGTGTCTGTTTTGGTTCCAGTACCATGCTGGTTTTTTGTTTTTTTTTTTTTTGGAACAGTTTTTTTTTTTTTTTTTTAATTTTCTAGAGGCATGTCTTATTTATTTATTATTTGTTTGTTTGTTTGGTTTATACATGCACTGGGTACAGTCAGAAGCGAGGGAGGGTGAGAGAATTCACCAGAGCCAGAGCAGGGAGCAGAGCAGGCAGAAGGACCGAAGTACACTGCTGAGGGGAGCAGCGGGCGGCAGGAGAGGTCTGCTCGCCATGTGGGACCCTCCTCTGGTGGCCGGGGAGCAGCCGGGGATCGAACCGGCTGCAGAGGCTGCAGGCAGCTTCGCAACCCAGCGCTCAACCGCTGTGCTACCGGGGAGGCCCCCAGTACCATGCTGTTTTAATTATTAATGGCTTTATTGTAATTTGAGGTCCAGAAGTGTGACACCTCCATTTTTCACCCTTTTTTAGTCAGGAGACTAAGTCTCCTGATCTCCATTTTCACCATTTTTATAAGTCTTCTGATTAAAAAGCGTTTTTTTATTTTTTATGGTTCCATGTGAACTTTAATTATCTTTGTTCCACTTCTTTGAAGAATGCAGTTGGTATTTGCATTTACATTGGGATTGCACTGAAACTGAATTGCTTTGGGTAGGATTACCATTTTGACAATGTTGATTCTTCCTATCCATGAGCAGGAAATATCTTTCCATCCCATGTGTTTTATATTTAATTTAACATTGTTTTATAAAGTTTTCTTTTTATGGGTTCTTCACCTCCTTTGTTAGGTTTACTCCCAGCTATTTAATTTTTTTTTTTTGGGTGAGATTGTAAATGGGATGGCTTTCTTAATTTCTTTTTTCCCTCTAGCTCATTATTTGTATAAGAAGGCAATTGTTTTTATTGTTGATTTTGTATCCTTCTCCTTTGCTAAACTGTTTTATTGTTTTGATTAGTTTTTCCATTGAGTCTTTGTGGTTCTCTCTATATGTGATATCATCTTCAAATAATGGTAGCTTTACTTCATCCCAATTTGAATTGCTTTTATCTTGCCTAATTGCTCTACCTAGAACTTCTAATACTATGTTGAGTAGTAGTGATGAGTGTGGATATCCTTGTCTTGTACCAGATCTTATTGGAAAGGTTTTCTGTTTTTTACCATTGTTACTAGTTGTGAGGTTTTTATATATGGCTTTTATTATGTTAAGATATGTCCCAGTTATCCCACTTTTTTCATGGGTTTTAATCATAAATGGATGTTGAATCTTATCAAATACTTTCTGAGCATCTATTGATATGATCATAGTTTTTTAATAGTTTTTTTCTTTTTGTTGATGTGGCGAATTACATTGATATTCAGATATTGAACTATACTGTGTTACTGGTATAAATTCTACTTAGTCATGATATAAAATTCTTTTAATGCATGGTTGGATTTGATTTGTAAAGATTTTATTGAGAATTTTTGCATCTGTACTCATTAGGAGACTTGTAGGTTTTATTTTTTTTTGTATTGTCTTTGGTTTTGGTATTAGCATAGTGGTGGCCTCATAAAATATGTTTGAAAGTATTCCTTCTTTCTTAATTTTTTGCAAGAGTATGAGCAGGATATGTATTAGTTTGTCATTAGAAGTTTAGTAGAAGAATGAGTTAGCATTGTAACTTTGCGAAAAGTAAAAAAGATCCTAAGCACAAGGTGAAAGTATATGGCATTTTCATGATCTAGCCTTAGAAATCACTTAATATTGTTTCTGCCACATTCTGTTTGTTGAGGCAATCACCACAGAGGTGTGCTCAAACTCAAGGAGAGACCATAGACTCCACACTTGATGGGAGTAATGCTGAGGTTATTTTGTATGGTGAGCATGTGGGATAGAGATGTCGCAGTTCTTAGTAAATATCGCTGACACATCTTTCTTCTCCTGCCTTCAGTCTTCTTTTAAAACCATGCAGTAGGGGCCTCCCTGGTGATGCAGGGGTTAAAGTCTCAGTGCTGTCAAGCTCTCACCAGCCATTGCGCCATGAGTTCAGTCAACCCACATGGCGCAGCAGACCTCCACTCTCTAGCCTGCTGCTCTCCTCAGAAGTATATTTCAGTGGATCTACCTGTTCAGCTCCCCACTCTGTTTCTGGTGAATCCTCTCACCGCCACCAACGCATCCCCTCCCCCACATCTGGCCTACACCACAGCTCTTGTATGCATAGATAAGTAACATAAAATCTTTTTTTAAAAAGACCATGTATGGGGCCTCCCCGGTGGCGGCGCAGTGGTTGAGCGCTGGGTTGCGAAGCTGCCCTCAGCCTCTGCAGCACTGGTTAGATCCCCCGGCTGCTCCCCTGCCACCGGGTGAGGGTCCCACATGGCGCGCAGACCTCTCCTGCCGCCCGCTGCTCCCCTCAGCAGTGTACTTCGGTCCTTCTGCTCTGCTCCCTGCTCTGGCTCTGGTGAATTCTCTCACCCTCCTGCGCTTCTGACTGTACCCAGTGCTTGTATAAATAAATAAATAAATCTTTTAAAAAAAAACCATGCAGTACATTTTTCTTTTTTTAGATATTGTATTTTTGAGGCCTAGAATTTCTTTTATAGCTTAATCTTTGCTGAGATTTTTGTTTTTCCCTCATTTACTATGGTAACTTTCCTTTACATTCTTGTATTTATTTATTTTTAAGATTTATTTATTTATGCATATAAGATCTAGGGATAGGCCAGAGGTGTGGGGGTGAGAGCATTCCCCAGAGACAGAGTGGGGAGCAGAACAGGCAGATTGACTGAAATACACTGCTGAGGGGAGCAGCAGGCAAGTCAGGAGAGGTCAGCTGTGCCATGTGGGTAGCTCCCTGGCTGGGGATCAAACTCATGCTGCAGTGGCTGCGGATAGCTTCATAGGTTGTATCACTAAGGACTCCCTCTTGTATATATTTATATTAGCTGCTTTAAAGTTCATGCTAATACTGGAGTCTGTTTCTTTTAATTGCCTTTTCCCCCTTGGTCATGGGTTACTTTTTCCTGCTTTTCATATCTAGTAAATTTTAATTGTAGATTATTGTAGATGAAAGGTTGTTAGGGAGTCTAGATTGTTATTTGTTTAAGGGTGCTGAGTTTCATTTTCATAGGCATTTAAATTAATAGATAATTTTCCAGTATTGTCAGGCTTATTAGTTTTCTTTGTTAAGGTAGGTCTAGTTCAGTTTTGGTTTTTTTTTTTTTAAATTTTTTATTTTTTTGTTTTTTTTTTTTTAAAGATTTATTTATTTATACAAGCACTGGGTACAGTCAGACGCGCGGGAGGGTGCAAGAATTTACCAGAGCCAGAGCGGGGAGCAGAACAGGCAGACTGACGAAATACACTGCTTGAGGGGAGCAGCGGGCGGCAGGAGAGGTCTGCGCGCCATGTGGGACCCTCGCCAGTGCCCGGGGATCGAACCGGCGCTGCGGGCAGCTTAGCAACCCAGCGCTCAACCGCTGCGCCACCGGGGAGGCCCTGTTTTTTTTTTTTTTTTTTTAAATAGAGGCATGTTTTATTTATTTATTTGTTTGTTTGTTTGTTTTGTTTATACATGCACTGGGTACAGTCAGAAGCGCGGGAGGGTGAGAGAATTCGCCAGAGCCAGAGCGGGGAGCAGAGCAGGCAGAAGGACCGAAGTACACTGCTGAGGGGAGCAGCGGGCGGCAGGAGAGGTCTGCACGCCATGTGGGACCCTCCTCAGGTGGCCAGGGAGCAGCCGGGGATCGAACCGGCGCCGCAGAGGCCGCGGGCAGCATCGCAACCCAGCGCTCAACTGCTGCGCCACGGGGGAGGCCCGGCCCTGTTTTTTTTTAATGGACAGTTTTATTTAGAAAAGGGGGAGAGAGAGGCACCTGCATAATTACAGGTGGGCAGGAGAGCTGCTGCCCTTGCTTTGCAAAGGGAAAAGGTTTTTCTGTCTTCTTTCTTAGGGCATAACCTTTCCTCCTAAAATGTAGCCTTTCTTTGGTCTCAGCTGAGTATGAGGGAACTCAGTGATATCTCTTCACTCTGGATGGGCCAGAATTCTTTTTCCCAGTACTTTGTACGTCTAATGTCCTCTTCATTATGCTTTCAGATCTTGAACATATTTTAGCTCAACCCTTGCACAAAGACCTGAGATGAATTTCCTTACAGACTTCTGAGGCCCTTCATTTGTTCATCACCTTTTCTTTGGTACTATGTTATACAAACTGTTTACCCAAGCACCCCAGAATGCCAATCTCTGCCTGTGAAATCTTTATTCACTTTTCTTCTGCTCTGTCAGAAAGAACCTGCAGGCTGAAAGCAGGACAATCATGGTGGTTACCTCATGTTTTTCTTTTCTTAAGGACTGTAAGCTTGGTCTGCCTTATTTGTTAGTGTCAAAAAATGATTGCCTCATACATTCTGTCCAGCTTTATAGTTGTTTATAACAAGGGGAAAATTCCTACACCAGATAATCTATAATGGTCAAAAATGTGTATGTGCAACTGACAAAAATTTTAAGGGATGGCCCCTTTATATTAACTATCAACATAAAGAAGGAATTTTAGAAAGAAGTTCTATAAAACCTATTAGAAACAGAACTTTAATCTGGTAGCAGTGACTTTGCTATTGTATAATAACCTATAAAGTTCAAAGTTTACTTCATTGAATTTTTAAAAAAAAAATTTATATGTACAAGTAGGGGGGTGTAGGCCAGAGGTGCAGGGGTGGGAGGATTCACCAGAGATAATAGTGGGGAGCAGAACAGACAGATCTACTAAAATACACTGCTGAGGGTAGCAGCAGGTAAGATAGGAGAGGTCTGCTGTGCCATGTAGTTAGGTCCCTGGCTGGAAATGGAACTCATGCTGCAATGGCTGTTGGTAGTTTGATAGTGCTGAGACTTAACCCCTTGCACCACCAGGGAGGCCCTGGGTTATTTAATTTTATGAAAGGTTACCCCAATAAATATTTTCTTTTCTAGAACTGAAATTTTTTAAAGGCATGTTGTAAATAGTCAAATTGAATAATAAGTCCTTACTACTTTCTAAATGGAAAGTAGATCAGGGATACAGAAATTCTCAACAGTTTTGCACAAAATAAATGTAAGTAATACTTGGGATTTAAAAGTATAAAAAGTGACTCTGAATATACATTTATAGACATGTAATAAAGTAACAAATGAAGTATCTTGTAGTTTAAGAATGTTCTTTCTGTGACTGGAGCCTGTAAAAGGTATCAAATGAGATAACATTAGCATTTTTAACAAATTGTTTGTTTTGTTTGTTAACCATTTCTCACTGAGGTCATATTTGTGATTTTGTGATAATTTATGCCAGTAATTTTTTTAAAAGTGTCCTCAGGTTCAGTATGAATGAAAATATAGTAGAAAAACACTAGAAGATATCAACAGGAATTGTGTGAGTCCCACTAATAAAAGTAATTTTTTTAAGATTTTTTTTTTATTTATGCATACTAGAATTGGGGTATAGACCAGAGGGGGGGGCGGTGAGAGGGTTCACCAGAGACAGAATGGGGAGCAGAACAGGCAGAGCCACTGAAATACACTGCTGAGGGGAGAAGCAGCAGGTGAGACAGGAGAGGTCTGCTGTGCCATGTGGGTCAGCTACCTACCTAGAGATTGAACTCATGCCTGCAGTGGCTGGCAGTAGCTGGCAATAATAGCTTGATGGTGCTGAGACTTTTTACCCCTGCATCACCAGGGAGGCCCTAAAGGTAATTATTTTTCAAGGTAGCCATTGTCACATATAAATACCTCTGGTTCTTATTTTTTCCTAATTTAAAAATAGTATATGAAAGTGTGAATGTTACACATACTTTTAAAAAATATTGTTCGAAAGGAGTTGGACTTCTATTTTTAGTTCCCAAGCTCACATTTTAGAGATAAAATAGTGTGATCTGACTATCAGTTATGTACTTTTTGGGAAAATACAGTATAACAGAAAACTCTTTTTTATTTTTTTTTAAAGATTTATTTATTTATTTATACAAGCACAGGGTACAGTCAGAAGCACAGGAGAGTGAGAGAATTCACCAGAGCCAGAGCGGAGAACAGAACAGGCAGACTGACAAAATACACTGCTGAGGGGAGCAGCAGGCATGGCAGGAGAAGTCTGCATGCCGGTGGCCAGGGATCAAGCTGGCGCTGCAGAGGCTGCGGGCAGCTTTGCAGCCCAGCGCTCAACTGTTGAGCCACCAGGGGAGGTCCAAAAATTCTCTTGTTAAAATAGTATACATTTATGGAAAGTTTTACTAATTACAGAAATGTAGAAAATGAATAGTGGAAACCATATCTCCCTGTAAATCCTTGATTAATCACTAATGACTTTGTTTGTATGTATTCTGTCCATCCTGAGACATCTAGTTTAATAAGTATGCAGGGATGCCACATGTGAATAGAATTCCCTGCACTTAAAAAGGAGTGTGTATACAGCTTAATAAATGTTGGTTTATATATTGGGGTTGAAAACTTAAAGCTGCCAGACAGAATGAACCAAAAACGAACTGTTAATCCTCCCAGAATCTTTTCTTCTGCTCACATTTACATTGTAGGTTTTTTGTGAGAAAATTATATTTTGAGATCAATTCTTTGCATGTTTATTTTCTGTTTGAATAAACACAGGGAGGAAGATATGACAGGTAGCAGTGATGGGTTGTTCTCTGAATTTTATAATCACGATTTATTAATATGAAATTCAAGACCAACATCAAACCAATCTCTGATTATTATAGTAATTTTCTGAGGGTGGTGTAAGTAAGTGGTCTGTTTCTTGATTGGGGTGGTTGTTATAGACTTATGGAATTATACACCTAAGATCTGTATATTTCACCATCTATGCAATTTATCCAAGCTTAAAGAAAAATCCAGAAGTACAAATTGACAAAGACACAGGAATAAAGAGGGTAAAAAGGATACATGTGAAATGTGTAACATAGCACTTTTACCCTAATATATTCATAGTTCAGTAGAAATCTTAGTAAAACTTATGCTTGTTTGGTTAAATGAAGTAGTAGGTTAAAACAGAGAATGCTCAGAAGTCACATTTATCATGAGTATTTACTTTAAAAATAAAAGATGCACATGAAATATCAGAATCCGATAGAGCTACCAGATTTATTACCACCACAACAAAAAAAAGGTAAATCTTTTGTTTTCTTTGATCCCTTAGAAAGCGTTCTTTTTTTTCCCCTTTTCTCTGAAGATTTATTTATTTATTTATACAAGCACTGGGTATAGTCAGAGCGTGGGAGGATGAGAGAATTCACCAGAGCCAGAGCGGGAAACAGTACAGGCAGACTGACGATACACTGCTGAGGGGAGCAGCGGGCACTGCAGGAGAGGTCTGCCCACCATGTGGGACCCTCTCCGGGGGCCGGGGATCGAACCAGTGCTGCAGAGGCTGCGGGCAGCTTCGCAGCCCAGCGCTCAACCGCTGCGCCACCAGGGGAGGCCCAGCAAGCGTTCTTAATCTTACTTTTTTATGCTATGTACCTTTTGGTAATCCTGTGAATTGTATGACCCTTTCTTACAGTCATTTTAAATTTATAAAGTAAAACTTATGGTATTACAGATATACCTATTACATTGATTTGGGTTATAATACTTATGAAAATATTGAAAACCAAGTATATAATAATGTAATGATTAATACAATAAATAACAAAAATCTATTGGTATTCTAATGACTGTTAATTTTGAGTGTTAATTATAAATAACATTTGCAATGTCTGTGCATCTGTATGATAAAAAAATGTGTTTCAGTTAATGACAAAGCTACAAGTACTTCATGTATTACTTGTGTAACATGATTTTTCATATTGACTTTATGAATACTCCGTTCCCCCATAATTCCCATTCAACAACATATATATCTTTTTAACTTTGCCTCCATAAATTGCATAACTTTTTCTCCTACTAGTTGTTATCTTACAATTTTGGCTATATCAGTTTTTTTTTTTTTAATGTGATTATGACTGGATAAATACTATTCTCAGTTAAGTGAGGAAGTATGTCTTGCTTTTCTCACATTTTTCTCTGGAGTTAGAATTCTCAGTTTAGTTTCTAATTCTTAACTTTAATTCATCCTTCATCTTATCCCCAGTTGTATAAAGCTCTTGGCATGTTTGAGCACATTTGGTATTATATCAATTTTATCTTCTCTGCACCTTCTGATCGGCCCTGTTTTGGATGAGTTGTTTCGTAGACTTGCCGTATATGGCTGTCTTTACCATCATTTGAGGACTTTCTGTTCCTCTCAGAAGTTGGATTCTTTAGTTTCTGGAATTTGTCATCACCTTTCATGGTTTCCCACCTTTGTTTTGGTGGAGCACTTCTAGTAACTTCTGTAGAGAAATTATAGACAACAAATATTCTGAGAAGCAAAATTATTTGAGGTTTTGCTTGTTTAAAAATGCTTTTATTTATACAGTCACACTTGATTTACAGTTTCTTTTCAAAGTCTTAAGGTTTTATCTAATTGTTTCCAAGCTGCCAGTTCTGCCCTTAAAAAAAGGGTGGGTGATACTCTGAATCCAGATTCTTTTTATGAAAACTGTTTTCTCTTAGGCAACTTCTAGAATTTTATTTTTGTCTTTTCAGTATTCAGAATTTCCATTAAGATATTTGTGCCTTTATTTAGGTCTATTTTCATCATTTTTGCTGAATATTCAGCGTCTCCCCTCTCAGTTTAGAAATTCATGTTTTTTTTTTTCAGTTGTGGGTATTTTTCTTGAGTTATCTTGGATTTCTTCTGCATTTTCTGTTCTTCTCTAGAACTCATATTTTGAATCTTCTATATTCTGATTTTTAAAAATCTTTTCTGTTTTTTATGTTTTTATTCTGTTTAATCATGTCACTTCCTTATCTTTATTCCTTCTAACCCTTCTATTACCGATCTCATAGAATTAAACACATTTGTATATATTAAGTACTTAAATTAGAGCCTGGTGTGTAATAAGTGCTTGTGTTAGCTGTAACTGTCCTTGCTGTTTAGTTTCTTAAACTAATTGTTCCGGGGCCTCCCCGCTGGCGCAGAGGTTGAGCGCTGGGTTGCGAAGCTGCCTGCAGCCTCTGCAGCGCCGGTTCGATCCCCGGCCACCAGGCGAGGGTCCCACATGGCGCGCAGACCTCTCCTGCTGCCCGCTGCTCCCCTCAGCAGGGTACTTCGGTCCTTCTGCCTGTTCTGCTCCCTGCTCTGGCTCTGGTGAATTCTCTCACCCTCCCGCGCTTCTGACTGTACCCAGTGCTTGTATAAATAAATAAATAAATAAATCTTTAAAAAAAAAAACAAAAAAAACTAATTGTTCCGAAGGAGAGGTCTTTGGTCTTGATTCTTCTACTTAATACCTTAAACAAGTTCTGTAACTTCTTTGCTACCTACTTCCCTCATCTATAAATTGTGAATAAGTTCTACCTCCTATATGTTTGAGAGGCTCAAATTATATATATGTGAAAATGATTACTAAACTTTGTACAAAGTTAATAGTTACTGCTCCCATCTTTCAATTAGTAAAAGCTTTTAATTTGAGAAAAAATAATGACTGAATTTTCTGGATTATTTTGAAGATTATTATTTGACGGTATATGGTTTTCTCAAATCTGTAATAGCTAAGTGAACTTGCAGAATATTAATGTTGCCTTTTAAAATAGTTACTTTGTAACACTCTTCATTAGACTGAAGACTCATATTAGACTGAAGAGAGATTATAAAAATATTCTATTAAAAATCTAGCTTTACTTCAGATTGTATAAATCTGTGTAATGTAATAATTATTAGAGAATAACCTGATTAATAATTTAAACCCATGGAGGGAATATTCATTGGAGTTTATTTATTTGTTTTTCTTAAATGGCATATGAGCTTAGGAAAAATACAATTTGTCTTTTGGGTTTTCTTCAGTAGTATTAATGTAATTTCAAATGTTAGTTCATTTTTGTTAATGGTGGCTTTTTGTTTGTTTGTTTTGTTTTAAGGTTTTTGGATTCAAAGCATAAAAACCATTACAAGATATACAATCTGTAAGTATGTTTTCTTACTTGTATGCTTGCAAATGACTTTCTAAAATAACTATTAAGTGAAAGTTATTTCCTTGTTAAAGTAAGGTAGAATTAAAGATATATTTTGACAGAATTATATTCATAAAACAATTATTTCAAGAAGTCTTATTGAGAGCTTTGTTAGGTCATTTAGACAGTGTAGAAGTCAGGTCAAAAAAATGCTGGCACATATTCATGTTACTTGATCTGCTTTAAATGATTTGGCATCTAGCCCACCTTTGAGCCCATTACCATGTGGTAACTGAAGTTAATTCACAGCAGAGCTTCTGTTAAAAGTATTAATGATATCTTTCATGAGGGTGTGCTCCACAGTGGATATAATGTTTGTTTTGTCTCTTGGTCAATTGATTTAAAAGCCAATAGTGTATTCTCCATCTGTGTATAGCATAAACATAATAACCTAAAATTGTTGAACTGGGTGGTTTCTTTTGTTTGGGGCAGTTGTAAGGATTGTCCGTTTTATTCAGCCTGGTGACTTTACCTTTAAGCATTTGTTTTTTTTCTTTTGACTTTTTGGGTAGAGATGTAAAGAGGAAAAAAGAACGAAAGAAAAATGGAGAAAGTATTTTACCATTTTTGTCCTTGAAGCCTTCTTTTTTCACTAATAAGAAAACCTTTGTTGAGTGCTTTTCACATGCTAGGCATTATAAAACATGGTGGATGTACAGAGATGAATAAGGCGTAGTTTCTGTCCTCAGGTAGCAAGTCTAATGTGAAAGTTAGACAAAATATGGAAGACTGTAATTGTTGTCTGGAAGAGAGCTATGTAAAAAAACAGTAGGATTAGTAATTGTTCTCTATAGGGAAGGTATTATTAAGAAAGTCACATTTGACCTGGAATAAAAAGGCTCAATAAAGGTTGATCTGCAACCTCTATTGTGGCGAAGGGGAAATGGCCTTATAGGCCAAGAGAACAGTGTGTCTGTACACTAGCTTCTTGTCAGCATAGTGTTTAGAATGTGGCACATAATCCATTATGGTCAGAGGATGGTGTGTGTGAATATGTGTGCAATGGGTAAAAAGGTGAAAGAAAATGAAAGGAGCTATAGAAACAAGTTTATGTAGGCCCTAGCTTACAATGATCTGTGCTTGTATCTTCCTCTTTTCTTGATTAACCTCTTCTACAATTAAACCTGTTGCAGATACCGTAGTATTTCTATGGAGGAAAATAAAAACCACAAGGCTTTTTGCTTTTGAACAATTGGATTTAGAAATTAAGTTAAAAAAAGGACAAGAACTGTCAAAAGCTAGAAACCATTAAATGAGTCACTTCAGGCTTAGACTTAAGATTAGGTATTTAGAGAGTATTTAAAAAAAAAAAAGGTCAAAAGATAATAAAGATAAATTCTGCCTTTTTTGAAATTTTATTCAAGTTTAACATTATATCCAAAGAAAAGGGGAAGGAAATTCTTTTCATTCCTGGATGCGGCAGCTTCCTGTTTCTAGAATTTAGGATTTAGGTTTGTACTATCAGTATTGTGAGTTGCTTAACATGATTATGGTGAAAGTTGGCATTAGGATTTAGCCTAGGAATTTGACTGCCTGTTTTTGTATTTGCAGACGTCAGATTCTCAAGTTAATAAACTGTCCCACTATTAGTTGAGAGTTTTTTGTACCTGTATTTTAACCCCATTCCTCCCCATTCCATTTAATGGAGTCATAAACTTTCAGAACTAGAAAATTTCTGAGAGAGATCATTTAGTCCAGCCTTCTCATTTTACAGATGTGGAATCTGAGGCCTAGAGAAGTTAAGTGAGTTGAACAAGGTCACACAGGTACATATGGTAGTAAATCACTCATTGTTTAGTCCAGTATTCCCTTTCAGTTTGTTTTAACCTCCCCAAATTTTACTTCAGAAGTTTCTAGAGCTACCAAGTTGTAGCATGCTTTGATTTGTGATGTTATTTCCCAATCTTTTGTTCACCTTCTTTTCTACCCCGTTTATTTTTCTGACTCTGGATAAGTGAGTCTGGCAAGCAGCAGCAGTTTCTATTTTATTTATTTTTAATATTAATTATATATATTGTTCTGTCTTTGCAAACGAATTGCAAGGTATTACAATATTTGCATTAGATATACCTGTATTAATGCTGTATTAAACTTTTTATGAAAATTATGATATGGAAGAATTTTTAGTGTGGACTTTTTAATAATTGACAATATCGCTTTATCTCTGTATTTTCATTGGGCATTCAATAAGTTATTTTAAGTAAGGACAAAACTAGCCTCATATTAACCAAATTTGTGTATACATATGAGCAAATGAATCAGTCTTATGCAAGAGTGTTTCATTTTTGTATGTTCCTCTGTATAATCTGTATTTTGTTAGGTGAAGAGGAGGAGTAAGATAGGGGAAAAAAGGCATAATATAATTCTCCTCTTTGAGGAACTTAAATATTCACAGGATGCTGATTTTTATAAGGTTTATTGTATCTCATTGTAGATTCTATTTGACATACAGTTCTCCATTATTATGTAAACCCTTAGCTGTTGTTAATGTTATTCAAGTTTTTTATAAGATACAGAGGTCTTCATTGAAGAGAATAAGGAAGGGACTTAAGCATGCCTAGCAGGTTATATGAAAACTCTCACTCTTGGAACTTTTCCTGTTAATCTTATCCCTTTCTTCACTTTCTACTGCCTCTTAAAACCTCCCTCTTCACTGCTTCTTTATTTTTCTTACAAATATTCTTTCTTATTTCTCTTACAAATATGTATGAGGTAATAATTAAAAATGGTATCTTTTAAGTTAAGATTAAGTTATAAGAAAGTATAAATGATTAGATTTACGCGGCATTTGTCTTAGTCTAATCCCGTATGCCATTTGTGTACCTTACCTTCAGTATTGGTTTGCTGAGAGACTTGCCTTATCACTGACATGCTGCAAAAAAAAAAATGTACAAGAAACTTTGTGTATGTGTGTATGCACATGTGCATGCAGTTATCAGAGGTTTTAATTAAGAAGAGAATTTTGATTTTTACCCTACTAGTGCTTCCCCAGGTCGCTTTCATTACCACCAGTCCCGGTATATGGTCATACAGACTCACTATATAGACACCTGTAGAGATTTTTATGACATTTTCATGTTTGACATTATCATGTTGGTTCTGTCATTTGTGCTAAATATTGTACTTTTAGGAAGACAGAATTTACCTAAAATTTATTATTGCTTTTGTTTTTAAAACTTTTCTATTTTTTATTTTAATCAGAATTATGGAGGAGTAGTGGGAAAATTTAGCTTTTGTAATGAGAGATACTGACTTGAGTCCTGGCTCTAGCACATACATGTTATGGTTTGAGGGCATTTTTAAATAATCTTCTAATTCTTAGCATTCATATATATATATTTATATACATGCCATATATCTATACCACACATGCACACACACACACACACACATATAGATAGATATATGGTATATATTAACCACAGTGAAAATTAATTACTATCATGGTTATGAGAATGAATCAAAGAACACGGAAATTTCTTTATAAGATACGCACATCTAGTAGACCTTTAATAACTCATTATTTCTGTTTTCTTCTCCATCTCTTTGAGAATCAGTTTAGAGAGTAATCTTAAGCATTGTTTGTCAAAATTCAAACATTTTGAGTTCCTGAGAAAGCATGGAAATTTTAGAGAAAACTAAAGCTGCCTGAAACACAACATGTTTATTTTTTGTTGTGGTGTTATGAGCCAGCTTCTTAGAATTGTTTCCTACCCTGTATCTCTCCCCTCACCTCTTAAGTCCTTTCTTTATATAATTAATTATAAAATACTCAAGTTTGCATTTTTTGTTACTGATCATAGCTCTTTAATCTATAACAGAAAAAGTTTAAAATGTGGCGGCTGTTATCATTTTTATTAAAGTAATGTTAGTTTACCACACTGGGTTTTAGGCGTATAGTTTCTCACTTCAGCAAATATACGTAACACATCATGCCTACCACCAAATGTCCAAACTCCATCCACCACTACCCTTCCACCTTTTCCCTTTCTCCCTTCCCCCTCTGGTCACCACCATTCTGTTGTCACAGTATGTGACTATTTTCTTGATCAGTGCTCTATTACTATCTGTCATGTTTTTTATGTATGTATGTATGAAATTAGCAAGGATGCATTTATGTGCATATATTATTAAATTTTCTTTTTAGCAAAAGGAGATATATTGAATATACTAAAATGAAAAGGTTTGTTTTGAGTAGTAATATGAAAGTTGATTATTCTGTCTGACCACTTAGAAACCAGTGGATTGCTGTTTATAATTAGTTCAACCTTCACGTAGATTTTGTTTTACTTTTTAAAACAGAGGAACTGTAGATATTTTCACAATTTCTAAATGCTTAATACAGGTAACTGGTTGTTTATATGAAGCTCAGTCTTTCGGGTTTTTCATTTTTCTGAAAAGTAAAATGGAAGCTTAAACTTTGTATTACATAACTCCCCAGTTTGGTTTGGAGCAATAACCTAGAATGAATGTTTGACTCTTCACTTGAAGTGTATTAATTAAGGGCTAAGTACAATCTCATAAGCTCAAAACAGGTTTCAGTATTTGAGTTTGTTGTAAACTGAAGAAAAATGTTAGATGTTTCAGACTTTGGGATTTTGGAATTGCTAAGGAGCTGTAGAGCTTTATTGGGTTTTAAAATGTAATTTTTTAAAATTATATTTTTAGTATTGTTTGGCTAAGAGTTAGAGTTACCAGGTTGCTGCTTAGCACAAACTAATGTATAAAATTTCTTTCTGAGCCTATGAATGTTTATAAACATGACCTGTTAATTATGAGTAAGCCAGTGCATGATAACAAATGGTCATTACTGTTAAAAACAACAAAACTTTTGCATGTTTTCAATAATGCTAAGTTGACATTTTACTGTTCTATATTGATTTTACTTAGTACTCTTTCTTTACTCTCAGACTTTAGTTAATTAAAACTTGTAACCTGGGAGATTAAAAAAGATGACCTTTGACTTATCTAAAAAAAGAAAGGTTTGATTTTAAAAATTTTATTAAGTTTGTGTCTTAGTAGATAAATATTAAATTTCTTTACTTTTCCTTTGCTCTTATGATTTTACTGTTTTGGAAAGGTGTCTTTTTAAATAATAGTTTAAATAATAGGTTGTGTATGTTCAACTGTGAGGTAAATATAATATTGAAACTAATTAGTTGTTTTTACATACTTGTGAAATCAAAAACAATTTCCACTAGTTTATAGAATTTCCTTAAAGGAAATTTGAAGATATAAATGCAACTACATTTGCAGTGCTGTGTATTTGTGGCATAGCAAGTTTTGTTAGCAAATGTATAAGCTCTAATTGTATACCCTTAACCTTTGAAGTCTTGGTTTCCTTAATTGTAAAATGAGGTAATAACAGTACCTACTTCATCGGATTCTTAGGATTAAAAGAAATAGTTAACCTAAAACACTTAGTATAAGTGTTGTAGAGATTCAAAAAAGTTTGTTACTATAATATTTTTTTCTCAAGCGCAAAAGATGACTTTTTATTACATTTAAACTTTTCTTTTAGATGTGCTGAAAGACATTATGATACCGCCAAATTTAACTGCAGAGGTAGGTATAAATGTACTTTATTGTGTAATTTAAAATCAGTGGACTAAATCTTAACTGTACAGTGTTTATGCACTGAGTATAGTAAGTACAGTAATAATTAATGTCAATTATTAAATTAGATAAGTATCTTAAAGATGTTCTTAGAAAATTTGAAAAATGAATTTTGCTGTTGTGTTTAGGAAACAAGTATCACATAAACATGCCAGTAGTACTAGAAAGACTACATTGCAGAATAGACCCAGATTATGAGAAATTCTTAGACTAGCAATAGAATAAGGAAGGGATTATTTATATCTACTGTTGAGGCATTTGGAGTAATAGTAAGAGATTCTAGGGTGAGAACAGAACAATTTAGGAGCATGACCTCTGAAAGGTGAAAATACAGATAAGACAGCCTTATTGGTGAGAGCAGGGAGCTGCTTGAAATGAGTTCTTCACAAGTGTAGGAAATTCTGTTTCAGAGCCCACAAAAACTTCCACTTGTATTTGTGGGATCCCTTGAAGTCGTAAGAGCTGTAGAGCTGAGACACTGCGGATGCTGCTGTGATAATCAAAACAAGAAAGGGGGTGCCAGGAGTTGCAGATTGATTTATTTGCCATTGATCCCTCCCAAAAATCTAGAATGAACTTTCAAACAGTTGGTTTGAGTCACAAGCATTAATGCTGTGAGCCAATATAAATTCACTAAGAATGTTTCTTTTCTGGTGAATTTAGGTTACTGCTTACTAGGCAAAGCATGGTGAGGTTGAGACACCTAGTTTAAACAGACATTTAACAGATTTTTCTGAGCTTATTTTTATGGTAGTGGGGAAATGAGGATGGAATGATAGTAAATAGTTAGGTGGAGGACTAAGTGAAAGCTGTAATGGTAGTCATTGTCTAAGGGGAGGAGCCCTGCTGACACACGAATGAACTGGATTGTACCCTGTACCACAATATGCATGGCATGGCTGAAGATATAAGACCTACTTTATGCAGTTAGGTGACATAGAGACTAATTGGGTACATGGATGTCAATCAGGATTTTTAAGAATCTTAATAGAGTGGAACTGAAGTAGAGTCTAATAACTTAAAATTTAATAGTGATCTACTTACAGTCTGGTTTCTAGACAAATTTATTTAAAACTCAACTCGAGACTGTAGGGAACAGAGAATTTTTGGGTTCTTAATAATGTGAAAGGACCTGAAACATCATTTAATAAACTTTACTATAATTACTTTTTACAAATAAGTGTTTTTTATAAGTGCCTTCAAAGTCTTGTGTATACAACATTAAGGTGCACAAGACCATCCTTAAAAACCACGTTAGCATTTTTATTTAGTATAAAGTGTAAAATGCAGCCCTTTCCATTATTGTATTTATTAGTAAACCATACTTTATTTGGGAGATATATTTTGTGATGATACAATGTAAGTCTTATTAATCCTGTGTTAGAAAGTACTGTGAGAACCCTGACAAGAGGCCCACCAGATGTTTTATTTAAGGTTTATCTCCATCTCTGTTATGTTGTGACATGTGCTAATTCTCCATAGCAGTTTCCTCCTTTATAAAGAAGCAGGAAATAATACTTTGGCCTCGCTGTCTAATGAATAAGTTTGAATTAATTATAGATGATTTTCTATTCAAAAATCAGCAAATTATCAGGCAATAACTTAGTTTTTCTCTAGAGTTCTGTTTTTCTTTTAAATATGTTAAGCTTGTGCAACATTTTTAAAGTTAACCTACTTTTAATAAAACAATTTAGAGAGATTTCTTATTCTGAGGTTATCTTTTTAATGCAGTTGCACAGTATCCTTTTGAAGACCATAATCCACCACAGCTAGAACTTATCAAACCCTTCTGTGAAGATCTTGACCAATGGCTAAGTGAAGATGACAATCATGTTGCAGCGATTCACTGTAAAGCTGGAAAGGGGCGAACTGGTGTAATGATTTGTGCATATTTGTTACATCGGGGCAAATTTTTAAAGGCACAAGAAGCCCTAGATTTCTATGGGGAAGTAAGGACCAGAGATAAAAAGGTAAGTTACCTTTGATGTTTTTTCACTTAGAGATCTCTTTTGTGGTAGATACCATAACCTCTTGTGAATATTTTATTCTACTTAATAATTTTTGAATCAGGAATGTTCTCTTCCAGTTTAGCTATTTTTTTTTTTTTTTAATTCAACTTCAAACAGAAACTTAGTGATTTTACTGATCATTTCGTACTGGGTACTTGTATTGATTTCTGGTTCCTGTTTTTTTCCTCATGTTTTATTTGTCTTTGCAATTTTTTTAACTGTATTTAAGGATGCCAAAATATTATTTACTGGTGATACTTTGAAAATTAAATCTTAGGTATAATTTTGGTGAATATTGATTATGGTAGCTTGCTTTACATTTCTGTATATTATGTGTACCCTATAATGATAGCGCTGCAATGAATTTCAGCATGGAGGACCTTAAATGTTAACTTTGGATCATCCCTTCATCATCTAAAGGGAAATAATTGCTTTCACTGACTAAAAATATAGAAGGTACATTGAGCAACAGCAGCTGAGGAAAAAGAGTTTGAATTGGAAGAAGCCCATAGAAAAATGGGTCAAATTAAAAATACTGTTACCCAAAAGCAGTGGTAGAAATGTAAAACAAGGTTGAACAGCAGACATTTTGATAATGGGGCAAAAATCAGGTGGAAAGAATTTAAAAAAAAAATGGGAAGTTGTGTAATGTGGAGTCAGAACACTGGATTTAAGGTAATGGCTCCTAAGCTGTTTGTTTTATACCTTGTAGAAATATGTTGAAAGCTATAAATACTATACCACCAAAAAAATGTATATGGTATACATGAGCAAAAAACTTTGCTCTGAAAATTATTTTTTTAATATAGAATGTAAAAGAGATCTTTTCTAAGAATCATGTCACATTTTTGTTGTCATGTAAAAATCTTGAGGGCGATGTATAAGTTTAAGTGGTACAAATTAAGTGTTAGTGCTGTTCAGTGGTAAATTGTAATGAATGGCTGCTGTTATTTAACTTTTAAGTAACATGTTGAGACTATGCCATTATCTTTGACTTGGGCAATTTTTAGGTCATCTTTGATAATCAGTTTTGGCTTTGCTTTTGATGAAAACAGGTGCTGAAAACCCTATCTTAGAAAAGAATAAAAGAGCAAATGGAATCTGTAGATTCTTTTGCCAGATGAAAGTAGGCTTGTGTCAAGAAACAAATCTCTAAGATTCTTTAGATAAATTCATGTTGCATCATTTTCTTTGCTTTCAAGTTAATGAGCTCATTCTTTGGCAATATCCTGACATAATGCTATGTTAGAACAGGATCATCACTCCAATTTTAGTTTTAAGATTTAGAAGTTAAAATCTATAAACAAGTTTTTATTTTATCCATGAATAGCAGTCAAAATTCTGACTGTAGAATTTGTCTTCTGAAAGCCCGAGGACTGACAGGTGGCAAAGAACTTGATAGTTGCTCCCACTTCTTGACAAAACCTCATGAGAAGTCCCTAATTGTAAGTCTTGGCTTTCATGAATTTGGCAACTTCCACAGCACATTATTTCATGACAAATCCTTTGTACAGGCTATGATTCAAGACTTGCCACTCATAAAGCAGTAAAATACTTTCACAATAGATAAGATTTCTCTCAGGATTGATTGTGAAGTCTTGCATTCCAGTGTACACTGATAAACAAAGCAGTGAGTCACAATGATAGTAGGGCTTCTGTCTTTTCCAAAGCAGCAAAACCATAGTGTTATCACAGGTACTTAAGTGTAGATCTGCTCTGTCTGTAGAATATTGGGTTTTCTTCAGCAGATTTTTTTTTTTTCCAAAATGTTCATGTCCCCCAAAATTTCCTAATAGGACTCCAAAATTGGAATTTGATGAAAAGTAGTAGTAAGTAAATTAAGGTGGGACCTGAGGTAAATTGAGAAGTCATATGTAAAAGTGTGGTATTTTAAATCCTTGTTTAACCTACTTTGTTGTTTTACCAAAAAAAAGTGATTTTGTTTTTGTATAAAATTGTGATGGAGATACTACAATAGCCCCTTTTTCTAATCTACAAATATATTTGACCATTTCTAAGGCATTTGCCATTACTGTATTCAACTGTGTGGCCATTTTGTTTGTTTGACATCACAGCCAACAGCCTTGTTAAGTGCTTTAATCAAGAAATTTGAGTTGGGGGGAGGAAATAAAAATTCTTGTAATGGTTTAGCCTTCTAGCCTTTACTAACTAAGCTGTGATCTCACACATACTTTCTTTCCTCCCTCTTATACTCATCCACCCTTACACACATGTAGGTTGATTTTTGATGTAGGTGCTTCATCAAAATAGTTGGCTGTATATTTCAGATAGTGAAAATTATCCATTAAGAAGTAATTGGAGTATTCCATCCCACCATGTTGAGGGAGAAAGGTAAAATTCAAGGATATTAAAACTTTATTTTTTGGGTTTCCATTTAGCTTAGATTTAAGAGAAGTTTCCATAATAGAAAAGTAAGGACATATTTTAATTTGTCAGAGGGAAAATATTTTAGTCATCACAATCTGGTAATATTGTCAATGCTGTTTCTCTCGAGGGAGGAAGATACTTAATGAAATGGTAAGCCCAAAAGGATTGTGAAATAGGACCAAAGTTTAAAAGATAGCAAGAAAAGTATTTATGAAAATAAAACATAAAACCTAAAATGTAGTAGTATGAAATAGTACCTATATATCAGCAAAACTGCGCTTTCTGGGCATAGCATATCCTCCATCCTCTAGGAGGTTGGGGTTTCCCCCAAGTGAAAGTGATGGACTAACAGTAAATAGAAAATGGAGTTCTTTATATATTGGTTTTTTTTAAAGATTTATTTATTTATGCATACAGTAGCTGGGGTACAGGCCAGAGATGTGTGTGTGTGTGTGTGTGTGTGTGTGTGTGAGAGAGAGAGAGAGAGAGAGAGAGAGAGAGAGAGAGAGAGAGAGAGAGAGAGAGGATTCACCAGAGACAGAGTGGGAAACAGAACAGGAGGACTGACTGAAATACACTGCTGACAGGAGCAGCAGGTGAGACAGGAGAGGTCTGCTTTGCAATGTGGGTTGCTCCCTGGCCGGCTGGGGATCAAACTCATGCTGCATAGGCTGTGGATTGCTTCATAGTGTGTTGCTTAACCCCTTGTACCACCAGGGAGGCCCCTCTTTATATATTGTTAAGGAGGTACTCAGAAAAACTATGTTTAGTTGTTACAGGATATGAAGACTCAGAGTTAGGTGATTTAACCAAAATTGGTCACTTTTAGCATCTTGGAGTCTACATAAATCATTGAGATCTGCTGTGCTTAACTTATGATTAATTAGTATACTTAGGCCATATTTCTGGATAAATTATATAGAGGTCTAAAGGAGTATCCTAATGTTCTCCTACCTCTAACCCTGCTTGTTTAAAAAGGTAAAAAGAGGAGGAGGAAAGGTGGGAACAAGGAGGGAAGGGGGCACATTGGTCTATGGTAAAGGACTATGGGTGCTTTGATGGTAGAGGTGCAGTGGTAACATACACCTGAAGAGGTGGGATCCTGTATTTCTGAATGCTGTGTAGTGTGGTTAGCCAATGTTACCTCAATAAAGGAAAAGAAAAAACAAAGGCAAGAAGGAATTTATGAGCAGATATTGTTGGCAAAGTTGTCCATTTGCATTTTAGGTTGAAACCACGTTAGAAAGCTCTAGATAGAGTTGATAGAAATGTTTTCTCAAAAATGTTTGTGGGAACATTTCTTTAGCTGATGACAAATCTGAGGCCCCAAAAGATGAAGTGCTGTGATCCAGGTTATCTAGTTAATAACAGCATTTAGAGTAAAATTTGAGTCTTCAAATGTGCAGTTGAATTTATTACTACACTGTCAAGTCCACAAGTCCTAGAACTGCAAAAGAATTTTGAAACCAATCATAATTAATATCTGTGAAGGTGAGATTCTCCTGAAAGGTCATGTAATATAGAGGAAATTGGCCTATTTAGATAGGACTTCTCAGCTTATACCCCTTTTGCAGATGCTGGGACATAATCATGTAGAATGAAATAAAGCGGTGAGGTTGTTGTTTTTATAAATATAATAAATACCGGGCCTCCCCGGTGGCGCAGCGGTTGAGCGCTGGGTTGCGAAGCTGCCCGCAGCCTCTGCAGCGCCGGTTCGATTCCCGGCTGCTCCCCGGCCACCAGAGGAGGGTCCCACATGGTGCGCAGACCTCTCCTGCCGCCCGCTGCTCCCCTCAGCAGTGTCCTTCAGTCCTTCTGCCTGCTCTGCTCCCTGCTCTGGCTCTGGTGAATTCTCTCACCCTCCCGCGCTTCTGACTGTACCCAGTGCATGTATAAACGAAACAAACGAACAAACAAATAAATAAATAAAAAAAAAAAAAAAAAAAAAAAAAAAATATAATAAATACCACGGGTCTCCCTTGTGGCTCAAGGGGTTAAGACGCAACCAATGAAGCTATCTGCAGCCACTGCAGCACGAGTTCAATCCCCGGCCAGGGAGCTGCCCACATGGCACAGCAGACCTCTCCTGATTCGCCCACTGCTCCCCTCAGCAGTGTATTTCAGTCAGTCCGCCTGTTCTGTTCCCAACTCTGTCTCTAGTGAATCCTCTCATCCCCCACATCTTTGGCCTATACCCCAGTTTCTGTATGCATAAATAAATCTTTAAAAATATATATATAATGGGCCTCCCCGGTGGCACAGCGGTTGAGCGCTGGGTTGCGAAGCTGCCGGCGACCTCTGCGGCGCAGCGGTTCGATCCCCAGCTGCTCCCCGGCCACCGGAGGAGGGTCCCACATGGCGTGCAGACCTCTCCTGCCGCCCACTGCTCCCCTCAGCAGTGTACTTCGGTCCTTCTGCCTGCTCTGCTCCCCGCTCTGGCTCTGGTGAATTCTCTCACCCTCCCGCGCTTCTGACTGTACCCAGTGCATGTATAAACAAAAACAAAAAACAAAACAAACAAATAAATAAATAAAAACATGCCTCTATAAATAAAAAATATATATATATAATACTACATTCTCCATTAAAATCTTTAAAATTTAATTGTCTTAAAACTTTCAAGTATATCACATTTACCTAATGGTTAGAGTGCTAGTGAAATAATGTATTTTTAAAAAAAGATTTATTTATTCATCTTAAGAACTGGGGTCTAGGCCAGAGGTGTGAGGCATGAGAAGATTCACCACAGACAGAGTGGGGAGCAGAACAGGATTGACTGAAATACACTGCGGGAGAGACAGGAGAGGTCTGCTGCACCATGTGGGTTAGCTCCCTGGCTGGGGATTGTACTCGTGCTCCAGATAGCTTCTTAGTGGTGAGACTTAACCCCTTGCACCACTAAGGAGGCCCTAAAATAATGTATTTTTATCCTTTATTGAATATAATTAATTTCATCCTAAGAAAACTTAGCTGATGGCAAAGTTGTTATACAACTGTGGAATTCTGTCATCCAAAGTAGTTTTATTCTGGAAACATTTGCTAATAGATTTATTCTCTTGTGAATATTTCCTTTTAGATTGAATATGTGGATTTCCATTTTTATAATTGTGAAGTGCTATTATAGGAGATACATTTTACCCATTTTTCATTATCATAAGTTTTAGAACTTTTAATGTTGTTTTGCTTGTATTGTTAATTTTAGTTATAGAGAAACGTTAAGAAGCTGAAGAAAATTTTGTTCTGGTGACAACTGTATAGGAGCAGAATGTCTCTTCTACTCCTCTTACCTCTCCTTCCCCTCCCATTTGTTTTGAAAAAAGAGGAGCCAGTTGTCATGTTTTGGTGAAGAATTTGTAGACTTTGCAGATTACTAAAAGTAATCTGGAGAGGCTTGACATTTCCTCAGCAGACTTGGTACAAATTAGATGACATGGTGGGTGCCAGCTCACCAGAAAATATGTCATTGTGTTGGTAATGGCCAAATAGTATTATAAGTTTTGAATTTTGCAGAGAAATCAAGCTACAGTTGATAATCTCTTGTGAAGAATGTTTTTTGACATGGGATAACTGCTTGAGAAATGGCTCTTTTTCAATAATTTATAAGATGGCAACAATGTTGTACTCTCCTAGAAGTCATTCTTCGCTGTTTAATCCTTTTACTTCATGAGCATATGGCATATTATTCCAAAGCAAACCTGTCTCTTCCATTCCCACCTCCCATCTGTAAAAGCTTCAGGCACCATAATTCCTGGGTTGGTTCTCTTTTTGTCCAGTGTCTCAGACTGCTCATATCTATATTTATGTTTCAGAATTATAATCAATAACTTGCAATATTTATTGTACAGATGGATAAGAATTAAAACATTCCATGACTGGTTGCAAATATGTATTTTGAAATAATTGTCAAAATTTCTGAATTTAAAGAGGCAAAGGAGTTTATTTTGATTAAAAACTTCAAGGACAAAAATTGAGTTTATAAATTTTTTCATTTTCAAAGCAATTACTAGACTTAAATATTCTAGAAATAACAAAAATGCTACCTTTATTGTAAATGATTACAAGAAGAGGGAATTTTCTAGTTTCTCTAGGAATGAATTTTTTAATGGCCTGGTCATATTAATCAGGTTATTTTTTAAGTAAAACATTTATGAATAAGTGGTTGTAAGGGGCCTCTCCAGTGACGCAGTGGGTTGAGCACAGCACTGTGAAGCTGTACGCAGCCTCTGCAGTGTGGGTTCAATTCCTGCTGGCTGGTGTGATTCCCACATGGTGCGGCAGACCTCTCCTGTCAGGCCCGCTGCTCCCCTCAGCAGTGATTTTGGTCCGTCTGCCTGCTCTGTCTCTGTCTCTGGTGAATCCTCTCACCCTCCCGCACCTCTGGCCTATACCCCAGCTCTTGTATAAAAATAAATAAATCTTTAAAAAAAAAATCAGGTTATTTTTTCTAATCTCTTTACCAATTTTCCCTTATGAGAACCTTTGTAGATGATATTTGTAGATGGGAAAAATAAGAGCCCAAAGATGTTAATGACTGCCTTTGGATCATATCAACTGGTCAATATATGAGATATTGATAAAACTTAGAACACGTAGGTGTTTGAGAATCAGATTCACATTTAGGTTGAGATACTGGTTTTTAGCAAGATGATTATGTGCACTGGGATTATTTTCTTATTTTTAAAATAGAGATGATAGTATCTAGCATAAAAAGTTGTGATAGTGTGGGCTCTATATACTATGTCTAACACAATTCTTTTTAAAGATTTGTTAATTAATTGATGAATTAATTAATTAAGACAAGCACTGGGTACAGTTAGAAGCGTGGGAGGGTGAGAGAATTCACCAAAGCCAGAGCAGGGATCAGAACAGGCAGACTGACGAAATACACTGCTGAGGGGAGCAGCGGGCGTGGCAGGACGTTGCGCCATGTGGGACCCTCGCCGGTGGCTGGGGATCGAACTGGCGCTGCAGAGGCTGCGGGCAGCTTCACAGCCCAGCACTCAACCGCTGCGCCACCAGGGGAGGCCCTGACACAAATCTTAATATACAATAACTATTGTTATATGTTGCCATTGGATTAATAATCAATTCTGAATCATATGTCTTCCTTTGTTGAATTATTTTCATTTAATCTTACTGTGATCATTGTGAATTGTAGATTTCAACGCAGCAAGCAAACTCTATTATTATTTCTAAGTTTAAACGTGCTAGTGAAAAAAGTACAGTAAAGTAGAAAATTACTTTTTAAACTGTGGAATTTAGATTGTGAATTTATCATAGAAAGGATGATCTGAGTGTATTGCTGCACAGACTATGAACAAAACATTATGTACTTTGTGTTCTGGTATCTAGGTAATATTCTATTCTGGTAGTAGTATGGCAGTATTCTAGGTTTGAAAGGTGTATAACCAATACTTTTAAGTTTCTCTCTTTTAAGAGATTAATCATGTACAGGAGATTTACAGAAAACAATTCAGGACAAAATTGATGTTTCATTCAAAGATAGATTCAGAAAAATACAGATTTCTAGGGGAAATTTGAAACTGACAGAATATCAGTATCAAAGTATATTTACAGCAGTAAAGTGTAAAACCAGATCATGACTGTCCTTATATTAACACAAAGTACATTTCACAATGAAGATTTAAAAAGTTGTGAACTATTATGTGTTAAACATAATATCAAAATACATGAAGAAAAAGCTGGAAGAAATGAAGAAAAAATTTATAGAAAAGCAATTATAGTAGAAATCTTCGATGTACTTTAAGATCAAGAAGATATATGACTTAAATAATACAATAACACTAACATATTAGAATTTGTCTTTTTTGATCAGCCACACGACATTTACCAAGGTTAAGACTTTGTTAGGCCAATCACAATCTTTTTTTAAGATTTATTTTATTTATGCATATAAGAGCTGGGGTGTAGGTCAGAGGTTTTTTTTTGGGGGGGGGTGAGAGGATCCACCAGAGACAGAGTAGGGAGCAGAAGAGGCGGATCTGCTGAAATATGCTGTTGAGGGGAGCAGCAGGTGAGACAGGAAAGGTCTGCTGTGCCATATGGGTTAGCTCCCTGGCTGGGGATCGAACTTATACTGCAGTGGGAAGGAGCTAAAATAATTGTGCCGATAACATACTAATGAAGTTGAACATTTCCAGAGGAAATGGGCAGTTTTAAATTACAATGTTCACATAAATGTTTCAATATGAAATCTTAGTAATCATTCAAGAATGAAATATATAAGTGCCTTCAAGAAATACCTCATCTGAAATGCATTATGTGACCGCGATCAAACTTTGAAACATCAAGTACTTGTTATCTAAATTAGTCCAGGTGTTAGGAAATATATGAAACTTGCCAGGTGTATTAAAGAGAGCATATTTAAAAAAGCAGAAAGTACAGTATAGGGGAAATGAAATGCTTCAGTTTGGCCAAAAGTTAGTGTTTATGCAAGGGAATTTTAAGAGGTAAGAGTAAAAAAAAGAATTGGACTGTTTTGTATGTTGTTTGGGTGATGAATTTGTTCTTTTGGGGTTATGCTTTGAGAAACCATTTAACATTTTGAATTAATTGATAATGTGATTAATTTCATTCTTTAATAAAACTTAATAAATTGGAGAACAGATAAAGATGGATACCAATTGGCTATTTAAAAATTGCAGGAGTGTAGGTGGGGGGAAACAAATATTGTCTGAAAATGAACAATGATGTAAAAAATAAATTAAAATAACAACAAAAAATTGGCAGGAGTTGACCGAACCAGAATGACCACAGAAAACCAGAAATAGTATTTTGGGAGGTATTACAGTGTAAAAATAAGGGTTTTGACATCTGTATAGACATGTAGAAATCTAATATGAGTATTCTACTTGAGGTTAACCTCTGGCACAGTATGTGTGCATGCACATGTGTGTTCATGTGTACATATGCATGTGCATAACGTGTATGCACACAAATGCTATGTAGTTGATATGTTGACTGACAATACCAATCTCTGCCTTCACTCTGCTACTTGGACCTTTGCTATAGTCCTGCAGTTCTCTTATTTTTCTCTTTAGTAATCCTGTGTATATTGCTGCTGTCTATTGTTTTTCACTATAGTAGGTAGATAATGACTGTAGCATAGTGAGTTGAATACAAACTATGAAGCTGGACTGCCAGGGTGAAATCCAGTTCCATTACTCTTAAGATGTATGATTTTACTTCATCATTAAAGTGGCATTACCAGTGATACTCATTATATGTGTATTAAACTATTTATGAAAGCATTTAGAACAATGCGAAGGAACATAGTAAGAGTTGATTAAGCAGTGATGGTATTAGAAGAGCTTTCAGGTTCACATACTGGAGAAAAATAGTGAATATCATTGATTAAAAATAACAGGGTTGGCATAAGCAAAAAATATATAAAAGCTTCAGTGTTGGGGTATGTTGTGTGTTAAGTGCTTCTGAGATTACCAGATAGAAATGTTGCCAAGAATTGGAAATTTTGAAATGGAATATAGGTGTATAGTCATATTGAGCATTAATGTATAATATTAATAATTAAACAACTGTAATAGATAGGTCTGACCTAAAGAAGAGATAGCCAAGACCAAATATTTTGAGATACAGCGACATTTAAGGACAAGAAAAGGAGAGAGATCCAGTAAAGACACAAGAAAACCTTTACAGAGTGCCCTATGATAGAAGTAAGGGATTTTTGGCATGGAACCAAAAAAAGAAAAATGAGTCAGGACGGGATTAGGAAAACAGTAAGAAATTTGGTTGTTAAGAAAGCACTAATGACCATTAACAAATCAGCCTCATAGTAATAGATTTCCATGTTGTTCAAGAGTAGAGGCTTCTCCTTTAGAATTTGCTCTTATATAGAAGGAGAGGGTAGATTTTTGAGAGATATGGGGAGAGTTTAGGTTTTTGGTCTTTGAGTTGTTAGCTTATTTTGGATAAGGGATAGGGTTACCTGAGCTGCTTATTAGGAGGATGTAGGTGGAGAGAATAAAAGACGAATGTCAGAGAAGTGATAATTAATAGAACCAAAATAGAACCTAGGTAAACTTGAAGAAGATATTTTATAAAATATCAGGAGTGAAAAGATTTTAAGATGAGAATAGAAAATTTTGTGAGTGCCCATACTGGTTCCCAGTAAAATTAGGGTAGAATTTATTGAAGGATGAAATCTGGTATAAAATAGGGAGAGGTAGTGTGAACAAAGTGCTGAAGTCATTGTGGTCAGGAGCTTATAAGTGCATACCAGAAGAAAGTTACTGAGTGATAGAGATTTGGAATAGGTGAAGACTGAGTATTGTTAGTGGAAAAGGGAATTGAAAGAAATATAGTGGAAGGTACACCAGATATCCTAGTCTGTGAACTTGAGTAATGGCTGCCTTTTGAGATGATGTCCAGGAATGGTGCTAAATTGGCCTGAAGAATCCTAAGTGTAGCTAAAATTAGAATGTTTTGAAAGTTATATTTAAGGGAAAAAGGTTAAGAGTATAAGCATTTTTCTTCACAATTAGTGGAAAAGGGAAATCATTAGTGGCAGAGAGTAAAATGGTACCTTTGTGATACAGTTATAGACCAGTTTTGCATAAAAGTTCTTGGTTAGAGAATAAAACTAATTTTATTAGTCTTAATTTAAATGAGGAATGGAAATTTAAAAAACGTAATTTAAAAAATTTCGAACAGCTTTAAAGTTCAGCCCTTTTTCATATATATAAAGTAATCTTGAAGATGAATAAAATGTTCATTTTTTTAGATATGTATTTTAAATTAAATCTTCATATTCAAAATACTATAGTTAAACATTCCCATAAATCACTGTTTTTGGTATATGCATTCAGGAAATATATTTGAAATGTTGTAAATTGCATTGTCAATTTATTGCAATTTTAACAATTTTATTTCAAATCCTAGTTTATAGCATGATTCACTATATTGTTAAATAAATTTCAGTAATTGTGCATGAGAGACAAGAATAGAATGAAGAGGACATATTAAGATTTATAGTCCATATTCATTTGTGCCTTCCAATTTTTTCGTTTCTGTTAATCTGGACACAGTGAATTTGAGGTGCTGTAATTTAACAGATAAATAAGAATTTCTAAGTCAAAATACAGAAGCCTAATTTTATATAATTTGATAGTGAGATGATTAAGTTTGCAATTGTTTTTAGTGCTTTTCTTGGAATTGTGTAATTTTGGTTCAAATCATGTTGGTACATAAATTACTCATCCAGTGTTGACAGACTAGTAGATCCAGACATTCTCTACGCAGTGTGCTTAGCCCTTTCTCGTAAAGATTAATTGGGTATGTATACACCCGAACTAGAGAAAATGCTATTAATCTTTGCTACTTGGGATAAAGTAAAACTTCGAAAAACTTTTTGTAATGACATACAAACTTATATCACGAGTGGAGATAAGGAGGAAAATATCATCATCATTCTGAACCCCAACAAATTATTTGACAACTTGTCTATTTATAGACTTGTAGTTATTTAAAATGAAAAAAAAATTGTTTAATTTTTGACTAGATAAAACATTCACATAGTTCAAAAGATTTCTTTCCACCCCCATCTTCCATCTGCCATATCTCTCAATCTATTTTGCAATTCTGCATTTTATTTTGATGAATATGAATGACAAATTGTTGGCTGAAGTGGCATTAAGTAATTGGTATAAAAACTCATTTTAAGTATAAATACTTTTTAAACTTAATAATTTTTAGTATTGACTTTTGTAGCTACTCTTCAGATAATACTGTTCTATTCTCTATTGCTGATCTTTAATAAAAATACAGAGAACTAAAATTCTAACTCTCCCAATTTATTTTTATAATTTAAATATAGGTAGAATTTCAGAAACTGTTAATTAGTATTTGTGTAACATTTTGTAATGTTAGCATGCTTTTGTGTAATTGCATTTGGTGTTTGAGATTCAGGAGAATATTATGAAGAAGGTGGGTACATATTATTGTATTTGTATTTTGACTGTCAGCATTTAAATCAAGTCTACTGACCACAAATTATATGGGCTTTTCACTATGATCAAAATCTTAAATCATTTGTCTTAATTTGAAATGACTTTCCTTTATTTTTGACATTTGTTATATTTTAATTGTAATAGTCATGCTAACTTAAAAAATTACTGCGAATACTACAGTGAATAGGTACATACCTGCTGTTCATCTTTTCAGTAGAGAGAGGAAAGGTATTTGTGTCCAGAGCTTTTAACACTTTGGGAGATTTAGAAGCCAATAGTAACTTAGAGAAGTATTACAAATTCTTTTTTTCTTGAGCATACTTAAAACTTTTTCATGTTATTATTTGTCTTATGCTTTGAAGTTAAATGCTTGAATTTTTCTGAAGTCACATTATGTAATTAAGAAATCTTAAACAAGTGCTCGAATACCTCCTTTACTAAGGAACTTCAGTGATTACATTGCTGCACACATTAGATTTTTTTCTTTAGATAAGTCAGGATCCCCTTTCAAATACCATGTGAATTATATGTTTTTAGCATTTATCATACTTACATTTTCAGAAACGTATTTCCCTGGTTTCTTAACAAAGAGGTATATATAGCTCGGGGACCTCTGTAATTACCTCAGTTAAAGATTATTGCTTGCATTTATGTCAGTGGCACGATTCTGTTTTGTTGGCAGCTTCACTTTTTTACTATTGCTATTTCTGCCTCTTAAAGGCAGTATGCTTATGTGTAGTTTGCCAATTCTGATAATGTTTTTGCCTGGAAAATAAGGTAACCAGGTTTGTAAGGAGTTATGTGTTTAATAAAAGTCCATAAATCCTTGTGGGGAACATAGTCAGTAAAAAGTACAGCTACAGTAAAGAGGCTTTTGGATATGTATTGGCCTTTGCTTATTGGATTCATGGGTCAGACCATTGTTGTGACCATTGAATAGATGGGGGCTTTCATAATTTTAAGGGAGAATAGTTATTCTGATTATTTTTTTGCATTCATGTTGCTCTGATTTACTGTTACTGAGTTAGATTTAAATATTAATCACTTAGGTCATATTTCTAATGTACATGTGTTATTCAGCGGTTACAACCCAGTTACCATAACAATTTAGTGAGATAACTGTAATGGAACTTTTCTTTTGAATTCAGCTTTTCTTTTTTTTTTTTTTTTTTTTTTTTTTTCTGTCTACCAGGGAGTAACTATTCCCAGTCAGAGGCGCTATGTGTATTATTATAGCTACCTGTTAAAGAATCATCTGGATTATAGACCAGTGGCACTGTTGTTTCACAAGATGATGTTTGAAACTATTCCAATGTTCAGTGGCGGAACTTGCAGTAAGTGCTCTAAATTCTCATCCGTATATTGGAATACTTTTCTTAACATGTAAAAAAGTTTATATAAAAATCTAGAAAGAAACTTACCACACTTAAAATGTATGCGGGAATATATATTTCTGAAGTATCCAAACTAATTAACTAGCTCAGTTGTTTAGTGCATTGGGCTAAGAAGGTCATGGTTTTAAATGTCTTTGGAGCCCAATTATATTTATCAAAGAATATTCTGTGCTGTAATTACCAAATGCAGCCTAAATTCTGATCAGATGACTAAAACACCTGTCCTCTCAGTGATCCAGCATGAGAGGGATTTATCAGTTTACTGACTCTGGGGCAGAGATCAATTCCTTAATATTTTAAGAAGACCAAGCTAGTGATAGTAATGTGACATGCACTATAAAAAGAAAAAGATAAAATGGTAAGACATGGTGACAAGCTGAAGTGTTTTGAGTGAATAGGGTTGTATCAAGGTGTGGGTTGTTAGAAAAAACCTGGAGTTAGATCCAAGTTTTAGTCTTACATTTTTCATTAATGTACAGTATATCCTTGGGCACATCATGTACCTCTCTTTGTGTTTGCTCGTCAATAAAATGAAGATATTTTGATAGCTGAAACTTTCTAGATAAGTGCTAAGTAGAGATCATGTCTTTGATGTCTGCCTCTGTTTACTTCTCTTACACTAACCTCTGTAAGCCTGTCTCACTCACCATAATTGTACTCTATTTCTTTGTTATAGTTGGCCAGAGTTCTTGACTAGACAGATAGGAACCTTAATACCTGGTTATTCAAGGGAAGATGACTGAGAATTATTTCCAGTCCTGTAAAAGACTGGACTATTGCTGCTTTTTTCTATAGCAGAGATAGTTTAAATTAGTTTTTACCTTGGAAGTGGTCAGTCATGTTTTCATGCTTAAGTATGTTTTATTTATTTATATTTTGTAGTTTATAGATGAGGTATTACTTTAATATTTAATGCCTCTAGTGATATATCAGTAATACTTTACAATTTGTTAGTGGTTTTAGTTTTTGTGTTTTAAAAATGTTCACCTTTGACAGATAGGTTATGATCACCTTCATCAGCTCTTCCATGTATTCTTAGAACAAGGCAACTTTATGAAAGACTACAGATTTATTAATATAGCATGTTAAAGACTTCTAAGAGTGTCGTTGGTGTTTCTGTCATCTCATTGAAATTTTAAAAACTGCTGCATGGAAGGCACTGGGCTGTTAGAGATGATAAACACAGGAACTTAGATTCATAGAGAGGGAGGAGAAAGAAAGAAAAAATACATGCTCTTCCTGTAGTATAGATATCTGTGAAAGAAAGGTATAAAATATCAGGGAGATAATAAGGTAGAGAAAACACTTAGTCCGATAATCATGTCTAGTATAATTTTTATCACATTGACATCGCTAGCAAAAATTTCTTACAGTTCTGTCCTGCCTGGCTGTATTTAAGTGTATTTTTTTCTTCTTAATATTACATTTAAACTTCTCAAGTTATTGATTACTGAAACTCTTTTAATCTTTATTAATTTTCTAGTTGTCTATGTACTGTGATGTAACATATGTAGTGAAACTATTATAACTAGTGTAATTAAGTCAAAGGTTGTATGTATAAATGATAATTGGTACATTCAGAAAAAGTTTCAGGGAGTTGCTCAATCGCTCTCTTTACTGAATATTGAAAAAGCATATAGTTTAGATTGGCATTAAAACTGAAGGAATAGGCAATAGGAATAAAACTGAAGGTAATAGGACAAGAAAAATAGAGGCAGCAAATAGAATAATAAAGGAATGTGTGGCTGGCTGTTTAAGAGGACTCTGAATGTGGGTATATCATACTTGATAAGTATTACATTGTCATTGGTAATACTGGAGGTTTAAGCAGTGTTTTTAAAGTACAATTACACGGGAAGTGGTATTTGCAAGAGGAAGAAAAATGATGGAAAGGAAACCAGTTATGTGATTTGCTTTAATTTCTGTAAGTCGGATGTGTTAGGGCACTCAAGTGGGATTTGATTAGTATTTCTTTGTCATTTATATTTAAATATTTTGTTAAAGTTTTTATTCTGGTCAGGTGAGTAATTCACAAGAGAGGCAAGAAGAAAGAAAAGTAAATCAGATTTGGTAAAATAAATGTTGATATTTTTGGTTTTAACATGTTTTAAATCAAGTAAAGGTGAGCTATTCATATGAAGAGATCCAATGGGTACTTAAAAGTACTCTCTAAGGTGCAAATTAAAATGAATATTTTGTGAAGCAGTTGAACAGAAATGGCAGTTGTAAATAGGGTGTGGGGCTAGGGAAACTCACCTTCAGCAGAAGGTGAGGAATTTCTAGGGCAGCAGTTGGGTTGAAAGAGAAATCAGTGAAGGAAAAAAAATTAGTGGTGACAACTTCTGCAAAGGTGTTAGAGCTTAACAGTCATTATTTTTTATTTGATTAGTGTATTAATAATTCTAAGTAAAGGAAAAAGAATTCTTCATGTCAAACATATGTTCTACAGTCTATAATATATAGTATTACCTGTTATACTATTTAAAAATGTCAATAAAAGATGGTCAAGACTATATCAATATGCGTATGTCCAAGAAAATTTAATCTGAATTTTATTTATTATGTGTGGATTTTGTCATTGTTTTAGAACATAATTGTATCAAAGGAAATATATCAGAATTATGTCATAAGTAATCAAAACAATACTAATAGACTTCTGAAAAGTTAGGTCTCAGCTACCTAAAATGTGAAGTTCATATTATGAACAATTATTTTCTTTAGTGACTTAATAAAATCTTTTTCTAAGGTTTATTAAAACTCTAGCTTAGTTTCTGGGCAGGATTCTAATAACACTGATTTTGATTAGTTTATGAGTTGTTTATATTCTAAAATTCCTTAAGATACATATTTAGGTGTAGTTTAATTGGAATATGGCTTAAGCAGTTAATTTTCTTTTTAAAGTCTAAGGTCAGAATTATAAGATTCTGAATTAGTGGAGTTTGGGTTAATAAGATTACAAGACATTTTCATCGTGACTGATTTTTATCACAGCTTTGAAATTATGCCTTGTTTGTTTGCTTTTTTCATGGTAGACTCCCTAGTAAAATGTTCACTACCACTTAAGCCTTATCAAATGTCTCATTGTACTTTGAATCTTAGTCAAGTAAGTGAAATTTATCAACAGAATGTTAATATACTGTTTCCCTATTTTTGGTGCCCTTTTCTCATCATAAATGTCTCACAAATCTACAGTAGAATAATCCTACATGCTTTTATCAAGCCTATTACTTGTCAGGTGGTTGTTGATACTACATAGATACTGCATAGAGGAGTCATTAGATGTTTATTAAACTGGAAGTTCACCTAGCTTGGAGAAACTTTTGGCCTCGTTTTTAGTTTTTTAAATTTTTTGTTTTTGTCACATTGATAATGTGATGCTTCCCCCCCCCCCCCATCTTTAAATATGATGATTTTGGTGGTGAGGATTTTACAGCTGTTACATATTTCTCATGCACTTTATGCAAGCTTATGTTTTTGTTTTCTTGATTGTCTTGGCATGCTTCTTCCTTCAAGACTCATGTTCTAACTTCTAAAGTTAATTACTGTCTTTTTAAGGAACTCTTGCTTTTTAACTCGTTAGTACACTACAAATGTACATATTATTCATGTAACTTTGATTTTCAAAGTCATAGCATCTTAACATTCATGTCCCTAATTTCTATCATTAATGTAAAGTATGAATGTGTTTAGAAATAGATTTTTAAAATAAAACATAATTCTTCCCTTTCTATACTTAGAGTTTGAATTGTTAATATAAAAGAAGGATACATTTTTGAGAAGTCATATTTTTCCATTTATTTTAAAATATATGTGAGTCAAAGCTAAAATAGTTGTTAAAACAGGGAGTGTCTTTTGGAGGGAGATAATATGTGCTACAATTTTCACTTGATGTCTGTTGCATTTCTTTGCAGACATCTCAAATCTTTATTCTGTTTATCATGATGATGCCTTTGTACACCTTTAAAAGTAAAATGTGAATAATATGTAAAATGAATGATGTTTAATATTTTTATAAATATTGAGACTTGTGTTTATGGAATTTATTATCACATAATTATAAATTATATTTTCTGTTGTGAGCATGTAATGATTTGTATTTTGTTACACAATACTTTATAATACATAGCAAATATGTTTGAAAAGTTGCTTTATTTGTAGTTCATAAAATGTGCCAAGAAGTTATTTTAACTTTTTTATTCTTAAGGTAGTGTATGTAGTCACATGTCACAATATTGGCATTTTGGTCAACATTGGACTCCATAGACGATGATGGTCGCAGAATTCCTATTACCTGGTGTTTTATTCTAGCAACAGCTTCACACCTCAGATTGTTTACTGTTTTTCATATTTCCTTGTGTTCAATTTGTTCTTCATGGTCCCTAAGTGTATAAAATCCTAGGTGTGTAGTAGGCTGTACCATCTGGGTTTGTGAGTACATTCTGTGACATTTCACACAACAACAAAATTGTCTAATGATGTATTTCTCAGAATATTCCCATTGTTAAGTGATGCATGACTGCTGGGAATTTTAGCATAATTTTAATAAAGTTAATTTTTTGATGTTACTGTTCTGCTAGAAATCTAATATTGGAATTTAAACTGTTTATGAAATAGAATTGACTTTACCAGTATTACAACCTTCTACTACTACATACAGTATTATATGCCATAATTTTAACTTTCTAGTACTACATACAGTAGTTATATATAGGTTGGTTATATATTTTTTTTACCCAGTTCTTGCAGTTTATTTTACATCAGGGTTACAGAAGCAGAATTGCTATTTTCTGTGTATTGCTAATGTTAATCATAAAAACAGATTTTGACAATTTTACAGTTAAAGGCATTTCATGTAAAATGATACTAGTATGTATTTAACCACGCAGATCCCCAGTTTGTGGTCTGCCAGCTAAAGGTGAAGATATATTCCTCCAATTCAGGACCCACACGACGGGAAGACAAGTTCATGTATTTTGAATTTCCTCAGCCTTTGCCTGTGTGTGGTGACATCAAAGTAGAGTTCTTCCACAAACAGAACAAGATGCTAAAAAAGGTTTGCAACTTTACTTTTATTGGGAAAAATATCCAAAATTGCCTTACCATGAGGCATAACCTCAGATCTTTTGCTTAAATCCTTTGGCTAGGCAGAAATCAGGTTGTAAGGAGAGATTAAAAGATAAATATATTTTTTATCACTAACATCTAATGAATTATAATTGGTTTTCTATTAGACCTGCATGTGCTTTGCTTACTGTGGCATTGACGAACCATTATAATGTTTTTTTTTTTTTTAAGATTTATTTATTTATGCATACAAGAGCTGGGGTACAGGCCCGGATGCAGGAGGTGAGAGGATTCACCAGAGACAGAGTTGGGTACAGAACAGGCAGACTGACTGAAATACACTGCTGAGGGGAGCAGTGGGTGAGACAGGAAGGAGAGGTGCTGCAGCTGCTGGCTGCTGGATTGCTGATTGCTTAGTAGTGTGGATTGCTTTGTAGTGCAGTGCTTAACCCTTGCGCCACTCCCTTGAACCATTATAATGTTAAATAATTTTATTACAAGTAAAAGACCATATGGCATTATAGTTTGAAATTAGTTTCCCTTAACTTGGGTTATGAAAGAAATTTTGTGCAAATATTGTAAATTCCATACATATCCCAACAGTTAATTATAATCTGCTAAGAAAGGGTGATTATTTAGACAACAGGAAGTTAGCATGGGACCATGAGTTGAAAAAAAATTTGGTCTATATGTATAAGTAATACCTGTTTCGTGGTCTTATTAATGACTCAGATCACTTTTCCCCCATTTTGGGTTTTTATCTTGAGCCTGGGAATTTTATATTTTGCTTCCTCAATTTACTGAGTTTAGAGCTTTAGTTATAAGAGAAATAGGTTTGAAGAGGAAGTAATAAAGACTGGAAATGTGGTATAATTTAAATATTCAGGTTTAGAAAGTTAGTGAGGTTTACATCTTATTGCACTATATTTAGATAATGCAAGAGCTCATTTTAAACAAACTATCTTGGTTTGAAATATTAAGTGTGAACATTTAGGGTGTGCCTACTATCAAAATTTTTAGGTAGTAACAAAAACCTGAGCTTTGTATATATTTGCACTACTTTATTAAACATACTAGGTAGTATATTACCAATCTTTGGACATTCTGATGGGATTTTGTTTTCCTGATTTTTAACTTTTTAAAAAGTTTCATTTACAAAAAATCATACTCTACTTTGACTTACCAGAAGAAATATAATTTCCATTAACCAGAATACAAGTAGTTGGAAAATCACAACATGTTAACCTGATTTTTATTTTAACCAAAATCCCATTTCCTACCTCTCCTGTATAACTGAAAGTTAAATATATCTCAATAATGTTGAAAAAATATATAATAATTCAATAAGGGTTAGCAAATGTTTTAAAGTTAGCGTATTAAGATTTTTTTCTTTTATTCATTGTAAGATTGGTACACATAAAATATTTAGTTTGCTTTTAAAAATCGATATCTGTATCACTATTTCCCTATGCTTTTAGGAATGTATTCTTATTTTAGTACTTATCATCTGTACATTACATTAGCACAATTGAAAATTAAATATTTATCTTTAATTACGGTACATATATTTTCATTTTATGTGTTTTTTCCTGGTCGTTACAAGTTTTTGCTGGGATTTTAACAAAAGCGGTTATGATACAGTCAGTACATATATGGAATTTATGGCTTTGGGAATTTATTACTAGCTTAGTGTCCTCTGACTCTAAATAAAAGATGTATATAGTTACTAGGTCAACCACTTTGCTAAAATAATTGAAATTCACAAATATTTTTAAAATATTTATATGTGAGACTGCTTTGCCAGCTAGGTACAAGGTACAAAGAAATTTAAAACATAGGATACTTTAAAGGTCTTACCATCTTTCTCAGAAGAAAACAAAACTTGAAAATAAATTAGAATAAAAGATTTAAATAGCAATTTAAGGTGCCAGATAAGATGTCACAAGACTGTGTACATCATTAATTGCTAAATGATCCAAAAAGACTAAATTCCAGTAATTACGAGAAGAAAAAGAACATTTTCTATGTTGGCTAGATAAGGTTTAAAGGGATGAACTTCTGATACTGTTTTTGATTAACAAGACCTCATAATATTAGTAGGAAATGATTTTTTTTAAAAAATGGGCATTTTATAACATAAGAAAGGTCAGAACTGCCACCCCCCCATATTTATTATGAAAGTTTTCAAACATGCGTTACTATGCAAGAAACTAGAGCTACTTAATGGTTTGTATTGCTGTAGAAGTAAAAATAATATGTATCTTGCTTCATCAGGAAGTTGACCTTTCAAAAGGAAGTTGATATTTTGTTAATGTAAATTTTGTAATCAATAGCTTGTTGAAGTAGAGAAAATTAAATCTATTTCTGAATTTTTAAAACACATGAATTCAAAAGGTTTTTTTTAAAGCTAATTCTAGACTAGCTAGGAGATATCTTAAGGTTTTGAAACAAAAATAACTTATCTTAGAACTATGGAATTACTTGTTTGGTGTAAAATTTGAATAAAGGAAAAATCACGTGAATGAGAGGCAGCAGAGAACCCATAGATTGCCAAGTGTTAGTCTTTGTGTGGCTATTCAAAATATGAAATGCATGACATTCTTTTTGACTTCTTAGGGCAAATGTTGAAGGTAAATGAGATTTTCTTCTTTTTACAAAAAATTTTAACTAATTTTTTTTTTTTTTTTTTTTTTTTTTAGGACAAAATGTTTCACTTTTGGGTAAATACATTCTTCATACCAGGACCAGAGGAAACCTCAGAAAAAGTAGAAAATGGAAGTCTATGTGATCAAGAAATTGATAGTATTTGCAGTATAGAACGTGCCGATAATGACAAGGAATACCTAGTACTTACTTTAACAAAAAATGATCTTGACAAAGCAAATAAAGACAAGGCCAACCGATACTTTTCTCCAAATTTTAAGGTCAGTTTAAAATGTTTTGAGAAATTACGGTGTATATGTTTTATTCTGACTGTATAGCTAGTGACAGACTTGCTTGACTAAATATTAAATTATTTTGGAAGGAGTATTTATGTTATCAGTAATTTGAGAGTTTCTAATAAAGTCTAGGATACACACAGAGTCCAAAACAGCTGTGTTTTTATTACCCTATTTTTTGTTGTTTGATGAAATTTGGGCAGAGGTTGGGGAGGAATAAGT
The DNA here is from genome assembly GCF_964194135.1 of Talpa europaea. Taxonomy (NCBI): domain Eukaryota; kingdom Metazoa; phylum Chordata; class Mammalia; order Eulipotyphla; family Talpidae; genus Talpa; species Talpa europaea. The sequence continues at coordinate 60,320,934 of NC_140077.1, forward strand.
GAATATGAAATAGGAATGGGGGGAGAAAAAAGTGGAAGGGAATGCAGTCATTTGGGAGTGATTCATATGGAATGTTCTTACTGCTCTACTCTTATCCCTCTCCAGTTTGTTCTCACCCTGGCAGAGCAGTCTTAAAAATAGATTTGATTGTGTCACTCCTGTTTACACTTTTAAGAAACTGTTTTGGTTTTTTTTTTTTTTTTTTTTTTTTGATACGAACTAAATGGATCTTCACAATTTAGCACAACTCTAGCCAACATTCTCTTCCCTGCTCCCTGAGTTTGATCCATAGTCTCTTTTTAGTTCTTCAGATTGATGTTTTTCTGTCTCTAGTCTTTCCCATTTTTCTCTTTTCCCTATAAATCTTAACACATTTTCCTTTAGTCTAGCTTTAACTTCTGTCTCATCTGCTTTGAAAGGCTGTCTCTGATCATCTTACCTGTTACTCTCTTTATAAAAGTATGCCCTTCCTCAGTTAATATGTCTTGAAATTATTTGTCTTGTTTTACTTTTATCTGTATCTGATCTGGGTATGTATTGCTATTCAATTTATGAGATGACAGAAATTCTCCAGGTTAAAAAAATCTAACTTGTAAACACCTTTTTTTTTTTTTCCTTTTTAAAATTCCCTTTTACATTTTTAATTCTACTTGATTTTCCCCCTTCTTTTTACTGTCCCTGTCCTTCCTCGCTCTTAAATCTCTCATACTTTTTTGGGCTTCCTTCCATTTTTATAACATGTAACATATGTAATCATAGCTTATAAGAATATTGCTAGTAATAATTTTTTAGAAGGGGGGGGCTACATGTTTTAAATGAAAATAGGCCTATTGTTAAGTACCTTTAAATCTTACAGTTCTTTTAAATGGTTAGAAGAGTCTTAGAATCCATAGGTTTCCATTTACTTTTATGTATGTCCGCATTTTCCTTAGTCATTAACTTTTTTTTTTTTTATAGAGGCATGCTTTTTATTTATTTATTTATTATATTTGTTTGGTTTTTTTTTTTTTGTTTATACATGCACTGGGCACAGTCAGAAGCACGGGAGGGTGAGAGAATTCACCAGAGCCAGAGTGGGGAGCAGAGCAGGCAGAAGGACCGAAGTACACTGCTGAGGGGAGCAGCGGGTGGCAGGAGAGGTCTGCGCACCATGTGGGATCCTCCTCCGGTGGCCGGGGAGCAGCCGGGGATCGAACCGGCGCTGCAGAGGCCGCAGGCAGCTTTGCAACCCAGCGCTCAACCGCTGTGCCACCGGGGAGGCCCCTTAGTCATTAACTTTTAAAGTGTGACTTCCCCTAGTTTTATTATTTTCTATTTTAATATTATAAGAGGTTTTATATTTTTTAATTTTTAATTTTTTTAAAGATTTCTTTCTTTTTTTTCTTTTAATTTTTTGATTTTTTTTTTTTAAACAGTATTTGCTTCCCCCCACCCACTCTGGTTGAGTTCTCATAGAATTTCCTTCCCAAGGCACCTGTGCACCATCACCACAGTCCCCTGTGCCCCTCCCTCCTCCCCTGCAGTATGTAGAGGTTTTATATTTGTAATTAAGCTTTCAGTTGTCAGTAAACAAATATATGGTAATGCTATGAAAAAATAAAGCAGAGATGGAGCAGAGAATGATCTTGGTGTGTTTTAACTGTATAGTTATAGAAGGCTTCTCCAAGCAGGTGACATGTAGTCAGAGTCATAAATAAAATGAGTGATCTATACTATTATTGGGGCAAAGAGGGAACAGCAGGTACAAAAACTCTTGCACTAGAATGAGGTTGGTATATTTAAAAAGTGATAAGTAAGAAATCATTTTGACTAAAGCACACCATCTCAACCACTGCGCCACTGGAGGAGGCCCTATAGTATTCTTTTTTTTTTTAATAGAGGCATGCTTTATTTATTTGTTTGTTTGTTTGTTTGCTTGTTTGGTTATACATGCACTGGGTACAGTCAGAAGCGCGGGAGGGTGAGAGAATTCACCAGAGCCAGAGCGGGGAGCAGAGCAGGCAGAAGGACCCAAGTACACTGCTGAGGGGAGCAGCGGGCGGCAGGAGAGGTCTGCGCGCCATGCGGGACCCTCCTCCAGTGGCCGGGGAGCAGCCGGGGATTGAACCGGCGCTGCAGAGACCGCCGGCAGCTTCGCAACCCAGCGCTCAACCGCTGCGCCACCGGGGAGGCCCCCTATAGTATTCTTTGTTATCAGAAAATACATTGAATTTCAGATAGTACATGAAATATTTTTTTGAAACTAAACTATTTGTGAATTGAATTTCGTGATCGAAAATATATGAACTATTGGTGAACTTCAGTCTCAGTGCATTAACTGTTGTAGAATTATATAATTCTTACAGGTTATCCTTATTTAAAAATAGTATATCATTTGAACTTTAAGACCAATTAGTGGTCTTACTAGTGGTTACCTGAAGGGAAGGGAAAAGATGGGTAGGTAAATTATAGTGAAGGATAGAATTAGACTTTTAATGGTGAATATAATGTATATTCAGTGATATTCAGTGATGCACACCTGAAACATACAATGTTACAATGTAATGTTACTTTAATAAAAAATAAACTTTGGGAAAGGGAAAAATGTATATTAACATCAGTTTATCTTTTCAGTTTATAACAAGAAATTGTAGGAAATCTTGGGAGTCATTTAAAAGGCTTTTAAAGATCATGTTTGTTATAGTACTTAAAAATGAATCTGTTAAAAAATTTTTACCAAGTAATTTAAGATTAGTGAGATTTATGGATTTTCCATTTAAACTTTTTCTTTTTCTTTCTTTAGGTGAAGCTGTACTTCACAAAAACAGTAGAGGAGCCATCAAATCCAGAGGCTAGCAGTTCAACTTCTGTTACACCAGATGTTAGTGACAATGAACCTGATCATTATAGATATTCTGACACCACTGACTCTGATCCAGAGAATGAACCTTTTGATGAAGATCAGCATACACAAATTACGAAAGTCTGAATTTTTTTTTTATCCAAAAGGATTAGAACAACATGAAACAAACTTGAATAAACTGATAATGGACCTTTTTTTTTTTTTTTTTTTTAAATGGCAATAGGACATTGTGTCAGAGTACCAGTTATAGGAACAATTCTCTTTTCCTGACCAATCTTGTTTTACCCTATACATCCACGGGGTTTTGACACTTGTTGTCCAGTTGAAAAAAGGTTGTGTAGCTGTGTCATGTATATACCTTTTTGTGTCAAAAGGACATTTAAAATTCAATTAGGATAAATAAAGATGGCACTTTCCCATTTTATTCCAGTTTTATAAAAAGTGGAGACAGACTGATGTGTATACGTAGGAATTTCTCATTTTGTGTTCTGTCACCAACTGAAGTGGCTAAAGAGCTTTGTGGCTAAAGAGCTTTGTGACATACAGGTTCACATCCTACCCCTTTGCACTTGTGGCAACAGATAAGTTTGCAGTTGGCTAAGAGGAGTTTCTAAAGGGTTTTGCTACTTTCTAATGCATGTATTTGGGTTAGGGGAATGGAGGGAATGCTCAGAAAGGAATTTATTTTATGCTGGACTCTGGACCATATACCATCTCCAGCTATTTACATGCACCTTTCTTTAGCATGCTACAGTTACTAATCTGGACATTTGAGGATTTGGCCGCTGTCACTGCTTGTTGTTTGTGCATTTTATTTTTTTAAGCATATTGGTGCTAGAAAAGGCAGCTAGAGGGAGTGAATCTGTAACGGGGTATAGGAATGAACCTTCTACAACATCTTAAGAATTCACAAATGAAAGCATATAAAAATAATGTGGTCATAGATAAGAAACACAGCAACAATGACTTAACCATATAAATGTGGAGGCTATCAATAAAGAATGGGCTTGAAATGTTATATAAATTGACAATGATTTATTAAATGTTTTCAATTGTAATGACTGCTCCATCTCCTGTGCAATCAAGGCCAGTGCTAAAAGTCAGATGCTATTAGTACCTACATCAGTCAACAACTTACATGTATTTTATTAGTTTTCAATCATATACCTGCTGTGGATGCTTCATGTGCTGCCTGCAAGCTTCTTTTTTCTCATTAAATATAAAATATTTTGTAATGCTGCACAGGAAATTTCAATTTGAGATTCTACAGTAAGCGTTTTTTTTTTTTTCTTTGAAGATTTACGATGCACTTATTCAATCCAATAGCTGTCAGCCGTTCCACCCTTTTGACCTTACACATTCTATTACAATGAGTTTTGCAGTTTTGCACATTTTTTAAATGTCATTAACTGTTAGGGAATTTTACTTGAATACTGAATACATATAATGTTTATATTTAAAAGGACATTATTTGTGTTAAAAGGAAATTAGAGTTGCAGTAAATTTTCAGCGCTGCACAAATAATAAGGCATTTACATTTCCAGTAGAAATTGTCCCACATAATGCTTTATTAATTTGCTATTGAAAAAGTTTTTTTTTTTTTTTTTTTTTAAATGTGCAGTGTTGAACCATTTCTTCATAGTGCTAGAGTTAGGGCTAGGGCTTCAGTTTCATTTCTTAAATATATATTTGATATGCCCAGACTGCATACAATTTTTAGCAGAGTACAACTATTGTAAAACTAATGTGAAGATACTATTAAAAATAATTTTTCCCAGAAATTTGGTGTCTTTCAAATTATATCTTGACCTTGAAACATTTGAATATCTAACCAATTTCTTTCTTAATGGTGTAAAAATCTCATTTTCGATAACTTATTGGTGCTGAAATTGTTCACTTGCTGTGGTCTGACCTAGTTAATTTACAAATACAGATTGCATAGTACCTACTAGAGCAGCATTTATAGCGTTTGATGGTAAATAGGCAGAACTACATCTAAAATATTCTTAGTAAATAATGTTGACATGTTTTTTCCATACCTCGTCAGTTTCATTTAACAAAGTTTTTAAAATTTTAACAAAGCTCTTAGGATTTACACATTTATAAACATTGATATATCGAAAATTGACTGCTCATAAGTTAAATTGGTAAAGTTAGACAACTATTCCTAAGATATCACCATTGAAATTTATATGCCACCATCTTTCATAAAACCTGAAAATTTTTGACTAAAATGAGAATCAATTTTGAAGATATTTTAGTTATTAATACTGTTATTTGTTATAGTTTTGGGCACAGTATATTAAAAAAACAACCACCACCTTGTATTCTAGTATGTAACATGGAGGGCCAGGTCATAAATAATGACATTATAATGGGCTTTTGCACTGTTGTTTTTCCTTTGGAATGTGAAGGTCTGAATGAGGGTTTTGATTTTGAATGTTTCAATGTTTTTGAGAAGCCTTGCTTACATTTTATGGTGTAGTCATTGGAAATGGAAAAATGGCATTATATATATATTATATATATATAAATATATATTATACATACTACTACTACTCCTTTATTTCAGTTACCATCCCCATAGAATTTGACAAGAATTGCTATGACTGAAAGGTTTTCGAGTCCTAAGTAAAACTTTATTTATGACAGTATTCATAATTAGCCTGAAATGCATTCTGTAGGTAATCTCTTTGAGTTTCTGGAATGTTTTCTTAGACTTTTTGGATGTGCAGCCGCTTACATGTCCGAAGTTACTTGAAGGCATCACTTTTAAGAAAGCTTACAATTGGGCCCTGTTCCATCTCAAGTCCTCTGTAGCTCCTCTTGAACGTTTTTTGCCATAATTATTAAAGGGTAGTTGAATAAATAGCATCACCATTCTTTGCTGTGGCACAGGTTATAAACTTAAGTGGAGTTTACCGGCAGCATCAAATGTTTCAGCTTTAAAAAAAAAAAAGTAGGGTACCAGTTACATGTTTAGTTCTAGGAAATTTGTGCAATATGTTCATAACGATGGCTGTGGTTGCCACAAAGTGCCTCGTTTACCTTTAAATACTGTTAATGTGTCATGCATGCAGATGGAAGGGGTGGAACTGTGCACTAAAGTGGGGGCTTTCACTGCAGTGTTTGGCAGAGTTGCCTTCTACCCTGCCAGTTCAAAAGTTCAATCTGTTTTCATATAGACTATATATACTAAAAACTTCAGTCTGTTAAACAGCCTTACTCTGATTCAGCCTCTTCAGATACTCTTGTGCTGTGCAGCAGTGGCTCTGTGTGTAAATGCTATGCACTGAGGATACACAAAAAAAAAATACGTGTACAGGATAATGCCTCATACCAATCAGATGTCCATATGTTATTGTGTTTGTTAACAACCCTTTATCTCTTAGTGTTATAAACTCCACTTAAAACTGATTAAAAGTCTCATTCTTGTCCTTGTGTGGGTGTTTTATTAAATGAGAATATCATTTAAATTGTTGAAATTAATTGGAATTTTAAATAATGGACAACCAAATGTGATTAAGAGTTTGCTGTAAGGTTTATCTTTTTTTCTGTCTTACAAAGCATATGATTATAAAAATGGGGTATGTCAGCGTGGTATCAGTCACTACTCATGTTTAGAGGCATTTTTTAGGGCCTTAGTCAACACTTAAAAATTGTCTCAAGCACATAAAATAAAATTCTAATTCTGAAAAAAGTTCATGATTCTTGAACAGTTGTACATATTTTTTAAATTAAGCAAGATGTCTAAAAATAGTTCCCCAGAATGACTTTTGATATTTCAGATTTCAATTTTGTGGCTTTTCCATTCTTTATTCTATATTCTGCAGCCAACATATGTGAAGCCTCATCTATTCATTGTGACTTGTGCCATATAAAATTGATACTCTAGTCTGAAGGACTTTGTATATTTGAATTTAATTTTGTTTCTAATATTCTTTAAAGCTTAAATACTAAGGCATATCCTTTCAACAAAGCATAATAAGGTAATTAGTGAAAGTATAGCTTGTACAAATGTTTTGAAAATAACACTTGGTGGAATTTGTTATTTCAAGTTTACATTTTTCAAGTTAATATTACATATGACTTACTGAAAGTAAATGTCATTAATGTATAACAGACGTATGGAAAGTATATACCTTTTAGGAATATCGATAAGTATAGTTGAAAACTACTGAAGTCAAATTCTGATTTGTAAGAATAGTCAGATGGCAAAAATAGCAGTTGCTGGCATTTTTTCCCTTATTGTGCTCATTACACTAATTTAAACTACTTGGTTGAGTGAATGCCATCATCATTTCCATTGAGAATTTTAAAAATCACCAGTGTTTAACATGCAGGCTTCCAAAGGCTCACAAAAAAATCAAGACCCTTTAGTTTATTTGTGAACTTTTTTTTTTATTCTTGCCAGATAGTCACATATCTAAAACTTAGATGGCATGACTTGATTAGCAGTGCCACTGCTAAGAGGTTTGTGAATGGAAGCAATAAGTATTTAATCTTACCTAACTGGTACAAGAAGAGTCCATAAAATATAAGCAAGCAATATAACAGGAAAGAATATTTTAAAAGATGACATGGCAGGGGCTGATTTTCCTATAGAATTACATAGCTGTAGGAAACCTAATGGTTGAGTTGCTTATCAGCGGTTTTAAATTTTAGAGCAAATCTATTCTTTCATGACCATGATTATGCTATTTTTCCATCTTTAGAAAGATTTTCCTTACAGGTATGTCAATGTAAATAGCTACTCTGACATACATATTGGTTGACAGCTTTAAAAGTTTATAATGTGAGCTTTTCCCTTTTGGGGCCATCGCTGAAGCACTGGCGGCCAAAATGAAGTTCAATCCCTTTGTGACTTCTGACCGGAGCAAGAATCGTAAAAGCCATATCAATGCGCCATCCCACATTCGTAGGAAGATCATGTCTTCCCCTCTTTCCAAAGAGCTGAGGCAGAAGTACAATGTCCGATCCATGCCCATCCAGAAGGATGATGAAGTTCAGGTTGTTCGGGGACATTATAAAGGACAGCAAATTGGCAAAGTAGTCCAGGTTTACAGGAAGAAATATGTCATCTACATTGAAAGAGTGCAGCGGGAGAAGGCAAATGGCGCAACCGTTCATGTGGGCATTCACCCCAGTAAGGTGGTTATCACTAGACTAAAGCTGGACAAAGACGGCAAAAAGGTCCTAGAACGCAAAACCAAATCTCGCCAAGTAGGAAAGGAAAAGGGCAAATACAGGGAAGAAACAATTGAGAAGATGCAGGAATAAAAACGTCTTATATACAACTTTCATTAAAAACTGTTAAAATGAAAAAAAAATTTTAAAAAAATAGAAGTTTATAATGTGAAGACAAGAAAGAACAAATTTTCGTTGGTAGTAATATCTTTAGTTCTTAAATTAGCTATTTTGAGAATACCCAAGACAACAAAATCACTTTTAATCCCACCACCTGGGGAGATAGCCTTTATTAATACTTTAGTTATTATACAATAGTTTTTTTTTCTGTAAGTATTTAAAACTTGTGTGTACTCAAAACGATTGAGCTTTTGTCATGGATTATTCGTAGTATGTTAAATCAGAGTGGACTGATTTGATTCTAACACTACAAATGAAGATTATATGCAATTAGAGACCCCTTTTCACTTTAGTGGGTTAATGGGGAATGTTTAAATATTGCTGGCATCAGAATAATATATGTCTAGTTATATTTATTTAGCACAGACAAGCTTAATATTGTAGATATTTCAAAAACCATTTTAAACATTTGCATTTGGAAATATGTGTTACTAGGTTAAAGAGAATGTGTAAAGCACTGTTTTAGTAGTTAACTTCATCACCTTTTATTTCCCTTATAGGTTGGAAAGAAAAGATGAGCTTTGTAGTTCTTATAGTTCCCACACAGTTGCTCAAGTTAAAATGAATTACTTTTAATTCCTGCAAAGAAAAAGAAGAAAGAAGAGCTATGGCTGGTTTATCACCTGGTGGTTTTTATGTGCTCATGGACTTCCATCACTTCAAAAACAATATTTCACAAATGGTTTACTTCCTTTAGCTATGGAACTTAACATGTTTAGTATAATGGGGGGGGTCTAATAACATGCAAAATTCTTTTTGAGCATTTGAGAATTTTATTGGAAATTTAGCTGGAGAGCACTATATAACTTATAAACCAATATATTGCTATTTTAATATTTTTACATATATGAATAAAATCAACTGCCATCTTAGAGCATTATCACATTTTAAAATAAAGCATATTTTTAAATGAATTGTTTAATAAGGATTTACATTTTTCATTTTTTGATGAAAAATAATTCATAACATCTTTGATGTGTATAGATTCCCACCTGTCATTAAATGGTTAGAGATTTTATTTGTATGTACTAGACCATGTCATGACTCTAGTGCTTCAATTTGTCAAATCTATTTACTGCAGTGAAATTCTTAAAATGTTTACGTGTGGCTTTTTGTATCATATCATTTATTGGCTTTTATGTGCACCGTTAGGAATTTCTGCCTACTATACAGTTGTCCAAATGATAACCCACATTTACAAATGCTCTTTAAATTTCTATTTTTTTAAATTGTTTTAATGCCCTAGTGGGCAGTTTATAAGTGTGTTGGTGTGTGCACAGGTGTGCATGAATTTGCATGTGTGTGTGTGTGAATTAGATTTTTGAGAGTGCTGGACTCCAACATTAGCAATTAAATAGTTTAATTCAGGTGAACAGTTTTCTCTCTTCTCACTGGAATGTCACAGTTCATTGTAATGAAAATAATGTTAATCCTGAATGACCTTTAACATACAATAATGAATCTTGGATATTAATGAATTTGTTAGTAGCATATTGATTTGTGCATTTGTGAGTTCTTTTCAAAGTTGTGCATTTAACCAAAGTTGGCATATTGGAAGTGTTTGTGTTAAGTACTATTTGCCTACTGATGGACTTAAAAATAGAAATGCTTTCCTATGGAGAGTATTTTTTCCTTTAAAAATTAAAAATTTTAATTTTGAGTTTTTGGTTTTAAACCTTTTATTCAACAAATATAAGTTCCTGCTATCTGTAACAGATTTTTGGAATACACTAGTGATCAAAACACACACCCTATCTTACCTTAAGAAATCTCTTCTTTAATAGAGGAAATACTATAAATTATTATAATGTGCTATGAAAGGTACATGTGAGACAGTAATCACAAAACATTTCATGTTTTCTTCTAAACTTCTACCCACTTAAGTTAGATGGGGCCATTGTTACCAGTATATTCCAATGAAATAGTGAAGATTAGGTAACATTTCCAAAGAAAGGCATTAAAAATAAATCCCTTGTAAAATTCTTCAGCTTCTCTTCCTCTACCGCAGTGACGGAGGACTTGTCATGTTCCAGATTGTGAAGTTCTGTCAGTCTGGGTCTCGAGCGATCATATGGAGACTCCCTCAAATTCTTTTTTTTTTTTAATTTTCTTAAAGATTTATTTATTTATTCATACATACATACATACATACATACAAGCACTGGGTACAGTCAGAAGCGCGGGAGGGTGAGAGAATTCACCAGAGCCAGAGCGGGGAGCAGAGCAGGCAGCGGGAGGAAGGAGGGGTCTGCGGGCCATGTGGGACCCTCCTCCGGTGGCCGGGGAGCAGCCGGGGATCTAACCGGCGCTGCAGAGGCGGCGGGCAGCTTTGCAACCTAGCGCTCAACCGCTGCGCCAGCAGGAAGGCCCTCTTTTTTTTTCTTTTTAAAGATTGATTTATTTATACGAGAGCTAGGGTATAGGCCAGAGGTGCGGGAGGGTGAGAGGATTCTAGAGAGAGAGAGAGTGGGGAGCAGACCAAGAAGACGGACCCAAAGCACTGCTGAGGGGAGCAGCAGGAGAGACAGGAGAGGTCTGCTCACCATGTAGTCATTTCCCTGGTCGGCCAGGAATCAAACCAGCGCTGCAGAGGCTGCGGAACAGCTTCACAGTGTGGTACTCTACCAGCTGCGCGACCAGGGAGACCCCCTCAAATTCTTTCCCTGCACTAAATATGTAGACATTTACATATGCAAGAAAGAAACTTAATTTACATTCTAGGGCTTTTGTTATAGCATAATTATATTCAGTGATTTGGAAGAACCATGGAAGGGTTTCTTGAACAACAAAGAAGGAGTTTAGAATAAAGCAAAATGAAAAATGACATCTTTAAACAACATGATGCAATAAGAGACTAAATTGCAAGTTAATAGTTATTGAGCAACTGATGTGACAGGCACTATTTTTTTTTTAAGATTTATTTTTATTTATGCATACAAGAACTGTGGCATAGGCCAGAGGTGCAGGGGGTGAGAGTATTCACCAGAGTCAGAGTGGGGAGCTGAACAGGCGCATCTACTGAGATACACTGCTGAGGGGAGCAGCAGGCAATACAGGAGAGGTCTACTATGCCATGTGAGTCAGCTCCCTGGCTGCACAGTGGCTGGCAATAGTGCTGAGTCTTTAACTCCTTCGCCACTAGGGAGGCCCAACAGGCACTATTTAAATGCTTGAATATGACAACTAAATGGATTAACAGTAAGACTCCTGCCCCCATGAAGTTTATATTCTAGCAAGGAATAATGATAAACCAACATACCATATATAAAGTTGTGATTTGGGGGTGGGGAGGGGGGTTGGTGCCCTCCAAATGTGGAACAAGGTTAAGAAAGATCAGGTTTGCAGAAATAATTGTGTTGTTGAATAGTATGGTTCAGAATAGGTCTCTCTGGGAAGGTGAGATTTGAACAAACCCCTGAAACAGTGCTATTAAAAATTTCTTAAATCCTTTCAACTAGCAAGATGCACTCATTTTCCTTTTGCAACTCTGTATTAATTCCTGGGTTTTTAAGATTGTTGCTGGTATGTATAGGGAGGATTTTTTTGGAATGCCACCCAAAATAGTCTCCATGTTCTAAGTTATTTAAATTAGTTTGGAAAAATCTATACAATCGAATTTTTTTTTTTTTAGGTTGCAGCTTTTATTTTATTTATTTTTATTTAAATATTTTATTTTATATAATTCTTACATCTTTTTTCATCTTTGCACAATGTATGCATTTTCATTTTGCTTATATTCCCCCGAAACTTTTTATTTATTTATGCATACAAGAACTGGGATACAGGCCAGAGGTGTGGGGGGTGAGAGGTTTCACCAGAGACAGAGCAGGGAACAGAACAGGCAGATTGAATACACACTGAGGGGAGTGGTGGGCAAGTCAGGAGAGGTCTGCTGCGCTATGTGGGTAGCTCCCTGACCAGGGATCTAACTGGTGCTGCAGTGGCTGCGGAGAGCTTCATAGGTTGCGTCTTAACCTTTTGCGTCATCAGGGAGGCCCCAATCTGCAACTTTTTATATTCTGAGTTGAATTCATTTTAAAAATTTTCTTACCATCTTACTGTGTATGATAATATTTTTAAAATATTTGCTATCACTTTTTAGTAGAAGTTAAAGTTCTGTTACAGTCTTAAACATTTCTGTAAAGCTTAAAGGAAATATTTATGATTTATTGAAGGTATAAATTTTGAGTTACTTGAGAAACAAAAAGATGAAATTTATGAACTAGTGTTATATGTTTTCATTCTTAACTCAAATGCAAAAACCTCTGGAAAATACCAATACCTAAGGAGTAAATATTATTTTCACCAAGTAAATATTATTTTCTCCCCTCTTCTACCCACTTCAGCATCCAAGAAAAATAACTTTGTAATTAAGGGAAAATGGCATAATTAACTTGATATAGTGGAAATTTGCAGCTAAATTAGGGTATTATTTGGTGTTTACTAGTTATTAGTTTCTTTCATCAGGGCAGGTATATCTAATTAGGCATGAAAGTTTGAAAGAAAATGTTAACTTTTCCTTTCATAATTCTTAATTTTTAAGATGTATTCAATGACATTTTCCTTGGCAGTGTTGCATTTTGCTTTTCTTCTGATTTAATGAGATTTATTTTTTAATACTTTGGTTTTGAAAGAATTTAAGGTAGCTGAATGATTTCTCTAAAGTGTGGACAATTGTCATGTAAATTTAGAAATCTTGTATGTATGTTTTGGTCCTGAACTAAAGTTTAAAGACTTTATTTATTTATTTTTTTTTATAGAGGCATGCTTTATTTATTTATTTGTTTGTTTGTTTGTTTTGTTTATACATGCACTGGGTACAGTCAGGGTGAGAGAATTCACCAGAGCCAGAGCGGGGAGCAGAGCAGGCAGAAGGAGCGAAGTACACTGCTGAGGGGAGCAGCGGGCGGCGGGAGAGGTCTGCGTGCCATGTGGGACCCTCCTCCAGTGTCCGGGGAGCAGCCGGGGATCGAACCGGCGCCGCAGAGGCCGCCGGCAGCTTCGCAACCCAGCGCTCAACCGCTGCGCCACCAGGCAGGCCCCTGAACTAAAGTTTAAACTTCACTTAATGAGGCTGTCTCCTGACCCTACCTCAGTGGAATTTGCAAGTACATTCCAGTAGTATTGTGAATTGTTCTTTTAAACATTGATAAATAATACTCAAACTAAATTTTTATGGAAATTAGCCATGTTTTTCTGTAGTGTTTACTCTTCTTGAAATACTTGAGACTAGGAAATAGTTTAGTTATGCTTTTCTTTTTAGTAATCTTCACAGTTAAATGTGACTTGAAGATAATGTGAAAATTATCAAAAATAGCTATGAAAACTGTGTGAATATTCTATGTAATAAAACAAAGTAGTTTGACATTAGATATCATGACACATAAGTTACTATTAGCACATTATTCATGTTTCTGCTTGCCTTTTCAACTATGATCATGTTTTCATTTTCCAATCTTTATTATCTGTAAGGAATAGAAATTTTTTAATTTATTTAAAAATTTTTAAATTTATTATTATTTAAAATTGATTATTTTTTAAAATTTATTTATATATATTTTATATCATTGTTCCTTTTTAAACAAAGGTGCACCATCACCACAGTCCCCTGTGTTCCTCCCTCCCTCCCTCCTTCCAATCCCTCTCCCTCCCCCTCCCCTGATTTATAATTGTCTGTTTTTGTTTTGTTTTGTATTGTTATCATTTCCCCCCTGATGTCTTATTTGGTTCCCTTATATTCCTCCTATAAGTGAAACCATCTGATATTTTTCTTTTTCTTTCTGGCTTATTTCACTGAGCATAATTCCTTCTAGCTCCATCCACATTTCTGCAAATGACATGAGTTTATCTTTTCTGATTGCTGACTAGTATTCCACTGTGTGTATATACTGCATCTTCTTGATCCATTCATCTATAGAAATGTATTTAAATTTACAAGCAGGTGCGAAAATTTAGCAAACTTCTTAGTTTTAGTCAATATTTTCATGAAGGTAACATCTTGGCTGGAAAATGCAATATTCTACATGGTTGTTCACAGCAGGGGACTCAGGTGGTTCATTAATTACTTAGCTAAGACTGTTTACTGTGTAGAGTCATCACAGTTCTTTTAGCTAATACATGGGATTCTTGGGATTGATAATACTATCTATTAAATGAGTGTTTTAAAGGGAAAATAATGTTAGTCTTTGGTGAAAGAGTAGATATGAGGTAAAATTTCTCTTCTTCCAGACTCACTGTATGCCATTTAATGTGTTTGACTGTCCTTGAGAAAACTGAAGCCATTGGTTTCTTTAAAAATACAATAAAGTTAAAATAAAAATATTACTCTGAACATGATTTACTGAGAGAAAAATCTTGGTTAAAAGGTATTTGAAAATTTTAAGTCACTTGAATCTCTCTCAAAAAAGTTAAATACAGTTCTAACTCTGAAAAACTGAAGACATATTTAAAAATCATAAAAGGAGCACACAAAAAAAGAAAGTTGAAGGGGAAAAAAAACCAAGAAAACGGGAGGAAAAGAAACTGGCCAGAGTACAAACTAACTTACACTATTGGAGGACTGGTGGAGAGATAGGAAGTGAATAAATATCATTTGCCTGTGGTAAATGTCAGACACTCTAGTAGACATTTCACAAGTTTTACCCACCCTTTAAGGAAAGTGGCTTTACCTCATGCTTGAAACTGAAAGAGTACTTAAAATACTCAGGTCTCACAACTTATAAGTAGGGAACTGGATTTGACCCCAGGTTGGTCTGCCATCCTTTAAACAGATTCAAATTTTATACAGAAAAACAAAAACCATTAATGGGTAATGGAGACATGCCTGTATTCTTTATTACTAACTGGAGAAAGGCAAACTTTAGTACAATGTACAAGTCCTGTAAAATGAATAACAGAAATATTTAATAAATGCCCAAGCCATAAAAGAGAAAACAAACAACTCTATGTGTCTTGCAAAGTCCTTGACAGATAAGATGTTGGCACATATTTTTATATTAAGTCTCAGAATGAGAGCTCTTTTATTTGCTAGTTTGATATTAAATCCATTGATAAACTTGTACTACTTCAATTTTGCTTCAGCTAGAATACCCAGACTGTTTAAAGTTTTTAGTTAAGCGGGTCAACCGCTCATCTAATAATTACGTGTTGTATGCCTGCTGTGTCCAGATGGAATTACAGCAGTGTAGATATTGGGAAAGGTCAGAGAGTTTACATTTTAGAATGGGGAAACGGATTTTACACAGAGGGAAGAACAAATGTAGTGGCCTGTTGTAAAAAGTAACTTGGCCACTTAGAAAACTGTAAGAAGAGAGAGGTAGTCAGGGAGGATGATACCTCCATTCTTTGCTTTGTCTTTTCTTTCTTTTTTTTACAGAATTACTTTGTCTATTCAGGGTCTTTTGTTGCCCCATATAAATTTCAGTAATGTTTACTCTATTTCTTTGAACAATGCCATTGAAACTTTGATAAAGATTACATTGAATCTGTATATTGTTTTGGTAATAATTGTTTGGAAAGTTAGGTATTGTATCATGTTATTCTTCCAATCCATAAGCAGGGACTATCTCTCCATTTCTTTGTGTATTCCTTATTTCTTTTAATAATGTCTTAGCTTTTTTTTAAAGATTTATTTATTTATGCATACAAGACCTGGGGTACGGGCCAAAGGTGGGGGAGATGAGAGGATTCACCAGAGACAGAGTGGGGAACAGAACAGGCAGATTGACTGAAATACACTGCTGAGGGGAGCAGTGGGTGAGATAGGAGAGGTCTGCTATGCCATGTGGGTAGCTCCCTGGCATTGAACTCTTGCTGCAGTGGCTACGGATAGCTTCATAGGTTGCATCTTAACCCCTGCGCCACCAGGGAGGCCCTGTCTTAGCATTTTTGTTGTATAGGCCTTTCACCTCCTTTGTTAGTTTTATTCCTAGGTATTTATTTTTTATGTAATTGTAAATGTGATTGTTTTCTTGATTTAATTTTCTTCTAGATAATTGTATCACATAGGAACACAACAGATTTTTGTATATTGATTTTGTACTTCACTGTACTGATTGTTTCTTGTACCTTTTTTTAATGGAGTCTTAGGGGTTTTCTACATAGATTATCATGCTGTCTACAAGTACTGATTGGTTTACTTCTTTTCCAATTTGGATACCTTTTGTATTTTTTTTCTTGCTTAATTGCTCTAGCTAGGATTTCCAGTGCTTCAAATAATACTACAGTGTTCTAGTAATCAAAACATTATGGTATTGGAATAAAAATAGACTCATAGATCAATGAAATAGAATTGAGAATGCATGTAAGTCCACACTTATATGGATAGTTAATTTACAACAAAGTAGCCAAGAGAATACAATGAAGAAAGTGTGTTCAACATTGGTTGAAGTGTTGGGGAAACTGAACAGACATGGGGGCTTCCCTGGTAGCACAAAGGTTAAGATACAATCTATGACTCTATCTGCAGCCTCTAGCAGCATGAGTTTGATTCCCGGCCAACCAGGGAAGAACCCACATGGGGCGGCAGACCTCTCCTGTTTCACCCTTTGCTCCCTTCAGCAATGTACTTCGTCTATCTGCCTGTTCTGTTCCCTACTCTGTCTCTCGTGAATCCTCTCACCTCCCACCCCATGCCTCTGGCCTGTACCCCAGCTCTTGTATGCATAAATAAATTAATCTTAAAAAAAAAAGAAAACTGAACAAACACTGCAAAAAGATGACGCTAGACCACTATCTCACACCACACACAAAATTAACTCAAAATGGATTAAAAACTTGAATGTAAGAACTGAAACAACAAAAATAGACTGAAGAAAACATGTGCAAACACTTCATGTTATTGGTTTCAGGTATGTCTTTCAGGAATCGACTCCAACAGCAAAGAAAACAAAAGCAAAATAAACTGTTGGGACTATGGCAGAATAAAAAGCTGCTGCACAACTAAAGAAACTATCATAAAAATGAAAAGATACCCTGCTGAGTAGGAGAAAATATTTACACATCATACATCTGACAAGAGACTAATAGCCAAAGTCTGCAAAGAACTCATACAACTCAACAAGAAGAAGACAAATATACCAATCAAAAAGTGGGACTAAAGTAGACACTTCTTCAGAGAAGACATCCACGTGTCTAACACTTGCATGAAAACTGTGCAGCATCCCTTGTCATCAAGGAAATGCCAATCAAAGCCATAATCACACACAACCTCAGACTCAGGAGAAGGATTAGAAACAAGGGTGGTGAGGGGCTGGTGAAAAGCAACACTTGTACAGTGTTGTTGGAAATGTGACTAGTCCAGCCCTATAGAAAACAGTTTGGACGGTTTTCAAAATATTACAAATGGATCTGCCATATGATGGAGCAATTCCACTCCTTGGTATCTATCCAAGGAATGCAAAAACACTATATTGAAGAGTTGTATGCATTCTTATGTTCATTGCAGCATTATTTAAAATAGTCAAGTTATGGAAACTTCCATAAGTGCCCAAAGACAGATGAGTAGATCACGAGGATGTATTATATACGTGTGTGTATGTGTATAAAACTTGGATGTAAGAACATACGTGTGTGTGTGTGTATATACTCTCACACAATGGAATACTACTCAGTTATTTTTATTTTTATTTTTTTTTAAAGATTTATTTATTTATGCATACAAGAACTGGCGTATAGGCCAGAGTGTAGGAGGTGAGAGGATTCGCCAGAGACAGAGTGGGCAACAGAACATGCAGATCGAATGAAATACACTGCTGAGGGGAGCAGCAGGTGAGCAGGAGAGGTCTGCTGCGTCATGTGGCTATATCTCCCTGGCCGGGGATGGAATTCGTGCTACAGTGGCTGCGGATAGCTTCAAAGGTTGTATCCTTTTTTTTTTTTTTTAAAGATTTATTTATTTTTATGCAAGAACTGGGGTATAGGCCAGAGGCGTGGGAGGGTGAGAGGATTCACCAGAGGCAGAGCAGGGAGCAGAACAGGCAGACGACAGAAATACACTGCTGAGGGGAGCAGCAGGCAAGACAGGAGAGGTCTGATTTGCCATGTAGGATTCTCCCTGGCCGGGATCAAACCCGCACTGCAGAGGCTGCGGACAGCTTCACAGAGCGGCGCTCAACCCGCTGTGCCACCGGGGAGGCCCCATAGGTTGTGTCTTAACGCCTTGTGTCACCAGTGTTGTAAACCAATGTCACCTTAATTTAAAAAATCGATACAATTAAAAAAATGCTAGAAAGTGACAGAGGAGAGTGGTGGTATAACAGGGTGGTCCCCAGGAAAAGGAGAGGTTCCAGGTTCCCGCTCTACCCAAGGGAGGGTGGAGCTGAGCAGGGAGGAGCAGCTGGAGAGGAGACTGGAGAAGGAGGTGGAAGGATGGAAAGCCAGGAGACCTGAAGCGGGCACATGGAGCAGAGACATGTGCGCTTGTTTTTTGGTCCTGGACTGATTGAAACATGTGGGTGAAAGACCCATGGGGAGGTTAACAATGGCAGCTTTGAATTTGATTTTGATCTTTTCCTCCCAGACTTGTCTGACTGTTTCTGACCCTTTTCTATGGGTCCCCACTGGAAGGTGCTTTAGACTCGTGGCAGGCTTTTGGGCCTCAATGGCCCTGCTTTGGGCCTATCCTGTTTGGCTGGACATGTACCCATAAGGGAATGGGTAACTTTGGTTGCTAGATTTGGAAACTATATTCTTTGTCTTTTCTTTGTTGCACACTATTTGTATTAAAGTTTCTTTCCATCAAAAGTCTTATATATTTTGTCTTGATGTGGCAGATGGGAGAACATGTTTAGAACAGACAGGTCTGGGTGTTCTGGATGCCCGTCTTCCTGTCCTGTAACAGTGGGACATAAACTCTGAAGATGTAGGCAGGGGAACTTCTAGTGTCAGTCAAGGTGGGGTAAAATCATCCAGTCCTATTTCTCCTGCTGAAGACATGAAAATCTCTGGACCCAATATAAAAAGCAAATATCTAAGAACTCTGAAAAGTCAACAGAAGCAGGCAGGTTGTGAAGGAAAGTCAAAACTTGGAAAAGCAACCTGCATGAGGATGTTCTCCATTTCTTTCTTTTTTCTCTTATAGCTTTGCCTTAAGATTGGGCCCCACTTTTGGGCACAGGGGTGGTCACACGAGTAGCTAAAATTCTGCGAGAAATCAAACTTTCTGGATAAAGTGATCAGGAGAGGCTCCTGTGGGTCGGAGATCATGGAGTTGGGAGAATGTGAAAATCCTATTATCTAGAAAAGGAAATTCTCTTATTCTCTGTATGAATTTCCACAAGGCTTGGGCTTAGTCCTGAGTGAGCAGGCACAGGATAGATCCAAAGAACTCGAGCAAAGTCTCCAAAAGTGAAACTGAAATGTGAACCACCAACTCATAGGTGATAAGACAGACTTTGCAGTCTGAGCCTAGTTGGATTGATTACCTGCTTAAACAACCAAACAAACAAATATTTCCCAGGGTATTCTAACAAATACCCAGACCTGATACAATGCAGTGTTCAAAATTCTGTAACTAGGAAGAGCCAGGAAAGTGTGACCAACTCCCAGAGAAAGAAAAAGAGAGATAGCAGCCTTGAGATAACCCAGATATTGAAATTATCAGATGTAAAAGCAGCTGTAATAATTATGCCCATGAGATACACTCACTTGAAATGAATGGAAAGAAGTTATCAGCATAGAAATTATAAAATACCACATGAAAATTTAATTGTAAAAAAAGTGCAAATCTGATAATAAAAATCACTACATGGGCATTAAAAAGTAGAAGGACAGGAGAGAGCAAACTTGAAGATAAATTAATAAATGTTCAATTGCAATGACTTTAAAGTCCTATGGATGGCTGAAGTTTTGAAAAACAAAATGTATCTGATTGTAATTAGCTACAGAGATTCTTAAGAAGATTCATTCAAGTACATTCATGGTTTCCTTGGATACATATGAAGAAGTTCCTGCTGTTTGTCAATTACTCTGAGTAAGGAATAAGCATTATCTTAAGTCCAACTATGATTGTGTGAATTTCTATTACAGTGTTTTATATGGGCTGGCTATGGAAAAAACATGTTTCAAATGTTCCGTGACTTTACATCGTAGAAAGCGATGCATTGGCAGGAAAAGTTTTCTGATTGGGTCCGTTAAGTTTTTTTTTTTTAAAGATTTATCCATTCATGCACGCAAGAACTGGGTAACAGGCCAGAGGTGGGGGTGGGGCGGTGAGAGGATTCACCAGAGACAGAGCAGGGAACAGAACAGGCAGCTTGACCGAAACACACTGCTGAGGGGAGCAGCGGGCCAGTCAGGAGAGGTCTGCTGTGCCATGTGGGTTGCTCCCCGGTTGGGGATCGAACTCATGCTGCAGAGGCTGCGGAGAGCTTCATAGGCTGTATCCCAAGTCCCTGTGCCACCAGGGAGGCCCATGGGTCCATTAAGTTGTGTACCTACAGGAATACCAATTTTGAAATATAGGAGAGTTACTAATTTTTTTTTTCTTAAAAAATTAGTCTTTAAGGCCTCCCTGGTGGCGCAAGGGGTTAAGCACAGCACTATGAAGATGTCTGCGCAGTCACTGCAGCACGAGTTCCATCCCTGACCAGGGGGCTACCCCCACGGTGCAGCAGAACTCTCTTTACTCACCCACTTCTCCCCTCAGCAGTGTATTTCAGTCAATCTGCCTGTTCTGCTCCCCACTCTGTCTCTGGTGAATCCTCTCACCCCCGCCCCCGCACCTCTGCTGCACCCCAGCTCTTATATGCATAAATAAATAAATCTTTAAAAAAAATTAGTCTTTAGACCTGAAACCATAAAATATATAGAAGAAAATATAGGTAAAATACTACAAGACATACATCTCAGAAACATCTTTAAAGACTCATCACCCAAAGCAGTGATAGTGAAGGCAAAGATAAACACCTGGGGTTACATCAAACTGAAAAGCTTCTGTACAGCAAAAGAGACATTAACCAAAACAAAGAGACACCCCACTAATTGGGGAAAAAATCTTTGCACTCCAGTCAACTGATAAGGGACTGATCACAAAGATATACAAAGAACTCACATGGCTCACTCAACAAAAACAAAATAAATAAGCCAGTCAAGAAATGGGCAGAAGAACTCAAAAGGCATATGAAAAAATGTTCAACATCCCTTATCATCAGGGAAATGCAAATCAAAACCACACTGAGATACCACCTTACACCAGTAAGAATGGCACATATCAAAAAAAGAAGCAACAACAAATGTTGGCGAGGATGTGGTGAAAAAGGAACTCTCCTACATTGCTGGTGGGAGTGCAAATTGGTCCAACCACTGTGGAAAGCTGTCTGGAGTTTCCTCAGTCTACTAAAAATGGACTTACCATACGATCTGGCAATTCCACTACTAGAGATCTACCCAAAGGACACAAAAACAGTGAATCAAAAGAACACCTGTACACCTATGTTTATTGCAGCACTATTTACAATAGGTAAAACCTGGAAACAACCCAAATGCCCAAAAACAGATGACTGGATCAAGAAGATGTGGTACATATACATAATGAAATATTATTCAGCAATCAAAAAAGATAAACTCATGCCATTCACAGTAATGTGGATGGAGCTAGAAGGAATTATACTCAGTGAAATAAGCCAGAAGGAAAAAGAAAAAATATTGGATGGTTTCACTTATAATAGGAATATAGGGGAACCAAAAAAGACATCACTGTAAAAAAAATTAACAGTACAATACACAACAAAGCAAAAACAGACAATTTTAAACCAGAGACATCCTGCAGGTGAGGAGGAGGGAGAGGGATCAGAGGGAGGGAGGGAGGAGCACAGGGGACTGGGGTGATGGTGCACGGGTGCATTGGGGAAGGAAATTCTATGGGGACAACACCTGAGGGGGTGGGGGGAAGCAAATATTGTTTAAAAAATAAAAAAAATGGATAAATGTCAAAATAAAAAAAAGATGAATTAAAAACAAAACAAAACAAAACAATACAAAATTAGTCTTCAAATTGGAATGGGTACAACAATGGTGTAAGCAGAGATTCTCAAACCTTTTGGTCTCAGGATTCTATTACAGTCTTAAAATTTATTCATAAATGGATGTCAACTCTTATCAAAAGCTTTCTCTTCATCTGTTGATATTATCTTATGATCTTTATGTCTGAATGATTATATCGATGGATTTACCTATATTAAACTATCTTTGCATCCATGGGAAAAATTCCAATTGATCATGATGTATAATCCTTGTAATATATTGTTGAATTCATTTTCCTAGTATTTCTTTTTTAAAGATTTATTTATTTATGCATACAAGAGCTGGGGTACAGGCCAGAGGTTTGAGGGGTGAGAGGATTCACCAGAGGCCAAATGCGTGCTGCAGAGGCTGCGGATTGCTTCACAGTGCTCTGCTTAACCCCTTGCGCCACCAGGGAGGCCCCATTTTGCTAGTTTTTTTTTTTTTTTTTTAAAAGAGGCATGTATTATTTATTTATTTGTTTGTTTGTTTGTTTGTTTGTTTATACATGCACTGGGTACAGTCAGAAGCGCGGGAGGGTGAGAGAATTCACCAGAGCCAGAGCAGGGAGCAGAGCAGGCAGAAGGACCCAAGTACACTGCTGAGGGGAGCAGCGGGCGGCAGGAGAGGTCTGCGCGCCATGTGGGACCCTCCTCTGGTGGCCGGGGAGCAGCCAGGGATCGAACCGGCGCTGCAGAGGCCGCGGGCGGCTTCGCAACCCAGTGCTCAACCGCTGCGCCACCGGGGAGGCCCGTTTTGCTAGTATTTTGATGAAGATTTCTGCATTGATTTTTCATCAGGGATATTGGCATGTAATTTTCTTGTCCTTTGTCTGTATGGTTTTGGTATTAGGAAAATGTTGGCATCATAAAATATGCCAGGGAGCATTCCCTCATCTGCATTTTTAAAAATGATTTGAGCATGTTGGCATTAGTTTTTCTTTAAAGGTTTATGAAATTCTTATGTAAAACTCTCTGGTCTTGTGCTTTTGTTTTTGGCAGACTTTTATCACTGTTTCAATTTCCATGCTTGTGATAAGTTTGTTCAAATAATTTCTTCCTGGGTTACTCTTGGTAAACTACTTTGATCTAGAAATTTGTCCATTTCTTCAAGATTATCAAGCTTATTGGCTTATAGTAATCTCTTATAATCATACTTTGTATTTCTGTGCTGTCTGTGGTAATTTCTCTTTTTTCATTTTTAATTCTGCTTATTAATATTTTCTCTGTTTTTTTCTTTGTTAGACTAATTAGCAGTTCATCATTATCTTTATTTTATTGAAGAACCAGCTTTCAGTTTCATTGACTTTTTTTTTTAAGATTTATTTATTTATGCATACAAGAACTGGGGTACAGGCCAGAGGTGTGGGGGGGTGAGAGGATCCATCAGAGACAGAATGGGGAGCAGAACAGGCAGACTGAATGAAATATACTGCTGAGGGGAGCAGCAGGCACACAGGAGAGGTCTGCTGCACCATGTGGGTAGCTCCCTGACAGGCCAGGGATCAAAATCAGGCTGCAGAGTTTTCGGATAACTTCATAGTGCTATGCTTAACCAGGGAGGTCACAAGGGAGGCCCTTCATTGACTTTTTTTTTTTTAAAGATTTATTTATTTATTTATACAAGCACTGGGTAGAGCCAGAGCAGGGAGCAGAGCAGGCAGAAGGACTGAGCACAAAGAACAAGGAAAATGAACTGAGGGGGGCAGCAGGAGGGGTCTGCACACCATGTGGGACCCTCCTCAGGTGGTCGGGGATCGAACCGGCGCTGCGGAGGCTGCGGGCAGCTTCTCAACCCAGCGCTCAACCACTGAGCCACTGGGGAGGATCCCCCTTCATTGACTTTTTGAGGGAGTCTTTTAAATCCATTTATTTCTGTGATTATTTTAATTATTTCCTTTCTTCTAACTTTGGGTTTTATTTGTTTCTTTTTAGGTTATTTATTTTATATGTTTTTTGCTTCTTAATGTGGACCTGTATTGCAATTATCTTCCCTCTTAGGACTGCTTTTGTTATATCACATAGATTTTGGTAGCTTGTTTCCTCATTTTCATTACTTTCAAGGTATTTTTTTGATTTCTGTTTTAATTTCCTTTATCCAATAGCTATTAATCAGCAA
Source organism: Talpa europaea (assembly GCF_964194135.1). Lineage (NCBI taxonomy): Eukaryota > Metazoa > Chordata > Mammalia > Eulipotyphla > Talpidae > Talpa > Talpa europaea. Next base: position 60,345,262 of record NC_140077.1, read on the forward strand.
ATTGTTTAGTGTCCATGTATTCATAGTTTTTCCTTATAGTTGATTTCAAGCTGATTTCAGAGAGAATACTTTGCATAATTTCAATCTTTGTAGTTTTATAGATAATTGCTTGTATCCCAACATATAGTCCAGTCTTAAAAATGTTCCATGAGTACTTGAAAAACATTGTATTTAGTGGTTGTTGGGTAGACTATTCCACAGATATCTGTTAAACTTATTTGGTCTAGCTCCTCATTTAAGCTACTATTTCCTTATTTAGTCTCTGTCTTGTTGATCTGTCCATAGTTATGAGATATTAATATCCCCTAGCATTATTATGCTGTCAGCAACTCTCTTTAGGCTGTTGTCTTATGTAACTTGATGCTCCACCATTCAGTGCATGCGTATATATGAATGATATTTTTTGTTGCATTAGACATAGCATAATATTTGTCTCTATTTCTTATTACCTTTTTAAATAGTCTAAAAAATCAATTCAAGTATATTTGCTCCTGACTTTTTTTGACTGTCATTTGCTTGTAAGATTGTCTTCCAGGGCCTCCCCTAGTGGTGCTGCGGGTGAGCACTGGGCTGCGAAGCTGCCTGCAGCCTCTGCAGCATTGGTTCAATCCTTGGCTGCCGGCAAGGGTCCCACGTGGCGTGACAGGCCTCTCCTGCCACACCCGCTGCTCCCCTCAGCAGTGTATTTCATCAGTCTGCCTGTTCTGTTCCCTGCTCTGGCTCTAGTGAATTCTCTCACCCTCCCGCGCTTCTGACTGTACTCAGTGCTTGTATAAATAAATAAATCTTGAAAAAAAAATTTAAAAAAAAAAGAGATTGTCTTCCAGCCTTTAAATCCTACGTCTGTGTCTGTGCTTATCTTTATTGATAAGATAGGTTTCGTGTAAACAACAGAAGGTTGAAATTTGTTTTGAAATCCATTCAGCCACTCTATGCCTTTTGCTTGTGAATTCAGGCCATTTTAATGTGATTATAGAAACACTGGGATGATTTTTGGTTTGTATTTTTTATTTTCTGAAGTCTTTATGCCTTGTTTATGTTTCATTTCTGTTGTCTTATGTGTTACTTCTATTGACTTTTGTTGGAAAGTTCTGCTGAGGCTAGAATATGACTATTTGTGTGACCTTGGGATAGTCTGGTCACATACTCACTGTCATGGGCCACATTGTTAACTCTCTTCCTCCTCCCTTATATTCTTTTTTTTTTTTTTTTTTTTTTAAATAGAGGCATGTTTTATTTATTTATTTATTTGTTTGTTTGTTTATACATGCACTGGGTACAGTCAGAAGCGCGGGAGGATGAGAGAATTCACCAGAGCCAGAGCCGGGAGCAGAGCAGGCAGAAGGACCGAAGTACACTGCTGAGGGGAGCAGCGGGCGGCAGGAGAGGTCTGCGCGCCATGTGGGACCCTCCTCTGGTGGCCGGGGAGCAGCCGGGGATCAAACTTGCGTCGCAGAGGCCGCGGGCAGCTTCGCAACCCAGCGCTCAACCGCTGCGCCACCGGGGAGGCCCTCCTCCCTTATATTCTATAATTTAGGTGTCTGTTACCTATATATTTGTTGTTCTGTTGCTTTATAAAACCCCTTTAGAACGTCTTTCATTTTCAACTTGGTGTTGATAATTTTTTTTTAGTTTTTGCTTTTCAGTGAAGCTCTTTACCCTTCATTCTGTCTTAAATGTTAATTTACAGGGTAAAGGATTTAGGCTGGAAATATTTTTTAAGTACTTTAAATATCTCATGCTCTGCGCTTCATGCCTATGATTCTACTGATAAGTCTGACTGGTGTTCCCTTAGAAGTCAACCTTTTTCTCTCGATGTTTTTAGTATTCTGTTTTTGTCATTGACTTTCAGCAGTTTTGTCATAATATGTCTTAGTGTGTGTCTGCCTGGTATTATTTTGCTTGTCACTTTTTTGGGGCCTCTTAGATCACAATATCTAAGGTTCACTTTCCAGACTGAGATGATTCTCAGCAATTATTTCTTTAAATAATTTTTCTATACCTTTCTCTTTCTTGTCTCCTTCTGGGACCCTGGTGATATGGATGTTATTCCTTTTTTAGATTATCCCAAAGGGCTCTTGTATCATTTTTATTTTTTAAATTCATTTTTCCCAATATTGTTTTATGTGTGAGTTTTCTATGATTTTTCTTTCAAGCTCATTAACTCTATTGCTTTACTTTGTCTGCTGTTGTTTATTTTTTTACTCAATTATATATTTAAACTTGGTTATAGTATTTTTTAGATTCATGACTTCTAATTGTAACTGCATCATATTTTATTGGTCTTTATTTTATTCCTGTTTTACATCATCCATTGTTCTTTAGTTTAGTAAAGTTGTTATAACTTGTTACCTTGAACTCTTCATCAGGCATGTTCCATAGTTCTGCTGGGTTGACACTCCTCTCGGTTATTTTTTTTTTTTTTTTGCCAGCATTCACAGTATGTTCTTTTGTTTATTTTTCACTTTTATGGTTTGTAATAAGGCTAGACTTTAAGGCTTCTGCCTTTACAACTGTTGGAATGATTGGAGAACAGGTACTGGCAAGGGGCAATAAGTATTGAGTAAAAAGAATTGGGGCAGGAGGGCACCCAGGGACGATAGCCAATGAGTGTCAGGGATTCGGGTTTCCTCTCTGCTGTGGGTACCATCGCTGTGTGGTGTGGATCCACATTAATCCCCTCCTCTAGGCTAGCTCTTTGGTCTAAGAGTCTCATATAATTTTGTGTCAGCCTCCACCTTTAGGATATATTTGAGCATTGGATGCATGGGCATTAGATACTGGGCATGGACAGGGTCAGTAGCCTGAGATTATTGTCTTTTCTCTCCAGCTCACAGCCTTATTCTGAGGGGTGCATGCTTAGTGTTAGCAGGTGCTTAAACTCTGACTAATGAAAACATTCATTTGTTATCTTGGATTTAGCCCTAGATAGTATGATGGCAGGTGTTTTGAATATCTCAGTCTAGATTTTGAGCAGTAGGTGCCTCTATGAGGAGACACTGATGATCACTGATCAAACCTGGTTCTTCCCAGTGGATTGAGCTCCTGTTGTTTTTATACTGGGAAACTCAGGCTCAAGGCAGTAAGTTTTACTCTATACTCCTGCTTCTATAATTCACCCAATAGTGCACCCTCTGGACAGCAACTCTGTGCACCCCCTTATCCAGTGCAGTGCCAGGTCTCCCAGGTCATCAATGTTGGAGTATGCTTCCCTTTTGCAACCATCTCAGGCTGGGTAAATTCACCATTGGTTTCAGTGATTTGAAGGAGAATTTTGGAGCCCTTGGCATCATTTTCACAAGTTTTTTTTTTTTTTTTTAAGAGAGACCAATGGATTTTTTTTTCTTTTTTCTTTTTTAAAGATTTATTTATTTATTTATACAAGCACTGGGTACAGTCAGAAGCGCGGGAGAGTGAGAGGACTCACCAGAGCGGGGAACAGCACAGGCAGACTGACAGAATACACTGCAGAGGGGAGCAGCGAGCGCGGCAGCAGAGGTCTGTCGCGCCATGTGGGACCCTCGCCAGTGGCAGCTTCGCAGCCCAGCACTCAACTGCTGTGCCACCAGGGGAGGCCCCATTTTCACAAGTTTTAATGGTAAGCAGTTTTAATGGTAAGCCAGTAGGGAGCCAGCAGCAAATTGACACCCCCCTACCCCACCCCACCCCCAATCTCTATATTCTCTTTTCTCTGGGCTTCCTCTTGTGGTGGTATCTCGTAGCCATTCTGCAGTCATCACTGAGTATAGCCCCTCTCTCCTAGGCAAAGGTGTGCACACTTGCACATGCACACATACCCACCGTCAGGTGTCCATAGTCAGGCATGTGTGCCGACACCCACTGTCCTCTAGGTTAACAAGATCAAGGCTGCTGGTGATAGCCACAGAGGCCCATGGCACAAAAGCCTGATCAACTTTATTTATTCTACAGCCCTTAAGTCAGCAACTGTGGGGGGTTCCACATGGCAGCAGCCCCTCCCTTTTATGGGCTGTATTGCTCTGATTTCACTATAAACACAGTTCCTGGATGTCCATTTTCCTGTCAGGGGTTATTGGCTTTGTTCTGCTGCAATCTACTTAGCAGCATATAGAGGAGGTGAGTCCAGTATCTTCACTCTGCCACCGTCTAGCTGGACTGTGATATACTTCTATTGGATAGCTGAGTTCTAGCTACTCTGTTCTAGCTAACAGAGTTTCTAATAAATGAATTTGGTTCTTAAAGAAGAACCTAATTTGGTGCCTCCCTGGTGGCTCAAGGTATTAAGTGTCAGCACTGTGAAACAATCCACAGCTACTGCAGCAGGAACTGTACGAGTTCGATCCCGGGCCAGGGATCGAACATGGCGCAGCAGACCTCTCCTGACTTGCCCACTGCTCCCCTCAGCAGTATATTTCAGTCAGTCTTGCCTGTTCTGTTCCCCACTCTGTCTCTGGTGAATCCTCTCATCCCCCACACCTCTGGCCTGTACCCCAGTTCTTGTATGCATAAATAAATCTTTTAAAAAATCTAATTTTAATTTTACCTTTCAAGGTATAAAAACAGAATGGGTCACAGTTTTGGTCTATGCTGTGTTCTCATGCTGTACTAGATGACAGCTTGTAGCTGCAGGAAGTGTACAGTGCAGGATCTCTACGATTCAAGCAGATGGGGTAAAGGAGTCCTGGAGACCTCAGTGACTTTTACAGGCTTTTATTGGGATTTACCAGGTACACAGCAGGCAGGGATGCTGCGGGGCCGGGAGGCTGGCAGACCTCCCAGCCCCAAGCAAACCTTCACTGTTTCTGGGCTCTCCGGCCTTCTCTCGTGGCCGCTGCTTCTCGCTTGTTGTGATCTCTCTGCTCTTACGTGCTCTGCTGTTCCTCTTGCTCTGTTCTCCTGGCGTCCCCATGATGCTGCCCTTATAAGCCCAGTCTCAGCCCAGGTGAATCCCTTCTACATATGCCCACGCCCCCCTCCAGGGTGTGGTGCTCACCCTCAGGCATGCATTCAGGACCTAAGATCCATCATCAATCCCAATGGCGGGAGGGCAGAAAAGCCTGATACTTTTTACCTACCCTACACAGCTGAAGCTCCCTGAGCTGTGCTTCCTGCATTTGTCTACAGTGAGTGAGGGAAGGACCAACAGGGAGTCCCGGTGAGGGACTTCGGGGACGTTCTCCCCTTGATTCATAGAAGTGTTCAACATGTATTGAGTGAATGGATGAGTATAAAAATTACATGTATTCATTTCATGTAAAATGGATAATGATTTAGGGCTCAGACTTTGAAACAGACTGATCGCTAATGCTGCTGCTTGCTACCTCTGTGAACACACTTATCCACTCTGTGCCTCAGTTTCTTCTTCTGTAAAATGTGGAGTTTGCATGTACAATTTTGAACAGAATACAGTAGATGTTCCTGGAGTTGTGTCCTGTCACTTAACTTATTTGGTCATTACCAATTACATCTTGCAGGAGAAAACTGAACACGAAACAACCAAAAAACCCTTTATAAAATGTCTATAAACAAGTTGTTAAACATGTTCTCACTTCCTTGCCTTCAGTCACCACCTGTGCAGCATGTTTTTGAAGCAATTAAGGCAGATTTGGATACTGCCTGAATACCCTTGGCCACTTAATCTTATGATGGAGGAGAAATCTGTGGGAAGTCAAAAACTGTGTTTATTAAGGACCTGTTTGGTGCAAAAAGATCCATGATGTTTTCTCTCTCTACTTCTTTCTTTACCATCCAAGCCTGTACCTGGCTGTCCTGGCAGCATGGACAGGTGAAGTAAAATGTTTATCTCATATACCTTCTAACTGAATCTCAGGATTGTAAAACTTAAGACTGGATGGTGAGTTGTGATGATTTTTGTAACCCTGGGCTATTTGACAATCCTATTATACTACTGTAAGGTCAGGAACTGACACGGGGCAGGTTTTCTGATCCCATGCAGACCGGGTAAAGGAGAAGTCAGAGTCCTCAGTGGTTTTGCAGGTCTTTTATTTGGGGTTCACCAGGCATATGGCAGGCAGGGGTGCTGGCTGGGGGGCTGGGAGGCCGGCCTCCCAGCCCCCAGCAAGTCCTCACTCTATCTGGGCTCTCTGGCGTTCGTTCTGCTGCTTCTCTGCTTTGGCTTCTGCTTCGGCTTCTACTGCTGCTCTGCTGCTGCTCTGCTGCTGCTGCTGCTGCTGCTGCTGCTGCTGCTGCTGCTGCTGCTGCTGCTGCTGCTGCTGCTGCTGCTGGCGTCCCCGTGACGCCGCCCTTAAAAGCACAGTCTTAGCTCAGCTGAATCCCATCTACCTATGCCCACACCCTATTCCAGGTGCCCGCCATCAGGCATGCATTCAGGACAAGGATCCATCATCTATCCTGATGGTGGAAGGGCAGAAAAGCCTGACATTTTCTTTACCCTACAACTACTGACCCAGACTTTCACTGCCTTTCTCAGTCCATCCCTCCTTCTTCTGTTCTCTCTCTCAATAGAGAGAGAGAATATTATATTAAGGTTATATTATACTAAGGCTATTATAGAGAGAATATTATACAAAGGCTATTATACTCATGGATTGTCCCAACTTCTAGCCTTCTTGTCTCCATCCTCAACCATACCTCCCCTCTCAATCTGCCTCCCTCTAATTTCATTTTTTTTAAGATGTATTTATTTATATATATATATATGTATTTATTTATATAAGAACTGGGGTACAGGTCAGAGGTGCGGGACAGTGAGCGAATTCGCCAGAGGCAGGGTGGGGAGCAGAACAGGCAGACAACCGAAAACACTGCTGAGTGGAGCAGAAGGCAAGACAGGAGAGATCTGCCACGCCATGTGGATATATCTCCCTGGCCAGCCGGGAAGCGAACCATGCTGCAGAGGCTGTAGACAGCTTCACAGCGCTGCACTCAACCTGCTGTGCGACTGGGGAGGCCCTCCCTCTAATTTTAAAGCAAAATATGTTTCTCTTCTTGTTTAAGTTTAAATTTTCTACTGTGCTCTTACTCTTTTCTTTCCCAAGACTAAGGTCATATTTTATTGGTCTATCTCTTTCTTTTCTTATTTCCAACATTTTAGTCTCTTTTGGCTCATTTAAATCTTTCCACTGTTTTTAATTTTTAAATTAAATTTTTTTTTAGTAACGACAGGTTATAAAAGGATAGTCTTCTTTAGCTTGCATATGTTTTATTTCTCAATCTCCTCTCTTTTTAAGACCAAGTTTAAGAGGAAGGAGGGAGGCAAAGGGACACAAGAGATTAGTGGTGAGGGAACACATTTGGGATTAGAAATAAAAAAAACTCAATGCCACTTGTAAAAAAATAGTAGAATCAAATTCAAAAAGAAATTTTATAGTAATCTCTGATTATTCTTTTGATTTCTGCTGAGTCTGTTGTGATTTCTCCTCTTTCATTTATAATCCTATTTATGTGTTTTCTCTTGTTTTTCTTTTTTCTTTTTTTTTTTTTTCTTTGTGAGCCTGGTTAGAGGTTGGTCTATTTTGTTTATTTTTTCCAAAGAACCAACTTTTGGTTTCATTGATCTTTTGGATTGTTTTTTTAATTTCTATTTTGTTTTATCTGCTTTGATTTTTATTATTTCCCTTCTTCTACTGGCTTTAGGGTTTTTTTGTGTGTGTTTTCCAAAATTTATTTGAACAATATTCTTTTTACCGCCTGAGTAAGTATTATTTTGTACAAATGTGCCAACAAATATTTAATCAGTCCTCTTGTGAAGGATACGATTATTTTCAAGTCTTTCACATGTTGACTGTTCAGATGCATGGTATCTCTGCATCTTTTCGTACTTATCATTTCCTTAGGATAAATTCTTACAGGTGAAATGAATGGGTTACATAGTATCCTTTAATATATTGTTCTTTTACATTTTAGAGAGATTGTATTAATTTCTTTTTTATTTACTATATTTTATTTTATATAATTCTTACATCATTTCTCATTTTTGCACAATGTATGCATTGTCGTTTTGATTATATTCCCCATACAATTCCACCCCCCTTATTTTGACCCTAATGCCTCCTCTCCTACACCCTTCCCCCATAGTGTGTCTCTGGTTTATAGTTGTTGATTTTGATTTTTCTTTATTATAATTAATGTATTTCCTGGTCCCTTATTTAGGTTTTCTAAATTCCTGCTATGAATGAGATCATCTGGTATTTTTCTTTTAATTTCTGGCTTATTTCGCTGAGCATGATCCCTTCCAGTTTCATCCATGTTGCTGTAAATTGCATGTGTTTATCTTTTTTGAATGCTGAGTAATATTCCATGGTATATATATACCACATCTTCTTGATCCAGTCATCTATTTTTGGGCATTTGAGTTGTTTCCATAGCTTTGCTATTGTAAATAGTGCTGCCATAAACATAGGGGTGCAGGTGCTTTTTGGTTGGTCCAGGGGTCTCCCTTGCCTCTTCTTCTTCACACTGCTGGGGCTTCAGGGGGTTTATAAAGTTTTTGGCTTTAGGGTTTTTTTGTTGTTCTTTTTCTAGCTCTTTGAGATGTGAGATTAGGTTGTTTCTTTGAGTTCTTTCTTGTTTGTTGATGTGAGCCTGTATTGCTATATATTTTCCTCTTATTACTGCTTTTGCTGCATCCCATACATTCTGGAAAGCAGTGTCCTCCTTGTTGTTCAACTCAAAGTATTTTTTTTTAAAGATTTATTTATTTTTATACAAGAATTGGGGTACAGGCCAGAGATGCATAGGAGGGTGAGAGAATTCACCAGAGACAGTGGGGAATAGAACAGGCAGACGGACCGAAATACACTGATGAGGGGAGCAGTGGGCAAGACAGGAGAGGTCTGTCCCGCCATGTGGGTTTCTCCCTGGCCAGCTGGGAATTGGACTCCTGCTGCCGTGGCTGCGGATTGCTTCATAGGTTGCGTCTTAACCCCTGCGCCACCAGGGAGGCCCTCAAAGTATTTTTTAATTTCTTCTTTGATCTCCTCATTAGTCCAGTGGTCTTCCAGTAGAGTGGAGTTCAATCTCCATGAAGTGGGAGGGTTCCCTGTTTTCCTTTCATGATTTATTTCTACTTTGATTCCCTTATGATTGGAGAAGATGGAATGATTTTTATCTTAATGTATATGTTGATGTTTGTCTTGTGACCCGGTATGAGATTGATTCAGGAGAATGATCCTTGTGTGCTTGAGAAAAATGTGTACTTGGATATTTTGGGGTACAGTGTCCTAAAGATGTCTGTTGAGTCCATGAGTTCTATGTCTTTATTTAGGGCTCTAGTGTCTTTATTTACCTTTTGTCTGGTTGATTTGTCCATTGGTGATAGTGGGGTGTTGAAGTCCCCCACTATATATATATTTTCTTTAATGTTCATTTTCAGAGCTGATAATAACTGTCTAACATATTTTGGTGCTCCTTCATTTGGTGAGTATATATTGATGAGTGTTATATCTTCCTGATGTATTGTCCTCTTGATCATAATGCAGACTCCATCCATGTCTCTTTTTACTTTTTTTAATTTGAAGTCTATTTCATCTGATATAAGTATAGCTGTTCCTGCCTTCTTTTTTGGTCCATTTGCTTGTAGGATTGTTTTCCAACATTTTACTATCAGTCTGTGTTTATCTTTGTGGTTAAATCTGTTTCCTGGAGACAGCAGAAGGTTGGATTTTGTTTTTTTTTAATCCAGTGTGCTACTCTGTGTCTTTTTATTGATGAGTTTAATCCATTTACATTTAGAGTTAATATCGATATGTTGGCATCTGTATTTGCCATTTTGTTTGTCTTTTTTGATTTTATTTCTCACTTTATTCTGTTCTTCTTGATCATTCCTCTGTTGGTTTTGGCTTTAGGACTTCCTATATAATTTTTTAGAGTGGGGGTTTAGTTGTAATGAATTTCTGGAGTTTCTGTTTGTCTGGGAAGGTCCATATTTTTTCTTCATAGAGGAAGGAGAGCTTTGCAGGGTAAAGTATTCTTGGTTGGCATTTGCTGTCTCGAATATGTTACTCCATTCTCATCTTGCCAGTAGTGTTTCTCTGGAGAAGGTGAGGTTAACTGGATTGTTTTTCCCTTATAAGTTATCAGTTTCTTCCCCCATGCCAGTTTCATTATTTTTTCTTTGTCTTGGATTCTTGCAAGCTTTACTATTATGTGTCCTGCTGTAGTTTTCTTTTTCTTTCATTGCAGTAATTGGATGTTCTTCTTGCCTTTTTTTTTTTTTAAAGATTTATTTATTTATTTATACAAGCACTGGGTACAGTCAGAAGCACAGGAGGGTGAGAGAATTCACCAGAGCCAGAGCAGGGAGCAGAGCAGGCAGAAGGACCGAAGTACACTGCTGAGGGGAGCAGTGGGCGGCAGGAGAGGTCTGCACACCATGTGGGACCCTCCTCTGGTGGCCGGGGAGCAGCCGGGGATTGAACCGGTGCTGCAGAGGCTGTGGGCAGCTTCGCAACCTAGCGCTCAACCGCTGCGCCACTGGGGAGGCCCTCTTCTTGCTTCTTGTGTGTCTATATTTGTCTCCTTTTTCATGCTTCACAAGTTTTCTTCAATTATCTCCTTGAATAATTTCTCAGATCCTTTGTCTCTCTCCTGACCTTCTGGAATGCCTCTAACTCTTATATTTCCTCTCTTCATAGAGTCTGATAATCGTCTAAGTGTAGTCTAATTCTTCCTTTGCACTTTTCTCTTTTGGTTCTTTTGATTTCTGTATCTTCAAGAGTACTGATCCATTCTTCCATTACCGTGGTTCTGTTTTCAGTGCTTTTAAAGAGCTCTTTGTCTCCTCCAGTAATCTTTTAGTCTCCTCATTTTCTTTTATTTCCTTTCTTAAGATCTCACTTATATGCATATAAATTCAACAACCTAAGATATGGACAAATTCCTAGAACGATATAATCATCCAAAGCTGGACAAAGAAGAAATAGAACACCTAAACAGACCAATTACAAGCAGTGAAATTGAGGCAGTAATCAAAGCACTCCCCAAAAACAAAAGCCCAGGCCCAGATAGCTTCACAAATGAATTATACCAAATGTTCAGCAGTGAATTAATACCTATCCTACACAAACTCTTTCAAAAAATTGAAAAAGAAGGAATACTACCAAATTGATTCTGTGAAGCCAACATTGCACTAATACCAAAACCAAAGACAGCACAAAAAAGGAAAATTACAGGCCAATCTACCTAATGAATTCTGCAAAAATGCTCAACAAAATCCTTGCCAACAGAATCAACAATGCATCAAAGGGATAATACACCACGATCAAGTGGGATTCATCCCAGAGGCACAAGGATGGTTCAACATACGAAAATCAATCAGTGTAATTCAACACATCAACAAAAAGAAAAATAAGAACCACATGATCGTATCAATAGATGCTGAGAAAGCATTTGACAAAGTCCAACATCCATTTATGATGAAGGCTCTTAGAATTCTCAGGATAGAAGGAACATACCTTAACATGATAAAAGACATATACGACAAACCCACCACCAATATTATTCTCAAGGGTGAAAACCTGAAGGCCTTTCCTTTAAGATCAGGAACAAGACAAGGATGTCCTCACTCACCACTGCTCTTCATACTGGAGGTCCTAGCCAGGGAAATAAGACAAGAGAAAGACATACAAGGAATCCAGATAGGGAAAGAAGAAGTAAAACTATCAGATGATATGATAATATATTTGCAGATGATATGATAATCTGCACAAAACTACTCAAAATAATCAACCAGTTCAGTAAATTAGCAGGATATAAAATCAACATACAAAAATCAGTGGCCTTCCAATACACAATCAATCTAAAGAAGAAGAAATCAAGAAAACCATCCCTTTTATAATTGAAACAAAAAAAAATTAAATACTTGGGAATAAACCTAACAAAAGAGGTGAAAGACCTATACAAATAAAATTATAAAACACTGTTAAAAGAAATAGAAGAAGACACAAAGAAATGGAAAGACATCCCTTGCTCATGAATTGGAAGAATTAACATTATTAAAATGTCCATTCTACCAAAAGCAATATACAGATTCAATGCTATCCCAATAAAAATCTCAGTGACATTCTTCAAAGAAATAGAACAAATACTGATGAAATTCATATGGAATCACAAAAAAACATGAATAGCCAAAGCCCTACTAATGAAAACAAAGGAGAAAGGAGGTATCACACTTCCAAACTTCAAGCTATACTACAAAGCCATAATAATTAAAACAGTTTGCTATTGGAACAAAAACAGACACACAGACCAATGAAACTGAATAGAGAGCCTAGAAATAAAACCACACTTATATGGACAACTGATCTTTGACAAAGGAGCAAAGAAGATGCAATGAAACATGGACAGTTTGTTCAATAAATGATACTGGGAAAACTGGACCACCACGTGCAACAAAATGAAACTAGACCACTACCTCTCACTGTGCACAAAAAACAACTCAAAATGGATAAAAGAACTGGACATAAGACCTGAAACCATAAAATACATAGAAGAAAATATAGGTAAAACACTACAAGACATACATTGCAATAACATCTTTAAAGACTCATCACCCAAAGCAAAGAAAGTCAAGGAAAAGATAAACACCCAGGATTACATCAAACTGAAAAGCAAAAGAGACATTAACCAAAACAGAGACACCCCACTGATTGGGAAAAAAATCTTTGCACTCCAGTCAACTGATAAGGGGCTGATCACAAAGATATACATAGAACTCACATGACTCAACAAAAACAAAATAAACAATCCAGTCAAGAAATGGGCAGAAGAACTTAAAAGACATTTCTCTAAAGAGGAAATGCAAATGGCCAACAGGCATATGAAAAAATGTTCAACATCCCTTATCATCAGGGAAATGCAAATGAAAACCACATTGAGATACCACCTCACACCAGTAAGAATGGCACGTATCAAAAAAACAAGCAACAACAAATGTAGGTGAGGATGTGGTGAAAAAGGAACTCTCTCCTACATTGCTGGTGGGAGTGCAAACTGGTCCAATCACTGAGGAAAGCTGTCTGGAGTTTCCTCAGTCTACTAAAAATGGAGCTGCCATACGATCCGGCAATTTCACTCCTTGGGATCTACCCAAAGGACACAAAAACATTGATTTAAAAGACCACCTGTACTCCTATGTTTATTGCAGCACTATTTACAATAGGCAAAACATGGAAACAACCCAAATCCCAAAAATATATGACTGGATCAAGAAGATGTGGCATATATACACAATGGAATATTATTCAGCTATCAAAAAAGATAAATTCGTGCCATTCGCAGCAATATGGATGGAGCTAGAAGGAATTATGCTCAGTGAAATAAGCCAGGAGGAAAAAGAAAAATATCGGATGGTCTCACGTATAGCAGGAATATAGGGGAATCAAATAAGACATCAGAGTAAAAAAATAGTAACAGTACAAAAAGAAATTTTACCCTTTCATTACTTCCTCACATCTCATTTACTCCTTTTTATGTTTATATAAAGGAAATTTATCCCCCATGAACCTTTCTTGGGAAAGTATGGAAGAATATGTTCCAGTAAAATGCAGAAGTAAACCAAGAAAGAGGAAGACATGGGATCTGGGAAAGAGGAGGGAGAGCAGCAAAGGGAAGTTCTAAAAATAAAAGCTATGTGGCAGACTTAGAGAAAAAACCAGAATCATGGAACCCTCAGGGAGAGAGGTTTCCAGGGGAGAAAATGGAACTGATGTGTTTGAATGTATGTAAAATGTTATCGATTGGAAGGTAATGGAGATGTTAGAATATTTTTTTTTTTTAAAGAGGCATGTATTTTTATTTATTTATGATTTATTTACTTGTTTGTTTGTTTTGTTTATACATGCACTGGGTCAGAAGCGCGGGAGGGTAAGAGAATTCACCAGAGCCAGAGCGGGGAGCAGAGCAGGCAGAAGGACCGAAGTACACTGCTGAGGGGAGCAGCAGGCGGCAGGAGAGGTCTGCGCGCCATGTGGGACCCTCCTCCAGTGGCCAGGGAGCAGCCGGGGATCGAACTGGCGCCGCAGAGGCCACGAGCAGCTTCGCAACCCAGCCCTCAACCGCTGCACCACCGGGGAGGCCCAATGTTAGAATATTTTTGAAAAAAAAAAAAAATAGTGCCGTTAGGCATATTGAAAATAAAACAAATTAAAAGGTGGAGGTAATTATCAACCTTTTGAAGAATGAAGGGCTGAACAAGACAGGATGTATGGTCACAAAGGACTAATTGACTTCTCAGAAGCATTACTATACATTATTATAATGTAAACACTGATTTTATAAAAAATTCCTGAGATAGTTACAGTTGAGTGGTAGGGTGAGGAGAAGGGTAGCGTTGTGGAAGTGTGAAGTCCTCATCCACCATAAAGGGAAGACAATAGTTAGTAGCTAGTACCTAAAATTGATTAGTCAAGAGATAAAACCACCATGTTTAGTTAAATGCACAGAGACAAATACCAGGGAAAATAAGAATAGACATATTTTCATATCCAGGATCTCTTTCTATTTTCCTGAATTTCTCTTTGTATGTATTACTGTTGTTGATTTACAGACAAAACCTAGTCTCATCATTCTGTAGTTAGTCATTACAGTTTAAAAAATTTCAGGATTTCTTCTGCTTTTTGCATTTTTTTCCTTCAAGTTCCTTTTTTCAATTTGTTTTTTTGAGTGTCTTTTTTTTCTCGTAAAAGTAGTAATGCCTTCCAAATATTGCATGGTTATCCCTCCTATTGAATAGAAAAAGATTCCAAATCCTAAAGCTCTGTCTTCAGTCTCTCCCACAATCCTTTCTACAACACTGGAAAACTGTTTCTGATGTCTTTTCAGGGTTTGGCAGAATAAGTTAACTCTCTCCTCATTAATATCTCTCACTGCGAACTTTTAAGTTTTCCTTTCTACTGTTCTCACAAGTGGTTACTATTCCTCTATAGCTTTCCGTTCTTCATTTTTGTGGTTTCCCACTGTCTCCAAGATTTATTATGGTTGGAATTTGTTCTTATTCTCCTTGCTGTTTGGATGAGAGTTCTAAGAGGGACGAGCGTGCAACAGAATTTTTATTTTGACATTTAAAGGGAAGTCGATTGCTCTTTCTTGAAACATCTTTCTTGACTGGCTTCTGTGACTCCACAGTCTCCAGGGTCTTCTTTTACTTATTTCTTCTCTATAACATAGCCAAGTTTTGGTGTGCCTTGGTGGTGGTGTTTGGCTACCTACTCATCTCTATAGTTTTAACACAAGGTCGTCTAATCCATTCACATGTTAGTTATATTTCCATCCCAGTTTTCTCTTTAGTGTCTCAATCTTGTCTGTTTTTCAAACGTGTCTTAAACATAACATATCCAAAACTGAACCCTTGATTTTCAGTCTTTTACCTGTTCTTCAGGCCTCTCTGGTGGTGCAAGAGATTAAGCCTAAGCACTATGAAGCTATCAGCAGCCACTGAAGCATGAGTTCAATCCCCAGCCAGGGAGATACCCACATGGCACAACAGACCTCTCCTGTCTGGCCCGCTGCTCCCCTCAGCAGTGTATTTCAGTCGATCCACCTGTTCTGTTCCTCACTCTGTCTCTGGTGAATCCTCTCATCCCCCTGAACAATAGCTGGCCTACACCCCAGCTCTTGTATGCATAAATAAATAAATCTTAAAAAAAGTTTCTGAACAAAAGAAATATCCATTTGCATGAGGTAAAATTAGTGACAAAATTAATAGCACCTAGGAATACATTAGTAACTTTATTGAATTTCAAGTTTATGAAAGTAATTATTTATACTTTGCCTAGCAAACTCATTCATCACCAGAACACAAGCTCCATGAGGGGAGGAATTGAGTCTATTATTTCCCACTCTGTCTTCTCTGCCTGACACATAGTAGGAACTAGTACCTCAAAATTAATTATTCAAAAACCATTTTGATTACTCTCAGAAGCTTTCATTAGCTTTCTTTGGGAGTTATTTTTCCCTTATTCTATATCACACACACACACACACACACACACAATTTTTTTTTGATAATTATTAAGTTGGATTGACTTGATACTTCTGTGAATGTGGAGTGCAGTAGATTGAGGGGGAGACAGCTACAAATAATTGTGACCCAGTAATTCTACACCAAGTCAATTTATCATTCATAAAACAATAGAATTTATTTTCACATATTCAAAGACTGAAAATGTATACTCTACTATATACCCATTTTGAAAAACGTAACGCCAGTCAACCAAAAGTCAAATACAGGGCCTCCCCGGTGGCGCAGCGGTTGAGCCCTGGGTTGCGAAGCTGCCCGCAGCCTTTGCAGCACCGGTTCGATTCCCGGCTGCTCCCCGGCCACCAGAGGAGGGTCCCACATAGTGCGCAGACCTCTCCTGCTGCCCGCTGCTCCCCTCAGCATTGTACTTCTGTCCTGCCTGCTCTGCTCCCCACTCTGGCTCAGTGAATTCTCTCACCTTCCCGTGCTTCTGACTGTACCCAGTGCTTGTATAAATAAATAAATCTTTAAAAAAAAAAAGTTAAATACAAATAAATAGTCTCCCAAAGGAGGAAATGCTATTGAAGAAGTGGTGATAGCAATGAGTCTTGAATTGACTAAATTTAGATAGATATGATTGCACAATACATAGCAAAAATCACATTATTGAAGACCTCCCTGGTGGTGCAAGGAGTTAAGCACAGCACTGTGAAGCTATCCACAGCTTCTGAAGCATGAGTTCGATCCCTGGCTGACCAGAGAGCTACCCACGTGGCGCAGCAGACCTCTCCTGTCTTGCCCGCTGCTCCCCTCAGCGGTGTATTTCACTCAATCTGCCTGTTCTGCTCCCCACTCTGTCTCTGGTGAATCTTCTCACCCCCCACACATCTGGCCTGTACACCAGTTCTTGTATGCATAAATATATAAAAAAAATCTTAAAAAAAGTCACATTATTGAAGGCCTCCCTGGTGGCGCAAGGGTTAAGACGTAGACTATGAAGCTATCCGCAGCCACTGCAGCATGGGTTCGATTCCTGGCTGGCCAGGGAGCAACCCACATAGCGCAGCAGACCTCTCCTGACTCACCCACTGCACCCTCAGCAGTGTATTTCAGTCAATCAGCCTGTTCTGTTCCCCTCTCTGTCTCTGGTGAATCCTCTCACTCCCCTGCACCTCTGGCATGTACCCCAGCTCTTATATGCATAAATGAATAAATCTTTTTAAAAAATCACATTATTGAAAGAGAAGATGTCTTGTGCAAGATGCATGTACTATAACTACTGAAACAAAAATTCCGAATCTCACCATGCCCAAACTGGGGCAGGTAGAAGGGAGGTGAGATACATGAAGGCATCTATATATATATATGTAGATGATTAGTAATCCTCAAAGGGAAAGAGCAAATGGAGCAAAAATGTTTCTGAACAAAAGAAATATCCAGCTATGCCTGTGCCTGAGATAAAGCAAATACAAGCAAAAATAAAGAAGGACTCCCAATTTAAACAAAAGTAGTTTTATATTCTTATAAAAATACCAATAGGTCAAAAAGAATTACTATTTTATCTAAATTTTTTCTGTTTTATTATTGATATATATCATCCTCAATAAACATTTACCTGTTGTGAAGTTATATGCCTTGAACAACATAAAAACAAAATACATAACACAAAATCTATTTGTAATGTGTGAAAAAAGGATCAAAAAATATTGAATGGAAACATTAACACATTCCTTTGAATCTTTGCTTAACTAAAGAGATGAAAGTATATATGTTATACACATGCAATTTGCAGCAACATGGATGGCGCTGGAAGTGTTCATGCTCAGCGAAATAAACCAGAAAGAAAAAGAAAAATACCGGATGGTCTCACTCATAGCAGGAATCTAGAAAACTTAAATAAGGGACCAGGAAAAAGAATAACTGTAAGAAAGAAAATTTCAAAATCAACAAACAACTATGAACAAGAGACACTCTATGGGGGGTGGGGGTGGGGAGGGAAGGGATTGGGGTCAAAATAAGGGGATTGCAATTGTATGGGGAATATAAAAATAAAATTTATTTAAAAAAAAGAAAGTATATATGTTATAGATTAACAAAATGTGTTTAAGTATATAACAAATTTTACTTTGCAAAAAATCCTTTTGATGTATATGAAGTAATAAATAATAAATGTTTAAATAAAAATAATGTAGATATACAATATCATTTTATTTTTGAAAGTCTGTATCATTTATGCAAATACACTTATATATGTAAAAAGAAAGCAAAATGAGACTGCAGTGCTTTTTTCTGGATGATCGGATCTGCAGTTATTATTATTTCCCTTTTATTTGTATGTTTTTTCTACCTTTTCTACAATGAATATGTGTTACATATATAGTTCAAAAAATTAAGGGTAAAGTTACCCAAATTATGATAAATGAAATATTATTAGAAAATAATTGATCATCATAAGGAATGATCATCAATAGGAAGGGCAAAACATGCACAGATGGAAAAATCTTCCTATTATTTTGGGAAAGTATTAAACTACAAGAACATAGAGAAATCCAAGAAATATAAATTAATAGTTCATATATGAAAAAGGAAGTCAAGGCAGTACAAAACTAGAATGAACTCTCTTATCATAGGAGAATGCTTTTCCAAGCAGAACTTCCTATTGAAGCAAAGAACAGAAAGAGAAATCCAGCTCAAAGGAATATACAAATTAAAATTAATACTAACCCTGGAAAGATTTATATCCAGGAAAAATGTACTCATTCAACAAACACTCAGTGAGAATCTTCTATAGATCCAATACTATGTTACTATGGAAAACATGGTAAGAACATGTACATTTTTCTTAAGGACCTTGTAGTGAAGTAAGAGAGTTAAGACATGCACTGTAATATCTACAAATGCAGTATAAGATATTAGAAAGGACACTGAAGACAGAAAAATTATGTTGGGCCAGATAACATCTTGGAAACCTTATAGAGGAGATGTTGGCATTTGAAATGGACATTACAGGAAAATTAGAATCTGGACTTACTAAACAAGGAGCAGGAAGAAGTGTGACAAAACATTACTGGGGTATGAAAAAGGATGAAAAAGGCCAGGGAAGAAAAATAACACACTATCAACAGACTTATCTGATTTGATTAGATCAACAATAATCATAGCAGCTTGTTTTAAACATGTATTTTCAGAGATTATTGCTTGTTGCTTGGAATGACAGTGCAGACATATAGTATTGAGTGGGTATTATAGGAAGTTGGTAATAATCAATTTTTCAAGTATTTATTTCTGCTTATCTGTCTGAGCAGTATTTCAAAAAATAAGTGAGAAACTGGTACGCATAAACTGAATAAGATGTTCATGAGAATATCAGGGGCCTTGTTGGTGGACCTTAATTGACAACTGATTTTAAAAGACAAATGCACAATTCTTACAATTTAATGGGAACATATTGCTATTTAATGCCAGAGCGTGAAGAACTAATATATGAGAAGCCTGTAGAAATGAGAAATACACACAAAATAATCCCCTTTTTGTTTCGGGAAAATATAAAGTAGTGCCTCAGGGATTGTTGGCAAATATTATCATCTTTAAAAACTACTATTCAACACAAATTCCCAGAGACCAGAGGCTTCTGGGTAATGTGAAGCACAAGAAAAGAATGCCCCTTTTTGTGCCTGGATTTTTTTAAAGGGATTACTGGTTGAAATTTAAGGGATACTTAGTGAAAAAGGCCAAGGTTGTGATCAGATTGGAAAGATTTTCTGCCTGTTCTTGAATGGAACCACCATAAGGCCCTTTTATCTTTGCCAATCTTATTGGAATGTTTCATATGATTATTTACCTGTGGAAGCTACTCATATTTCTAGGGACATGCTCAGTTTTTCTTTAATATATAGTTACACACTTATGAATATTGATTACTCATTCTTTAAATGAACACATATTAAGCACTGGTTGCAAACATGATTCCTGCCTTTGAGGGCACAATTTAGCAGTGGTATATGTGAGTCAGGATCCATGGCTCTATATTTTAAGGCAGAGGATTCAAAACGGGATTGTTTCTGTGATGAGGGAAAAAAACTGAGATGCTAAAGGAGGTGGTGAGGCATGGAGGCAAACTACTATTTCCTCAACCAGAGGAGGTGGTGTTTCCAGGGCCTAGGTGTCAGTGCTATGGGTATGGCTAGAACCACATGTGGCCTTACTGGTGAGAGTTGGTTCTCCAGAGGGGAGTGTGTGTTTGTGTGTGTGTGCAGGGTGCATTTGGGGTGCATTGCCATGGGGCAATACCTGGAACCTCACATGAAGCTGAGGAGGGGAGAGAAATCTTGACTCCTCCCAGCTTCCAGCTTTCTGATCTTCCACTAGTATCTTCCAGTAGTCAAACATATCCAGAACTAGAGAAAAGCCAACCTGGGAAAGTTAGTTTTCTGCAATACAGTGTAGTGTAAGGTATGTGTGAGGCTCTGATGAACACTGAGAGGGAGATGCATAAACAAGGTTTGCAACATGAGTAGTGCTGACGCAGCTCTTTACAGTAATTCCAGTGGGAGCAGTATGGTGGAACCTCTGTGTGCTCGAAATGCTTCTGGACGAGGTATTATTGGAGCCACCTCATGACAAATAGAATCATGTTAAGAAAAATCAGGGTTGGGGGTGGGTAGGGTGTGAAGGACACTTTGAGAAAATAGTTAAATGACTTGGAGGGGTAAAAGCTAATGTTAAAGTCAAGAAATGTCAACAGCTTTGTGTGGGGTCAGAACATCAGTGGGTTGGAATAGTGCACGGGATGAGTCTGGAGAGAGTTTGGGACCTGACCAGGATCTCCTTGTGCTTAGGATGAGGAGTTAGCATTGGCTAGGACTGGCAAGGGTGTCCTTGAAATTTCTTGCCCAGATCTGCATCAGAAGGGTGAACTTGCCAGGGTGGAGAATACAGAGCGGAAGGCAATCTAGTGATATCAAAGATGTAGAATGGGGTAGATGTAGATGTAGCATGGGGTTTGGTGATCTCAACGTAAATGAGAAGGGGCGATAAGACAATCCTGATTGGATTGTACATAGATAGACACAAACACACACGCGCACGCATGCGGAAAGGAAAATTTCCCTACCCTTCTGTGTCCTTCTCCAGCTGGTTGAGCAATCAAATTAGCATCAGACAGATTAATGAAAGAGAACAAATTTAATTACATATGTATGAAGAATCTATATAGACGTAAATTCTAAAGTAAATAGAACTAAATCTTCATTTTTATCTTGAGCTAAGGAATAGGATAGGGGTCTGGTGTCTTCAAGGAGAGAGGAGAGGACTCACATGACAAGAAGGTGACTCATACCAAAGGACCAGATGCTCTGTAATTAGATGTTTGCTCTGCTACATAGATCGTTTTCTGCAATGGAAAGGTCATTTCTGGAGATAGCCCTAAATCTGGGTAATACTCCCAATTTTTCCTTCTTTTAGAGTTAAAGGAGTGGTAAAATTTATCTCCAGAGCCTTCAGAGCCTTGATTGACTTCAGTTTGAAATATTATAATTCACATGCCAAAGTGTCACAACTTGAGAAGGCCTTTCTGCATATCTTGGGGAGCCCTGCCCTTCAGTTGTGCGCGTGCACACACACACACACACACATTCGTCCATGTGCACAGCTTCAGTAACCCAAGGGTTGGTAACATTTACCTAAGTGGAAGAAGAAACTTTGTATTTACTTTTCGGATGTTTTCTCTATATGTGAATCTTTACTTTTTGCTGTTGTTCAGCAAGCTGGTGGAATTTGAATGGGGAAGGTTAAACTGCCTGACTGTTCCTGTCCCATTACTCATTGGGAGAGGATAGATAGCACACCCACGGCTTTCTCTGTTTGTCAGCTCAATTCCTAAACGTTATGCAAACACAAAATAACATGGTAAAGTGAGAGTTACTGGATAGAGGTGCTAACAGCTGAAGGAGGAACTAGCTTCAGATTCCACCTGGGGTGGAAGTAGAAGACGGGAGAAAGCTTCAAAGAGCAAGAAACATGAGCTGAGGCTTGAGGGTTAAGTGGGAGTTTTGAGGGTGGAAAAGTGAAAAGAAAGATGTGTAAAGACAACATAGGCGTTGCAGTGGCGAATGGTCCAGTCTGATTGAATACCATTGTGGCTGTGAGAGCGACATGAAATGAGCCCGAGAAGGTAGTCAGCAGACAGAATCGTAGGGGCCTCAATGCAGTGATAAGAAGTTATGGTTTTTAATCCTATAATCGATAGGAAGTCATTGGAAAATTTTTTTTTAAGATTTATTTATGCATACAAGAGCTGGGCTATAAGCCAGAGGTGTGGGGTGGGGGTGAGGGGGCGGTGAGAGAATTCACCAGAGACAGAGTGGGGAGTAGAACAAGTGTATTGACTGAAATACACTCTGAGGGGAGCAGTGGGCGAGACAGGAGAGGTCTGCTGTGCCATGTGGATTAGCTCTTTGGCTGGTGATCGAACTTGTGCTGCATTGGCTACTGATAGCTTCATTGTGTTGAGATAACCCCTTATGCCACCAGGGAGGCCCTAAGAATTTTTGTTTTTTTGAAAAGATTTAATAGCAGGATTCTGGGCATCTTTATTCATAGCAGATCGTTCAGGCAAGTGAGCTTGCCTTTGAAATCTTTGCATCACAGACTTAGCCCAGTCCTATGCAAATCCTGACTGTCTTAATGACAGCAATTGTCCTAATAGTTCCACTTACCATATACTATGCCTGAAAACACCCCAGACACAAGTTACTTCTGGTCTGGTTAAATTCTGAAGGTTCTGGGGCTTTAAGTCTAAGCCTTGCAACATGACTTACTGGCTCATGGCTAGTAATCATGGTGGTTGAATAATTTTTTTTTTAGTCATTTATTTATTTTTAAATTTATTTTGCATAGAAGAACTGGGGTGTAGGCCAGAGGCGTGGGTAGTTGTGGTAGGAAGATTCACCAGAGACAGAGTGGGGAGCAGAACAGGCAGATTGACTGAAATACACTGCTGAGGGGAGCAGTGGGAGAGACAGGAGAGGTCTGCTGCGCCATGTGGGTTAGCTCCCTGGCTAGGGATCAAACTCAGTCCTTAGCTGTGATAATGCTGAGATTTAACCCGTAGGCCACCAAGGAGGCTTCTTGAATCATTTTTTCACAGAAGAAATTTACTCCTTTTTATTTCCCATAGAATTTATAGACAGAACTTATTATTTTTTAATGTAATTATATATTTGCATAAAAACAGTCAAGACTGGTGATATAGGAAAGGTTATAGACAACCAAATTATTCTTTAAGGGCTTTCCTTTTATAGAGCACTAGACTATTCCATATTCTTCATCTTTTTCAGCTTTTGTATGTAAATCAGAATGCTGTGCCACTGTGTGGAGTTCATTTGCAGTTATCAATATGGCTTGTAGACTTAGTACTCCTGATACTATAGTTTTGAATGACAAGAAAGAAAATCCCTGTCTTTTATGATCAATAATGAAATTATTACTCAGCAAGAATTTTGGCAAGAAATTATTTAAATAAACAATATTTCTTAAAAATTTGACCCTAATACAAGTCATTTATAATTTTCTAGCCAACCAACTGCTATGGATTTCAAAAGATCTGTTTTTCTTTTCTGCTTTTCTCAATCAGTAGCTCAAAGAAAAGATGGAGTTATTGAGTTTTAAAATCTTGCCAAAATTTCTATGGCAACTATTGTAGGTGAACAATGTAAGTTCCTACTGAAATATTCCAATCTCATGCAAAACTCTAATGAACCCCTCAATACATTAGGCAATTCTATCATTTTCTGTATTTAAAAATTCCAATACACTGAATGCCAATGGTTACTTTTTATTACTTTAGCATCTGGCCTCAGGGACTTAAATATAAAACTGAAGTTCAAGTCTGAGTTTTGGCAAGAGAGTAGTGCCAGATATTATTAAATAATTTCTGATTTTTTTATAGATTGATTTATTTATGCTTACAAGAACCAGGATGCAGGTCAGAGGTGTGGGAGTGAGAGGACTCACCAGAGACAGAGTGGGGAACAGAACAGGCAGACTGACTGAAATACACTGCTGAGGGGAGCAGCAGGTGAGGCAGGAGAGGTCTGCTGTGCCACGTGGGTAGCTCCCTGGCTGACCTGTGATTGAATTAGTGCTGTAGAGGCTGCAGATAATTTCTCAGTGCTGTGCTTAACTCCTTGTGCTACCCGGGAGGCCCATTTTTAAAAAATGTTTTTAACGTCCACAAAAATACACTGAAATTTTTGACAATGTGATGCACGAGCTGCCAAAGTTTTAGTGTTTTATATTATTTAAGCACGCCTGACCAGGGTCCAAGATTTGATGTTATCATGGTCAAGAAACTGAGGGGGGAGCGTGGAACTCAATTATAAATGGTATAGTGATAAGAACAGTGCACACTTTATAATATGAAATCTGTCTGTGCATTGTAGTTAATGGCAAAAAATCATTCAATGTTCTCTTGGTTTGCAAAGAAGGTGTTCCAGATTTCAGCATAAATTAGCAACCTTCAAATTTTTTTGTGTGGTAGGTATTGTTTTCACCAATACTTCCACCCTAGCCTGTGTCATAGGCCTGCACTGTTTTTCCCCAGGTCATCAATGCAACTTCTCACCTCATCAGTTCTTCCAAGTCTCCAGTTGGACATGGCCTGAAATTTTTCTTACCTTTGTTGTACCACAGAGATTGTTGCAGCAATTTTTCAGAGAAACCAGAAGGCACTCAGAGAGGTGAAGAGACAGAGATTTATTTGTCACACCAGCGGGCTCAGCGGGATAGATCCCAAAAGTCTGAGCCCTGAACAGCGGGAATGGTAAGGTTTTATACGGTTTGTATGTGGAAACTTTATATGCTTGAGCGACAACTAGCAGCATGGGGTATGAGGTAGCTTTGCAGATTGAATTTATCAGGATCCTTTCAGAACACCAGAAGAGGGTCATGATGACTGTGACCATTATTGGTAGCCAAGTTGTTCACAACCGTAGTAACTTCCCACTTCAGGTCAGAAACTTCATGGTCTTGGGAGCTTGACCATCTCCCTGCTTCCCAGTTTCCCAGACTGTCTAGTCATTGGAGAATTTTGAGGAGAATCTTTAAAAAAACTGCCACTCTCTCAATTTCTCATTCAACAAATATCTAAGATCCATATTGGACCACACTGCTAACAATGTGAAGGATGAATAAATAAAAGATACTTGGCAAAGAACACCAATTGCCTTCCAAAACGTACTTCTTCTGCCTGGATTCACAATTTGACAACATTTCTCAGTCTCCTACACTTAGGTGTGGTTGTTTGTCCTTATCCAGTCTACAGAACGAGTGCAAAAGTGAATTGTGCTACACCTGGGCAGGACAAGTTAATACCTCCTGTATGCTGGGTTTTATGCTGACTTATGACCTTAGAGAACAACTTGTGAAGACAGTGGTGCAGCTTCCCTGCTGTCTCAAAACACATGCTGGACTTTTATGTGAGTCAGAAATAAATATGTATTATGTTGAGCCATTGTGAATTTGAATCTATTACTATAACGTAGTTTACCTAATGCAGAGTGAAGTAAGAGAATAGTGTGAGAAATGAAAGTCTCAGTTAGGGACAGTGAAAGTGAGCATGAAGAAGAAGAAAGAGGGGCCTCCCTGTTGGCGCAGGCAGTTGAGCACAGCGCTGTGAAGCTGTCTGCAGCCTCTGCAGCATGGGTTCAATCCCATCTGGCTGCAGGGATACCCACATGGCATGCCAGACCTCTCCTGTCTCACCCACTGCTCCCCTCAGCAGTATATTTTGGTCCATCTGCCTGTTCTGTTCCCTGCTCTGTCTCTGGTGAATCCTCTCACCCCCTCCACATCTGACCTGTACCCCGGTTCTTGTATGCATGAATAAATAAATTTTTAAAAAAAAGAAGAGGAAAGAGGAGATAAAAAAAAATTACTTCTTAGGACATGGAACACACAGGACCTGGAGAGTGGTTAACTTAGTGGGTGAGAGTGGAGACCAGGCCCAATTTCACTCCCAGGTTTCTGACTTGGGGAACTTGAATATTTGGACAATGGTGACATTCATGGAGATAAAACATACCACAAGAGGAGTAGGTTTTAGAAGAGAGATGTTTCACTTTTTAAAAAAAAAATGACGTACATATCATTTATACTATATGTATAAATGTGGCTTAGTATAGAGGTCTGGATTTAGATAATTATTTGGGAGACAATAAGATTATGAAGGTGAGAAATAATTTATTTAAGCATTGAAGAGAAGAGAAGAAGATATATAATGACTTCTATGAAACAAACAAAAATTTTGTTTGTTAATTTTGGCCTTAAAATAATTTTCCTATGATATTTTTTTTTCTAACTTGTTTTGTTTTATAATATTTAAAATTAAGCTAACATTGGTCTGTAATACCGCATGACATTCTAAATACAGGACCCCACCTCTTCATGTATATATTACCACACCACACCTACCACGAAGGTACTCAGAGTCTTCCCACCAGAGTCTACTGTAATTCCCTGGGATGAATGTCCAGGCATGGTGTAACTATGTCAGAAAAAAGAACAAGAACATCTTTGCAGTTCTTGATATATGTTACCACACTGCTTTCTAACTGGGTTTGTCCTCAAATGATACCAGCTGTCCTGTGAATGTAAGTTTCATCACCATCTTCCCCACACAGGGAACAATCGTTCAATTTTTATGTATTTTAAACGATACCTTGAGGCTGCTCTAGTTTACTTTCTTTATTTTATAATAAGGTCTTATTTTCCCCCCATATGTTTCTTTAGTATTTACATTCCTTCTTTTATGATTTATTTTCTTTTATGGATATTTTCTTGGTTACAGAACTATCACTTGGAAGTCTTGCTAGGGAAGTACCTACTAGACACTGAAAAAAGAATTGTGTTCCAGGTATATTGCAAGCATATGAGAGTGTGAAATTAAATGTCTAAAAGATAAGGAATCCCCATCTGGGTCATTGGTAGATCTTCTATAGAACTGTCTTCTGAAGGCCTCCCCTGGTGGCGCAGGCGGTTGAGCGCTGTGCTGTGAAGCTGTCTGCAGCGCCGGTTTGATCCCAGCAGCCTAGTGAGGGTTCCACATGGCGCGGCAGACCTCTCCTGTCTCACCCGCTGCTCCCCTCAGCAGTGTATTTCATCAGTCTTCCTGTTCTGTTCCCAGCTCTGTCTCTGGTGAATCCTCTCACCCTCCTGCGCATCAGACCTGTACCCCGGTTCTTGAATAAATAAATAAATAATTTTTTTTTTAAAAGAACTGTCTTTTGAGTTTATCCCTTCTGCTAGTTTATCCTTACTGCTAGTTTATCGCTTTTGCTAGCCCAAATGGAGTTTGTGTGAATTAGAAAAAAGATGTCTTTTGGGTGGTTTTGGACTCATGTCCTGGGTATGAGTCCTGATGAGCTGGTGCCTAATCTAGATGCCTTTGAACAGTGAATAATATGCTTGACGTGAGTCTGTCACTCTGAGTACCTATGGTTTTTTGAGGGCCAGAATGAAGCAGCAAGAATCCTGCCATTTCGCCATCTCTATGAGTTGTCTCTTGCATGGTGGCCTCAAGTTTGAGGAAGCCCTGTGCTTAAGCAGGTTTGTCACTAGTATGGACCTAGAAGTTAGAAGGCATCTCCTGCCCTGGCTCTTGAACATATGTTCCGTGTGTACTACTGTTTCCCATCAGTAGAAATGTGAGCATATTATTTTCAGTAGAACCTAAGGACACTGCCCACAGCTCTTCTTTCAGAAAGCATGGGCATGTTCAAGGAACGCTCTGTCTCTACCTCACCTCATCCCTACCCACTGACCTCTTAATAACTCTTCTTATTTTTCCAGGTGTTGACACTTTTACCATCAGCATAATAGGCACAAGACTTTCCTAGTTTAAAAGAAAATATCCTTTTCCATTCACTCTTGCCTCTTTCTCCTTCCTTAGACCCATTAACCTTCAAGGACTCCCTAACATAGTCTCTACTTCACCTTCCCAACAATTCTTCGAAAACTTCTCACAAAGGCTACCAGTTTATTTACTTAATTGCCAACCCCAGTGAATCTTTTTCTTTCATTATTTTAATTGACCAAAAGTTGATCTTTGAAATTCTCTTCTTAGTCTTTGGTTTCATCACAAGGAGATGTGCATTCTCCATGAAGAAAATGGTGTATTTTTCATGATTGTATAATGTATCAAGTGCCTCAACTGATGTCTGGCCTATAAAAGGCTCTACATAAATTTTTTTAAAAGATTTATTTATTTATACAAGAGCCAGGGTACAGGCCAGAGGTGTGGGAGGGTGAGAGAATTCACCAGAGACAGAACAGGGAGCAGAACAGGCAGATGGACCAAAAACACTGCTGAGAGAAGCACCGGGCAAGACAGGAGAGGTCTGCTGCACCATGTGGGTATCTCCCTGGCCCACTGGGAATGAAT
This sequence comes from Talpa europaea, assembly GCF_964194135.1. Classification (NCBI taxonomy): domain Eukaryota; kingdom Metazoa; phylum Chordata; class Mammalia; order Eulipotyphla; family Talpidae; genus Talpa; species Talpa europaea. The sequence goes on from NC_140077.1 coordinate 60,373,620, forward strand.
CCGCGCTGCAGAGGCAGTGGACAGCTTCACAGCGCTGTGCTCAACCCACTGTGCCACCGGGGAGACCCATACTTTTTAATTGTTATTTGTTCTTGGTTTCCTGCTTATCTGGATATTCTCAGTGTCCTTCCATGTCAGTATTTAGCTGATATTTCAGCTATGAAAGGTCAAATAACTGAATGCCAACTTTATTATATTTCTGGCACCCTTGTACTTGTGCATACTCATAATCGTGATGGTGCAGGTTTCCATCATTTGTTGTCACACCACCACAGTATAGAAAATGCCTATCATTCAGATTTATTGTTAATAACAAAGTAGTCATTTTTATATATAAATAAACATTCAAGATGTAACTTGGAGTGAAGATGTTGAGTGCTATATATGTAGAAACTCTACCAATTAATTGAAAAATATGTGTTACTACAAGAGGAAAGTACAGAAATAATTACCAAAAATTGTGAAAACTTTCATGTTGCAGAGTAATTGTTGGGCCTCGCTGGTGGCGCATGGGGTTAAGCACAGCACTATGAAGCTACCCTCAGCCTCTGCAGCATGAGTTTAATCCCCGGCCAGCCAGGGAGCTATCCACATGGTGCAGCAGACCTCTCCTGACTCGCCCTCTGCTCCCCTGAACAGTGTATTTCAGTCATTCTGCCTGTTCTGTTCCCCACTCTGTTTCTGGTGAATCCTCTCACCCCGCAAACCTCTGGCCTGTACCCCATTTCTGGTATGCATAAATAAATAAATAAATCTTTTTTGAAAAATTGTTAAAAGCTTTCAAATATTAAATAATGATGTAGATAAATTTATAGAAATATTAATAGGCAGTATATTTGTTAAGTATCATTATCAGGAATATGACATCCTTGAACCACGAAATGTTTATGTTTTAAATAAAACTTTAAATAATAATAACAGGTCAAATAGTAAGGATAAGATGTCATCATTTTAGTCTGTAGGATTTCTGTGCAGCATTTGTGAAAATAAATAAAACCAATTTTAAGAACTATATGTAACATTCAGTTATTTAATTGCATTAGTCATGTATGTGCCTTTCAAGGAAAGTCTGATTTAGTCATTTTGTCCTGCCTTGCAAGGATAAATTAAATGGTGAATGCCAACTTGGCTGCCTCCAAATTTCACAAATAGAAAGTTCTCCAATGTCTGTATACCCAAGAGGCAATATAAAGGATATATGGCAAAGAAGAAATTATTAGTGAACTGTAGGATACCCCAAAATAACTTCCTCCTTCACTTACTTTAACTGAAAGCAAATGACTCGATACCATGATTGTACAGATACTTGACATAGGAGAAGTCCAGGAGAGACAGAAGTAAGGAATAATGCAAAAGGTTTTAAATTTATTCAATCTTAAAATAACAAGATGATAATAATAATTACATTTAAAAATAAGAATTAAAATGTGTACTCCCATGCCAAAATATTATTCTGTGATAGTTTTTAGTTTTGATCAAATACTGATCTTAATACTAGGTCATTCAGCAAAAATGGCTAAATAGAAGCCCTCTTTCTCTGATGGCCGCTGAAGTATTATATCTCTATGAGAAATACAGGCAGGGAAAAAAACACTCCTTCAATAACACTACTATCCTTAAAAAACAGATTGTAGAACAAAACTGTTTTCTACGACAAATAAATGTAATCCTTTAAAAAGCGGGGGAGGGCTCCCTGGTGGTGCAAGGGATTGAGACACAGCCTATGAAGCTATCTGCAGCCACTGCCCTGCTAGGGAGCTATCCACATGGTGTAGCAGACCTTTCCTGACTCGCCCAGTGCCCCCCTCAGCAGGGTATTTCACTAGTGTATTTCACTGCCTGTTCTGTTCCCCACTGTGTCTCTGGTGAATCCTCTCACCCCTATGCCTCTGGCCTGTACCCCAGTTCTTGTATTCATCAATAAATACATCTTTAAAAAAATTTAAAAAAACAGTGGAGGAGGGGGGATGGTGGTGCAGACGATCCCACACATTGAGAACCAATAGTTATGTCAACTAATTTTTACATGTAGCCTTAGTAGGGTCATGACTCAGATAAACCAATTATAAAATAAATAAATGTACATCATATGCATCTTTCTGTATGAATATGCAAAATAGTCAAGAAAATTTACTGACTGGATTTTGGATCCCATTAAGAAAAAATTGGCTATTTTTTTAGATGTAAAAATAGCATGAATACTTATTTTTAGAGATCTCTATTGAATTATTTATTAATAAAATGATACAATGTTGAAGATTTGTTTCCAAGCACTCTAAAGGGGATTTGGGGAAACACGATTGACTATGAATGCAAGGGTAGCCAGCCGGAATTACCCCCACTTCAGGAGATTTGTGCTCTTGTGTAGTCTCCTTCCACATGGAATAGGGTCAACCTGTGTAGGCACAAATGTGAAAATGAAGGTGTCTGACATCCAAAGTTAGGCTACAAATATAGTTTATTTTTTATTGTCTCTAATGTCATTCACTTTGAGGGAAGACAGTTAACACATCATGAGAACACTTGAGCAGTCTATAAGAGAGAGTCACATGGAGAGAAACTAAGACCTCTTGTAAACAATTAGTACAAACTTGCCAAGCATGTGAGTCACTCACCTTGGAAGCAGATCTTTAAGCCCCTGTGAGCCTTCAGATGAGGCTAGTTCCATTCTGAGCCAAATCCACATAGCTAATCTATTCTTGCATGCATGTCCCATTAAAACAGTAGGCAATGATAAATGCTCATTGTGATAAGTCACTAAGTTTTGAGGAATTTGTTATGTGCAAAGAGAAATTAAGTATGGTGATGGGTGCACATGGAGTTCACTATACTATTTTCTTAATTTTATGCATATTTAAACTATGGTTCAGCAATTCCATTCCTAGGCATCTACCCAAAGAATGCAAAAACACTAATTAGAAGGAATATATGCACTCCCATGTTTATTGCAGCACTATTTACAGTCACCAATTTTAAGGAAAACCTAAGTGCCCAAGGATAGATGAGTGGATTAAGAAGACAGGGTGTACACTCAATGGAATACTACTCAATTACATGAGAAAGACAAAGTCTTGCCATTTGCAGCAACGTGAATGGAACTGGAGGGGATTATGTAAGCGAAAAAAGCCTGAAGGAGAAAGGCAAATACCAGAGGGTTTCACTCATATGTGAAATACAGAGAAACAAAACAAAGAGTCAGAAAAAAACAAACCAAAACCAAACCTTGGAATTCTGATTGTAAAATAGGCTTCCAGTAGGGAAGGAGCAATATGAAGAGCAAAGGCGGGAGGGGGCACAGAGGACTGTGGGAGAGGACTATGGGTGTCTTGGTGGTGGGTGTGGAGTGGTAACATACATCTGAAGGGGTGGGATTCTGCATTTTTGAATATTACACAATGTTGTAAACCAATGTTACCATAATAAAAAAAAAATTAATTTACTTCCAGTAGTAAGATTTCTTTATAGCATTGCTGATACTGGATGCTATTAATTTGTTCTATTTTAATTTTTTAATTCATTTTATCTTAAAGAAGAAAAATATTTTATTATTTTTATTTGACTCCCAGTGAGGTTGAGCACATCTTGTGTTTATTGCATTTCTTAGTATGTGATGCGCTAGTTCTAATTTTGCCTATTTTTAGTTGCTTTCTCTCTCTTTTCCCTCCTTATTTGATTTGTTCTTTTTGAATTATGAATAGTAATCTGGTGTTGATTGTGTGTTCTTGTGGTCTGTTGAATGATTTTTTAACATTTTTATGCTGTTTATTAGTATAGATATTTAACAATTTATACAGTCAAAATCCATTTTTTATGTTTTGGCTTCTGATTTTCTGTCCCACATTAAGCACTTATAAGATTATATGAGATATTTTTTGTTTTTTTTCGAACTGAAATTTCATTTTTTCATATTTTGTTTTATAATCTACCTGGAATTTATTTTTAGGATAACAAGAGACAGTTACATAATGAATATGATTTTTTTCACAATATCATGGCTTTTCTTTCCCCACTGATTTGAAATGTCTCCTTCTGATACCTGAAATTCTCATATGCACATAGCATTTTTGAATATTGTGTATTAGAGCCCTATTCATTAGCCAATTCTGATATATTTTACCTTATCTTTTTAGCATTCGTAAAGTTATCCCTCACTACTATTAAAAAAAAGTCTTGGCTTCTCTCATTCATTTTGTTTACTATGGAATTTAGAATCAGTTCCAGAAAAGTTTTTTTTTTTTAAAGATTTATTTATTTATGCATACAAGAACTGGGGTATAGGCCAGAAGTGTGGGGGCTGAGAGTATTCACCAGAGACAGAGTGGGAAACAGAACAGGTAGATCAACTGAAATACATGGCTGAGGGGAGCACTGGGTGAGTCAGGAGAGGTCTGCTGCACTATGTGGGAAGCTCCCCTGGCTGGGGATTGAACTCATTCTGCAGTGACTGCAGATAGCTTTATAGATTGCTTCTCAACCCCTTGCACCACCAGGGAGGCCCCAGAAAAGTTTTTGTTGAAATTTTTATTAATAAAAAATATTGTAAGTTCCTCTTTAAAGCAAGGGCATTTCTACATTTATTCAGACTTCCTTTTGTCTTATTTTTATTGTTCCTGAATATTTCTTGTTTTTTTCAATGTTTGTTGCTATTATGAATAGTGTTCTCTTTTTTTTTCGAACAGGTAAGGCTATCTAGTTTATTATTTTTTTATTTTATATATTTTTACATCATTTTTCATTTTTGTACAATGTATGCATTTTCATCTTGGTTATTGTCCCTGTGAAATTCCCACCACCCATTCACCTGTGAACTATCACCATGGTCCCTTGTGCTCTTCCTACCCTTGTTTTGATCCTGCTCCCTTCTCCCCCCCTGCAGTATGTCTCTGGTTTATAGTTGCCTGTTGATTTTGATTTTTACTTTATTATAATTAGTTTTTTTCTTATCCATTATTTGGATCCTCTACATTCCTGCTGTAAGCGACATCCAGTATTTTTCTTTTTCTTTCTGCCTTATTACACTGAGCATGATCCCTTCCAGCTCCATCCATGTTGCTGCAAATGGTATGAGTTTATCTTTTTTAATTGCTGAGTAATATTCCATTTTGTATATATACCACATCTTCTTGATCCAGTCATCTATAAATAGTGTCTTTTTTCCTTATAATTTTCTAATTGATTTCACCTAATTAGAGATTCTGTTAAATTTTGTACATTGAGCTTATTGTAGCCATTTAAGCTTTCATATGCAGTTTTCCATATGAAATTTCTTAGCTATTTTGCTAGGTTTTAGGTAGACAAGCATATTTTCTCCAAATAATGATCACACATCTTTTTCTTTCCTGTTTCTTTAAATTTCCTATATTATTTAATTTTGCTAGTAAAATATTTAATAATTGCAGTGATAGCATGTTTTTTGGTCATTTTTTATTTAATGGGAATGCTTTCAGTATTTCTGCATTAATATTGTGTTTTCCATAGGTTTCTGCCATATCCCCTTCCAACCTATGTTAAGTTAAAAATTTAAATGAAAAGTCAAAAGTCATCTGCTTTCAGTCTCACCTTGATCAATTCCAATAAAGTTGCTGCTAGAGTTAAGAAAAAGATTTGTTCTTATTTTATAACTTTCAACCCTTTAAATTTTCTTTTACTGACTGATGGTTTTTTGTTTTGAGTATATATAAACAATGATCATTTCTTTTTTTGCAAAAGCTACATCTTTCTTTTCATGCCCTGATTTCATTGACTAGAAGTGCTAAATGTTAAATGCTCTTGGTGAGAGAGGATATTGCTCACTACCTGACTCCTGTGGAATGACCCACAGCAAAAAAGCCAGCAACTACAAATGCTGACAAAGGTATGGAGAAAAAGGAAACCTCATAGACTGTTGTTGGGAATATAGATTGATCCAACTTCTATGGAAAATACTTTGGAACTTACTCAAAATGTTATAAGTAAATATATCACTTGACCAGCAATTCCACTCCTAGTTATCCAACTGAAGAACACAAAACCACTAATTTGAAGGGTTATATGCATTCCTATATTCATTGTAGCACTATTTACAGTAGCCAGGTTATGGAAACAACCTAAGAGCCCAAGGACAGATGAGTGGGTTAGATGATGTAGTTTATATGTGATGGAATACTACTCACTGTACATAAAGGTTTCTTACCATGGGTGGAATTGGAAGGAATTATGTTAAGGAAATAATTCAGAAGGAGAAAGACAAATACTGGATGATTTCACTCAAATGCAGAATATAGAGACAAAAGAACTGGAAAAAAAATCAAAATAACCTTGGAAATATGATTGTAGATTGAGGCTACTAGAGGAGGAGGTAGAGTAAGGCGTGGGAACAATGGGGAGAAGGCTCCCAATCGTCTGTAGTAAAGGGCTATGGATGCTTTGATGGTGTGTGCTTTGTGGCAACACATCTGAGAAGGTGTGAACCAATTTCCCTATATAAAATGCAGTGTTATAAACCAAAGTTACCTCAATTAAAAAATAAGTAAATATATGAGAGAGAGAAAGAGAGAGCATTTTTACCCCATTTCCAAAGTTAATGGGATTCAATCTTTAACCAGGCATAAGATATTTTCTGTTGGTTTTATTAGACATTCTTTATCTTATTTGAGCTATGCCCCTTTGTTGCTCCCAGTTCTAGATTACGAAGCAATTTTTAATAAATAAGGATTGATTGAACTTTCATCAAATTCCTTTTGACCTTTATTCAGAAGGTCAGTTTTTCCTATATGATTTAAAAACACATGTTTCCTAATTGTCATCCTTTTCTCCTTGATTTTCTTTCATTGTCTTCTAATTGTCACTGGGGCGTAGGATGAACCTCAATACCCGGCAGTGATAAGCTGTGTCCTGCCAGTGAAGATATCAAGATGGATGGACTGGAGTGTGTTTTTTTCCAGTTGTTTTCTTTAGTCAAGGCAATACATCTTCATCACTCTCCAAAAACCTGACCTGTACTGAAAGACAACAGCCTGCAGAGTTAGTTTCCTGGTCAGGTTGTCAGGTAGATGCTGTAGTTATTGAACAAGATGAAGCCAACTGGGAAACAGGATGGAAACTAGGACCTTGGCTCTTTACCAACACTACACCAGGCACAGACATCATGAGTTTTCTTCTTGCTGGTTCAACATGCCACTACATGTTCAACATGTAGTGGCTGAATGAAGACTTTCTCCAATGCAGCTTCTGTGCCCCCTCCCCACTTTGTTTTTTGAGTAGGAGATTTGATTCTAAAACAATTCATATTTGGCAGTTTTCCTAATGCTAAACTCTTAGAAGCAAGTCTCAGGATTTCCTATTACAGACAAATACTTTTCTTGTGAACACTGGCAAATGTGCCCAATTATTTCCTATGCTCACAATTATTTCCCCAAGGAACATCCTGGATCTTTCTAATGAATTGTGGAGGAGGGGGCTAAATTACCATCTTTAACCATAATAATGGTTTGGTTCTTTGTCAATATTTAACTAGAGAATAAAACAACAGGCTGAAATATTTTAAGGCCCTTGTGATGAGCCTACTAGAGAAGTTCCCACATTGTGAAACAGTATTCAGGGTTCTCAGTATTCAGGGTTCTCATTACCCAAACATGCTCAAAGAAGGGAGATCTAGGAAATTCTGATATGATCCTTGGGCTGCCACATTCAAGACGCTTAGTAACTTTACCAGTTTAACCAGTGAAACATTTCATTGCCTGCTCTAACCACAACTTCCTTCTAAGAGGAGTAGCTGTTCAGAGTGAGTAGTCACAGTTATTATGTTATTTTCCTCCATTACCACTACTCCAGCATATACAATCTCTCTCTCTCTCTCTCTCTGCCTGGGTGAGAACCCAACTCCCCAACTCAGGCTCTTTGGTGACCTTGTTCAAAATATTTTTGGATGAATCGCATTGTCTTCTGGGTAAGGCAAACTGGGGGACTGAGTGATAGAGTCAGTCAGGGAATGACTATGAAGACTACAGGTCAAGTTGGAACAAGAAAGGTCTTAAAAAACCACATGCAGGGCCTTCCCATGGTGCAGCGGGTTGAACACTGCACCATGAAGATGTCTGCAGCCTCTGCAGCGTGGGTATGATTCCCGGCTGGCCAGGGAGCAACCCACATGGTGTGGCAGACCTCTCCTGTTGTGCCGGCTGCTCCCCTCACAGTGTATTTTGGTCATCTGCCTGTTCTGCTCCCTGCTCTGGCTCTGGTGAATCCTCTCACCCTCCTGAGCCTCTGACTGTACCCCGGTTCTTGTATAAACAAATAATAAATCTTTTTTAAAAAGCCACATACAAATTAAAATAGTGAGAGAGGAGAAGAAACAGAGGACAATGGATGGCAAAAAGAAGAAAAAGACGTGCTGAGAAAAGCAAATGAAGGCCTCCCCGGTGGCACAGCTGTTGAACGCTGGGTTGTGAAGCTGCCTGCAGCCTCTGCGGTGCTGGTTCAATCCCCGGCTGCTCCCGGCCACTGGAGGAGGGTCCCACATGACGCGCAGACCTCTCTTGCCACTGGAGGAGGGTCCCGCATGGTGTGCAGACCTCTCCTGCTGCCCGCTGCTCCCCTCAGCAGTGTACTTCGGTCCTTCTGCCTGCTCTGCTCCCCGCTCTGGCTCTGGTGAATTCTCTCACCCTCCCGCACTTCTGACTGTACCCAGTGCTTGTATAAACAAATAAATAAATCTAAAAAAAAAAGGATAAAAACCATAAAAGTTTAAAAAAAAAAAAGAAAAGCAAATGAATCTTAAGAAATAAAGTGATCTTGGTTCCTGATAGTCCCTTGACTAGTTCTCATGAGACACCAGGATGTGCTATAGTTTCCTATTCCTTAGGTTTCTGTGAGTCCCTGTATTTTCTCATGCTACCCACCCTTTGTATTTGTAAGCCTGAGAGTCTTGGTAATCAAGACATTGACAAGATTGATATCCACCTGTATGTCAGCAATGAAACATTTAAAAGTCTATGTCACCAACCAGTTGTTCTTAATTTGCCCCCTCAAAGGAAGTCTTGAGAAGTGTAGCATTAATTTCTTGGTGCAGGCTGGTAATGTCCAGAAGTTGAGGATTTGAGGTTTATCAACCCGGCTGAGAGCTCTTCACCCTCATACCCATAGGCCTGGCCATTTTCTGTCACCCCAATGAGGTCTCATCCAATGCTTTAAAGTCATGATTACTTACAAATGATGCTGGGTAGACTATCTCCTGCATGTCCACTTACAACTGCAGAACAATTACTCATAGTGATAATACCACTCAAATCCCAGTGCAATTCTTTGGTAATCAAAAGAAGAAAAGGTAGAAAATAATTGTAGAGAATGGGAATATTAGGACAATATTATTTGTTTCAGCTTAGTGGAGAATGGGAAGGCTTGAATGTGATAATCAGCATCAGGAACTTTCTGAACACATTAGGATTCCTATGGAGCCTGTGGTCATCCCTCAAGGCCCAACTCACAGAGCAACTTTTTTGGAAACGGGACTTGAAAGGTAGATAGAATTTGGAAATGCAGGCATGAGAGAAATGATATTCCTTGTGGAAAAAAATAGCATGATTGAAGATGTGGAAAGGGTCAAGTATGTCATGTGTACACAAAGCTAAGGGCAACTCAATTTGACTAGTCTGCCAGAGGTTGCAAGATTAATTAAACAAGGAGGCACTAGATTGAGGTGGCTCTAGTGTTATGGGGGCCTACTTAAGCAAATCAAAATCTAAGTCTGTAAGTGCCTCAAGGTTATGGAATTGAAACCTGAAGGGGCCTCCCTGGCGGCGCAAGGGATTAAGCACAGCGCTGCGAAGCTATCACGCAGCCTCTGCAGCACGAGTTCTATCTACAGCCAGGGAGCTGACACACATGGCATAGCAGACCTCTCCTGTCTCGCCCACTGCTCCCTTCAGCAGTGTATTTCAGTTAGTCTGCCTGTTCTGCTTCCCACTCTGTCTCTGGTGAATCCTCTCACTCCCCACACCTCTGGCCTGTACCCCAGTTTTGTATGCATAAATAAATCAATCTTTAAAAAAAAAGAAAGAAACCTGAAGACTGATGATCACAAATAGCCAACTAGGTTTTAGGTTAAGAAAACCTTATAATTCCCTTACCTTGCTTCTGTCATTTCTCTATAAAAGTCTCTCCCTGAATTCATGTCGGTAGAGCCCTCCTAACTACTTCTTGCTTGGTGTTGCCCAATTCAGATAATTTTTTTTCTCAAATAAACTTCCAATTTTTAATTTGCCTCAGTTTATCCTTTACCAGGGTATGTGAAAGGGGAAGATGCATGTTGGGCCAGAAAGGTAAGTTGAGACTAAATCCTGTAGTGTCCTGAGGCAGTTCAAATGAGCATCAGAGTTTCCTGAACAGGATGGAGAACAATTTTAACTTTCAGGAATATTTACTGAGAGCAATATATGGTGAGATTTGGAGTGTGGAGGGAGTAGAATTCAGTGAAGATAGTCAGAGAATATTGCACTTTATTGAAAGGACAACAAGAAGGGAGCAGATAAGGAATTATACAAGATTTAAGTGGGCCAGGAAAAGCCGCAGTCTGAATTATCCTTGGAAGTGGCTTGCTTGTGTAATGGGAAGGGGAAGGAGCCTTTCAGGAAAGTGGGAATGCTAGAGGGGGTTGGAGGTGGGGGGGATAATGGGCTAATGGAGGAGGGAAGAAACTCGGAAATATACATTGATGTCTTGGCTAAATGAGAATGAGGGTTTCCTGTCTGCCCTGGGAGAAATGTGTTGGTCTGTGCCTGTAACATATGTGTCACTAAATTCCTTGATGTGTTTGTGATTTGTACAGAAATGTCAGAGAAACCTGATCTTTTTTCCCCAAGAGATTAAGTTATCCTATGGTCTATAGACTTGGATTTTTATTTCATTGTAATAAATTTCTAATCAACTAAAAGTCTTCTGCATGTTATCAATTTATGACTCTAAATTAGGAAAATCTAAGGCTTATGTTGCATCTCTGATAAGTCATTCTTTCCACAAAGACATTTGAAGGATCTTTGGAGGTGACCCATGGGATAGTAATTTTGAATGACTTTAGAGCTTTAATTACTATTTTATTTAATTGCAAGTAGGTACTATGAAAAAAAGTCATCAACCAAGGAAATAATCGTTGCAAAGAATTACATCTGCACTGCATTCTCTGTCAAAAATTTCTCATTAAAAATGTGTTTCTTTAAAAGTAACTCAAAGCAGCTGATGAAATACAAGAGCATGGAAAGTTTCAAATCCCAGTGCAAAATTGGATTCATCAATGGCAAAAGAGCTTCTTGCCATTTCGTTCTTCAACTCCTTCTTATTTCAATCTCTTAACGGGGTTTCATACTTAAGTCAGATGCCTGTTGTTTCTTTCCGAAGCTGGGTATTTTCCATTTAAACACTTCCTTTTCATAATACTTTTGGTGTCTCTGGAGCGTTATTACTGTTTCATTTTTCCCTTTACTAATGACTGTGACTCTGTGTGTCTTTATTTTAGGAGCATGAATTAAAAAAAAGATGAAGCCATTAACAGCAATCCTAAAGAGGAGTCAACCCTGAAAACCATCTGGGGCTGTCTGAGCCACCATCAAAGACTGGTGCTGGAGAAAAGGCAGTAATGGAGACTTTTCCGGAACATCCTCTAGCTTTCTTGAAACCCCAAAGATCAGGCTTGCCTGAGAGGTCACAGGGATAACTCTTGCAAAACAATAAGACCAAAGGAAATCATGGTCATCCCCCCACCACTGCCCCAAGTGGAATTTAGTCTTTGGGGCAGGGGAGAGGCAAGAAATCAAAAAAGAGGTCAGAACTCAGAGTCTTTCTTCTTCTTTTTTTTTTTTTTAAAGATTTATTTATTTATGAATACAAGAACTGGGGTACAGGCCAGAATTGTGGGGGTGAGAGTATTCACCAGAGACAGAGTGGAGAACAGAACAGGCAGGTCTACTGAAATACACTGCTGAGGGGAGCAGCGGACGAGTTAGGAGAGGTCTGCTGCGCCATGTGGGTAGCTCCCTGACTGGGGATCAAACCCGTGTTGCAGTGGCTGTGGACTGCTTCAAAGGTTGTGTCTTAACCTCTTGCGCCACCAGGGAGGTCCAGAACTCAGATTTGGCTGATGCTCTCTGAAAAGAAAAGGGCAGCCACATCAGCAGTGAGTTTAAGGAACACCTATTCTGTATGGGGACATTGCCAAATGCTGTGGGACACAAGTGTTGACAGCATTTTCAGTCTATTGAGGAATCAATGCACATATATACCAATATGATTTAATCATCATCTCCTTGACAAGTTTTTCTGGATGATCTCTCTAAATGGGGTTCCTTTTGGTTTCCCCCATCGAAAAATTATAGGGGCAGAAAATAAATTTTCCCCTACCCCTTTGGGCTCTTCTTGGGTTGGTTCCAGCAATCAAACTAACATGAGACAGATGACAAAGGGAAAAAAAAAACCAAAATAATTTCATATGTATGGAGAATCCACATGGACGTAAGTTCTAGAATAAATGAGAGAGACTGAAGGGTTTTATTCTTCAGCTAAGGGATGGGATAAAGACCTGGGTATCAGGAGAGTGGAAGGCGATACATACGAGGTGGAGAGGGGAACTCAAGGTAAAAACAGAAGCTCTAGGTCCTCCGTGGTGGCGCAAGGGGTTAAGCACCGCACTATGAAGGAATCCACAGCCTCTGCAACATGAGCTTGATCCTCGGCCAGCCAGGGAGAAATCCACATGGCGCAGCAGACCTCTCCTGTCTTGCCCGCTGCTCCCCCCAGCAGAGTAATTCAGTCAGTCTGCCTGTTTTGCTCCCCACTCTGTCTCTGGTGGATCTTCTCACCCCCCTCATCTCTGGCCTGTACCCCAACTCTTGTATGCATGGATAAATAAATCTTTAAAAAGACACAGATGCTCTAGATATTTGTCCTGCCATAGATCGGTTTCTCTGATAAAAAGGTTATTTCTGAAGATGATATTAAATCTGAGTAATATTCATTCTTCTAGGTAGATAGTTAAGGTAATAACAACAGCTTCTCTTGAAATCCACAGTGTCTTTATTGACCTTAGTTTCCTATGCCAGAGTAATATTGTTAGGGAAAAGCCTACCTGAATATCTTTGGGAAGGTCTAGCCTTCAAAAATCATGAGATTTTTTTCTCTTAACTTTCAGAGCTAGAAAAGTATATATTTATGTGTTCAGCTGTTTCTTATCTTTCCTCTCCCTTGCTTCCCAAGCCAGAAGAATAGGTCAGGAACAGTATTTGTTTTGCTATTTTAGCTATTCAGTAGCTAATCTGTGCCTGGCACATAATAGGTTCTCAATAAATGTTTGTTGAGTGAATGAATGAGACTGGGGAAAGTCTCAAATGCCAGAATATATTGCACACACAGCTAGAAATACAGCTAATTAATAGTATATATTTGGGTTATAAAGCATGATTTTTTTTTTAACTTTTTTATTTATTTTTTTTATAGAGGCATGTTTTATTTGTTTGTTTGTTTTGTTTATACATGCACTGGGTACAGTCAGAGGCTCGGGAGGGTGAGAGAATTCACCAGAGCCAGAGCGGGGAGCAGAGCAGGCAGAAGGACCGAAGTACACTGCTGAGGGGAGCAGCGGGCGGCAGGAGAGGTCTGCGCGCCATGTGGGACCCTCCTCTGGTGGCCGGGGAGCAGCCAGGGATCGAACAGGCGCCGCAGAGGCCGCGGGCAGCTTCGCAACCCAGCGCTCAACCGCTGCGCCACCGGGGAGGCCCTAAAGCATGATTTTTTAAGGTGTATAGTGTCACGATGTAATCTGTGTATAAGCTGTTTAGTGATTACTACAGTCAAGTTAACACATCCAAAACTTCACTTCATTGTTACTATCTCTGTGTATGTCTGGGAAGAATACTTAAGATCCATTCTCTTTCATATGTCATTTAAAATTATTATTTAAAGTAAAGCTTATGAAAGCAACATTTGAGGAAGGGTCACTTCACTTCTAGATCTGACTCCAAAGTGCAGGTAAAGGTGTGTCCCTGTAGAATTCCTGGAGAGGCGGACTGACTGGGGACTTCACAGAACAACGAAAGAATGAAATGAGGATGACTGGTGTGCTGTTAAGGAAGAATTACATTATTTCATTCTCTATTAACTTTAGAATTTTGATGATGACCACTTCCTTTTCTCTGAGGAACTGCTGAGAACCATTGTGCAGTGTGGCCCAGGAAGCAGTTTCTGTTCTGGTCTGATCTCCATTTCTTTCTCCCAGCTTTTGCTGACGTCCTGGGTCTGCTACTGGTCCTTAACCTCATCTGCCTCCTGAGGAATCAGTTACTTCCTTGTTTCAGGGTTTTTATTCCTATTTACAGATTATTCTCAGTCCCTGAAAATGTGAATCCTCACGTTTCACTTATTTATGTATTTTTTCAAAGATTTACTTATTTATGCACACAATAGCTGGGGTACAGGCCAGAGATGTGGGGGTGGGGGGCGGGGTGAGAGGATTCACCAGAGACAGAGTGGGGACAGAACAGGCAGATCGACTGAAGTACACTGTTAAGGGGAACAGCGGACGAGCCAGGAGAGGTCTGCTGCACCATGTGGGCTGCACCATGTGGGCTGCTTGCTCCCTGGCCAGCTGGGGATCGCGATTGCTTCATAGTGCAGTGCTTAATCCCTTGTGCCACCAGGGATTTCACTTTAAATGCACTTTAAATCCCCCTCACATTTCACTTTAACTGCAGTGTTTATGAGTTGATATTTGTAGAAGTTTTACTTCCTCTACTATAAGCTGTCCAAAGCATCCTGCCTGTTAGAATTCTGTAGCTAAGGGTCTTTGCCCAGCCAGTAACAATGACAATATCCACACAATAATAGAGCCACTGTATATTTAGTACTTATATTGTGGAAGGTATTGTGCCACCTCCTTTAAGTAACTAGCTTAATCTTTGCCATGGGTGGGGAAGCTGAGGCATACAGATTGGATTCAAGAGAGTGGGATAACAGCTGTAACATGCAACAACTTATTTTTTTGCTCATGTTGCTGCCTACATAGTTTGGCGGTCAGGAGTGTCTATTCCACACACTTATCAGGGATTTGGGTTCCTCCTAGATAGAGATGTCAGAATCCCCCCTTTGGTTCTATGAATCTGATGGCAGCTGATAAAAGGAAGGAGAGAGCATGTGTAGGATCACACAGAAGGGTTTAGACTCCAGGCTTAGAATGGGCTAGCCTTCTCAATTTCTACTGGTCAAAAAATCAATTACATGGGCCTCCCTGGTGGTGCAGAGGTTAAAGTCTCAGTGTTATCAAGCCATTGTCAGTCACTGCGGCATCAATCCCCCATCCCCGGTGAGGGAGCTAACTAACCACATGGTACAGCAGACCTCTCCTGTCTCACCCACTGCTCCCCTCAGCAGTGTATTTCAGTCAGTTTGCCCGTTCTGCTCCCCACTCTGTCTCTGGTGAATCCTCTCACCCTACTACCCCCTCACACCTCTGGCCTGCATCCCAGTTCTTATATGCATAAATAAATAACTCTTTCAAAAAAAAAAAAAAGAGGAGCTAGCTAGCCTCTGCTATGCAGAGGTTAAATGACATAATGGTGATGATGATGATGGTGATGATGATGATGATGATGATGATGATTGCAGTCTGGGACTCAAACCATGTCCATTGGACTTCCAAGGCCAAGTTGTTAACCACGTGTCTATACTCCCTTTGCTATCATTTTAGTTTTGTTTTTTTTGTGTCCTAGCGCCATGCCATTAAGGCAAGGTTATATTCTGTTCTTTGTCAGAAGATGACTGTCTCATTAAGGTTCAGACTGAAAATGGATTTTCAGGGCTGTAAAATGGATGCTGTGACACTTCCTCTGTGAAACCGTAAAACCTCTCTCTTCGTGTCAGCAGCACAGGGGCTGCTCCTGCTTGACCAGTTCCTGTCAGATACTAGGAGGCCGCATTAGGCCATGGGCCTGGACCCATCTGGTGGTCAGCCTGTGGGATGCCTTTAAATCGCCAGTGTCATCTTTCATTGCCATGCAGGGAGGACATACCTTTATTATACAAGTTCAGTCATATCAGATATGTACTTTGAAACATTTCTTTGACACAAATCACCATGTTTCATTAATTTGAATACACACTGTTTCAAATGTTAATGTCTCTGAAATCAGGATCTTTGATGGCATCTTTGACTTGCTAGTAGCTAGGTGACAATGCTGACATAACTGGCATGGCCTTACCTGTGTGACCTCGGTGATAACTGGTTGTATTATTATTGTCCCTTCAGTTGAACCATAAGCATTGTTGGTTACACCCAAGTCAAGTTTAGTCACTGTGTTTTCAGAAAGATCATCTGGAGTTTCAGTATTGAAATGAAAAGTTACAGTGAACAGAAAGGCTTGGAAACAGAGCAGGGGGTGTAAATATATTAATAAGGAATTTGTTTTTTGAGGAATCACTGCAATGCACCATCTTCTTACAAGGTGATAGAGGTAGATTATTCAAGCATATGAAATGGATATATTTTGTTAGTGAATTTTATAAAAAGGCATTACCTGTTAGTACATGCTTAGAGAGAATACATCTACATTGAAATTTTTAGAATAGGTGGCAACATATTGGAAGAAAATCTGGAGCTACTGTAGTGGTGGCACTTGTAAGAAATATTTTATTATCAACTTAAAGGATAATACGGTGCAGAAAAATATGAACATTGATTCAGAAGACTCAGCCTCTGAGTGTGATGATACTTTCATCGCCAATTTATTTTTCTTTTTATATATACACAAGAGTGATATATAATAAAAGCCTGTGTCCTAACAAGTCTAAAGTGCTTTTTCGGCAAGTATAAAATAGAAATTCAAAGTGATGAGAAAGCATGAATTGTTTCATAGATTAATTGGTGCTATCTTTCTTGGTGGCTCACAAATTAATGATGCCTTTTACTATCCATGGCTTGTTGGTATTACTGAAATAGCTTCTCTCTCATTTGAACTCCCACTCCTTTAGATATTAAAAATTAAATTTCAGTGAATTTACAGCCCCCCCCCGCCCTCCCCCCTCCCCCCCTTGATAACAGTGCAGTTCCTGGGGGTTTAGGTATGGCCACCATTTAGACTGGGGGGTAGTACATTTGTCAAACATCATTTTTTATTGGTGCTGGTAGCTGCTGAGATATCCATTCTGCGGGGGCTTGGTCATCACAGGTCATACAGATTATTGCTACATTCTTTATGTTCTGATTTCAGGGCTCTTTCAGAGCTGGATGGCTCTTTCTGCCAATTTAAGAGGGTGGGGGCTGTATTCCTGTGGACACAGAAAGTCCGAGACTTGGGAGGGCCTGGACCATTCAGTGGGCTTTCTAGAGCCTGAAAGTTGACTCTCCCCTGTAAATCCTCCTAGGTGGCTGGGACTGGGTAGACTCCACTCTTTCTGAGCTGCTCTTAGGTACAAAGTGTTAGGGGGAAATGACGTCTGAATAAGCTCTCAGGCAACCCATTTTATGTTGAGGTTGCCCTATAACAACAGGACTTGAACTTCTCTTCATGTCCCTCTATAGTGAGAACTCAGTAGCCACGGTTGGCTGCTTCCATGTGCTTCCATGTGCCATGCTGCCTTTTCTACTCTGATATCTTGTGACCTCCTGGCTCTACCTGGGAGATAGGCAAAATGCCCTTAAGCATGCCTGTGTGGGGTCTGTGCCTTCTCCCCTGCCAACCCCCACCATCAGGGGAGGTGGCCGGTTTGCAATCCAATGTTGAGGATTCATCCTTATCCAAGTGCTCCCAGTTTTCGGTCCATCCCTGTTCCGGTAATGCTCTCTAATCTTGAGGGCCAGCAGTCTCTCGCTTTTTTCATGCCCCAATTCTTCAAGCTACTCAGAGGCTTTGGGCTCTAAAATCCAGGCCAAGAATAGATGTGTGGTTTTTCTCTACTTTCTGAAGTGACTCAGAAGACACAGCTGACCGAATGGAAGAAAGGTCTAGTGAAAAGAAACACAAGAAGTTTACATTGACTAACATTTCAAATTATTATCTTCATACAAATTATCATTGTGGTTGCCCTTCATTGTTATTTTAATGTGGTCTTTTAGGTTCATTGCTCACGTCTTTGTCCTCATAGTCTGGTGTATGATTTCAATGATCCCTAATCACCTCGGAAAAAGGGTTGAATTTTATAGTGAAGGGTGGAAGTAGACTTAATTTTTTTTTCATTAAATATGCTTTTCATAGACAGTACCTGGCATTACAGAGAATTAGGTTTAATATAAAAGTGACTCTAAAGTTATATGGTGGATTTTGTTTTAAATAAACACCCCAAACTGACACATTTAAAGCATTCTTTCCCAAGGAGCTATTCTAAAGATTTTTTTTTTTATTTATTTATACAAGAACTGGGGTACAGGCCAGATGCATGGGGTGGGGGGCGGGGGTGAGAGGATCCACCAGAGACAGAGTGGGGAACAGAACAGACAGATCTACTGAAACACACTGCTGAGGGCATCAGCCGGCGAGACAGGAGAGGTCTGCTGCGCCATGTGTGTTTCTCCCTGGCCAGCTGGAATGGAACCCGCACTGCAGAGGCCGAGGACAGCCTCACAGTACGGCGCTCAACTGCCTGCGCCACCAGGGAGACCCCCAAGCAGCTATTCTAGATGGCTAAGCACTTATTCCAGTCATGTATCATCATCACTTAAGATGTTTTAAAGTCCCCTCTTACATTATGCTGTCAGAGTATCTGGTACAGTCTTTTGAATATCCTCGATGAAGAAAAAAAAAATCTCACTCGTTTTGTTACATCCTTTTCCCCCTAACAGTTTGAGGAAGAATTAGCTCTTTTGAATCTTTCAGAGTGACTGAAAAGTGGATTACAGATAGTGGTGTGAGTGGGTAGATGGACAGAATTGAAAAAATAAAGTACCAGTGTAGTATTCTAAAGCAAGGAGACTGATTTTCTCATGCAACTGGTAAATAGCACTGCGTATTAAGACATCTGTCAGAGGAGTTACATTTTAGGCTGTAGCAACCAAGTTGATGGCTCTGTTGAGAGGATGTGGACTCCAAAGTGTGTGTGCGTATTAACTGAGGATCATTATTTACTAGTGGTATTATTGCCCTGTCCTGTAACAATATCATTTACATAAAAACATTTACATATTTGTGAAAAAAAAAAAAAAGGTCAAATCTGAGGTTAAGAAACAAAATCTGTGCATTGAAATTCATAGCAAGGATCCTATCTCTTCCAGAACAATATAATTTCATTCATTTAAAGTAATTAATACAGATTCATCATAGATAATTTGGAAAATCCAAAAATTTTGTCATTCAGAGATAGTCCCTCACAATATTTTGATGTAAAAATGTCTTCGATTAGGTTCTCTGGAAACACACTGAGTGAGACAAGAGCTGCATTCTGAATGCTTATTGGGGTGGGGAGGAAATGTCCCCTGGGGTTCTTCTCGGGCTGGTCAGGCAGCCAAATTACCATTAGAAAGAGTAGGAGGAGAAAAAACCCAAATGTAATTACATACCTATGGAGAATCTACATGGGGCATCAAATGGGGCAAAATGAGAGAATTTACATTTTGAGCTAAGGAATGAAGTTGAAACCTATGGCTTCACGGAGGAGAGAGGGACTGAGGATGAGGAGAACGTGACTCATGATAAAGACCGGATGTTTGCTCTGCCATGTAGATAGTTTTCTCCAATAGAAAGTTTATTCTTGAAAAAAATTTCAATTCTGGCTAATACTACCAAGCTCCATTCATCTAAGTAGTTGAGGGGGTGGTAAAAATTTCTCCTGAAACTGCCGGGACTTGATTGACCTGGGCTCAAAATAATTCACATACCAAAGTGGTATGTCTTGGGAAGGCCTGTTTTGGACATCTTGGAGAGACCTATCTTTCAGGAGACACCCCTGAAGAAGGTAGGGCAGAATTGTACAGAGAGAGCATCTGGCCACAAATACAGTTGCAACTGAGATTCTCCTAACTGTGTGGGGTTGCTGTAGTGGAATAAGCTTTTCAGAGTGGTTCCAAATTAAGGTAAATGGGTGGGACTTTGTATTCCCACATCAGCACATCATTGGGCCCCTGGAGGGGGCTAATTGTGGATGGGTATTTCCTGTGGCTGAGAAACAATTCCCAGTGAGGGATGCAGCTGTGAGTTAAGAGCAGTGATATTGGCAGCAGCTGGGGAGGGCTAAGTGCTCTAAAGAGGAGATTTGGGGGAAGACCTAGTTATCCACTACAATATCATCTCAAAATTGGGATTATACTTTACATTCAACTTCACAGCCTACTTTTGCAGTTAATATTAGTTATTGAATTTTCCCCATTTCATTAATTTCTTTTTGAAAACAGCTGCCTATTTTATCATATGGCAGTACTTATAATCAGTCTCTTATTATTGAACTTTTAATTTCTGATAAATTTTCATGATAATAATAAAATGAACGTTTTTGTGTCTTTGTAGTGAACATAGCAATCATAAAAAAGAACTGATATTTCACTGAGTGCTTAATATTGACCAGGTCAGGCCAATATATATATATATATATACATTTGCCATCCTTATGGTGCTTTTCTGGAAAATAAATGAGAAAATGTATGTAAAGAATGTTACATTTAATAACTCAATTCTCTTAACTGCTACATGATACTGAGACTGTACTATTTCTATTTTGCAGATGAAAAACCATAGCTCAAAGCTCATCAAAGTTCCCACTATTGGTGAGCATTAAAATACATGCCCTATGAATCCAGAGATTAAGCAAAACACTTTATTGTCTCTATATACTATATACCTCTCAGCATGCTTTTCTGGTGTTTTCCCTAAGTTTATACCTTTAGAAGGAGAATTCTAAAGTCAAAGTCTTACGGAACGGCACTGATATGGAATGGGGGCGGAGTCCACAAAGCCTGTATAAAATTAGCTTTAGGACATCCTTTTCCCCCTTACAAAAGTGTAACAGGGTGGTCCCCAGGAAAGGGGGAGGTTCCCTGCCCCACCCAAGGGAGGGTGGAGCTGAGCAGGAAGAGGAGAAGCTGAAGAGGAGACTGAGGAAGGAAGGAAGCAGGATGGAGAGCCAGGAGGAGACCTGGAGGAGGCACATGGAATGGAGAGACATGTGAAGAAACTGTGCTTGCCTTTTGGTCGTGGACTGGGTGACACAGATGTGGGTGAGACCCGTGGGGAGGTGACCATGGCAGCTTTTATCTTGATGTTGATTTTGCTCTTTCCCTTCCGGGCTTGTCCGGTTGTTTGTGACCCTTTTCTGTGGGTCCCCACTGGAAGATGCTTTAGACTTGTAGCAGGCTTTGGGGCCTTGTTCTGGGCTGATCCCATATGGATGGAGTTTTACCCACGAGGGGACGGGTAACTCTGGATGCTTCATTTAGAAACTAGACTCTTTGCCTTACCTGTATTGTTTCCTAGTTTTATTAAAGTTCCTTCCCATTAAAATCTCCTATGTTTTGTGTTGATGCGGCGGATGGCAGAACCCATGTAGAGTAGGCAGGTTTGTGGGGTGTGGGCTGCCCCTCTCCCTGCTCTATAACAAAAGGACTTGGTTTATGTTAAAACTCATGACTCATGATAAGAAATGCCAGTGAGAACTTCTACCAGCAGAATATGCTTTCTCTTATCTGAGTCAACATGAAGAAACCAAATCCTTTATTTAGTACAAGGAACAAGTCATCTACTTCCTTGTCTTCCATCAGGTATCAGATGCATTGATTTTTCTTAAGTAGAAAACTTCCCTTTTGTTATTTAGCATGTTTAATTATTTTAAGATCATCTTCTAAATATTTACTAAAATATACCATCCACATTGCAGAAAAACATTTTTTTTTTTTTTTGATCTGTGGGATGAATGAGGATAGAGTGAGGGGATGGGTCAGCCATTTTTTTTTTAAAGACATTTATTTATTTATGCAGGGCCTCCCTGGTGGCACAAGGGGCTAAGACACAACCCTGTGAAGCTATCCACAGCCACTGCAGCACAAGTTCGATCCCTGGCCAGGCTATCCACATGGCACAGCAGACCTCTCCTGCCTCTCCTGCTGCTCCCTTCAGCAGTGTATTTCAGTCAATCTGCCTGTTCTGTTCCCCACTCTGTCTCTGGTGAATCCTCTCACTCCCCACACCTCTGGCCTGTACCCTAGCTTTTGTATGCATAAATAAATAAATCTTTTTAAAAAATTGCTTCCTGAATAAAGTTTAAAAGACAGTGAAAGATAATTAAAAAATATTTATTTATTATATATATAAAAGATTTATTTATCTATGCATACAAGAACTGGGGTACAGAGGTGTGGGGCCAAAGGTGTGGGGGTGAGAGGATTCACCAGAGACAGAGTGGGAAACAGAACAGGCAGATTGACTGAAATACACTGCTGAGGGGAGCAGCGGGTAAGACAGGAGAGGTCTGCGCCATGTGGGCAGCTCCCTGGCCGGCTGGGGAATCAAACTCATGCTACAGAGACTGTGGATAGCTTCACAGTGCTGTGCTTAACCCCTTGTGCCACCAGGGAAGCCTGCTATCATTGCATTTTAGCCTCATTGTTTTTTTCTCATTTTACACTGTTTTGCTTGTTAAGCCTTTCAGTACATCTCTTGCTTCCTTTGCTGAACACTTATGTTCTGAATTTCATGTGCAATCATCTTCTTTCCTCACTTCCCACTGTTTCTGAGTGATATTCTCTCCTACGATGGCTCATCTCTATTGTATTGAGTCCCAAACCTGTGCCTCTAACCTGACTGCCCAGAAACGTCCAGTGGCTGGGTACCTCTTCTTGGCTGTTGTAAAGTCAAGTTCAGTGTGGAAAAAACAGAAGCCATCATCATTCTCCCCCAAATTGACTCAAACGACAACTCTTTACCACTAGGCAACCAGTAGTACAGGTGATGGAGGACAAGAATAGAAAGACTGGAAAGGAAGCCTCACAAAACTAAAACCCAACTCCCACAATGAGGTGGGGGTCGAGGGAAATAACATGACCAATAACCCAGCTGTAGAGGTCGGACCCTTAGGCACCAGCACCTTATCACAACACATGAGACCCTAGCAGGGTCAGATGCCATAAGGAGTGGAGCACAGACCTGAGAGGAAAGATATGGAGATTGGGCCTACCCTGGAATCTCCATTCCCTTTCTGGTTTTGCTGTTACCCAACATCAGCAACAAGCAGGCTACTCCACGGGAGTGACCCCTCCCAAAGAGAAAACGACTATATCAGTGCAGTCTCTACACAGGCTGTGGGCAGCACTCCCACTGCCCACCTCTGCCTATGCAGGTGCCTCTTCTCACCAACTCTCTTCCTCCACAGGGCAGCAGCTTCCTGTCCATGCCAGGCTTCTCCTCACTGACCTCCCTCAGCGCCTCAGCGCCTCCTCAAGGCCGCCCGCCTGCAACCATGCAGGCCTCTCTCAGCAAACCTGTCCCTTTCCCTTTCCCTAATAAACCTGCTCTTTAAACTCTTTAAATATAACTAACGTCTCTGCCTCGTGGAGAAACTTGCCTGAGGAGTTTGCCGTGTGCCGCCAAAATGGGAGCTCTGGCGAAACCTTTCCCAGAGTAAATCCAAGGACCCCCACTAACTCCAAAACCACATCACAGGCAGTGCAGTAGAGGGAATAAATTAAGTGTTTTTGCCTTTTCTGATAAAATCGCTTTCACTTTTTAAATGTCACCTTCTTTGTGAAGATTTGACTCAACCCATCATTCCTTTTTATGTACTGAGTTTAAATATGGAAGTTATTTTATTCTCTTGCTATCTTTATTTATTTTTTAAAATTCATAATGTGATGGGTTCCTATTCATCTTGATTCGGGGTGCTTTTAGTGCTGCTTCTGTCTGAAGGAGTAGCCACCTGTCTTTTCCTCTTCTAAGCTGGCAAGGGATGGTGGACCAGCGGACACACAATACTACCGCTTGTGCATAAGGCTTAAGACGGTGGTGATTTTATAGCATCCTGGGCATTTCACATCCATGAAATAGAAATAGGGGCTCGGCACTGCCCTTCTTGTGTTTCCTCCTCTCCTCTTCTGGAGAGGGATGAAGGAGATCCTTTGTAAGAGGCATGTTCTCATGGGGAGGCCATCACTGCCAAAAAGCTATGTTTCTTTTCTTCTAGACCATGGTCAGTAAACTTTTTTGGTAAAGGGCCAGAGAGTAAATATTTCAGACTTTGCGTGCCATATGGTCTCTGTTAGAACTACTCAACTCTGTGGTTATAGTGTGAAATCAGCCAGAGACAAAACATCAACGGAAGAGTGTGGCTCCATTCCAATAAAACTTTATTTACCAAAACAGGCAGCAGGCGGAATGTGGCCCATGACCCGTGGTCTGCTGCCCCTGTTCTAGACTTGATTCCTAAGAGTTGGTCGATAAAAATTTAAAATTCAAAGACCCTTTTGTGTACCAGATACTGTTAGAGGCCTGAGGATCCAAACACAGATAGACACAGTTCCCGCCACCAGGAAATCACATGGAAACTGAGCTCACAGGCTGTGGTCAAGGTGTGGAAGAGTCTCTCCCTCTTTTTTTCTTTTTAAAATTATTATTAATTTTTAAGATTTATTTTATTTATTTATGCATACAAGAATCGGGGTGTAGGCCAGAGGTGTGGGGAATGAGAGGATTCACCAGAGACAGAGTGGTTGTATTGCGTCATTCCATTTGCATGGCTTTCTTTGTGTCTCTTCACACTTTCTTCCTTCTGTGAAAGTCTGTCTCTGTGTCCAAATTTCCCCTTTTTATAAGGACACCGGTTGTATTGGAGTAGAGCCTATCCTAATGACCTCATTTTAACTTCATTACCTCTGTAACGATCCTATTTCCAAAGAAGGTCACACATTCTGAGGTACTAAAGTTAGGATCCCACCATAACATCTTTGGGGGACAAAGTTCATCCTGCAACATGGTATATTCATTTGCATGGTGTGTATGCCATGGATGCTGAGATGAAAGATATTCATTGTGCTGCACGTTGGGGAGAAGGTAAGATAGAGAACCAACCCTTCTCTGTCCCCCTCCCCCATAATAATTGACCTGAAAGGACAATTTGTATCTTCTTAGACTGAAGAAGAGAAATTGAGATTGAGCAACAGTTCGAGCAAGTGCAAAGGGGCAATGTCATGAGAGCAAGGAGCGCCTAGTAAATATTATCCTGGTGCAGTCACAAAGGGGTGAGATTGATGGAAGGGGCATAAGTTGATGTTAGAAAGAAAGCTGGGCAAGACTAGAAAGTGCAGGCTTAAAGAGTTGCTTGACAATGTTTGTTATGAATTTGTGAATTCATGGAATGAATTAGTGATGTTAAAAGAATGGTTGTATTGGGCCTCCCTGGTGGCACAAGGGGTTAAGACACAACCTAGGACGCTGTCTGCAGCCTCTGTAGCATGAGTTTGATCCCCTGGCCAGTCAGATTGCTACCCACATGGTGCAGCAGACTTCTCCTGACTCGCCCTCTGCTCCCCTCAGCAGTGTACTTCAGTCAGTCTGCCTGCTCTGCTCCCCACTCTGTCTCTGGTGAATCCTCTCATCCCTCACACCTCTGGCCTTTACCCCAGCTCTTGTATGCATAAATAAATAAATCTTTCAAAAAAAAAAAAAAAACTATGGTTGTATCTAGTTGGCAGCCATGGATTCCTTCTCTTCCTATGCTGTGAGGGGTACGGGGGCTTGCACAGCACTTGTTAGCATCTGGGCTGCTGTCCTTTCTCAAAGCCTTGCTTGGCCTCTGAGCTCCCTCATAACTTTTGTGTTTCTGTGTGTATTAGAAGAATCCAAGCACAAGATAACTAGAGGTCTAACTCATAAGCAAATGCTCTCTGATGGAAATATGAAACATGTTTATCTTTCATAATAAAAATAACCAATAATTGTTGAATATTTAGTCAGCACCAGGCACTTTCTAACCATCATATGTATTAGCTCATTTAATCTGAACACTCCCTGATGATCCTTTTATATCCACATAATATAAGAAGTAATTGAGTGATGCATGGATCCCACCTGGTAGAGAGCTGACCTTTAACCTCTAGACAATGCTGTTTCCTTCTCTCTCCCCTTTGCCATCCTCTGTGTCTTGCCATCCTTGCCTCTCCACAGCCCAGCTTAGATCAATCAACCTACTTCTACTGAACTCTGCACTCATCTACTACTGTCTGATATTCTGATTCTTCTCTGCCCCCCACCCCTTTCTCTTATCCTCATGCTTTCCCCCATTTCTTGGTCTGTTCTTCATGCTCTCCATGTTGACTTACTGATGTTTTCTACTTTTGCTGTCAGTAGATGGTTAGTTAAAAGATTTTTCTCAACAGTAACCTAATGCTTCCCAGCTGCACATAAAAATATAGCCCCACAGCCCTCATAGCTCACCCACTTACAATTTTAGGAGGGGCTGAAGGATGCACAATGGGTTGCATGTCCAAATATAAAAATATGAAATGTTGTAGTCATGTAAGCCCCATTAAAGAGGATTACAGAAATGCTGAGAACAACAAAATTTGAGCACAGAGTGTAGAAAACACTCCCATTTCTTGTACTAGTAGCATAGTTGTCTGGCTTACTGTTATTCTGACATTTTACCCAAGCCTGACCTTACCAGTACATATTGTTCAGTATTGAAGCTTGAGAATATTTTCCTAAATTTGCCATTTCTGATTCTATCATAGGAATAACTTTGGAAAGAGCTTGGGGCTAATCATCCAACAGTGGCGCGCTAGAACAAAGGTCATGAACTTTGTACTTTGGAATTTCAGAGGAGTAAGTCTTGAGAGGAATTCTGGGGTGATGGTGGGCGGGAGAAGGGGTGGACAATGAGGCCATTTTCAAAATCATTACATGAGATTAAGTTAGATTTTTTTCCTATGAAGTGTTCTTGAGGTGCCCTAGCACTTTTTTTCCGCTAACTTTCTTGGATAGAAAATAAACAGAGGGCTTTGGCTCCTGACCACCCCAGTATACCTACAGAAAGCAGCTTTTTAAAACTTGAAGGCGGCTTATGTGTATGAGTGTGCGTGTTTGGCAAGAATTTTCTGGAGAGACATGAAGCACTACTTTAATTCCCATGGATGCTGCTTATTCCTCAGAATGGAAAATATTCTATTTTTGGCGACAAGAATATTTCTGAGGGAAAAAAAAATGAAAGCATGGTAGCAAGTTCATGTGTGTAGTTTTCCGAGCTTAAAGTTTTATGTATTTGGGGGAAGAAGAGCAGTTCTTGGGCACACTTGGTTCAGAGTGATAAGAGAAACTGTTGAATTTGGATTCTTAGGTTAGGGTCTGAGGGTTCTGGGCAGAGAGCTCACAGGTGGTTGGGTGCTGGTGGGAGGCTGCAGCTTGGTCTTTGACTGCAGACAGAGCATCCAGTGTAGAGAAAAGTGCCTCAAATACCTGGAGAAGGAAGACACTCCAAGACAGGTATTTTCTGCTTATAATAAAACTGCCTTGACTTGCAGGGTAATATTCTACACCAGAGCTAGGATGCCCTGTTGGCATCCCTGCCTTGAGTCACGAGTCTTTTAGGGGAAGGCTTTCCCAGGGCAGATTGCCAGCAGAGTCAGACTTTAAAGCTGTCAGGATCACTACATGGTGCACTCAATCTTTTTGGCCCTTCCCACACTAGACATCTTTCCTAGACACAACTTTTTGCTGCATGGACTCTATTGCTGCTGTTTGATACAGTTATGCATGTGAGAAAACAGACAAGCATGCCGCAACCAGCAGCTCTTATGGAACATCCTTGTTGAAGGTATCTTTTTATGCCCAATCAGACAGCCCAGGGCCTTAAAGAAAATCTTGAAAGTAGTGGGGAGGCTTTTGGTAGGAGGGCTTGGAGTGCTGGACGGAGTGATCACTGGATGTGGAAAGTCCTAAACCTCTGGAAATGGAGCTGTGGCCTTCAACTCTGGTTAATAAAAGCACAAACTTGTTTAGAGGGCCCTGTAATGTGACATCCTGGAGCAGACCAGACTGATGTTCTGTGAGGTAGCCTGGCATTTTCACTCCCAGCTGTTGAAATATTTTTGATTTCCAGCTGGTTGTTTCTCTCATCTGCTTTGCACCTAACCATGGGGTACAGATGGAGTCATGTTTCTGGATTACATTTAATTCTTGGTGGGAAGGGCTGTTCTCTTCTCACGAAGAGACCAGATACCTTTGGGGCTCTGATACGAATGCTGGTGAGGAGACGTGCTGTTACTCCTTCCTGAAGTGAAGCATCTCCGAGGAGCACTGTCTTTGAAGCAGCTCTGAGTCAATGCCTTGTGAGCTTGGGAATTTTTCTTCTTGGCTATGGTGTTTGAAACATGTGCTTGAGATTTAGGAACTTGCACTGTGCTGGTCCTGAAATGTATACAGCTGGTACAGGTGTCTTAACTTAGAGCCAGCTGGATTTCTTGTGCCTTTGCCTTCATTTATTCACTATATATGTGCCAATTACCTAGTATTTGCCAGGCAGGAGGACACAGACACAAGTGATCTATAGCGTCGGCTGATAGTGCTTACATTCTGGTGGGGTAGGCAGACAATACATAAATATACTCCCATTCTGGAGAATGCTGTGAAGGAAAAAGAACAGAAAATAATGGGAGATACACTTTAGAAATGGTAGGCAGGGCAACCTCTCTGGTAGAAGTTAACATTAAAAGAAGAATATGAAGAAATGGATGTAGAGATGAGATTGCACATAAAAGGCAAGTGCAAAGGTCCTGAGGTAAGAAAGTTAAACATGTTGAGAAAGGTGATAACATCTGAGGTGAGCTGGAGCAAAATGGGTAAGGTGAGAAAATCCTGAGTTGAGTCATGGGCCTGGATCACATAGTGCCTGTAGGCAAAATAAGGAGCTTAAATTTTATCCTAGGAGTGTTGTAAAACCACTAGATATTTTGAAATAGGGGCTGTAACATGAAAGTTTTAAAAGAATACCAGGCACTGTATGGAGAATGCATAGACAGGGATGCAAGTGTGGAAGAGTGGAAGCTTTAGAAGACCTTAGCTAATGTCTACGTAAGAGGTAACTGTGGCTTAACCTATCTGTGTCCTTCCACATCTTGCTTTCTTCACCACTATTTTCTGGGGGAAAACACTGGACTTCCTTTACAAGAAGTTCTTCATGGGGGTCTTGATGCTGTAGGTTTTTCTAAAGTTTCTAACTGTCCCATTTGATTATTTCAATAAGCTTTGAGAGAAACAGGGAGCTAAGGATACTGTTCCCATTTGACAGATAAGTCAAAGGGAGGTTCTGGAGGCTCTAAGAAATTCCTAGTAGAGCAAAGTTGTTCACTCCCAGCAGCTCTCTGCTACTGCATACAACCTAGCCTGTTGACCTTTTTTTTTTTTTTTAAATTTTTTTTTTTTATAGAGGCATGTTTTATTTATTTATTTTATTTGTTTGTTTGCTTTGTTTATACATGCACTGGGTATAGTCAGAAGCACGGGAGGGTGAGAGAATTCACCAGGGCCAGAGCGGGGAGCAGAGCAGGTAGAAGGACCGAAGTACACTGCTGAGGGGAGCAGCGGGCGGCAGGAGAGGTCTACGCGCCATGTGGGACCCTCCTCCGGTGGCCGGGGAGCAGCCGGGGATCGAACCGGTGCCGCAGAGGCTGCGGGCAGCTTCGCAACCTAGCGCTCAACCGCTGCGCCACCGGGGAGGCCCTAGCCTGTTGACCTTTTGGTGTTACATTGCTACTAATGTTTAGAACTCATATTAAACAATAATTTTCAAAAGGGTAAAACCTTAATTCTCAGAGAAATATAAATGTAACATAGTCAAAGGTTTTATTTAACTCATTAATTTATGAGGAGGCAGTAAGATGATATGAACTGCTCTAAGACTCTCTAAGAAGTGAGGTTATTTATAAGCAATTTAATAAAATAAAATAAGTTGGGATAAAATTACTAGATTAGATATAAAAGGTTAACTGTCCAACAGACCATAAGTCTTAGGGGTTATCTGTTCCACCAGACAGAAATTATTTGTATTTTTACCAGATAGAAATCTACAAGATAAGAGATAACTTACTATGTTAGGGACCTTTTGTCAATACCACAGGATGAGGTGAAGTGAGTGCATTCTAGAAAAGGAAAGATGCGCCACTCACCTCTTATTTTTTGTCTTATTTTGACTATTTTTATCACTAAGTCTAATGCCTTTATCCCTAAGTCTATGATGTTTGTGGAAAGCATAATGAGTAATGAGTAGACATGAGCTGGAATTCAGGCATTTATCAGACTTACATTGAACCTTGGCCATGGATATGAGGAATCCTGTGCTAGACTGTGGGAACACAAAGCTTCACTGTGGTTCCTGTTCTGTGGTCTCAGCAGTCTAGACAGGGAGACAGATGCATATAAGTGGACACATTCCAATGGTGACTAGGGTCTAGTAGAGATGTGGGATTTGTGCAGTCACCAGAGAGGGAACCACACCACCACCCTAGAGGAGTCAAGGGGCACTCTGCAAAGAAAACATATTTGAGCTTCATCTTGAAGTGTGGCACAGGGTCTAGGCTGAGAAGAGCTGAGGCAGGGAAAGCCATCAGGTGGAATGTCAACTACCAGCTGAGAAATAGCATGGATGTGTGTAGAGATTTGCCTTTTTGGATGGCAAATTAAAAAATTTCAATTCTCATAGGTAGTAGTCACAGAATTATAAGGTTCTGTGGGATGGGAAAGGGAGGGATATAAAAGGGAAGGAGAAGTTGGAGTCTCTTGGGTAAGCTTGCAAAATTTTCTTAAAATATTAGGTCAAATTCTCTATAAAAACCCTACTTAAAACTTTCTGAAAGACTTTGAAGTCCCAGAGAAGCAGGAAGTTAATTAGAGTGGCTTTGATATCTTAGGGTATGTTTTAACAGCTGCTTAAGACAGTTTAAACAATAAGAACTTATGTGGTTTGGGATGCGCCTGTGATAGTCAGCTCTGACCAGAGTGAAATATCACTGCATCTGAGAGCAACAGCAGTTGGCTTTAATTTTAGAAAGAGTTCAAGCCAAAATGTTCTCTAAAACCCAAGAGAGGAACTTCTGAAGAAGAATATTGTTCCTAGAGAATGTGTTTGGGGGTAAAAGATGAATTGAGTAGGGAAGAATGACCTTAACTTGCTTCTTGGAGGAACACAGGGTGTGCTCACCCCTGAACAATTCTCTTAAGGTGGATTAAACCAAGGTATTTGTTGTCGGCTGTCATTTGTGAAAGGAGTCCTGATGGAGTAGGTTCACATCTGTAAAGAATACTTGTAGAACTCAAAGTGTGTCTAATAATTTGAATTTTCTGCAGATTGTCATTGTGCTTGATAAACACTTAATTTAGTCTTCTGGTCAATACCTTCAGCCTTCCTAATTATTAAAAATTTTCTCAACAACTTATTCCTCAGACTGGATCTGACTGGATCTTTTCCATGTTGAAGATCCAGCAATCAACAATAAGATTCAATGAACAATAGGCTGCCTGTGGAATGGATCAAGAGAATCTGGAAAGGCCTATTTTTTTTTTTTTTTTTTTTTAGCTATCTAGAATTAATTTTATTTTTATGTCCAATTTTATTTTATTTTATTTTATTTTAATAAATTTTATTGTTATATTCCCCATACAATTGCAGCCCCCCATTCTGACCCCAATCCCTCCCCTCCCGCCCCCGCCCCCCTAAAAGTGTCTCTGGTTCATAGTTTTTTGTTGATTTTGATTTTCACTTTCTTATAGTTATTCATTTTCCTGGTCCCTTATTTAAGTTTTCTAGATTCCTGCTATGAGTGAGACCATCCGGTATTTTTCTTTTTCTTTTTGGCTTATTTCGCTGAGCATGATCCCTTCCAGCGCCATCCATGTTGCAGCAAATTGCATGTGTTTATCTTTTTTGAATGCTGAGTAATATTCCATGGTATATATGTACCACATCTTCTTGATCCAGTCATCTATTTTTGGGCATTTGGGTTGTTTCCAAAGCTTAGCTATTGTAAACAGTGCTGCTATAAACATAGGGGTGCAGGTGTTCTTTGGAATTGATGTTTCTGTGTCCTTTGGGTAAATACCTAGGAGTGGAATTGCTGGGTCATATGGAAGCTCTATGTTTAGTAGGTCCAGAAATCTCCACACAGCTGGAAAGGCCTATTTTAAAGGTCATATGTGGGGCCTCCCCGGTGGCGCAGCGGTTGAGCGCTGGGTTGCGAAGCTGCCCACAACCTCTGCAGCGCCAGTTCGATCCCCGGCTGCTCCCCGGCCACCAGAGGAGGGTTCCGCATGGTGCGCAGACCTCTCCTGCCGCCCGCTGCTCCCCTCAGCAGTGTACTTCGGTCCTTCTGCCTGCTCTGCTCCCCGCTCTGGTGAATTCTCTCACCCTCCCGCGCTTCTGACTGTACCAATATCAGTGCTTGTATCAATACATAAATAAATAAATAAAAATAAATTAAACTTTAAAAAAAATAATATAGCTTTCTTCTTAAAAAAAAATAAAGGTCATATGTGAACACTATGTGATGCTGCTGCTGCTACTGCTGGTGGTGATATTGATGGTGGTGATGGTGGTGAAGATGGCAGAAATGATGACAATGGTAGTGATGATGTGTGGTAATGTTGGAAATGGTGGTGGTGGTGGTGATGACGATGTTAGCTAACATCTAGGAAGCTAATATTTTTATGATAGGCACCCTGCTGAGCAGTTTATACCCATTCTCATGCAGTAGGTATTTTTTTTAAAGATTTATTTATTTATGCATACAAGACCTGGGGTCAGGCCAGAGGTGCAGGGGGTGAGAGGATTCACCAGAGATAGAGTGGGGAACAGAACAGGCAGACTGACTGAAACACACTGCTGAGGGGAGCAATGGGTGAGACAGGAGATGTCTGCCGCACCATGTGGGTAGCTCCCTGGCCGGCTGGGGATCAAACTCATGCTGCAGAGGCTGCAGATAGCTTCATAGTGCTGTGCTTTACCCTTTGCGCCACCAGGGAGGCCCATCGTGCAGTAGGTATTTTACTCTCATTTTACAGATGAAGAAACTGAGGCTCAGACAATTTCAATGACATGCCCATTCACCTGTCCATCCATTCATCTATCTTTGGCTTTCATAAAGTCTCCTAAGTGTTTCATATAATAGTGTATTGCATCTTTCCTTCTATGTGCAAAAATTGACTAAAAATATAAAAGTGGCTTGCAGAGAGGTACCACTAACTGACAAATGACTGTATCCAATTGAAGAGACTCATTTCTTTTCCAAAAACATTGCATTGGTCTGTTACACCAAACTTCCAAACTTTCCATTTTCCATGAAGTGAAGACCAAATTCTTTTGCCTAAACCAGGACACTCTTATGAGGAAAGGCTTGGGACCTAATTGAGTCATTGCTTGCTGCTGCAATTGGGGGCTGTCTTGTGAAGGATGTTGCTGGTTGTTTTTAAAAAATACCACCACTGCATTTTTTCCCCTGGAAAAATGCTGGGATTCATTAATAAAATAAACTAGAATGAAATGAAAACTGCATAAGACCACATTTTGGCAGCACAAATATTTGCACTGAGACGCTTGAGAAAAGGTTGGCATGGACCCTTGCACAATGATAATCTTTTCTTTAAAAGTTCATGTTTGGTGTAGTACCTGTATGAAGAAGAAAAACAGCTCTGTGACTGGGGTGCATTGATAAATGAGGAGACTTGACAGAATGTCCAGGCCTAGAGTATAGCATTCTATAATAGTGAATGTTTCTTAGTAAATTGTTCTCAAATTACTGAATATTTTTTCTACCTATCAGTTGATCTATTGATCCATCTATTTATCATTCTATCAATCTATCACTTCTATTTACAAATACACAAGTGAGTGGGGTGGGGGGATTGCTTGGGAAGGGAGGGAAAAATGCAGAAGAAATATGTATATGGAAGACATGATGGGAGTGATACTTTTCTTAAGGAACGAGCACTTTCCATGCAAAGGAGCAGGCTATGACAAGGTGTTCTAGAACTTAACTGTCTGCCATAAACAGGAGGTAGGAAAGACACAAATAGAGAGAAGAGGAGGCATGAGGCATGTGAGCCTCTCTTTTGTCCTGAAATTGCTGGCATCTTGCCTAGTTCTCAGGGAGCCTTTAGTGCTCACCATCTGTGGAATATTCTTTGGGGTCTCCATTTCCTCTGATCTTACAGCTCCTGATTCTGACTTCTTTGTCTGATCTCCTGGGATAGGTTTTTTCTGAAATATTTGTTGCACAAATTTGGGAAAATTTAGTCTAAGGTCCACATTGCTGTCTCTGGAAACTAGAATTTGTTATTCTTTCCTTTGGGTTTTGGTTTGGCTTTATCTTGCTTTTATTGGTTCTTGAAGTACCACCAATAACTAAGATATTGACAATATGACATTACTTCATCAAAAGCAGATTGACTTCCACATGCTACAGTGAGCACTCTGGAGTTCATACCTGAACCCAAGTCTCTTACCTGAGAGATCCTGCCAGCAATGATGTGTTAGCAATGGTTAGATCCAACTGGGATCACTCAGATCTGCCGCTGTTGTTTCCAAAAGATAAAAAGTGTATGTTCTTTGGGAAGGGAAAAAGATGTATCCAACCATCTCATTAAAGAATTCCAGTGTTTCCAAATTTCCAGGATAATCATCTTTAGGATTCAGGGAGGAGAAATTAGAACTCCTAGTAATTGATAGAAATGTCCCAGATCCTAAGTAATTTTTAAAATATGTCAATATCCTTCATATTCTTTATTTGTTATGAATATCTAAGAAAGTTTATTCAATAAATAGAAACATTAAGTTTAGTAGTACTTGCAAGGAACTATAGCAAATATTTAAATTCTTGACAATGCCAGCAAGTGTTATTGGATAGTACTTGAGTAATATAACATTGGATCTCCAAGCCAGGTTAACAACACAAAACAGAATTTCATATTGAAACGTTTTGCTTCTAAGTCTTTTAATTTTTTTGGAACACCACTTAAAGGATTTTTGATAGAGTATATATACATATACATTTATTAATTTTACTTAAAAAAAAGATAACATTGGCGGCAAACAGGACCACAAACACACACTTAAAATGTGGTAACTGCCGCAAGCAAGACCGACTCATTGCATTGTGGTGGTTTCTCTCCAATTGTTCCTGTCCCAGTTTTCTGAAATGTCAGCCTTAATCTTCGGCTGCATGTGTCAGCTATTTTACTCCATCTTTATAAGTGATGTCAGTGGATTCCTATGTTGATTGTTAGGCTTTAGTTCATGTA
Source organism: Talpa europaea (assembly GCF_964194135.1). Classification (NCBI taxonomy): domain Eukaryota; kingdom Metazoa; phylum Chordata; class Mammalia; order Eulipotyphla; family Talpidae; genus Talpa; species Talpa europaea. The sequence continues at coordinate 60,408,827 of NC_140077.1, forward strand.
GTAGGATTACATTGCTTTCCTCCATTTTCCCAATTTCTTGACTGAGTTTTCTAGGCAGCTGCATTTTAGAGAAAACCTACATTTTCAGAGATAGGCTAGGAAGGAATTCCCTCATGGAAACAGTAAAGAATTTAATGTCAGTTTCTACCTCTGGCCCCCTTCATTATGACATGTCTTAAAAAGGAGCACCCTTTCTAGGAGTAATGCTGGTCACAACCATTGCTCAAACTAGGGACTGGTGAACAATCAACTCAAAAAATTTACCTTATCTGATCTTAGATACCCATCAATGCTATGATTCAATGGTTTTTGCAGGATGTTCCTTCAGTGACAGATTGCTTAAAAAAGGTAACATCTGATCCACCACAGGCAGGGAAAATTTATAACTTGAATGGGTTAGAATATACTACCTATCTGGGAACTTTGTGGGCCTTTGGGGACAATGGTTGCATTGGGCCATGTTGAAAACTTAAATCTTACTTACCTAATTTTCTCATGGAATACAGAATAACTATAAAGGGAAAGAGTGCCAGACACCTAAATTGAAATCCTGACACTAATTGTGAGACATAAGAAACTTGCTTATAAGTGAAATAAGTCAGAAGGAAAAAGATAAATATCAGATGATATCACTTAAATGTGGAATGTAGAGAAATTGAACAAAGGGTCAGGAAAAAGACACAATGTGCAAGCTGACGGTAGATCTGAGGCCTATAGCAGTGGAGGGGGAGGGGTCAAAGCAGGGGAAGGGATAGCACAAGGGACCGTGGTGATGGACCTTGGTGGTGGTGGTGGTAGGACAACTATAGGGTCTACACCTGAGGGAGAAATCTAATACTGTCCAAATGTAACAACAGTGTAAGAAAAAAGAAGTTGCTTAACTTTGCTATCCTGCAATTTTCTTTTTTTTTTTTTTAATAGAGGCATGTTTATTTATTTATTTATTTATTATTTGTTTGTTTGTTTGTTTATACATGCACTGGGTACAGTCAGAAGCGCGGGAGGGTGAGAGAATTCACCAGAGCCAGAGCAGGGAGTAGAGCAGGCAGAAGGACTGAAGTACACAGCTGAGGCGAGCAGCGGGCAGCAGGAGAGGTCTGCATGCCATGTGGGACCCTCCTCTGGTGGCCTGGAAGCAGCCGGGGATCGAACTGACGCGCAGAGGCCGCGGGCAGCTTCGCAGCCCAGCGCTCAACTGCTGTGCCGCCAGGGAGGCCCTCTTGCAATTTTCTTATCTGTATCAATCTGACAGACTTGGTATGAGGATTAAGTGAGATAAATGCATGTTACAGCACTCTAGCACATGATAACCATGAACTAAGAAGAACCTACTGTTGTATTTTTTTAAAAATTAATGTTCCATTGTCTTATAATTCTATATGTTTCAGGAGTATAGCTTCACACCTTGATAAATGTATATACTACACCACACCCACCATCATAGGTATAGCTCCTGTTCACTATCATCCAATCAAAACTCCTCTACCCATTCCTTCCACCACCCCATCTCCTTAACCATCTGGAACCATCTTTTGTTGTCAGAGTCTAAGTGTTGTTGTTTTTGCTTATTCATTTGCTTTGTTTCTTTATGAACCACATATAAGTAAAATCATATATTTGTCTTTCTCTATCAGGCTTATTTCACCTGCCAAGTTCCATCCATGTCACTGTAAATGGCAGGATTCATCTATTTTATAGCTGAATCATATACCACCGTGTGTACATATATCATGTATTTATCTACTCATCCATCCATGGGCATTTAGGTTGTTTCCCTGCTTTGGCTATTTCGAATAGTGCTGCAATGAGCAATGGGATGCAAATATCTTGTTGAAGTTGTGTTTTTTTCCTTCCAGGAAAGAGCATATGGGATTACTGAGAGTTCATCTTACCAACACTTTTTTTTAAAAAAAGATTTATTTATTTATTTATACAAGCACTGGGTACAGTCAGAAGTGCGGGAGGGTGAGAGAATTCACCAGAGACAGAGCGGAGAGCAGAACAGGTAGACTGATGAAACACACTGCTGAAGGGAGCAGCGGGCGACAGGAGAGGTCTGTAGCGCCATGTGGGATCCTCGCTGGCTGCTAGGGAACGACCTGGCGCTGCAGAGGCTGCGGGCAGCTTCACAGCCCAGCACTCAAATGCTGCACCACCAGGGGAGGCCCCTTACTAACACTTTCATGCATTATTCAGAGATTTAGTTGCCCACAGCTGGGCAACTTATGCTGGTAGTGCTGCTTATTAAGGTTTAGAGCCCTGCCATCTGGTTTGGCAATGGACATTTCTGACATGGTGTTGTTAGACTCAGGCTAACACCCTCAAATGAAAACCAAAATATGGTGTTGGGAAAGAACTTTATATCTGGTGATTTTCCACCTGAACACATCACAGGACTTCAAGGAAGAGCTTTGGATGTAAGCTTTGTTAGAAATGCACAGACAGGGGACAGGCTGAGCAGATCAAGGACTGGGCAGCATTTAGATCAACCGTAGAGCAGTGAGGATGCCCCCATATGAGACAGGCCTCTGGGTGCGCTGCAATGCCTTCTGCACACTTTAGGCGTGCAGATTTTATAAAGGCAAGTGCCACTTGGGAAGAGTTTGTCTTTCTGAATCTATAAGGAAATTTGAGATCTGGTTACCTAATCTAACCCTGAAGCCTATTGAGTTGTTATGGGCAATCAGGAAATAGTTTGGGTTAGATTATAATAGAAGGTTCTAGGGTAAGAGTATTAGTTCAGACTTCAGCACATTTAGGTTTAAAAGCCATTTTCTTCTCTTACTAGCTATGTGGCTTTCGATGAGTTAGTCATTATCTCTCAAGTTCTGTTTCCTTGGTAATAAAATGGGGATAATAATTGTACCTACCTCATAAGGTTATCTTCAGGATTCAATAAAATTATCATGTGAAAAGCTCTCAACACAGATCTTGGAACACAGTAAACACTCAGAAATTTTATTTTTAATATTACAATTGAGTTAAGGAGGTGTATAAATACTTCTTGACATATTCAAATATTGTGTTCTTGAATAGACAAAAGGAATTTTCTCATAAATATGAGATGAGTTTTATCACCCTAAGGGACATAATTTTCTATCATCTTGGCCTGTACTTACATAGTAGGTGGTTTGGACAGGGACAGCAAGCAGGAGAGGTGGGGTGGATGAGAAGGTGTTGCAGGGACCTCTGTCACGCACAGAAGATGCTACAGGGGGTGTGAATCTTGCCTGGGACCATCAGAGCTTGTCACCTGGGAAATCTACTTCAGACTTTTCCTTTCACTTGTTAACATATTTCAACTGGTCTAACTTACCCCAGTCCTGGTCTAGTTAAATATCAAGATGGTTTGAGAGACCCTCATGGATAAAGCTTTTAGATAGCACCCCAATCCACCACCTGCTTTGCTGTGCTAGGAGGAAAAGTGTTTGCAAAGTCAAGTTTATCAATAGTTGATCAATAAATACCTGTGATGAGACTTCATGGGATGTAAACACCACTCTTCATTGAGTGTGGGAGGAAAATGATTCTTCAAAGATGTTTTGAACGAAACTGGCAGAGATGGAGTCTTCTGAAAGATGTCATTTTCTGATCCATTCTTACATTTCAGAATAATTAGATATTAAAATAAAATCAAAATAAATGTGAGACTGGAAGTTTTTAGGTTATGTCGTGGATATTGCTGCAACATTCCAACCACTTGTAAAGAATATGCAGTGAATAGTCTTTGGCTATCGATAGCTTTTAGGGAATCTTTCCAGATCTCACACTCTATGCAAAGGGTCATTGATACAGAGAATAAAATACATCTTGTTACTTTCCTCAAAAATGCATGAGGTGCTAGATAGATGTATAAACTGCTACATCCAGAGGGAGGGATTTTCAGCATCCATGTATATTGTGTGACCTTCCACTTAATGGAATGATTTCTAATTTGATGCCTGCATTTCTAATTTTGAAGCCTGCATACTAACAACTAGCCATTTTGAGTAATTTCTATGTGTCAGGCTTATCTTACATTATTTCACTTAATCCTCAAAACTGGTTGAATATCATTTCTAGTTTATAGATGAGGATACTCAGACATGATCACTAATTTGTCACTAAAGTCAATGGAATTGAGATTTAAATATAGGTTGGTGTGACTTCAAGGCCTTTGCCTTTAACTTCTAAACAGTGGCATAAATGGACACCGCCATAGCATCAGCTCCTTATATTAGAGGATTGGAACTATCTGTGTATGTATATGTATGTATCAGATAAATCCTCTCAATACCAGCCAGGACCTGACAATTTATGCGGATTACAAATCTCTCCTGGTTCTTTATCTAAGACAGATATTATCCCTTTATTTTTGGCCCCTTGTAAGAGGACTGAAAGTTCTTGCCTTGAGTTTGCGAAATGTGTGTGTCAGTTGGTATCACAGTCTTTTGGTTACTGGTTACGACTTGACTCTGGAGTTAGATTCAAAGCATAACTTTGAATACTTGCTAGGTCTGTGACTCTGGGAAAGTTGCTTAATGTCTCTCAGCTTTTACATCCATATAAATGGGAAAGTAACAGCCCCAAACTCACAGGGCTATTGTGAACATTAAATGAAAATAAAAATGAAAATGAAATGAAAATTGGCTTTAAAAAATCCAATGATTCATGTTAACTACTTAATATAATTATTCAAACTTAAGAGAATTCACAGCATATAACTAACAATGTGCTGCAAATTTATGTAGTGCCCATTACAATCTTGAATATTCTGATTTTGGTTTGATTTTTTAACAGATGTTTCTTGAGAGGTTATTGTGTGTCACACTCTTTACAAAGGGTCATCAATACAGAGAATAAAATACCTCTTGTCCTCAAAAATGCATGAGGTGCTAGACAGATGTATGAACTGCTACATTCAATTTAATGTGCTGAGAATGCAGAGTTGATTACATGGATTAACAGACAGAGAGATACATGGATAACCTGGCTATGCAGGGAAGGAAGAGCAAGTTTGTTACATACAGAAGACTGGAAAGGATTTCTATGCAGAGAGAACATGTCAAAAGGCACAAAGATTGGAAAAAGGGTGGGAGGACCTGTGAATAATTTGTTGATCTTAGAATATGTGTTAATTTAGGAAATGAAATGAGACAAATGTGGGACATGCAGCTTGGACTTTATTCTGCATGTCATGAAGAGCCATTAAAGCAGGGAAACTGCAGTGTGAAGAGTAGGTTTAAGAGGACTCCAGGAGGAGTTAGTTTTGGAGTGAGAATAAGCAGGAGGCCACAGAGAGACAAAATGGTACAGACTAGAGAAGGCAAAGTAGGAAGGAAAGAAGGGATGAATTAAAGAAATATTTGGGAGGTGAGAATGCAGGATCTGGAATTGAATGGAAATGGAAAGTAGAAGGGAAAGGAGCCTTGGATGATTAGCTTCTGCTGCAGTAAATCCTGAGTTACTGCACTCTTTCCTCTATAAGATCTCACTTTATTTTTTTTTAAGATTTATTTATTTATGCATATAAGAACTGGGGTACAGGCCAGAGGTGTGCGTGGTGGGGGAGAGGGGAATGAGAGGATTCACCAGAGACAGAGAGGGGAACAGAACCGAAATACATTGCTGAGGGGAGATTGACTGAAATACATTGCTGAGGGGAGCAGTGGGCAAGACAGGAGAGGTCTGCTGTGCCATGTGGGTAGCTCCCTGGCCGGTGATCAAACTCGTGCTGCAGTGGCTGCAGGTAACTTTATAGGTTGCATCTTAACCCCTTGTGTCACCAAGGAAGCCCTAAATTCTCATTTTAAGGGGTACTTCTATTCCCTATTTTTAGGATCCATTGGATAATTAGTTGCAAAGTTTCTGGAAGTCCATTAAAGAAATAACCTGAAGATTTTTGCTGAGGAGAAGCATTGGGAAGATGACTTCCACAGGATGTCACAACCTCTACAGAGTCTGAGACCTCCGCAGACCTCCAGAACTCCACAGCCCTTCACAGAGGACTGGCTGCTTCACCTGCCTCTAGCCCTGCCTGTGTCATTGCCTGATTTCTATCAGTGAGTGAACAGATAAACAAAATGTGTTATATACATATGATGGATTAGTATTTGGTGATGAAAAGTAACTATGTGCTGTTATGTGCTACACCATGAATGAACTTTGAAACATTAGGGTAAGTGAAAGAAATCAGACCAAACAGGTCACACATTGTATGATTCCATGATATTGATGTCTAGAATAGATAAATCCATAGGACAGGAAAGACATAAAAGGGCAGGAATTAGAACTAACATAATGAACATGGAATTTCTTTTTAGGGTGGAAATCAGTGATAATGATTGTATAACACAGGATTATACTAAAAACCACCGAATTGCACCCTTTAAAATGGTGACTTTTATGTTATATGAATTATTTCTCAATATTAAAAAAATTAAGAAAGCTTAGAGGGACAAATGGAATATTGATGATAAATATTATATTTACTTTTATTGCAATTTAAAGTAACTAGTTCCAAGTATGCCTCTCCACTATAAAAAGAGACTTCATCTAATAAAGAGTTATTTGTTATTTAAATATATGTCGTAGGACTTGGCAGACAATATGCTCTCAATAAATGTTGAATGGAAGAATACATACAAGAACCCCACATTCAATTTCTTCATGGACAAAATATTTTTATATAAACATTAATTTTGTGATATAACAGGGAAGCCTAGTAGACTTTGTTCCCACAATCAAAGAATCAATAAATGTCAGTATATTAGGCTAGTTAAGAACTGAATAAACACCAACATTCTTGACAAGGGGCTTCTTCAGTCTCAAGGATGCCCTGAAACTTACAAGAGATTTAGTGGATGAATTATTTGAATCAGAAATCCCCACAATTTGTGATGGCTTCAATTATATCCAAAGAAATCTTGAAATCTCCAAGTTCTCAAAACAGCATTAACTGGACTTCCTTAAATGCTTGAAGTCAATCTGTCAGTGTCCCAGTACATTTAGATAGAGAGGGGCATAGTACTGAGCAGACTAATCATCGCCAGGAGAAGAAACTCAAAAAGATTTGGAATTATAGTAATGAATCAAAGTATTCGACTGAGACTTTTTCCACTCTCATGAGCAATTCTAATAGCCCAGAGAATTGTAATTCTAATGGCTACCCAAGCTGGGGTTACTCAGTCTCTTGACACAGCAAGTCATAGGAACTGAATCCTTAACATCTAAAGGAGGAAGCCAAGAACCAGGGACACATAGAGACCAGACTGAAATCACCCTGCTGACTAGGGTCCAGCTGAGGGTAGAACCCATCATAATTTTTGGTTGGATGTTTTCTCACTGCCAAAAATAGTATACATTATGCTATCCTCTAACCACCTGGAATATGCTGAAAAAATCGGGGATTTTAATGTTTTCAATAAATGTGTTTTGGGGCTTTCCCCCATCTTCAACTTTTTTTGAAGAATTTGAGTAGCATAGTTATTAGTTCCTTTTTGAAGATTTGATGGAATTTGCTAGAGAAACCATCTGGCCCTGGACTTTTATTCTCAGGGAGACTTTTGATTACTCTTTCAATTTACGTGCTCGAGATTAAAGCTGTTAAAGCTCTCTGTTCCATTCTGGATGTCTTGAATGGGTGTATGATTCTAAAATTTTGTTTATTTCTTTTAGGTAGTTCCTTTTGTTTGCATAAAGACATTCTTAGTAGTAGTTATAATCCTTTGCATTTCTGTGGTGTCTATTGTAATTTCACCTCTTTCATTTCTGATTCCTTTTTTTTTTGGGTTTTCTCTCTTCATTTCTGATTCCTTTTTTTTGGGTTTTCTCTCTTCTTTTCTTAGTGAATCTAGCTAAGGGTTTATCAATCTTATACTTTCAAAGGAATAGCTCTTGTTTTCATTGGTTTTTCGAACTGCCTTTTTGTTTTCTATTTCATATATTTCCACCCTAATTTTTATTATTTCCTTCCTTCTACTGATTTTTTGTTTCAAATGTTCTTCTTTTTCTAGTTCCTTTAAGTGTAAAGTTATATATTGTTTGTTTGAGATTTTTCTTTAGGGTTTACGATTTGAGCCAGTATTACTATGTACTTTCCTCTTAATACCATGTTTAGTGCTTCCCATCGGATTTGGCAGTTTGTCTCTTTATTTTCATTAGTCTCCAGTTAATTTTTATTTTTACTTTGATTTCTTCTTTGACCCAGGAGTTAGTCAAAACATTTTGTTTAGTCTTTGCATGTTTTTATTTATTCTGAGATTCTTTTGTGTTTAATTTCTAGCTTTATACCATTGTGATCAGAGAAAATGTTTGATTAAATTTCTACCTTCATACATTTTTGAAACACATTTTTATGGTCTATCTTTGAGTCTGTTCCATGTGCTCTTGAAAATAGTGCAGAGATGCATTTGGGAACACAACCCCAAAGACAAGGACTATATCAAACTATAAACAAAATAAACAAAAGAACTATATCAAACTAAAATGCTGTTGTAAATTGAAAGAAAAAAAAAAGGTGAATAAGGGAGTGGGAGAAGATTTTTGTACATAATAATTTTGTCAAGGGGTTAATTTCTAGAATATACAAAGTTCTCATACAACTCAACAATGAAAAAACAAACAACCCAGTAAAAAAAATCATCAAAAGACCTAAATAGACATTTCTCCAAAGAAGAAATCCAGATGGCCAGCAAGCACATGAAAAAATGCTTGACATCACTTATTTAATGGAATTGCAAATCAAAACTACAATATCCTATGAGAATGCCCTATGTCCAAAATACTGGAAACAACAATGTTAGCAAAGATGTGGAGAAAAAGGAACTCTCACCTGCTGTTGGTAGGAATGCAATTTGGCCAACTCTACAGAAAATTGTATGAAGATTTCTCAAAATAAAAATATCATAGTTCCATATGATCTACCAATACCACTGTGAGGTATTTATCCCCAAAACATGAAAACTCTAATCTGAAAAGATACATGGAGCCTCCCGGGTGGCGCAGCAGTTGAGCGCTGGGTTGCGAAGCTGCCCGCAGCCTCTGCAGCGCCGGTTCAATCCCCGGCTGCTCCCCGCCCACCGGAGGAGGGTCCCACATGGCGCGCAGACCTCTCCTGCCGCCCGCTGCTCCCCTCAGCAGTGTATTTCGGTCCTTCTGCCTGCTCTGCTCCCACCCTCCCGCGCTTCTGACTGTATCCAGTGCTTGTATAAACAAACAAACAAACAAACAAACACATAAATAAATCTTAAAAAAAAAAGATACATGGACTCCTATGTTCATAGAAGCATTATTTACAATAGGCAAGTCTTGGAACCAACTTAAATGTCCATCAACAAATGTCTGGATAAAGAAATTATAGAATATATACTCAATACTACTTAGCTATTAAGAAGGAGAACTAGTAGGGCCTCCCTGAGGTACAAGGGGTTAAACACAGCACTGTGAAGCTGTCTACAGGCTCTGCAGCATGAGTTCGATCCTTGGCCAGTCAGGGAGCTACCCACATGGTGCAGCAGACCTCTTCTGTCTCCCCCGCTGCTCCCCTCAGCAGTGTATTTCAGGCAATCTGCCTGATTTGTTCCCCACTCTGTCTCTGGTGAATCCTCTCACCACCCCCCACACCTCTGGCATGTACCCCAGTTCTTGTATGCATAAATAAATAAATCTTTAAAAAAAAAAGAAAGAGAACTAGTAACTGTTGGAACAAAATTGGTGGTACTTGATGTGATTATGCTAGATGAAGGAAGTCAGAAAGTGAAAGACAGTTACCAGATAGTTTCACTCATTTGTGGAAGATAAAAAACTAAAGCGAACAAACTGGCAAAGACCAACAAAAATTATTCTTAGACTCTATGAAAAATTACCTTGTTGTCTGAGGGAAGGGAAGGCAGAGAGGAGGGGATAGGAGAAGGAAGAGGATAGGACATTGGCATTGGAATTTTGATGGAGGGTGAGTGAGGCATGTGCACATGTGGAGATGTGAATTTGTACTGCCAGTTATTTAGTTATGTAAATGACATTTTTTTACAAATTAATAAAATTGAAAAAAAATCATATACAGCTGTTGCTGGACTGGTATAAACGATTCCATTTTGAGCCCTCTGATAGTTTCAGAATTTTTAGGAAAGTTGCTCTAGGCCCATAGAAAAAGGAGTTTTTAATTACAGCCAGTTCATGACTACATTGATTTCTACCAGAAAAGAATTAGAGGGGCCTCCCTAGTGGCACAAGGGGTTAAGACGCAACCTATGTAGCTATCTGCAACCTCTGCAGGATGAGTTTGATCCCCAGTCAGGGAGCTACCCATATGGCACAGCAGACCTCTCCTGTCTCAACCATTGCTCCCCTCAGCAGTGTATTTCAGTCAATCCACCTGTTCTGCTTCCCACTCTGTCTCTGATGAATCCTCTCACCCCCCCACACCTCTGGCCTGTACCCCAGTTCTTGTATGCATAAATAAATAAATCTTTAAAAAAAGAATTAGAATTAGCATTAAAGTTAGAGTTGAAAGTAGCTTTATTGAAATTTACATTCATTCTGGAAAAGTAAATTACAGGCTTGTGTTAGTCTCACCCTATCTTGTGATAAAACAATAAGACAAAATTTAATATACAAAACTTATGCCAAAGTTCAATATGAAAAACAGGGAATCAGGCAGCTTTACTTCCTGGAAGAGAGGTGGGTGAGTTCAAGCCTTTGTCCTCACCCTGTCAAAGGGCTCCATAAAGCCCCGGGAAGAACATACTTTGAAAACTGATCAGAAAATGATTTCTTTGACTCATGAAGAAACCACTGAAAGATGGCTAAAGTGACTTTCCAATTTTACATAGCAGGAACTCATATCTGGGTCAAAGCTAGCTGTCTCCCTGTGGTTGTCCCAGCGGCTCAGTCACTGGCACTACTACCCTCCCCAGTACTGTATAGAGCAGTGCAAAGGGTGATGCTCCCTGGCTGATGAAAGCCTGTATTAATATCCATGGCACTGATATTTAATTTCTTTTTAAAATGATTTCTGCGCTTTCCAGATTTGCTATAATAATTATGTATTACTTTTATAATGAGAAAAAAAATAATTTCAGAATGTCAAGTTGCTTTGGGTGTGATTTGCATGCCAAGCATGAAGTGATCCTGAGTTTGTGGACTTTTCTTCATTTTTCATTTCTCTGAGTTTATTGTTGCAGAGAGCTTTGGATTGGGTCTGGGGTTTTTCCAAAGAGATATGGTGCCATTCTTTGAAGGTGTGCTTGCTTCCTGTTTATTTTTAATGTTGTCTTGAATAAAGTTCAACTTTGGAGACCTTTCCTCTCTCCCCAAGCCACCCTTCTAATGCTATCTCCCATGATTCTAGTTCAAATGGTTAATTTCCGGGCAACCAGAGCAAACCAACTCCTGCCTCTATTATTGTCTATATAGTTCTCTCTGTCCCAGAAAGACCTTACCCTCTCTTTCTGCTTATCAAAACACTGATACTATTGTTCAAAGACCTTTTTCACATCTATTCCACTCGTTCACTGGTTTACTCATCCATCAACTAATACTTACGGAGCCCTGCAAAATGCCAAATGCCAGGCTCTGACTATTTTAGGAGTTGGGGATAGACTGGTAAACTGTAGAAATAATTTCTGTAATTACAGAAATAAATCTTCAGTGGGAGAGACTGATATTAAGTCAGTAAACATGAATGTGTCTGTCTGTCTGTCCATCCATCCAGCCACCTAATTTCCGGTGATGTCACAGGCAAGGCTGGAGGCAGGTGCAGTGGCCAGTTCTCTGCAAAGGGCTGGAGGTCTGTGGAGCTCTGTGACGTCCCGTGGAAGTCATCCGCTCGCTGCTTATTCTTTGGGGTCCATCTGCTGAAAGCTCTTCTCTCTTTGGAGGCCATAGGCTGAATGAATCAAGCTGGCTGCTTGCTCTGCTTATATCCTTTTCAGGGTCCCAACTCAGCAAACCTGACTGGACTGGTTTTCAATCCTGTTTGACTGGTGCCAGTTAAGCACCAATTTTCAATCTTCAATCTGCCTAATGAGCTGGAGCCCTTGATAGACAACTGAAAAACTTGAACCTGAGTGGTCCATTTATGATCCTGGTGTCAGAGACAAAATGGGAAAAGCGGGTGCCTGCACAGACTTGACCTGCTCTGAGGCCAGGATAGGCTTGTAGGCCAGAGGCACACTGTGGCTGGTGTCCCTTGGTGGGGCGTGGGGTAACAATGCTGGGGGGCCTATAGCAGTGCTGGGATACAGGTCCCAGTGGCTGCAAGATGGGCTGCCACCAGGACCCTGCCATGTTGGCCTGGGACTTTACAGGCCTCTCTGCCTATAGCTCCAGGGAGCCACAGCACTGGAACTGCCCCAGTGATGCCTGACACTCTTCCAAGTGGCCCCAGGCCCAGGATTCTCCACTATCACTGCTGCCACTGCTTTTGGAGAGACCTGGGTGTGCCCACAGGCAATGTGCTTGGGTGGGGAGGTGCTGTCTATAGGTTACAGACTGTGGCTGGCTGCCAACCCCAGCTACTGGAGCCCCAGTGGGGGCTTATGCTGGGAGTGGTGGGCTTTCTGCTGCCTTCAGAGCGGCCAGCACCAGGAGGCCCCCAGGCTATATGTGCTGGGGCCAGGGGAGGAGCTGGCTGCTGCGTGGCACCAACAAAGCCAGCACGACCCACTGCTCAGCTGGCAGGGCGCAGGTGGGAGCCCTGCAACAAAAGGACTATTGTGTTGGTAGGAAAAATCTTAAAATCTTAAAATGATTGGTGCTGCTAGGTGGAGTAGATAGAGACAGAAGGATGAATTTCTGATATATTTTGAAAATAGGAATGATAACTTATTGATGGGTTTTGTGGCAGACACTTCGGTTTGACTTCCTAATATCCAATTCCCTTTCTTCTTTACTGATATAATGCTGTGTAATATAATGCACATGACATTTATAATAGAAATGTTGTTTGGGGAGATGATATACCTAATTAAAAAGAAAAATAAATCTATAATTTCTTCTAACTTCTTTTGCAACTAAGGGTGGCCACGAGATGTAGTTTTAGCCAATAAGATTAAGAGAGAATTCTTGGACAGGGAATCTGAGAATCTCTTTAAAAGGAAGTGTATTCAACTGTCACTTGACTTTTCCCCTTTGCTTTTCGCTTCTTCCTGCCTGGATTTCAGATGTTGGTATGGGATAGCCACCTTGAGGAAAAGGGACAAAAAGCTTGAGTATTAAGTCACCCACTAAGGAAACAGAAAGCTGGGACCCTGCTCTCTGATGATTTTCCAGAGCTGCCATCCCACCCTGGCTACCTATCTGTGGACTTCCTTTGTTACAAATGTCATCAAACTCCTTTATTGTTAAATCACTGCAGGTTAAATTTTTGTTTCTATACTACCAAACATATTTCTAACTGATTAAGATTGGTTGTAGGAAAAGCAAGAAAGAATCATAGATGATTTGAGAGTTTTTGATCCCCTGGGTAACTATTTAAGTGGAAAACTAGGTAAGAAACAGAATTTAAATGGGGGTATGTGTGTATGTTTGTGGTGTGTGTGTGTGTGTGTGTGTGTGTAAAAGAGTGATAGAGGGAGAGGGAGGAGAGAGGAAGACAGTGTGTGTGAGAGAGAAATAGAGACAGAGATAGGCAGATACAGAGATGGAAACCAAGACTTCAGTTTTGGGTATGTTAAGCTTGAGATGTCTAAGACATCTATGTGGTGATAGTAACCAAATGGCTGATTATATGAGCATGTTGTTCAAAGATGAGTCTGAAATAGAGATAGAAACCCAGCAGTTGACAGCATAAAGACATTATTTAAAGCTGTGTAAATGGCAGTGTTTTCCCAGCACAGGCAAGTATAGATAAGGAAGAGAAAAAAATCCATGGCAAGGAGAGGAAGAATTGCTGTAAAAGAGAATACCCAGTGGGGAGAACCAGGAAGGCAAAGTAATGCCAATAGAGTGGGCTTCTTGGGTCTGTCTCACTTCTGTAGGATACACCGGTGTTGTGTGCCACCCATATGGCGCTTTATACATCCTGCATTGGGAGGTTATTTGTCTTTTTGTGTGTAGGCTGTTTTCTCTGTGATGAGCCTCTGGTATCTAGGGGCTGGGATCATATCTGCCATCTGGAACTCCCCTTTCCAGGTGTAACACGTAATTTTGAGGTTCTGCTCCATAATGCTTGACAATGGTGATTCATGACCTTTAGGCTCAGGAGGAAATAAAGAAGCTATTCAGAAGAAGATTGGAAAAATGAAAGAGTGGTAGTGGTACTCAATCCTAGTTCCAAAGGCTCATTGAGCAGCAGAAAGAGATGCATTATATGACCAGAGGGAAATCATTTTTAGAATAATTTTTAAGGTCCAGGTCTTAGGGAGAACTAAATGGATTAAAGAAAAGCTGGTACAGAGTCCAAGAATTCCATCGAGTCAGGGTTTAGGTAGAGAGGGTAGCTTTGATAGGAAACACCAAGGGCTTATATTGGAAGTTGAGCAGGAAAGGACAGAGTATTCTTCCCAGAGTTGGGATGAGGTCATTGTAGCTTCTGGGGTGAAAAGAAGAGGAAGGAACTATGAATCCCTGGCTACATGTTGACCCATTGTCATGGCATTCATAAATTCTCAAGATTTCCATCAGTGGTTTTTTGGCATGAAGTTCTGATGTCTTGCTAGAGAGGCCTATATTGTGGGAAAGAAGTAAAACCTTGGGGAATGAGACCAAACTCCTCATTCATTCATTCATTCATTCATTCATTCATATTTGGGGATATAATGGAGCAAAAGACAAAAATGCATCTAATTTCATGAAACTCACATTCTCGTAGGGGCAGACTGAGTTTACATAAGAGCAATAGCTAGAAAAAGTTAACAAGTCAGATATTTTTATGTAGTGTTAAGAGCAATGCTACAGTGAGAACTACCTATCGTGTCACGGATAAACTGTAGAATCTCTGATAAAAGGTAGAATCTCAGGATTTCTCTCAGGTCAGACCTACCTACTAAATGAGAATCTTCATTTCAACAATCTCTCTGCCTCTTGTTTTTCCTATGCAAGCTCATATTTGAGAAGGACTATGCTAGGAAGTATTGGGAAAGAGAGATCTCTTCATTTGGGTAGTTACGGAAGGCGTCTATGTGAAGCGAGTATTGAGCTGAGACTTGAATGAAAAGTAGCCATGCATGTGAATACACGGAGCAGAGCCTTCCAGGCAGGGCCAAGGAATGTGCAAGGGGCTGGACAGTAGTAAATTTGGTGTGTTAAAAGAAACAGATCTGTTTCCACATAATGGACTCTTCTCTCCTTATCATCCTTTTCCAGCTGTTAGACCTCAGTCTAAATCTCCCTTCTTCCTGGAGGCTTCCCTGATCCCTCAACACCTTTCCTCTACAGTCCTCCCCCACTCTCCTCCAGTCCTGTGTGAGAATGATCCGCTTGTTTATCTACCTAACTCATCTGTGATCTTGGTACTGAAAAAGTGCTTGCAATTTTAGTGATTTTTGAATATAAGTCAGAAACCCAGAAAGAGGGACGAGGCAGGCTACAAGAGTGGTCTTACCACAGCTTTGCTGAAGAGCAAAGTCATTAACTTTTGAAACCTGGTCTTTGCTTGGGAAGATGCTCCCCTATCCTGCCCTCTGTGCTGCCAACCTCACACATTTCCTTCAAACGTGACTGTCATTGCTCTGTGATTTGCAGTCAGCCTCCCCCTAAACATTTTATTTTATTCAGGGACTCAGGGTCCAGCAGAGGATACGAGACACTTAGAAAGGACATGCATTTGAAGAAACTACGGTGCAATGTGTTAGATGCAGTTATATAATTGAACACAAGTGATTGTTGAAGTTCAGAGGGGGACTTGGCACCAAATTCTGGAGGGATTTAGGAAGTTCCATTTGAGCTGCTTCTTAAGAGAAGAAGCTTTTTGTTTTCAAGTTTATTATTATTATTTTTAAAGATTTATTCATTTATGCACACAAGAGCTGGGGTACAGGCCAGAGACGCGGGGGATGAGAGGATCCACCAGAGACAGAGCGGGGAACAGAACAGGCAGACCGACCAAAATACACTGCTGAGGGGAGCAGCGGGCGAGACAGGAGAAGCCTTTACCATGTGGGTTTCTCCCTGGCAGGCCAGGGATCAAACTCGTGCCACAGAGGCTGCAGACTGCCCCACAGTGGGGTGCTTAACCCCCTGCGCCACCAGGGAGGCTGCTGTTTTCAAATTTATTTATTTTTATTTTATTTTATTTTTTTTTTAATAGAGGCATGTTTCACTTATTTATTTATTTATTTTTTATTTTTTATTTTTGTTTATACATGCACTGGGTACAGTCAGAAGTGCGGGAGGGCGAGAGAATTCACCAGAGCCAGAGCGGGGAGCAGAGCAGGCAGAAGGACCAAAGTACACTGCTGAGGGGAGCAGCGGGCGGCAGGAGAGGTCTGCGCGCCATGTGGGACCCTCCTCCAGTGGCCGGGGAGCAGCCGGGGATCGAACCGGCACCGCAGAGGCCGCGGGCAGCCTCGCAACCCAGCGCCCAACCACTGCGCCACCGGGGAGGCCCGCTGTTTTCAAATTTAAAGGGTAGTAGTGAAGCGGTGGTAATTGGATGGTGATGGTGGTGGAGGGGCAGTGATGTTGGCTTTGAATGGAAGCAGTGGTGGTTGGTGGTGGAAATGGTAATGGTATTAGTGGTGAGGAGGCTGTGGTGATGGAGTAGCTGTGGTAACCATAGTGATAGTGAAGTATATTTCAGAAAGAGGCCACAGCTGTCCATGAGCATAAAGTCATAAAAGCTCACTAAGCCCGGAAATGAGGAAAAGTTGCCTTGGTTGAGAGCCTGCAGATAAAGAGGAAGAGTACATTGGAGTCAGATGCAAGGGCCTGTGGGCCAGGGTGGACTCATTTTTTATTAAATGTTTAAGGAGATAGTGGACTTTGTTAGCTTTGGTTTAGCTTCTGTTTGTAAGAAGAGAACTGGCAGGGTTGTAAGGGCGTGCTATCTCCAGGCATAGTTACCACTCTCAATTTATAATTGTCTGGTTAGGCACTAAAAGGGAATTGTCAAAGGAGTGCATGGAATGTGCATTAATCCAATTCTCCTTAAACGTAGCATCCTAGAGAAGGAAATAACTTCCCTTTCAGGAGGGACAATAATGAAGCCACTCAAGAAAGATATTTTGTTATCTCATTCACATGATTTGTTGTTACCTAACTCACTCATTCTTTAATTCCTTTATCATTCAAAACACGCTTTAATCAGGGATTGGAAGGTTCAATGCCTAGCATACCATGATCAAAAAAGAACTAACATGGGGCCTCCCTGGTGGCGCAAGGGGTTAAGCACTGTACTACGAAGCAATCCGCAGCCTCTGCGGCACGAGTTCAATCCCCGGCCGGCCAGGGAGAAACCCACATGGCACAGCAGACCTCTCCTGACTAGCCCGCTGCTACCCTCAGCAGTGTATTTCCATCAGTCTGCCTGTTCTTTGGTGGATCCTCTCACTCCCCGCATCTCTGGCCTGTACCCCAGCTCTTGTATGCAAAAATAAATAAATCTTTTAATAATAATTAAAAAAAAACTAACATATATAACTCCTCAACTCTCAAGGAGCTTATACTTCAGTGGATGTACAGGAGGTGGTACTGGGTAGACCGCATCAAAGAGTTAGGATTTGTATGTATTTTTCAGGATAGTTCTTTAACTTGTTCACTCAGCACTTTCTTCCTGAGTCTTGTGTTTGCAGTACTAGATTGGAGGTGGCAAGGATAAGTAACAGTTCTTGCCCTAAGGAGCAAGAAGTTTACAGCCTAGGGGGGAAATTTCTCCAGACCTCTATACTCTTCATCTGTTTTATTTATGTGTCTGTGTATGGGTGGGCACAGAGGAGCTGACCAGATGACTTGTAAGGTCCTTTACACATTTATTATCCTATGACAAAAATACAAGATTTGTAGAGAGCACTTGGATTATAAATAAACTCAAAGTTAAATTTTACATTTTATGCCAACCTTGCTAGATTCTCTAAAAATTAATTATAGAAACCTTCTCTCCCCCATACAGAGTAAGTTACCTAAGATTCTTGCAAAAGGCTCATGGTGGATTTCTGAGGGGTTCTCAGTCAGTTTTCAAAGCTGAATGCAGGGCATGGGCCGGTCCAAGGGAATTCAGCACCCTGACGGGCCTGGCTGGGGACATGGTTGTGTAACGAAAGACCCAGTCATTCTGCATTCATGCTAGAGAATGTGGTTTTTAGTGGCTGTGGGAACTTAAACTTTCTGACTTTCCGTGTAACCGAAATCTCAACCCCCAAGTGTGTCGAAGTGACTTCTCTGACATAGCACATGTAACTTGGCTCCCTCCTGATGTCTGTTTTTCTTGCTCTCAGAAGAAGAAATGGCCTAAACAATCCTCATGGGCCAACAGTTGAAAAAATATTTGTTTTGGTTTTGTTGAATGCTTTCCCTATTAAAATGTGAACATTTGAAGGGAAGAGAGATCCCCATTGTGTACGTTTGATTCATTTATGCTTAACAAATCGTTTTAAGGAGAGACTGTATGTCCAAGAAGGCTATAGAAAGCTTTACTGCCCCTTTCCTTTCAAACAGGAAGTTGCATTTTGCCAAAAGTAAACAACTGTGAACCCGGGAAGGTTTGTTTAGTTTCTAACGCTGACTTCAGGACCTGAGAATGGAGTCTGCGCTTGGCAAAAATGCTTTCTCCGGGATCTATCTGGGCCAAAATGTTCTCTGCTCAGGACCTGGCCTTTGCGCTTTGGTAAACATCCTCCTCTCACCAGCCCCCAGAAATGCACTGCCAAAGTCCCTCGCAGCTCTGCTCGCTTATCAGGAACATTTTAAAGTTGATGGCAACTTGGAAACGTATTTTCAATGGAACATAGCTTTCTGCACATTGGCCATGCTGTGCAAATGGCTTGATGTTTAGAAATCCTGGGGATGTGAATGCAATCTGACATTCTGTGGACATGGGCTGGCCCCTCTGGGTGAGGCAGCTTCTAGGAGAGGGACTTTCACCACTCAACTAGTGTGATACTGGTTAGCTCATATGCGAGTCATCTTAAATAATCCTTACACAAGCCCCAAGAGGCAGGTACTATTATTATCTCCAAATTACAGATGAGACTCAACTTCCTATAATTAGTCAAGTAAGGAAATTCTCTGGTCTCTCCTCCTGATTTAGAGATTTTAACTACTTTAAGATCGATATCTGAGCTCTAGGAAGTTGTGAAATGTTTAGGAGAGAACCACATGACTCAGATAAAGAGCAATGTAAGCCCATTTACTATTACAGGTCAAAGAATTGGGCAAGTAGCAGTTAATGTGTTTAATGAATGAGTTGAACCTCTTGTTCCAGGAAGGATTTTAGACAGCTGATATCAATCACGGGGATGTTTGACTAGGTAGAAATGGTGAGGTCTAGAGGAATCTGTGGTGATTCTTTTTTTTTTTTTTTAAAGATTTATTTATTTATGCATACAAGAACTGGGGTAAGGCCAGAGGTGTGGGGGGTAAGAGGATTCACCAGAGACAGAGTGGGGAACAGAACAGGCATATCTACTGAAATACACTGCTGTGGGGAGCAGTGGGCAAGTCAGGAGAGGTCTGCTGCACCATGTGGGTAGCTCCCTGGCTGAGGATCAAACTCGTGCTGCAGAGGCTGCGGATAACCCCTTGCCCTTGCGCCACCAGGGAGGCCCTGTGGTGATTCTTATGGGAGCGACTGAGGTTTGCCTTTGAAGCATGAATGGGAATTAATTAGGTAAGAAAGGACTATTTGAGACATAGGGAGTAAACTTCTTTGGCAGGTTTGCATAGAAGCTACTTCATGAAAACTTACTTAGTATTGATGGTGACCTTTCTTGGGCCTCAGTATTGTATCTGTTTAACTCTTAAATGCTTCAGAGATATTTAATCCATTAAACATACAAGTAAACATTTGACCTGTGAAACATTCCATCATTGAGAGGCAGTGGCAAAGCGAGTTGATAATGGACCAGACATCCACCCTGCCCCCCACACACCCATCCCAACATGGGCCAATTCTTCCACATCCTATTGGCACTAGTCTTGTCATGGCTTTGAAGACATGACATTGCTTAAGATCACTACTCTGTTGTACTTTATAGACATTGTCATTAACCCATACAATTGCTTTAATATGATAACTGAGGTTGGGCCTATTTCATGCTGAGAAAACCAAGGCTAAGAGTGATTATGAACTTTAACCCGGAGTCATACAACTTATTGATGGAAACCTACTAATCAATTGGAAATGCAGGTCTGATGCCAAGGCCCGTGTACTTTCCACTATACCATGTAGTCTCCTTAGAATAGAAAGAAGACTCCCCAGACAGTTTTTAGCTAGCATTCTGGGTTTGCTTAAAACCCTTACGTTAACAGCTTTAAGTCCTGTGGGATGTGGGACACCTGAAACCTTAGTGCATTTTCTTTTATTTAACCTAACAGGGACACAGACCTTTGGCTTCCCCTGTAGAAGGCCCCTTTTGAAGTGTCTATGTTTTCTTCATTCAGAAGAACAGATCAGCATCTCTCATGCAAGGCCTGGCTCTGTGCCCATCACACTTTTGCAATGAGTTTAGCAACATCTGCTTTGCCCATTAAAGTGATTTTTCTCTTCCTGGCCCTGAGCCTGTGCGCTTGCTGCAATTGATTACCAGCAATTTCCTTCCCAAAGCAGAGGGTTCAGTGAACTCTAAATTGAATTGTTGCTCACTGGTCTCCTTTGGACCAGTGCATACAGCTTACGTGCAAAATGGTCAAGCCACTTAGTTCCCGAATCTATAGGCTGATGATTCTGGTTAAACACAGGGGAGGACCTGGTGAGTGATATTTCCCATTTTTGCACAGTGGCCTAGGGTTGTGGTCATCTCTGGGTTTCTCAATTTCAAATCTAAGATGGGGGGTGGGGAGGGGGTGAAGTCACCTTGCTTACAGCGAGGCTTTTGCAGTGTTTTCACCTTCCTTTCTTCTAGTCTAATTGCAGCACCGATGGACTCAGATATAGGTTTACCCAAGAGATAGACATCTGTGAAAAATTATCTCTAGTTCTGGAAGTAGCAAATGAAGACCTCAGGACAGGTGCATCGTTGTACCCTTTTGAAGGTCACTGTGGGTCTCCCTCCATGGTTCAGGGAGCTTTTCTCAATAAAGTAAAGCCCCAAATGAAACAGAGCCTGTGTGTCAGGGCATCATTTCTCTGGCTGGTGAATTTCAAGTCATCCTTTAAGACACAGTCTGGGTGTTACCTTCCAGGAAGAGGGCCCTGATGCCCCCTGGCCTTGCACATGCTTTGGTTACCACTTTGTCATATTTGATTGCCCTTGTCTGTTCGCCTAGAAGTCTCTTACATCTGTTCTCCACCAGTCTGGGAACTTCTCAGGGCCAGGGGCCCAGCCTCATACCTCCTTAACCTGATACCTCGCATTGGGAGTGGTGTGTTGTAGGTCCTCAGTGAAAGGATGAATGTGTCAAGAATGCCATTTGCCTTTATAAGGAGATTTTAAATTTGGACTTTGCTTTGATCTGTTCCTGACATGTCTCCCTCCCCTGTAGATGTGACTACTTTGTAGAAGGACAGTGAGGGATACTTGGTTATTTAGAAAAGTGGAATTAGGGAGTCTTCTTCACCACATAGTCCTTAAAAACAATCAAAAGAACCCATTACCCATAACTAACCAAATTGTTGCTGTTTATTAGAGTGGTTAATTTAAAGTTAGGTGTCTAAAATAAAAAGTTAGCGTAAATGACTAAATCCAGTAATAGTGACAATTTCTTGAAATCTTTTGAGTCCCTGCTTTTTCTGTCTCTTTGAGAAAACATTCCCCATTTGCACTGCAATTGCTGACAGAAAAGCCACCTATATATCATCAAGCACTTCTGAAATGACTATTGCAAACACTGCTGCTGAATCCTGTTCTTGCTTTTTTTCATAAACATCTTGGACATCTATCTCAAGTCTTTTTGCTTTTATTTCTGGAAGAGATCTTATTTGTATTACCATAGTAAGAAGTTTTAGAAAGAACATAGTGTTCCAAAACGGATGGTTTGGTTTGAGGCTAGGAAACTCATACCTCTTAATCAAGTGGATTCTGAGCTGAACTTCAAAAGCTTCGAGGAATTTCTAGGGTTTCCAGCTTCTAGGAAAGTCTCAGTCTTTATTTAACCTCTGCACATTTGCAGGTGGCCCTGAAGACCTATGGAGGAAATGGGCTAGTGAACTTCAGTAGAAATGATCCAGTTGTCACATGAAGGTATCTAGTTAAATGATTTTTTTTTTTTTTTAAGCTTTGGGAACCTAACAGAGGAGTAGGTGGGGAAAATGTCTCAATTGCCTGCCCTTGCTCCTTGCCATTCATTTATCAGATGTAATGAAACCTGCTGCCCTTCCTTTCCAAAACTCAGCAGGTCCCGGCAGCAGAGAGGGGAGACTTTAGCCTGCCATTAGTGAACTGAGATGGGCTGTGCTTAGTCATGCTGTTTCAGTTCTGCTGCCTGTAACCCTGGCAACTGAGATCTAAAACACATCTTCCCCTTTCCAGAGTTTCTGGCTCTATAGTTGAACAGGACTTTTCTGAGAGAAATGGATCCAACTCATCAAGCCCATGCTTAGTCCAAAATTCCATATTGAACAAATCCTTGGACATATGGACAAGCTAGAATTTATCCAGAGTGAATTAAATCTCCTCCACCATCAAATCATGACCAAAATGGCCATTCATGTAAATGAATTCTTAGCATCTACTGATACTCACCATAATCAATTTCATATTGTCCTCACACTGCAGCTTCATGATGAAGTGGGTTTTATGCCCCCCCCCTTTTACAAAAGAGGGAACTGAAACTTGAGAGCTTAATATTTTACACAAGAGATATTTGTCAAAAGGAGTGATTGCCATGTGCTGAGGCTAAGGATAGAGTAGTAAATGAAATATACATAGTCCTTCCCTTAAGAGGTTAACATTTAGCTAACAAGCATAGCACAGCACAACCAAGACTAAGCCTTCTATTGGCCTGACTTTAAAGCTTGCCTTCAACCCTATGTACTGTTCCTCATTGTCTATGATATCCCTTGGGGGGGCCTTGTGGAAACTCAGTCTATACAGTATGGATAGTGGGCAGGATGAACCCGAAGCTTAACATTCTATCACTGTGAAGCGTAAATTCAGTTGGGAAGGGACCACATCTGTCTTCTGCTGATCAGACAGAGGTCCCTGGGTTCATCTGTGTTGAATGAATGAGTAACAACATCACATTTTGGTTTTTGGTCTTCTGCCTGAGAATGGTCCCCTCAGGTTCACAGTAGGAGCAACTCTGAAACTCATGTGCTGTGACAGGCATCAGAGGAAGCCTCTGAGACCTTTGCATATAGTAGGTTTAATTCTTCTTTTCTCTCAATGTTCACACGCCCCTGCACTTCCTGCTCTTTCCTGGGCTTGGAAGCGGAAGTATTGAAATACTGAGACAAATTGTTCTTATAATTTTTAGAGACTGACCCAAACCCGGAAGGATGGGGTATCAGAAGGCTGGCTCTCTCATCTTCTCTCTGTCTGGGGACAAGACTAGGTCTACAGCTCCTTGACCATGTTTTGACACTTCCTTTGAGTTCATTGGGCTAAACAAGGTCAGGCAAGGACTTGATCTTAGCTGCAGTTTCATTTTTCAGTGATAGATTGAGCACTGTTCTTTTAACTCCATTTTCCATCTGTAACTGAGAGGATATGCTTTCAGTGGGAGACATTGTTGATATTTATTTATTAATTATAGATTTGTGTATGCACTGATTTCTTTATCAAACAAATACTTATCAAGTCCCTACTCTCTGTCCTCTATGAGAAGCTCTAATAGAGCTTACATTTCCATGGAAGAAGCAGCATAAACAAGATACATCAAATATGTAGTATGTTAGGAGGTAGACTCCCTATAGAGGAAACTAAAGTAGAGCAAGGGGTAAGGAATATTTGGTTGGGGTTACTACAATTTTAAATAGGGAAGGTCTCAGAAAGAAGGTAAGATTTGAGCGAAGATCTGAAGGAGTTGAGAGAGAAATCCATGTGGATATGGTGAAAGGGGATTCATGACAGAGCAAATAGCAAGTACAAATGTCCTGAGGTCTGCACTTGATCTTCGCCAAAAGGCCGAGAAGCGATGTGCCCTGAGGTCTGAAGGTACATGGTGTGTTCTAGCAACAGCAAGGCAGCCAGCAGAGCTGGAGTAAAATCAACAAAGACAAAAGTAGAAGGAGATATAGTCAGAGAGAAAATGAATCAGTTTGGGTCTTGAGAATGGAGGAAACCTTTTTAGGTTGTTCTGGAAGTAAATTTTGAACAGAGAAGGGGCATGGTCTTATAAAGTTAAATTATTTTGCACATTGATGCTGCCTACTGACTGGCTGACATGAGAAGAAAGGAAAATGGATTTGAAATTTGATGATGCTTCCTGATCCTCTGTGACAAGGCTCCGTTTTAATTGAAGCCAAGGAGACTCAGAGGGTTTGAGTGGCTTCTTCAGGCCATTAGCCAAAACTAGAAAGTGAAGGAGGCAGGCAAGTTAGGCGACATAGTTTTTAAGTGCTTTCTGGCTGCACTCCTGAAGGCTCTAGGGGAGAATTTCTTTCTTTGTTTCTTCTAATGTCTATCTGCTGTCCATCTTCCAGGTCTCATGATCCTCATCCTCCATATCCAAAGCCAGCAGCATTGGCATGGCATCTCTAAGACCCTTCTTCCATCATTAGTTTCTCTTCTCTGACCCTACTTGGGAAAACAAAAGTGGTTCTCCACTTTTAAGGGTTCGTCTCAGCAGGTTGGGGCCAGCAGGATGGCCCAGGATAATTTTCCCTTCTCAGGGTCTGTAACTTTAATCACTTTTGCAAAGCTGTTAAAAAAGCATACATGTGCGAACACACACACACATCTCATTTATAGATATGAATATATCATTTAAACAAGCATGCTGAAATTGTAGGCCAAGGCAATATAAATTAGATCTTATTAGATCTTTTAACATAGCTAAAATAAAAGTAAATGCCTTAGGGGCCCGGATTAACCTCAAGAGAGAATGTGGTTAAGAGAAATGACCAGGGGAGTGGGGAAAAACAAAACAAAACAAAACAAAACAAAACAAAACAAAACAAAACAAACAAACAAAAAAACAACCAGCAGACCAAGAGGATCATCTCATTTTGGAATAGAAAATAGGTGGGTGTTATCTAGCTATCCTTGGACTTCCCTATCTATGTCTGCCACTTTTCATAATTTTCAGGCCCTAGAGATTCTTTCTGTAAAGTCATCATTTTGGTCCCTGTGGTTCTCACATTTGTTATACTTCTCCTAGGCAAATCACAATATCCAGAGCTGGGGTAACATTAATCTACTTCCAGCCCGTTTCCAGGGTTATTTTCCTCTAGTGCAGACTGAGTCATGATTTAAACTCTCCACTGTCCCCCTGACCCTATTTCCAGCACACGAAGTAGAATATTCTCAGCCTGCTCCTCAAGGATAGTTGTATCTTAATCCTAATCATCTGCCTGACTTGCATTCTGCATCGCAGCTAAGCAGAAGGGACTTTCTACCCTCATACCACTTCCCGGTCTCTGGTCTCTGTACCATTGCTAAAGTGTTTCTCCTTCTCTGGAATGTCTCCCAACCCCCTTCCCCTTCCTTTTTTTGGTTGCTGAAATTCTACCCATCTTTCCAGGGCTTATCTCAAATGCCATCTCAAATCTCCATGAAGTCTTTCTTGACCTGCCAGCAGGCGTGACTTATCCCTCCTTTGAGCACCTTTTGTGGGGATTTTGTAACTCCTTTTTGGGGCTTATCCTATTTTACAGTTACTTGTGTGCTTGTCTTTTCTTTCCTACTAAATTATACTCTCTTTAGACTGGAGACTAGTTTCTCACTCTTCTTTATGGACCTCAGCTCCGTGCCTTCTGAATGATGGCTGAGCTGTCAGCAGAACATAGTTAGCTAAAGAAGTGCTATTTACAAAATTGTTGCTTGATTTATCATTGTTGGGGTGTGTGAAGGGGCAAATGTCCACTGAAGGGTAATTGGAACCTCTTCTGTTTCTATGGACCTCATGCATTTTTATTTTCCTAGGCATTTTCTCAGTGATTTGGAAGTATAAGTTTGAGTGGTGGTTTCCCAAACTTTTTTGGTCTCTGAAACTCTCCACTATATTTGTTTTACTTTTTAAAAGAATATTTTATATTATTCATTTAATTTAAAATTTTAAAATATAGTACCTTTTTCTTACAGCATTGTTAATTTTTGGACAATATGTAATGTCTCCCCTTAGGTGTGGTCACCATAGTTTTCCCACCACCAAAGCACCCATCACCATTTTCCCTTGTGCTCTTTCTTCGCCCCACCATTTTCACTCTTCCTCAGACCCTCCCCTCTCCTCCGAGAGGCCTCATTTCTTTCTTTTTTTTTTTTTTTAAAGATTTATTTATTTATTTATTTATTTATTTATTTATTTATACAAGCACTGGGCACAGTCAGAAGCACAGGAGGGTGAGAGAATTCACCAGAGCCAGAGCGGGGAGCAGAGCAGGCAGAAGGGCCGAAGCACACTGCTGAGGGGAGCAGCGGGCGGCAGGAGAGGTCCGCGCGCCATGTGGGACCCTCCTCTGGTGGCCGGGGAGCAGCCGGGGATCGAACCGGCGCTGCAGAGGCTGCGGGCAGCTTTGCAACCCAGTGCTCAACCGCTGCGCCATCAGGGGAGGCCCTCTTTTTTTTTTTTTTTAAAGATTTATTTAATTATTTATTTATACATACAAGCACTGGGTATAGTCAGAAGCGCGGGAGGGTGAGAGAATTCACCAGAGCCAGAGCGGGGAGCAGAGCAGGCAGAAGGACCGAAGTACACTGCTGAGGGGAGCAGCAGGCGGCAGGAGAGGTCTGCGTGCCATGTGGGACCCTCGCCAGCAGCCGGGGATCAAACCGGCGCTGCAGAGGCTGCAGGCAGCTTCGAAACCCAGCGCTCAAGTGCTGAGCCACCAGGGGAGGCCCTAGATGCCTCAGCTTTCAAGGTTTGTCTTTGATCATTTATTTGGTTTTTCGTTATTCCACATATAAGTGAAACCATCTGATATTTATCTTCTTCCCTCTGACTTATTTCACTTCGTATCAACCCTTCTAGCGCTCTCCATAGTTTATCTTTTTTGATTGCTGAATAGTATTCCATTGTGTATCTATACCACATCTTCTCAATCCATTCATCTATTTTGGGGCATTTATGTTGTTTCCATATCTTGGCTATTATAAATAGTGCTACAATAAACATAGGGGTGTAGATTTCCTTTTGAATGAATGTTTTTGTTTCCTTTGGGTAGATTTCTATGAGGTGAAATAGCTGGATCATATAGTAGATCCATTTCTAGTGTTTTGAGGGATCTCCACTCTTTTCCAGAGTGACGAGATCAATTTGCATTCCCACCAGAAGTGTAAGAGTGTTCCTTTCCCCCCACATCTTTGCCAGCACTTGTTTCTGTTTTTTGTTTTTTTTTTTTCAATATGGACCTTTCTTACTAGTGTGAAGTGGTGTCTCACTGTGGTTTTGATTTGTATTTCCCTAATAATAAGTGATGATGAACATTTTTTCATGTCTGTTGGCCATTTGTATTTCTTTGGAGAAGTGTCCATTTAGCTCTTCTACCCATTTTTTGATTGGCTTGCATGATTTGCTTTTGTTGAGTTGTGTAACTCTTTGTAGATCTTTGATATCAGTTGTATTGAGTGCAAATATTTTCTCACAATTTGTGGGATGTCTCTTTGTTTTGGTTATGTTCTACTGCTGTGCAGGAATTTTTTTTTTTTAACTTTTTAAAGAATTAGCTCACTATTTTCAGTCTTATGTCATAAATTCCATGAAAATACTAGGTCTGATATCTAATGTGACATCTACACAGTAAATAATTGTGAAACAATCAAAGTAAAACACTTTCTTTCCATAATACTATAAAGACTGCTCTTTGGAAAATCCTATCCCTGGTAGGTGTGAAAGGATTTGAACAAGGTGACTGAGCCATTCTGTCTCTTTCTACTGGGCCATATTGTCTCAAGGCACAGAATTTAGAAATAGAATGTGCAGCGTCCATGACATTGTACACTCCATCAGGATGGGAATCCACATCTGAATTCAGTTAGTATCTCCCTCAGTGTTTCATTCATTCTTGACTTTCATCATTATGTTTTTCTCAGACTTTATTGAACCAGGTAATGTTATTTTTCAATCACCCCCAAACTTTGGCTTC
Source organism: Talpa europaea (assembly GCF_964194135.1). Classification (NCBI taxonomy): domain Eukaryota; kingdom Metazoa; phylum Chordata; class Mammalia; order Eulipotyphla; family Talpidae; genus Talpa; species Talpa europaea. The sequence continues at coordinate 60,437,085 of NC_140077.1, forward strand.
ACCCATAAACCTTGGTAAGTTTCCATGGCAGAGCCTGTGTGGGGCCAGCTGCCTGGCCCTGGCTTATTGCTTCCACTGCCTGCTCTTTGGAGGCAGCTCCCTCGCTGATCTGCCCACTTTTTTCTGCCGCCAGGCTGTGCAGCATTTCCCAATATACAGGCCACGAGAAACACTTTTTAATTCCACCCAGGCCTTTTGAAACTTGCTAAAGCCGGTCACAACAGCATCTGTCCCCAGAACCTCTGAAGTATCTTCACAGAAGAAAACAATTGCTCTGAAGTGATATCACAGGCAGGAAATGGAGCCTCCATAGTGTCACTCAAGAGCTACAGAGCAGCTCCAAGTTCCCTTCTGCTCTTCCCTCAAAAGGAATGAAAATGCTAAAATCATTTAACACATTTGCCCACTGGTCTGTGTCATTTCATGTTAGATCTGGAGGGGAACAAAAGCAGATACGTATGAGTTAGAGGTAGACTGTGACAGAATCAGTGGTGTGCTTCTTTGCTGCCCTTCATTGAAGAAGTATCTGCTCAGGAAGAGACGGTTTGTGGGAAAATTTGCCTAGCCTAAGAGATTAGAGACACATTTTCCTCCACCTCAAACACCAATGCATGAAGGAAATGGGAGTCAAATGTGAGAGTATCTATTCTAATGGGAATGACATTTAGGGGTCTCAAGGTCAGAAAGAGTGGGATTCAGATCCTGGTCCTACTTGTGTTAGCCCCCAGGATCTTGAGAAATTTACATATCTTCCCTATGATTCAGTTTTCTAGCTCATAAGAAGGAAATAATACTTGTTTCTCTACGTCGCTGCAAGGAGACTATCTTATCACAGTGAATGGCACATAGCAGTTTTCTCCTTTGTTAAATATCTCCGCAGCATGAGTGACAAGTTCTTCTGGCAACCTTCTCTTCTTCATTAATGTTTATGATATCTTTCAATACTATGAGCTCCTGAGACAAAACAGACACATATGAAGTGATTTATGATGCCATACGTTGAGATGTGCTGCTTAATTGAGCTTAAATTCTGTTGCGATTCCAAGGGTATTTTGAGCACTGGGTCAGACACTGGGCTGAAAGATCTTTGGTGTGCCTTTCAGTTCAGAGATGTTGCAATTGGGTTGTCTTTGACCTCACATCACCTATCTATGTCCAAACTAGGGACATTTTGAGAGTGAAAGAGGGTTCTATTAAAAATGACAATGGGACAGCAGGTATAAATTAGGAAAGTTTCATGAAAGTCAGGTATATTTTTTCCTTATTAGAGTGCATACTTTTGGCCCCAATCTCTGAATGAGCTTTAATCCTTCAAGTTTACCGGGCTTTCAGGCATTTTGAATTACAGCTGTACTTTTCCTCTTTCATCCTGGTCTCTGGTTATTTAGGGAAGGCCCTTCTGGAAGGGGGGTTGAAGACACGTCACACAGTGCACATGTAAATAACATGTCAGATACACATAGAGGACAAATGAAAGCCAGAGGATGAGCCAAAACAGCAACTAGATAATCCTTCAATTCCCCTACCCCCATCCTATAAGCCTCCTGGCCCCCAGGCTGCAACCTACATCACCACCAGCTGTGGGGGGGGCAGGGAGGAAGGGAAATAAGGGGCTGGGGAAGGGCAACCAGATGTGGCTCCCAGAAGATGAGGCCAAATTTGACATCTGTTTGTGGTCTCAATGGCTGGCTCTGCTGTTCTAGACCCATGAGGATAAAAATTAAAGGGTGAGCTTTCATCGCTGAGGTCCACAGGTACCATGTGAACCTCTTAAATGGTTTTGGGTATTAGGATGCTGCAGCAGCTGGCTTCAGCTTTGCAGAGAGCACTACTCTAGAGGGGAATAGGAGCCGGGAGGCAGGTACAAAAGCGCAGACTATTGAGTTTTCAAATAGCCACTAGAGAAGCTGTAGGGGAAGAGGAAGAGCTCTGGGCTTCTCATCGGTGGTCCGGCTATTCCTCTCTGCTACAGAAGAACCACAGTCTCCTATCCTGGAAATTGAGGATATCAACCTACTGGGTCCACTGTTTAGAGTCATTGGGAAGGTAAAATGAGATAATGGACCTGAAAGTGTTACATGGCAGGATTAGGGTACCCCGACACCCCCAAAACTGCCTGCTCTAAATAGGTTCTGCCATCCACCACATCAAGACAAAACATACTCTTGTGCATAAGACCTTTAATGGAAAAGAACTTTAGTACAAACAGTTCGTGATAGAAGAAGAAAAAGAATATAGTCAAAATAATTTCCAATTAAACACCCAAAGTTACCCATCCCCTGTGGGTAAATGCCCAGCTAAACAGGGTGGGACTAAAGCAGGAAATAGGAAAGGGACAGAAGGGGCCAGACAAATCTGGAAGAAAAAGAGCAAAATCAAAATCAAGATAAAGGCTGCCACTGTCAACCTCTCCGTGGGCCTCTCACCCATGTCTGTTTCAAGTGTCTCCTTAAATGTCCCCCAAGACCCTGGTACAGTAAGTCCAAGGCTGAGAAGCAAGTGCAGCTTTTTCAAATGTCTCTCTGTTCCATGTTCCTCCTCCAGGTCTCTTTCTTTCTCCTTTCTTTTTTCTCTTAGTCTTTCCTTCCCTTCTCTGACCAGGTCCACCCTTCCTTAGGGTGTGGCAGGGAACCTGGAACCCCCTGACCCCTGGGAATTACCCTGCTACAGAAGTAGCTTGCAAACTGCAAGTTCCTATACAAATGTCAGGTGGCATCTTAATTAGAGACCCTGAATTTGCAGATGAAATTCTTGGATCCAGGGTTATCAAGGGTCTGATTCAAAGTGAATGAGTACCTTTCCAGGATGTTGGTAGCATGTGTGTGATGGGGAGGGTTTTGCTCAGAAGGTAACATTTAAGAAAAATAGAAAAACTGGGGGAGAAAGGAGTCAGAAATCATTTTCAAGAAACTTAATTTAAGTCTGCGCTAGCTGAGATGAGAGAAATGATTCTGTGGTTATTTTTTTCAGGCAGCAGGATCCTTCCCATCTTTTATTCTTTATCATCATGGACTTTGACTGGCATTGATTTCATCTGAACCTTTTCATCCTGAGGTTTTGCAGCAAGAGCCGATTATGCTGGTAATCCAGCTATGCTGTTCTCTTATTCAAAATGCTCCTTTGGCCTGATTGTGCTCCTCTGATACTAACATAGGCAGTGGGGGCCTGGCCAGGTTGGAAAAGAATCTGAGGGCCAGAGAGGATCTGTCTTAAGTAGGAGAAGGCAGCTTAGCAGAGCAATTAAGAGCACAGACTCTGCAGTCAGATTGCCCAAGGAGGACTCACTATCTCTGTCACCTTGGGCAAGTCACCTCACTGCACAGTACCCATGATCCAGGGTTGATGTGAGGCTGAAGCTAGTTAGAAAATTACCTGACACCAATTCAACTGTTTACTTGTTTTTAAAATAAAAATAAAATAAACAAGGGTTAATTTTAAACTTAATTTAAAGACAGACTAGAGTGAAGGGCAATGAGGAGTAGTGGAAAAGACATGGGCAACCTTTTTTCTATCAACGTTTATATTTTCTATTTTATAAAGTCCTGTGTGTTCGTAGTAGAAAATTTAGAAAATGCAGAAACCAGCAGGAAATAAATAGAGACCAACTCTGATTCTGCCACATGTAGATCGTCACCGTGTTAAGTATTGCTGGCAAGAGTATTTGCACTGGAGTTTGGTTCTGATGCTGGTGACTTTGGTTTTTATTATTCCTTCTATGTTTTCATATCCCTCTGGGAGAGTGTTCCAAGAGCCACTTGAGGGCAAGGAACTGTGAATTTCTAGCAAATAAAACATTTTTGGACACTGATGAGACCCTTGATATGTAACTCATAGCCCTTAATCTGCACGCTTCTTACAATTGTCTGCTCCTGACTTTCAGGAGCTCAGTTTTCTAGTGATATGGCATGCCAACCATTTAGATTGAAACTCATAAATTTTGTCTTCCAACTTCCCTGCTGTAATTACTTGGCTGCCCACATTATTGTTGCCAATTGCCAAGAGTGGCCGATGAGTGACAGGTAGATTATTTGTGCCTGATGTAGGTCACACTTTTGCTTGGTCTGAGAATTTTTTGTTTAATGCTCTACAAGAAGGCCATAGGTGGGTAGCCGAGTAGGAGTAATAGGAGAAGTCTACTGGGCAATGCTTTGGCAGTTCAAGGAAAGTTGTAAATTAGGTTGTCAGAAGGAAACTTTCTGGCAAACTCAGTGAACAAACACAAGGTGTGAGGTAGCCAGAACTTGTAATAAGCTAACTTTCTCTCTCACTGGTGGTTTCCTCTTGTTGGTCTTTCGGTGAAGTGGTTAGACGTGTTAACTATCACCCAAACAGATTCTGAACTGCTTTGGGGTTGTGGATGCAGTGGTGGTAAAGAGGAGGGTGTAAATGTACAGACCCACAGGCAGGACAGAGTTCTGCGGGCTTGGGGATTGGTTGAAGTTGTAACCAAATCTATTCCTGGCCAGGAATAGATATACCCAATAGCACACTGACTGAGTTTCCCTGTCATTTTAATGACTTCAGTGGGGACAGTTCCAAATAACCCACTCTCTCTGCTTTCAACTTAAGGGATGGAGAGGTCCCCCATTAATGTCATAGAAAAACTTTAAGCAGGTTACTATAAAATCATTAAGAATTTTTTTCTCTCCTCTTCCTTAAGGTGGACAAAAAAGGCCTTGATGTGTGTGGTCAACCCAATTACATAAGTTAATTTCCCTCCCAGAACCATCTTCCCCAGTCAATGTAACAGCAATACACACTGTTGATGAATTTAGAAAGGGGTCTATATTTCTCACTATGGTCTGTTGGCATGGCCAGTACCTACTTTTATTAGGATGACCAAACAGTTGGCCCAGGGCAGTCTTACTTTATTATGCTTCTTGTACCAACCAGTACATTTTCATAGGCCCCACTTCATTCTTAGAAGTGGTCCAGTAGGCTAATAAACTATATGGGCCCCCCAACATGCATACAATCAGGGAGGATTTTTCTAACAGAGAGGCCTACTTCCCTTTACATGTTTTGACTTTACACAGAAACATTTCCAAAGCCTCTCACTAAAAGACTCTCAGTCCTGTGGTCATGGCCTGACTTCTTTCATTTCTTTAGCAATAGTCCTCCTCAGCTAGGGACCACTACTTTTTTTTTTTTTTTTTTTTAAGATCGTATCTATCTATCTATCTATCTATCTATCTATTTATTTATTTAAAAAAGATTTATTTATTTATGCATGCAAGAACTGGGGTACAGGCCAGAGGTGTGGGGGTTGAGAAGATTTACCAGAGACAGAGTGGAAAACAGAATAGGCAGATTGACGAAAATACACTGCTGAAGGCAGCAGTGGGCGAGTCAGGAAAGGTCTGCTGCGCCATGTGGGTAGCTCCCTGGCTGGTCGGGAATCTAACTCTGCAGTGGCTGCAGAAAACTTCATATGTTGTGTCTTAACCCTTGTGTCACCAGGGAGGCCCCTTAGATTGTATTTATTTTTGCATAGAAGAACTGGGTTACAGACCAAGGATTCACAAGAGACAGAGAGGGGAGCAGAACAGGCAGATCTACTGAAATATACTGCTGAGGGGAGCAGTGGGCGAGACAGGAGAGGTCTGCTGAGCCATATGTGGGTTAGCTCCTTGGCCGGGGATTGAACTCAGGCCGAGGGTGTAGTCGTGCTAGCGCTGAGCCTTGACCTGTAGGCCACCAGGGAGGCCTTAGGGACCACTATCTCCTAGCACATTATTTATCAAACTTTTTTCAGCAACAGGATTAATTTTTTCAGATGAACATTTGCAGAGGTGCCAATGTTTAGAACAGATAAAAGGAAGCTTTTCCGGGGTGAAGAGGGGGAGGGGAGCTCAGACACCCACACATTTGGCTTCTCTCTCTCTTTCTGAATCTCATAACTTTGTGGTGTATAGATTAAAACAACTGCTGTAGCATATGCTATCATAGTTGCCACTTTATAGGGTGAACAAGAATACTCTTGTTCCCTTGTAAAGTTAGGTGAGCAATACAGTATGGAAACTGGGTGTAGTTAATAAGAATAAGAGTCTTAAAAATATTACTCCAGGGCTCAGTCTCAATTCTGTTAGGCTACTCCTGTGGACTTGATTCCTTAAGCCACTCGAGTCTTGACTGCCAGCTTTGTTGTCCTTCCATGGAAATATGAGTAAAAAGCAACCATACTGATCACAGTTTCCCTGGACTCTGATCTGGGAGACTCCCTGCCCCCTTTTGGGGGTCCTCCAGCCTAATTCTGGCTTCATGGCTTCTCCTCTGTAACTATCTTTTGTGCATGATTTGAAATACCATTCCAGCAGACCTCTCCTCATCCTCTCAAATCTTGAGAAGATCATCTTCTTCTCTTTTATTGAATTTCCCATCTATTTTAAAGTTCCTTGTATCTTAAAAATGCCTTCATAGCCCTTTTCCAAAGAAAACACACAGAGTGCCTACAGGCACATGAAAAAAGGCTCAACATTGCTTATTATAAGGGAAATGCAAATCAACCCCATAATGAGACATTATGACCTCACCCCTAAGAGAATGACCTACATCAAAACAATGGGGAACAGCAAATGCTGGTGAGGATATGGAGAGAAAGGAACTCTCATCTGTTGTTGGTAGGAATGTAATTTGGGACAGTCTCTGTGGAAAATGGCATGGAGATTCCTCAAGCATATCTAAAGAACATGAAAACTTTAATATGGAAAAAATTTATATACGCCTATATTCATAGCAGCATTATTCATAATAGCTAAGTCATGGAACCAACCTAAATGCTCACCTCAAATGACTAGATAAAGAAATTATGGAATATGTACTCAATAGAATACTACTCAGCTATTAAAAAAGATGAAATAGTGCTTATAGGGATGGATGGATTTTTTTTTTTAAAGATTTACTTATTTATGCATACAGGAAATGGGGTACAGGCCAGAGGTGCGGGGGTTGAGAGGATTCACCAGAGACAGAGTCGGGAACAGAACAGGTGGATTGACTGAAATACACTGCTGAGGGGAGCAGCAGGCAAGTCAGGAGAGGTCTGCTGCACCATGTGGGTCATCTCCCTCATCGGGGGATGGAACTCGTGCTGCTGCGGACAAGTTCATAGTGCTGAGAAACGAGCTGTTGCGCCACCAGGGAAGCCCCGATGGATGGATTTTGAGATGATAATGCTAAGTGAAATAAGTCAGGAGGTGAAAGACACTTACCAGATGGTCTCACTCATTTGTGGAATATAATTAACAAAAGAAAACAAATTGAAAAACAGTAAGGCTAATTCTTAGACACTATGAAAACTATAGTAGTTATCAGAAGGGATGAAGGGGAGAGTGGAGAGTGATAGGGTTGTGCACTGCAGTGCTGATGGATGGTGAGTGAGGCATATACACGTAAGGAGGTGTGAGGCTGTACTCCCCCCAAAGTATGTAGGTATGTAATCTAATGGCAAATTAGTAGAACTTGGAAAAAAAATGCCTCCACAGAACATTCCATACACATCAATGCATTAAAAGCCTGTACTCATTGACTTTCAGCAGTCTCTTTCAGCTTTGCCAGTTTCATTGTTTCAGACATCTCAGCCGAATATAGCCTTTCATCAGAAATAGCCACGTATGTACTATTCCACACATATATTTCAACCACAGTTGACTTACCAGCCCGATGACCCCCATCAATTCTCAGTGATTCTGAGGATAGGGTTGTTTTTCTTGGCACAAATCCAAAACATTGAGGCTAGAATTCAATATTAAGCTGGTCTCCCTAGGATGTCATTAGGAGGATTTAGTTACTGAAACACTAAAGGATATTGTCATAATACAGCAATTTCACCCAAAATGGCCTCAGGCCCCAGACTGGTATGACTGCCACATTTCAAATCTCTCATTCCCTTGGGACAAGTGACATGATTGGCCCAATCATAAGTGGATGCCTTTGCTTATTTGTTTATCTAAAAATATTTGGATTTTCTTGGCAGCTAATTTGATATACTAGTAATTATTGTTGTATGTACAGAAATATTCAAAAGAAGGTTTTCTTCAATCAACTGTTGCTCAGGACATTGATGGCAAAAGACTCTGTAGACTGTGAAAAAGTATGCATGCACATATATTGCAACTTGTCTATGAAATTGTCTTGATTTGTTTTAAAAAAGGATAATTTGATATATTTAATAAATTTAGGACACAATTCCTCAGACTAGAGCTTACACACTCTTACAAGAGGGGAAAGAAGCAAATACTTTCAACTTAAAACACAGACTCCAGTTTCCCAACGATGGCATTGCCATTTTGGGTTAGATTATTCTTCATTGTTGAGGGCTTTGTAGGGCTTAGCCACAGCCTTCCTCCATTCACTAGATCTTCCAGTTGCACCTATATCCCTCCACCCAGTTATATAATAACCAAAAATGTTTCCAGACACTGTCAAATATTGAGGCAGGGAAAAACCACCTCCAGCACTGCCGAGAAGATGAACAAAGAAGAAATCAGAAGAGTTGGAGATGGAGCCAGCAGTGGCACTATAGCAACTGCAGCTCCCATTCCGAACAACACAATGAGAGTCAAGTGTTGGCTGGCAGGGTGCGGAGTGGAGTCACAAGGAACTCTCAGGGATTTCCTCCAACTGAACTTGTGACCTCTTCTTAGTTTCTCCTCTTATAAATGAACCCCATATGAAATCAGGTGGAGGTTAAAATGCTAAGTAGATGGTATTACTTTCCTTTGAGTGAAACTAGTAATTCAGGAAAATGCTTCTAGCAGTTGACTTTTGCTACTTAACAAGGCAGTCTAGAGCCTGGTGGCTGAAAAACCATTTATTATGGCTCATGCATCAGATTGTCTGGGTTTTGGCTGATCTAGGCTGAACCTGATGGGGCAGGTTCTTCATGTAGGTCTGTGGGTTCTTAATGTAGGTCTCAGACTTTCGCATCTGGCTGGGCTCTTCGTCTTCCTGGATCTGGTAGGCTGCTCCGGACTTGCTTGTCTCATGGTGGAGGCAAAGGTACAAAAACACAAGGCAGAAACGCAGGGGGTCTCTTGGGGCTAAAGTCAGAACTAGCACACACACCATTATACCTGCTTCACTCTGGAGGCCAGAACGAATCATGTGGTGTCATCCAAAGTCAATGGGAAGGAAGATAGGCTGTGCCCTTTCAGAGAAAGAACTTTGAAGTCACATGGCAAAAGACTGGGGTGCACGGAGGGGTGAAGAATTGAGGTCATTACAGTCTCTCCCAACTCTTTATCTTTAGTGTAACAGATTTACTTTCTGTAATTTCAGATCTGAGTTATTTTTCTGGTCCCATCTGTCGGGAGAGAATATTGTCACAGGACCATTTCAAGAATGGCATCTTCTGGTGGAGATGAGTGAGCTAACCAACTACCTGAGCATTTATTTTAGCCCCAGTTTATTCAAGCTTGCAGGAATTAAGCAGTATTATATTTCTGTGGTTTCAGAGGATGGAAAAACCTGGATTTGCCCAACATGGAGGTAGAGCCGAGAGGTATTTTCAAAGATGTTTGTGAGATTAAGATGCAAAACACCAATTTTTAAGTATTGGCAGATTGCAGATGTGTTGGCCAGAGGAATGTTGAGTGAAAATCTTTGGAATGTTTTAGCAACCTTTTAAATTTATTGCCAGGAAATGTGTGCTGCTTGCCTTCTCTGCATCTTTTCAAAAGATCTCTTGTAAATTCAGTGATAAGTGAAAGGTGTTTTCTGCAGCTGGGCCGCAGCTTCACCCTGACCAAACGCTGTTAATATGTAACCCGACTCTGACCACTTCTTTTATGTTTACATTTGGTTTCAGTATTATTTTTAACCGGTGAAAGAGCAGTTCAAAGTCATCTTCTTTTCTTGGCGCTTACCCATAATCTCTTAAGGCTCAGTAGCAGAATGGCAACAAGTCACGTTAGGGGGATTTGAGTCTTGAAGAATTAAAATCACTTGCTTTACTGTTCTTTTGACTCTACTGAAGATGAATGGATCATTCTGGGCAAGGATAAGACATTTTATCAGAAATAATATTTGATTACTTATGCTGAGATCCTAGATTTAGAGAATGAGCTCCATGTTTGCTATAACTCGTCGAAAATGGGTATGGACTCCACATCTACTGGAAGGGTTAGTGCAAGACAAAACAAACCCACAGCAAAATGCTGACAGTGACAAGTGCTGGAGAGGATATGCAGCACTGAGAACTCGCCAATATTGCTGTTGGGAATGCCAAATAGTCCAGACACGCTGAAAAGCAGTTTTGCCATTTCTTATTAAGTTAAGCATATGCTTAGCATAAGACCTTCGGAATCCTAGAATGCTACTCCTAAGAGAAATTCAAACTACTTTCACACTAAACCCTCTATGTGATGTTCATAGTGGCTTTATTCACACCCACCAAATGTCCTTCAGTTAGTGAATGGGTAAACAAGTTGTGGTTCATCCGTACAGTGGGAAGTAATTTTGCAATAAAAAGAAATGAGCTGCTGATATATGTCATGGTTAAATCTCAAATGCATTATGTTAAGTGAATGAAACCAGATTCATGTGGTTTTAAACTGTATGATTCTTTTTCTGTGACATTCTGAAAAAAAAATCCATAGAGAGAGAACAGACAAGTTATTTAAAAGAAATTGAATTAATAACCTATATGAAAATGAAAGCTTTCTTTCTTAAAAAACATTTATATATATATTTTTTACATCATTGTTCATTTTTGTACAATATATGTTTGTATGCTTTTTCCTCTCAGATGGATTCCTTGTAAAATTTCCACCACTGGGCCTCCCCCGTGGCGCAGTGACTTGAGCGCAGCACTGTGAAGCTGTCCGCATCCTCTGCAGCGCAGATTTGATTACCAGCCAGCCAGGGAGATTCCCACATGGTGTGGCAGACCTCTTCTGCCTCACCAGCTGCTCCCCTCAGCAGTGTTTTTGGTCAGTCTGCCTGTTCTGTTCGCTGCTCTGTCTCTGGTGAATCCTCTCACCCTCCCGTGCCTCTGGCCTGTACCCCAGTTCCAGTTCTTGTATAAATAAAATAAATCTTTAAAAAAAAATGTCCACCACCAATTCACCTGTGAACCATCACTTAGTCCTTTGTGCTCTTCCCTCCCCTGTTTTGATCCCCCTGCCTCCCCCGCCCTTGCAGAATGTCTCTGATTTATAGCTGCCTGTTAATTTTATTTTTTAAAAAATGGAAGATTTCACATAAAAATCCATATTTCCAGCTTCTATGGAAGAAATGGGAAGGTCTGGTAAAATGGACCCAAATTCCCACATGGAGACAATGGCTGGAAGGGTAGCCCTTCGTCCCCCTCACAGCAGTGTGTCCTCTCCATCTGCAGAGCACCCACGACTGCCGGTGAAACCAAGAGGTTGCTGTGTTCATGCTGTTAGTTTGCTTCTGTGGGAGTATTTAGGCAACTATGAAATATCTTTTTTTATAAAGTTTTTTTTTTTTTTACCTGAAATAATGTTGGTTTACAGCTATTATAGGCTTCAGTGTACAGCATTATCTTTGAACCTCTGTATCTATATCTACTACCTTAGTGATTTCCACCAAAAGTCTAGTTTCTATCCTCCATTATGTAGTTGACCCCCTTTGTTTGATTTGCCCCCCTTCCTCTATGATTACCATATGGTCCAACACCAGCAAGCAATTGACTCCCTTTACATATTTTCCTTGACACTATCCACCCCCTTTTCTACCCCTTTGGTGATCACCATTCTGTTGTTGATAGGCACTTAGGTTGTTGCCATATTTTGGCTATTGTGAATAATGCTGCAATGAACATGGGGTTGCATATATCTTTCTAAATTAGTTTTTTATATTCTTTAGATAAATATCCAGACATGGAATTGGTGGATCATGTGGTATTTCAACTCTTAATGCTTTGAGAACTCTCCTTATTGCTTTCCGTAGTGGCTGTACCATTTTACATTCCCATCAACAGTGTAAAATCCCCAAAAGTTATTGTGTTGTCATGAAATACTCATACGTTGTTTTTTTTTTTTTCTTATCAAAGTGGGAAAGCTAAAGGTGTTGCAAAAACAAGAATCTGTATGAGTAATGATTATTCCAGGGGCTTATAATGAGCAAACCAAATGTGTGTGCTGAAAGAATTAAGATTCCTTTCTGAAACAAGCTTGGCTCTGTATCTTCATCCATTTTATCCACTTGGTCTCTGTAGGCATTTGAATTTGTGCAACTCCCCCAATCTAATAGTTTTTGCTAAGTTTGCATAGATTTGAAGATAAATAGGCAAAATACAACTATGTCTATGTGCAACATGTTATTACTGGGGAGAAGAAATTGAGAGCCTTACAAAGAAACAGGTCTGCAGAAATTAAAAGTGTGTGTGTGTGTGAAAGAGAGAGAGAGAGAGAGAAGGTAAAAGAGGAGGAGACACGTGATATCAGAGTGTGCAAGTGAATTTCCTTTAATCACTTACAATAAAGAATTTGGGATTATAACATCTGCCAATCAGTGCTTTTCAAAACTGTAAGTGCTCAGGGATCCTGGGGGAGCTTTTGAAAATGATCCTTCTTATTCTGTAGTTCTGGAGTGAGAATGAAACTGCATTTTTCACAAGATCCAAGATGGTGCTAATGCTGCTGCCCAGTGGACCATATTTTGAGCAGCAAGACTCCAGACCATACTATCTACAAAGAAACTATAAAAAATTTATCAGCCTAAATTTTGCTTCTTAACTACCTACTCTCCACTGCAGAAATACTTTGTAAAATCAGGGTTTTGGTGTTTTTTTTTTTTTTGTCACTTACCAAAGAATACTACTCCCCACGAACATGGGGCTATTTAGAAGGTAATAGAGGCTGACACTGTGGGAAAAAATAATTTTGTGATTAGCTGGCTGGTGTCTTCAGAGACCTGGGTGAGTTGCCCAGCTGAGTGATTGCATCTTGGCTTCCTAGTCTTGATGGTTTTGCTCTTTGGCCTTAGGCAAGTCACAGCAGTCTGTGCTTATCACCACTCAAAAGAAGATGACATTTTGACCTAGTAGGCTATTGTGAAAGAGTAAATTAGCATTTGTGGACGCTTGCAAGGTCTATGAAGGAAAGGCACTGTTGAAGAACAAAAAATTTATAGTCACTAACACCATTTTATTGAATAGTTTAATTGATATGCCAGACAATTCAGTCTAAAAAAAGTCTTTTCCGTAGCACTCCCACTGCCCACATGTGACTATGCAGGTGTCTCTTTTTACCAACTCTCTCCCTCAGCAGGGCAGCAGCTTTCTGGCTGCCCATGACCTGTATCATGCAGGGACTTCTCTTCACTGACCTCTGTCAGTGGAGGCAGCTCTCCTCAAGGCTGCCTGCCTGCAACCATGCAGGCCTCTCTCAGCAAACCTGTCCCTTAAGGGTAGCTCTTCCTGCCGGCTTGTGTTTATGCAAGTATCTTTCATTCTTCCAGCTGTTATAGAGCAACCCCGATATTAAACAGGTTCCTGGCTGTGGGTCCTCACCTGCGCGCTTTAAAGGGACTTATGAATACTCTACTACAGACACACGCCAAAGGGTTAATAAAAGGTTTATTTACAAGAGAAAAGGAAATAAGGAAAATGTACAACTCAGGGAGAAAATAGGGAAATAAAGTCTTTAATGCGTCCTACCCAATCCGACGACCTGGAAACCCAAAGTCACTCTCAGAGCTGGCCGGATGCTGCTGCTGGCCAAGAGCCCAAAAATGGAGACCCCCAAAGCCCACGTGTCTGCCTTTTGTATCCACCTGGCTGCTTAACCCCACCCTCAGGTCCCAGCCACCTTCCCTTTGGTGGTGATGGGATTTGGAGTTCCCGGTGTCTTTGGCTTTGACCTGGGGTGGGGGTGGAGTCCACAAAGCCTATATGGAATTTGCTTTGGGACATCCTTTTTCCCCTAACAATTCCCCCCTTTCACTTGTTGCCACCATTTCCATGGTGATGAAGATCGAATATATGGAGGTTGGGATGCAGTATCAGATGAACATTTTGTCAGGTTCCAGTGTGAAAGAAAACCAGCTCTTTTTCAACTTTTTGGAAGAACTCCACACAAAGCCACACAATCAAACTCACGTCCAATTTTTTGTTAAAACAGACAAAATCCCTATGGAAGTTATGCAAAAACAGACTGTGAAATAAGTAGCAAAAATTACTACCACTGTCCCTTTCCCTAATAAACCTGCTCTTTAAATGTATGTGTGTGTGTGTGTGTGTGTGTGTATATATATATATATAAAATTAAAAAATGCCTTTTCCATGACCTACAACTTCTTCATGGTTGATGATTTGGCTGTGAGGAACATTGCAGAAATTTGTGGAAGAAAATAAATGGTGCTTCTTTTTCAGAATCTTGATATTACTTGGAAATTTTTCCTTTTGGGCTTTCATATGAAAATTTTTTAGTGGAAAGAAGGAAAGTTTTCTTTTCAATCGTCTCCTCCTTCCAAATATGGGCCACAGTGATGTCTGTGTGAAACATATGGGATCTGGTGGGAAAGAATATGTTCCTTCATTTTCCTTCTCTGAATCAGCAGTCTAGAGAAGCACTGTTCAAAAGAAATGTAATATACTTTAAAATGACTTAGAAAAAAATCCGATACATTAATTTTAATAATTATTTAATTTAATTTAATATTTGTAAGTATTTTTTAGTATGTAATTAGTGTATAGCTATTAATGTCCTTTTTCAGCATAGTTACAATTCAAATTAAGTTATACTTCAAATTGGATGTTAAATTTTCATTAAATAATACTTAATCCTAAAATTCACAGTTGAAAAAGTAGGTTCACATAGCCAAGTTTTTTCAAACATAATTACATTTTTTTATTTTTACTAGTGGAATTGAGTTGCAATTTTGAAGTTTGTCAATTATAGAATAAGATAACATTTAAAAATCAGTTCTTTGGTCACATTGGAATGTTTCTAGTGCTCATTAGTCACATGTGGCTATTGGACAGTCAGGGCTAGACCTTGAAGAATAAGCCCCCCAGAATATGGAGAAAAGAGAATTAGACCTTTCTGATACATGTCACTTTAGCATGTGCATTATTTTGAAATGAGGTCAACTGAGGTCCTGCAGATTCACGAAAACCTTGTACCACTACCTTAACTATCTAGCAGAATGAACATTATCCAGGGTTATCTGGATAATGGGTTATCTCCAAAAATAACTCTATTGGAGAAACTTACCAATATGGCAGGGCAATATCTAGTGCCACATATCTGGCTTTGTTATATATATATCCTCTCCCTCTCTCCTTGAAGTCCCAGGCTCCTATTCCATTCCTCAGAACAGGATACATATCTTCATTTTGTCCCCAATTATTTTAGAATCCACATCATGTAGATACACCATACATTTGTAATTAAATTCTTTTCTCCTACTAATTTGTCTGAGGTTCATTGATGGCTTGACCAACCTGAGAAGAACCCAGAAGGGTAAGGGGTAATTTCCTTTCCACCCCACAACTCTCAGAGAAGGGTTGCCTTTGCTTCAGAATTATACAAGTCCTATTCCTGCTCCCACCACTGGCAGTGTATGTGAGGCCTTTGTTGATGGAGTTGCTTAGAGGTGCCAAATCCTGTGAATGTGCTGAGAAGGCTTCCCTCAGTCAATACACATTACTCACCCTCTCTTCTTCTGAGTATTGCTGTTTATGGCCTTTCTGTTTCTCAGAATGACTCACATTTCCCAGAGGGACCTTACAGAAGTCCAAACTGGGCGCCACTAGACTAATGTAGCATCTATCTACCCATTACTCCACTCATCCATTCACCAAATATTTATGAAGGAAGTTTCTTTGTCCAGCCCTTGCTAAGCTCTTGGGATTGCATCAGCCATGAGAAAAGATGACAGGGTCACTGCTCTTATGAAACTTAATGTCTAGAAGTGGTGACATGAAATGTAATTATACAAATAGTGATTTAATAACAATATGTTATCTATGAAGAAAAGCAGACATCTCCTTAGTCCTTAGGGAACCCAATTCAGTCTGGAGGTCCAACAAATCTTTCTTTAAAAAATGAGTTTCCCTTGAGGTTTGAATGGGTGAAGCCATGATGAGCTAGGAGGGGTTCTATACTTGGTGGAGGAGACTGTGTGTGAGAAAACAGCAGGTTGGGGCGACTGGAGTGTGGTGAGGCAGGAAGGACAGAATGGTGAGAAAGGGCCAGATCTGAAGGGCCTGAAGGCCTCAAGGAGGAACTTATCTTTGTCTTAAGAACAACTGGAATGTCATTGAGGGTTTTAAGAATGACTAAATCAGATATGGGTTCCCTTTTGGGTTTCACAAGATGGTATGTGGCTTTAGATCTTCCTTGGTGTTGTTTATTACATATTCAGCTCCACTTGAAAATGACTCTGGAAGCAGTCATTCACCTTCATTTCATTCTCTGACAATGGACCCCAGGGTCCTGAGGAAGAAAAAGCTCATAAAAATGATGATTACAGAAGCAGTCTGATAATTCAGAAGATATGAAATAACAACAGAATTAAGCAAAAAAAAAAATCACAATAAACAAAACCCTATTCCAGATCAAATTTAAATTGAATCTGTAAGGACTAAGACTCAGTATTATTTTATCAATTCTGCTACTGCAACTAATTCGGATGACTACTGCTGTATTTATTGAGCAGTATTTTTTGTATTTTTTGCCAGTTGTATGTAAATACATACACACATATATACATATGTATATACAAATATAAACACTATAAATATATAGATACAAATATATAATATACGAAATATATTTAATATATTATGTATATAAACCTGCCTGTAAAATAGATTATATAATACACAATTCTTAATTACATATATCATGCATGGTATAGATACACTTCCCTATAAGACAGATGCTGTTATTCCCATTTCATTGATATAAAAGTGAGTCTTGTGAAGTTTAAGCTATTTGTCCTGAGTGAAATGGTTAGTTAGGGTAGAGGGAGGATCAGAACACACATCTGTCTAATTTCAAAGCCAGCAGTCCTACAGTGTTTAAGGAATAGTATATGTGACTGGTGCCATGTATAATAAAATATAAGGTTGGAGAGATGATTGGAAGCTACAGGGCCTTGTAGTCACTCTAAAAGATTTTTGATTTTTTGCCTGAGTAGCACAAAACATTGTTGGAGGCTTTTTTTTTTTTTCCCAGCAGAGGAGTAACATTTTTTAGGACCAGCAGGGAAGAAAATAGACCCTATAAGCACAAGGATAGAAACTCAAGGACAGAAGCAGAAGAGTCAGAAGGCCACTATGCGGTGCATGTGAATGATGATGAAGCTTAATCGGGGGAAAGGAGGGAGGTGGTGAGTAGTTGAACTCTACACACATTTTGATGAAGGGTCAAATAGATTTGCTGATTGATTATTTGAAAAAAGTGAACTATTTGAAGTCATTTTTTTCTCCCTACCTAAAAGCCATTTTAGTCTTTTTCAGACCTAGCTAAGAATCTACCGAGGTTGTTGATTATTCTTGGTTAGATTCTTCTCACATTCTTTTAATTCTTCAAATCACATAAGAAACCATCCTTAAAAAAAATCATATAGTGCAAAATGAAATCTTCTATTTACTCTTCCACACTTTTCCTTTTCCAAGAAAGAGATGATCTTCACTATGTTTGTTTTTTTTTTGGTTCATTCTCATATATACAAACTTAGAGTTTATTCTTTTATGAAAGTGGAATCATACTGTCCACATTGATTTCTGCTTAATATACCTGGAAGTTCTTTCCATATTCGTAAATAGAGGTCCATTTTATTCTCTTAAATTGCTTAGGGAGTCCTTTAGAAATGGATCTGACTTATTTCACTTCTTTCTCCTAATCATTGTCTAAATTAGGGGATCAAAGACATATGCCTTAGGCAGAGTCTCCACTTCCAGAAAACATCCACATGATGCCATTTTAAGTTGAGATAATGAGGCCAGCATGCAGAGCCAATCTGTTTGAAATGTCTTTCCTGTTCTCAGAGGGGATTACAATGGCCTTAAATCATTTTAGTTTGAAAGTTCTTTTACTATGGAAAACTTTGGGGACATTTTGTGCCCCTGGATTCCCAACATCTCACTCCCTAGTATGTGAGGCTAGAGGAACCCAGGATCCTATGGTAAACAAACTTCCCTGTGCTTAAAATTCAGCAGCTGCCCTCTACTCTGTTCTTTCAGTTCTCCACAGTGGCAACTGCAACACAGTCATGCCTGTCTCTCATGTTGCTTCACCTTTTAAAAATGCATACCGCCTCTGTGGGGGTGCAAGGGGTTAAGACGCAGCCTGTGAAGCTGTCTGCAGCCTCTGCTGCACGAGTTCGATCCCTGGCCAGGGAGCCACCCACATGGCATAGCAGACCTCTCCTGATTCACCCGATGCTCCCCTCAGCAGTATATTTCAGTCAGTCTGCCTGTTCTGTTCCCTGCTCTGTCTCTGGTGGATCCTCTCACCCCCCACACATCTGGCCTGTACCCCAGTTCTTGTATGCATAAATAAATTTTTTTTAAAAATGAAAAATAAATAGCAGGGACCTAATGCTTTACCTTTCAATTGCCTGCACCAACAGAAGGCAGCAAGAATGAAAATGGGAGGAGGGTCTGCCTGGTATAGTGAGAGCCCCTAGGACAGGAGACAGAGCCTGGTAAAAGGCATTCTTTCTAGCACGGCTAGATAGGGTCAGCCTTGACACCAGGTGCCACTCTCCTGAGCTCTGACAGGATGGCTGGGCACCCTGGCCTGCAGTAAAGGGAGAAACACTTAGACATGTGCCAACAGGGTGACTGATGCAAGAGTTATTCTAGCGGCTGAGTGGAACTCAGCACTTTAACCTTTTACCTTTAGTGTTAATAATTAGGCTCATTATGGCTTTGGATGTGGCAAAGGCTTTGTTTCTATTATTATGACCGAGCATTTATTAAACATAAGCATAGTAGTTTTAGAGAGATATTAGATAGAGTTCTTGGCACAAAAAACCCCATAATCTCGTGGTAAGAATTGAATGTGAGAGAAAAATAGGATTACCAGGCAGCCAGTGGTGAGAGCTAGAATAGAACAGAATAGAAGAAGAAATAGAGCAGCAGATAAATGTGAAGAGGAAGGAAACACTAGCATGTGGTAAAGTGGGCATGATATAAAAGCTTCATGAAAGAGGGAGAATTTGGGCTGGAAGGAAGTCCAGTGTTCAGCGAAATGGAGATGGGACTTGGGAGGGAATTTCAGGCAGACAGATGGCTCAGGTAAAGGGGTGGACTAAGATGCGTAAGAAATAATGTTGGTAAATATTGCAAAGAAAGAATCAAAAAGGGGGGAAAGGGAAGATACGTATCAGCATCATGAAGAGAGATTATTGAAGAAACGAGGCCATTGGCAAGTGGGGATTTCCGGAAAAGTGATTAGTTTGGGGGAAGTGATGACTTTTGGGCTTGATAAATAAAAGGATGAAGATCTATATGAAGGGGTTTGTCTGGTTTAAGAGGGCAGACAGGGTTGGAGTAATCTATTTGGATGTAACTTTCAATGCTTATTAAAATGATATGAGTTAATCAGCTCTCCAAAGATGGAGTGGCATGGAACCCTAGTCTATGTCTTGCTTATGCTTGCAGGTCAAGAGAAGGAGGATGGGACAAGGCAAAGATGTGGGTCCCTGGCCGTGTGATAGCAGTATCACTAGAAGATCCACAAGAGAAAAAGGAAGAAGAAAATATCAAGCAAATAAAGCACTCTTCCTTTCTTGATGGCCACAGAGAAGCCATGGGTGAGCCTCGAGAATGATCCACTGGACACAGCAGTTAGAAGTCATTGGTGATTTCTAAGAAAGCAGCAGTGACCAAGTCAGCTTAGCAGGTGTTTGGAGTGGGTGGTGATGAAATAAATACAGGGAATATAGACCAGTCATTTTTAAACTTGGCTGAACATTCGAATCCCCTGGAGTGAACCTGAAAAATGCACATTCCTAGAACCCCTACTAGTCATCCTTAGTCAAAGGAAACCATAAGAAACTGAATTTTCACAGGAAGCTCAGATGAGGTCAGTTCATCTAAAAGCATTCACCAGCCATTGCTATGAATGAAAGGTGAGATATGGGATGTTCTTGAAGGAAGAATAGGGTTGAGGAAGTATTCTTCATATTTTTTTCCCTTGAATTTTAGTTTTAGCATAGAGGAGACCTGAGTGCTTTTCCCGGCCATAGGGAAATAATATGACTGAAGATATTGAAGAGATTGGCTGTAGGAAGCAGTCAAATGTCTCCTTGGAGAAATGAACTGTAGAAAATACCAGAGGGACCCCCTGGCGGGTAGGTGAAGAGTGGGCAGGGAGGAGGTGAAGAGTCAAATAAAGAGGGGAGCAAGTGTGACGCAGCCCTTGCCTTCTTAGGTGAGTCCACCAGGAGCTCAGTTTGTTCTTCAAGGACAGATTGAATGCGCCTAAGAACCATGCTGATTTGGTCTTCGGACCATGTTGAGTAAATTACACAGCACTTTCATCAGGCCAGTCACATCAGGAAATGCTGGTTACAAAATTTAAACTTATGAAATGACATGAGTTGTGTGGTTACACATGAGCTTATCTTTTTGAAAGTTTCTCTTTCACAGCTTCTGAAAGGATGCACCCTGCCTGACACTCAATACCCGAGTTTTCAGGAGACTAGAACCAAGAGGAAGAATTCGCCAAGTACCTGCTTTAGCCCTAGGCTGCCTCATCCTTGAGTCAGGGCTGGAGGGAATAGCCTGAGTGTAGGGACCATGGAGGATGCTGAAGATGGGGTCTCAGCCTTGTGGCAGGAAATACTGCGTCATGAATCACATCTCATGCCTCCTCTTGCTGGCTTTCTGGACCCTGTGTGAAGTCTAGGTCTATAATCTCTTCTTTCTATCTTTTTCTGCCCTCTACTCACATCTGCACAGGCCAAGTGTCATTTGTTGATTATCTTTGTAGTCCATGGAGGGCATCTAGGGTGTTCTTATAATGGTAATAACCTAGTGGCCTAGGTAGTGAATAACTACCATGCTACTCTTTTGAACTCTTTATTATGTGCATATTATTTAGCACCTCCTTTTGAAATGAAGTTAGGCCAAATTTCTGTATTTATATCCTATTAAATATTATTAAATAATTTAAAATATTATTTAAATTATTTAAAAATTTAAATATTATTAAATATTATATAGCCTATTAAGTATTAAATATTACAATGAAATTTTTTCTTAAAAAAGACAATGCAAATAGTATCACTAATAATAGTGCTCATTATATGCCAGACATTCTGCTAAGTAGTTAAGAAATCTTGATGCACTTAAACCTCATAACAACTCAATGACTAAGTTATTCTGATTCCCAGAAGCTGACGCTCAGACAGCTAAGAGAGCTTGCTCCAAAATCACATAGTTAGTGAATGAGTGGTAGGGCAAAGATTGGTACAACTACCTGATACCAAAGCCAGAGCTCTTACACCATAAATGATGAAATAGGCTGAAATGTGCTTAACCAGAAGGGAAGCCAAAAACTTCTTTGGAAGTTAAAAAGACTGGTTCTGGTGGCTCTGAGGTTTTTTAAAAAATATATTTTTAAAGATTTATTTTATTTATTTATGCATACAAGATCTGGGGTCTAGGCCAGAGGTGCAGGGGGGTGAGAGGATTCACCAGAGACAGAGTGGGGAACAAAACAGCAGATCTACTAAAATATATTGCAAGGGGAGCAGCTTGTGGCTTTGAGTTTTTAGCACAGTCTCGGCCATGTATTCTTCAAAGAATCTCAGTCAAATGCCTGCTTGGAAGGAATCAGGCACTTTATCTGCACCTTCCCATGTGCTGCTCAGATTTAGTAAAGCCTGTTGGATGAGTCCCTGCAGGCTGTCATGTCTCACATGAGCTCACAGACCATATGAGTGAGGCAGAGGCTGACTCTGCTGTGTATCTCATAGACTTGATGGCCTGGGAGGCCATTCATTCATTCATTCATTCAAGTCACAGTCTACATACTGCACACCTCTGTATGGCAGGTCCTGCATGTGTTTCATGAGAGAATACAGGCCCAGGAAGGGACACTCACAGGAGACAAAGAGACCACAGGAGGGAGATCCACCTGTGACGGCTGGAAGCGCAGAGGGCCCTCACCCAGACAGCGAGGTGAGTGGGAGGTGTTAGTTCCTGTGAACTGAAGTTTACCCCGAGGGTGATGCAGGGTGAAAACACCAATGACAGATTTTGAGGATTCTGGGTAGGACAGTGGTACATTCATTTCTTTGATGCTAGGCCTCAGAGGTGCCAGAGACTGTGATTTGTCTCTTACTTGAAGAGAAAAGTATGAGGGTAGTTTCCCCAACAGCCACCTTGTGACCAGGCAGCATGCCAGCTCAGCCAGAGCTGGGGACCAAAGGTCGGGCTGAACTTGATTAGAGATCCTCCCTGTAATTTGTTTGTCTGAATGACTTTAGGCAAGGTATTTAGCCCTCTGAAACTCAGTTTCTTTGTATAATAAAGTTGGGCTCATTCCTACCAAGCTCATTCCTTGGGAGAATTAAGGAGCCAATGAACATCAGGTGTTCAGCATTACTTCTGGCAAATGCTCAGGAGAAAGTACTGTTCCATGTCTGTGGTTCTCAAATGGGGGTGATTTTGTCCTACAGGGGACAATTGGCAATATCTGGAGACATTTTTGACGGTAACTATTGGGAGGAGGGTGCTCTTAGCTTTTAGTGGGTAGAGTCCAGGGATTCTGGTACATGTCCTACAAGCACAAGGCAGCCACCACAACAAAGAATTATGTGATCCAACTGCCACAGTGCCAAAGCTGAAAAATTCCATTCTCTGTGTATGTTAATATTCATAATTTTCATCAAAACCCTGAGATAGTACTATTATTATTCCCCTATTTTAGATCAGGAATTGGACAGACAAGTGACTTGAAAATTAAACAATTTACCCAAGTACAGGCAGCTAGTAAGAGCTGCCATTTGAATCCTGACAGTATGGCTTCAAAGTTCTTCCATTAAACCACTTTACCCTAGGTTGCCTTCTGTGGGAGTGGGTTGAAAGGTAGTGTGGGTAGGATATTGAGAGGCTTCCCTTTCCCCTCTGCCATCAGAGATCTTCAGAATGACTTGAAGGGAAAATTAGAAATGCAGATCCAGGCCCCCACCCAGATCATTTTGATGCAGCTGTTTTGGGGATACTATGCGCTAACACATTTGCCTCAGAAAGCTTTCACGGACTGTAACAATGTGAAACGACCTAGCAACTTTCAGATGGTTTTTTGAATCTCAGTTTTTCAGGAATGACTGCATGAAGAGCTTAACATAGTTTTAGGATGTAGTCTAAGAAAAAAAAGCTGAATGCAAAAGCTTTGGAATCTGGGATTACATCTCCTTTCAGAGGGCTCCAGCTCTATTAATTAACCCCTAGACCCTTATCTCCATCCGAGGACAGGATGATCGCATTTGCCTGTCCTCCCATCACCTTCAATGCTCAAAACTGGGCTTGTGGTGCCTTCCCTCCCCCTCCCAACCCCCTTCCTCCTAAAGACATTGTCCTTATAGCTGACTGGCCAATGTTCAGGCCCCAAATCTCAACACTTTGGAATTTGTCTTCCTTTTTCTATGCAGCCACTTTCCAAGTTCACGACACGTTTTCCCTGATCACTAACTCTTCATGGCTACCATAGTTCTTTAGTTCAATTCTTCATCACCGCAGGCTCAGACTACTATAGTAAACTTCCACCTCATCTGCCAGCCTCAACTAAACTCTGTTCTCCTGTGCATTCAGACTGATAAATCTGAAAAAGCCACTTTTCAAAATTTTTTATGGGCCTACTGATTCACTCAGAGGTATTGAGCTCTGTTCTGTGCTAGGGGGCTACTGGGGCTGTGGAAAGAGGAACATGACTTTCTTCAGTGACCTCAGCTCCTTAGACCCTCACGGACTGCTCTCTTACCTCAATCCCACATTTCTTTTTTCTTTTTTTTTTTTTTTTTTTTTTTTATTTATTTATTTATTTATTTATTTTTTTATAAAATTTTATTGTTATATTCCCCATACAATTGCAGCCCCCCATTCTGACCCCAATCCCTCCCCTCCTGCCCCCGCCCCCCTAAAAGTGTCTCTGGTTCATAGTTTTTTGTTGATTTTGATTTTCACTTTCTTATAGTTATTCATTTTCCTGGTCCCTTATTTAAGTTTTCTAGATTCCTGCTATGAGTGAGACCATCCGGTATTTTTCTTTTTCTTTTTGGCTTATTTCGCTGAGCATGATCCCTTCCAGCGCCATCCATGTTGCAGCAAATTGCATGTGTTTATCTTTTTTGAATGCTGAGTAATATTCCATGGTATATATGTACCACATCTTCTTGATCCAGTCATCTCTTTTTGGGCATTTGGGTTGTTTCCAAAGCTTAGCTATTGTAAACAGTGCTGCTATAAACATAGGGGTGCAGGTGTTCTTTGGAATTGATGTTTCTGTGTCCTTTGGGTAAATACCTAGGAGTGGAATTGCTGGGTCATATGGAAGCTCTATGTTTAGTAGGTCCAGAAATCTCCACACAGCTTTCCACAGTGGTTGGACCAGTTTGCACTCCCACCAACAGTGCAGAAGAGTTCCTTTTTCTCCACACCCTCGCCAACATTTGTTGTTGCTAGTTTTTTTAATATGTGCCATTCTCACTGGTGTAAGATGGTATCTCATGGTAGTTTTGATTTGCATTTCCCTGATGACAAGTGATGTTGAACATTTTTTCATATGCCTGTTGGCCATTTGCATTTCCTCTTCAGAGAAGTTTCTTTTAAGCTCTTCTGCCCATTTTTTGACTGGATTCTTTTCTTTGTTGTTGTTGAGACTCATCAGCTCTTTGCAGATTTTTGTGATCAGTCCTTTATCATTAGTGTTGGGTGCAAAAATGTTCTCCCAGTTGGTGGGGTTTCTCTTTGTTTTTGTTATTGTCTCTTTTGCTGTGCAAAAGCTCTTTAATTTGATATAGTCCCAGCTGTTTATCTTTGCCTTCACTATCACTGCTTTGGGTGATGTGTCTGTAAAGATGTCTTTGATGTGCAAATCACGTAGTGTTTCGCCTATATTTCCTTCTATATATTTTATGGTTTCAGGTCTTATGTCTAGTTCTTTAATCCATTTTGAGTTGATTTTTGTGTATGGTGTGAGGTGGTGGTCAAGCTTCATTCTTTTGCATGTAGCGACCCAGTTTTCCCAGCACCATTTATTGAACAAACTTTCTTTGCTCCAATGCATAGTCTTTGCTCCTTTGTCAAAGATTAGTTGACCATAAACCTGTGGGTTTATTTCTGGATTTTCTATTCGATTCCATTGGTCTGTATGTCTGTTCTTGTTCCAGTACCATGCGGTTTTGATGATTATGGCTTTGTAGTATAGTTTGAAGTCTGGGAGTCTGATGCCTCCATTCCCTTCTTTTTTTTTCAGGAGAGCTTTGGCTATTCGGGGTTTTTTGTGATTCCATATGAATTTCATCAATAATTGTTCTATTTCTTTGAAGAATGACATTGAAATTTTGATTGGAATAGCATTGAATCTGTATATTGCTTTTGGAAGGATGGCCATTTTAATAATGTTTATTCTTCCAATCCATGAGCAGGGGATGTCTCTCCATTTCTTTGTGTCTTCTTCTATTTCTTTTAACAGTGTTTTATAGTTTTCTTTGTATAGGTCCTTTACCTCTTTTGTTAGATTTATTCCCAAATATTTGATTTTTTTGTTTCAATAACAAAAGGGATGGTCTTTTTGATTTCTTCTTCTTCAGATTTATTGTTTGTGTATAGGAAGGCTACTGACTTTTGCGTGTTGATTTTGTATCCTGCCACTTTACTGAACTGATTGATGAGTTGAATTAGCTTTTCTGTGGAGTTTTTGGGGTTCTCTATGTATAATATCATATCGTCTGCAAATAGTGATAGTTTGACTTCTTCTTTTTATGGGCCTACTGATTCACTCAGAGGTATTGAGCTCTGTTCTGTGCTAGGGGGCTACTGGGGCTGTGGAAAGAGGAACATGACTTTCTTCAGTGACCTCAGCTCCTTAGACCCTCACGGACTGCTCTCTTACCTCAATCCCACATTTCTTTTTTCTTTTTTTTTTTTTTAATATTTATTTATACATAGAAGAACTGGGGTGCAGGCCAGAGGTGCAGGGTGTGTGTGTGTGAAAAGATTCACTAGAGACAGAGTTGGAAGCAGAATAGGCGAATCTACTGAAATACACTGCTGAGGAGGGCAGCGGGAGAGACAGGAGTGGTCTGCTGCACCAGGTCTCCCTGGCTGGGGCTCAAACTCAGGCCTCAGCAGTGATAGTGCTGAGACTTAACCCCTAGGCCACCAGGGAGACCCTAAACCCCACATTTCTTTACATAGGCTCTCAGTTCTGTTCATTACCACTGCCTCACTTGGCTCATTCCTACCTCTGTAGCTTTTTCTTTCAAATCCACGCACCTGACTTCTATTCATCCCTCAACCCCAGTTCAAATCATATTTCCATAACAAGTGCTTCCCTTGCCATCAACTCCAGGACAATTTTTGCTGTTCTATAGTTCCACAATACCTAAAGTCACCATTATTTTTGGAACTGTTACTTAAAATACACACATGGATTCATTTTTATGCATGTCTGGTAGGGCAGAAAAGGTTGCAATCTGGAACAGTTTACTGTAAAGGGTTTAGCCACTCTGGGAGGCATGGTAGATATAGACACAAAATAGGCATCTGTCTGCCAATTGTAGTTTTAAATTCCTGTGGATGGATCTTAGAGCTCAGATCTGTAGGCGGTGTGCCTGGGTTATCCACTTGGACCAAGTATTATTACTCAGAATGGCCCAAACCCACAGACGCCCTAGTCAGTATTATCAAGCAATAATTCCAGGAATTTATGATTTGTCTCTCAGTGATTATCCCAGAGTTCTGACAACTATAGAGAAAAAGGAATGCTCCAGCAATGACCAGTGTTTATTGAGTGCTTACATGTGCAGGGGCATCGT
The DNA here is from genome assembly GCF_964194135.1 of Talpa europaea. NCBI lineage: Eukaryota > Metazoa > Chordata > Mammalia > Eulipotyphla > Talpidae > Talpa > Talpa europaea. The sequence continues at coordinate 60,464,061 of NC_140077.1, forward strand.
GTCAGGTCTTTACATGCATTGTCTTATTCAACCCTCACTGTAACCACATCAAGTAGAGAATTGTCTCCAGTCCACACATGAACAATAGGGGCCTAAGAGAGATTCAGTAACTTGTTCAAGTTTACAAGGCTGATAGCAGCTATTATAGGGGATATTGAGACTTGAATTTGTGCTATTAGCCTGAATTTCTACTCTTCACTTTTAACCCTTCTAAGTGATCTAGGGTTGGGCATTTAAAAACATTAAACACACCCAAAGCTTTTCAATTTTTGAATGAACCCTGAGAATTAGAGATTTGTCATCTGAAAAGCTTTGTATTCAAATGAGGATTACTTTAGAAATGATACGGTTCCAACCGAAAGGATGTTTTGTCATACTCAATAAAAAACATTTAAAATAACTGCTGCTTGGTCAGAACCCCATTCTATTCTGAAAGCCCAGCTTTGGCCAGACCAGGAGATAGCATGTTAAAAAGCACACACATTACAATGTTTTCCAGGAAAACTAGTGGGTGAAAGGCTTCCTGAGAAGTTTCACTCTGGAAAGAAATGCTCCTGTTGGTTATATTTCAAGGCAGATAATGAAATCTTTTCTTTTGGTGACATGTTTCTTGCCTGTGTTTGTAGTTTCTCTAGTTAAGGTGGTCTGCAATGCCTGATGTTGGAAGTACTCATTGGTCATGAAGGGTAAAGAATATCTCCTGGTCTTTATGAACAGAGTCATTCAGTGTCAAAAGATGTAATTTGTGCGACTAGCTGAGGTAGATTTTCATGGTTTCAAAGTGCATCTCTTTAAAGAGAAAAACTTGAAAATGGTAATGGATAATGGTTGCGGCATTTAAAAAATTGCTGTTGTTTTAACAATATTTTATAGATGTGTAGATTTTGAGAGGCACGAAGCTGAGACTAAGAGAGCTAGCATTTTGGTCCAGACAGAAATGAAGAAAAGAAAGAAGCTCTTGGTGACTCTGAATGTTAAATTTTGTCTTCGGAGTTAGTTCTCTCTCTCTCTCTTTTTTTTTTTTCAGTTCTTACTAAAGTAATAGCAGACACATTCATAATGAAACTTACTAAAGGTAGACAAAGTCCCCGAGAGAACTGCAGGCAGTAAGAAGAGTAAAAATTGCTTCACTGAACCTGCTTTTAAAATTTTCAGTGTCCAAATTCTCCTACTCTATTGAAATGCAGCTTCTCCTAGGAGAACACTTCTCATTTTAAAGTTTTCTTAGTAGTGTGAAAAACCGTGTCAGTTTTACTCTTTTTAATTTTAACATCTAATAAGCCTCATCTTCATGTTTTCACAATTGAGATACTTATGATTATGCTGGAAAAAAGTGAATTTTGGTTATGCTTCTTTCAGAAGTTGCTAATGTAAAAGAAGCATATAAAAAAGATATTAGATTTAATGAGAAGTCAATTTTTTTCTTCAGTTCTGCAGAAAATCAAAGCAATGGAATGGAATACTATTCTTTTCCAACTTGGGTTAAGTGTTAAATAGTGTGCTTTTGTTATCTTCTTGTTTATCCCTCAGTACAATGATACTTTAACTGGAATATGTGACATAAGGTGTCTGTACCAATTCAAATTTATATCTGTTTGCTAGTAAAAGAGATCTAGCTGCAGTACTTGAAGACTGGGTTTTTATTCTATTAAACACAAACACAAAGATAGGGCAGAACTTTTAGCACAGCAACTCTACCATGTCATCAGGAAACTAAGCTCATTTTCTCTTTCTGCTCACAGCTCTTAGTTTGTGACTTTTCTTGTAAATAACTCCTCGTGGTCTAAGATGGCTGTCAGAACTCCAGTCATTGCAACTGATTTCTCAGCAAACAGGACGGACTTGTTGAAAAACTGATGAATAACTTTGACATATATTCTCTTGACCACCCTGAGCTGATATGGAATGTAATTTTTCAGCTAAACATATTGTCCTAGATTCTGTAAGGAATTACCATCAGCAATCCTTGCCACCAGGTCTGTGTTTTAGTCTGGTGAGGCTAGATTATGCTGTAGCAGCAAAGTAACTACAAATGTTGGCAATGTGACTTGATGTAGAAAAGTCATTATTTTTTGTTTACACAAAACTTGACATACGTCCACTGCCTGTCCAGTGCAGCTCCTTTCTCTGTGCTGATGGCTTCTTTTTATAGTCCCTTCTTCTTAGCATGTGGATTCTGGGATTCTCAGGTATATTTGGAGGGTCTCCCAAGGGTTTTTCATTGCCCTGGCACATATCACTTTTGCCTATAGTCATTTGGTCAAAAATAATCATGTAGCCTCTTCCAATTGCAATGGTTCTAGGAAGCACCGTCTTTCTTATGTGTAGAAAGGATGGTGTGGTGATGACTTTTTTTTTTTTTTAAAGATTTATTTATTTATTTATTTATACAAGCACTGGGTTCAGTCAGAAGCGCGGAGGGTGGGAGAATTCACCAGAGCCAGAGCAGGAGCAGAGCAGGCAGACTGATAAAATACACTGCTGAGGGGAGCAGCGGGTGCAGCAGGAGAGGGCTGCACACCATGTGGGACTCTTGCCCGGTGGCCGGGGATCGAACCGGTGCTGTAGAGGCTGCAGGCAGCTTTGCAACCCAGCACTCAACTGCTGCGCCACCGGCGAGGCCCCGGTGTGGTGATTACTTCTCTGTTTATGTGATTGGATCCAATATGTCCTAAAGCAATATACATAATAGCTTGCTTTTCAGCAATCATTTTTCAAGTGTTCATTTACACACCAAGGTACAGTGTCAGATGTTAGGGGTACAGACATGAAAAAGATACACATCTCTCTTGAAGGAAGTTGTTGACTAGTAGAAAAAACGTAAGCCCATAATAATAATAGCAATCACAAAAGTAAAAATCAAATGCTCCAGAAATTGAAAATTGGGAGGATTTCTTCTAGTTGATGCCCTGGGAAAGGTATTAGAGAAGGTGATATTTAAATGGGTTCTTGAAAATTTAATAGAATTTGCTTAGGTGAAGCCTTCTAATCAAAGTGTCTGCTTCAAGTTTTCTGAATTAGTAAGGATGTTGCAATGTAATTTCAATGCTGCCAGCGTCTAGTTATTTGATCTTAGATAAGTTTTTCCTCTATGTAAGATGAAAGAGTTGGATAAAATTGTTTCTAGTATTCCTTCCACCTGTGAAGTCGGTGATTTTTCCATTTCTTAAATAAACCAGTATTCTAAAAGTTGAATGATGTGGTTATGGAACCTACAAACAATAAAATCTCCAAAAAACAGAGGATTGCTGATGCTCACTGAAATACAATGGGAGAATAAGGAAACAATTGAAAGAAAAATTGTCTACATATCAGGCAATATACACCATCATTCTCTCATTTTATTTTATTGCAACTTTTTCCATGATTTTTCATGCACATGTTTAAAGATTTTGTTTTGTTTTTTTTCTTTTAAACACAGTTGCTAAATAGAGATTGGGCTATTATAGCATTCTTTATTCTCTTGGTATACTACCACAAGCATTTTTTTCATGCTATTTCAAACACTTTAGAAACATAAGAAAATATGATAAATATGATGTTCAGGTCCATTTTTATGACTCCTTCTGGTGAGCTATTTAAAGGCCAAGTTTCCCTTATGTACTAGTGAAGCTTAGTAGAAAAGAAATAGTACTGTAGTCACTTTAATCTTGTGATACTAGGCACTGGGTTGCTTTTATTGCAGCTTGCTGCTCGCACTTGTTGGATACTGACTACATGACTGACTACTTAATGTGATCTGGATAGATTATTGACTCACAGCTCCTAGCGGCAGATACATTGCCACCGTTTTACAGATACAAGAATGGCAACTAAGGGAGAATAAGTAACCTGCTTAAGGTCTCGTAGAAAGTGACTGAACTGGGAGCCACAATTTTTTACTGTGCTTTGACAGTCTGTGCAATTACTGCATGATATTGTTTTGTCTGCATTGCACAGGGCAGAAACTGAACTCGAGCTAGCATAAGCAAAGATGCTGCTTCAGGTATGGCGAGACTCGGGCTCTTTCTTGTTTACCTTTTGACTCTGCTCTGCGTTGTCTCCACTGACAGGATCTTCAAGGGGCTCATGTGGCTTCTGGTGGCTCCTCACAACTGACTTAATGGCAAGAGAGTTTCCTTTTTCCAAATGCCCAGAAAGGGTAGGGAGTAGAGTCTCCTTGCCTAACATTTGCCCAACACCGTCTTTGATCCAGTTACAACTATGGTATACAGAGTATTCTCATTGATCAAATCTCAGTGAAGATTGCTGTGAGGAAGTGCGAGTAAATTTGAGTTCTGTCCAAATTTCATGGACTGATAGGGGTGGGGATTCTCCAGAGAAAAGCAAGGCAATTTTAATCAAAAAAGGCAAAATGGGTGCTGGGCAGGCAAAACCAACCACTACCCTCCATGTCGGGCTCTGCAGTTTCACTCACATAGTTGTTTTTCTTTCTCTCCTTGCCTGCAAAAGAGTTTACACTTTGCCATGTACTGTTACCTCCCAAGAACACTTCACTTATGTCTTAAAAAAATAAATACACAACCAATTTGCAGATTATACCTTCCTTAGTTCTGGTATGAATTATATGACTTGTTCTTGGCATAGCCTGAAGTCAGAGCTGGTTTTTCCCCTTCACTAACTCAAAGAATGAGTGGCATTCACTGAAAGGTGTGTGTCCAAAGATGAATTTGCCCACCTGAAGGGGGTAGCTAAATTTACAGGAAAAATGTCAACTTTTCAAATAGTTGCAAGCATTAATGCCAGGGTAAGAAGCCTATGGGCTGGTTGGAAATATATATATACACACACACGTGTGTGTGTGTGTGTGTGTATTATTGAATTTTGGCCAAACCTTCACTTAAGGTATTTATAAAATTTGTGAATCTGGAGGATACCCACTATGGCCACCTTACCCACATTAAAACTCCAAATTTTCTCAGCATATTTCCATATTTCAGGAGATTTGAAGATAGCATAATGTATACTATTTTTGGCAGTGGGAAAACATCCAACCAGAAATTAAGATGTCTGGATTCTACCCTCAACTGGACCCTAGTCAGCAGGGTGATTTAAGTCTGGTCTTTGTGTCCCTGGTTCTTGGCTTCCTCCTTTAGATGTTAAGGATTCAGTTCCTATGAGTTGCTGTGTCAAGAGACTGAGCAGTCCCAGCTTGGGTAGCTATTAGAATTACAATTCTCTGGGCTATTAGAATGGCTCATGAGGGTTGAGCAAGTATCAGTCAAATACTTTGATTTGATATTGTAATTCCAAATCTTTTTGAGTTTCTTCTCCTGGAGATGATTAGCCTGCTCAGTACTATGCCCCTCTCTATCTAAATGTACTGGGAATGATAGATTAATTTCAACCATTTAAGGAAGTCCAGTTAATGCTGTTTTGAGAACTTGGAGATTTCAAGATTTTTTTGGATATAATTGAAGCCATCACAAATTGTGGGAATTTCTGATTCAGATAATGCATCCACTAAAGCTCTTGTAGTTTCAGGGCATCCTTGAGACTGAAGAAGTCAAGGATGTTCGTGTTTATTCAGTTCTTAACTAGCCTAATATACTGGAATTTATTGATTCTTTATGATTGTGGGAACAAAGTCTACTAGGTTTCCTGTTACATCCCCAAATTAATGTCTATATAAAGTTTTTGTCCCTGAAGAAATTGAATGTAGGTTTCTAGTATGTATTCATCCATTCAACATTTGAGAGCACATTTTCTGCCAAGTCCTAAGACACATATCAAAATAAATAACTCTTTATTAGATGAAGTCTCTTTTTATAGTGGAGGGGCATACTGGGAACTAGTTTCTTTAAATTGTAATAAAGATAAATATAATATTTATCTGTATTGCCAATAAAATTCCACTTGTCCCTCCAAACTTTCTTAATTTTTTAATGTTGAGATATAATTCATATAACATGAAAGTCACCATTTTAAAGGGTGCAATTCAATGGTTTCTAATATAATCACTGTGTTGTACAATCATCATCACCAATTTCCACCTTAAAAAGAAACTCCATGCCCATTGTGTTAGTTCTGATTCCTAACCCTTTACCTCTTTTCTGTCTCTATGGATTTATCTATACTGGACATTAATATATCATGAAATCATACAATGTGCAGCCTGTTCGGTCTGATTTCTTTCTCTTACTGTAATGTTTTCAAAGTTCATTCATGTTGTGGTACATAACAGCACATAGTTCCTTTTCATCACCAAACACTATTCCATCATATGGATAGAATACATTTTGTTTATCCGTTCCCTCACTGATGGACATTTGGGTTGTTTACATTTTTGGGGCTATTATGAATGATGATTATGAGCTATGAGCTATGTGTAAACTTTTGCATGATTGCATGTTTTCAGTTTTCTTGGCATATATTTAGGAGTTTGCTCGGTTATTTAGTAATTTGATATGTAACCTTTTAAGGAACTGTCAAGTTAATTTTTCAAAGTGATTGTGTGCTTTTATATTCTCACTAGCAATATACCCATTTATTTAAAAAAATAGAAAATATCTGTGGCCACACTAGGGATTTAGTTATTAGTTTTCTTCCCAGTTTATGGGCGAGGACACTAGGCAATATACTGAAAATTTCTTTCCCAGGGCACAGATCCTAGTTTTATTCATTTATTCAGCATTCATTGAATCCCCATTCTGTTTTCAGCATTTTACCCAGCTCTGTGGATACAGGAATGAATGAAATATGCTGTCTATGAGGTGTTCAATCGTGAGACTATGAACCTTCTTTTGGAACCTATAAAAATGGTGAAGACTCTCATCTATGTGAATTGGTATAGGTGGAATCTGTCCAGAATCAATGGATGAGCTAGAACAAATACCTTAGTACCAGGCAAGTTTTGGAGGGTGTTCCTTAATTGTAGATATAGTTTCCTAGTCTCCATGATAAACTATCAATTCAGGTTTTATTTTCTCAATGAAGAAAATGTGTGGACATCTGGCATGTGCTGTTTCTTTGAGATGAATGACTTATAGTAAAAGCATCTAATATTGGGAGTTTGGGATCACTTATATAATAAGTATAACTTAAGTTGAAAAAGAAAAACAATCCTGAATATGTGTATAATTATTTACATATTTCAGAGCTATTTTGTGTATGTTTCCATGTCCATATTGGGCCATACGCCTGTGAAGCCAGGCAAACACATATTATTTCTATTTGATCCCTGATAATGGAACCTCAGGGAAACAGTGTGATTTGCTCCAGGTCACGTGAATGAATCAAGGGGAAACTTTTCTGTAAAGTAGTCATTTTCAGAAATGAATCCTTGGACTATTTCTATGGGATAGACTATTTCTATTTCTATGGGGTAGAGTTTTCACCAAGACATAAGGATATGAGAAGAGTAAGGGCAAACCAGTAAACCTTTCACATTGTGAAATTTATGTAATTTTAAGAACTGTCCTTTATTCTGAAGTTAAGTATCTCTTATTTTTATGTTGGTTAAATGTCCCTTTACTGAAATGCTCTGATAGTTGATGGTGTCTTTTCTCTATTTTAATTTCTATTTGGCAAAAAGAATGTTGGCAATTCCCCCGCAAATTATTTTCACTTTTCCATAAAATCTGCCCCAGCAAGGTAAGTCCTGTTCTGACTTCTCCTGATTAATTAACTTGCTGTTTTTTCCTGAGTACCTTGTACTAGGTAAAGTAAAAAATATGTCCTCTTCTTGATATAGTCATTTTTCCTCTGTGTTTGTGTCACATGCTACTTTAATATCCAGTCTCCTGGTTTTCATTTCATTCCTCTTAGGCTAGTATATTTTGAATCACAAACTGTGTGAAAACATAAGCATGCAGGCAGAATGCCTTTTTCAATCCAGTCTTTCAGTTCTAACTACAAGTGAATATGTCCTACTGTTCAATTTGTTAATTATTCTTGTGATTTTGGTGTGAGGATGAAAGGAGATTGGACATGACATTTTTAGCCAAGTGCAATTGACTCTTTGAAAGGATGGAGAAATTATTCATTTTATGCATGATTTTCCATGGGGTAGAAAGCAAGACTCAACCCAGATAGGTTAATTTACTTGCCCACATCACATACCAACCAGAGTAACTAGACGTGGAAAACCTTCTACTTCTAAATATTACTCATCAATTTTAAAATGTAATCGTGGGAACAACATGCAAATTACCAGTGGAAAAATCCATTTGACTTTTTGGAAACACTGAGCAAAAAGATACAGCAGGATCAGAACCTTCCCAAGTCTCCCTTGGTTGTTCCACTGGGTTTGTGTAAGGAGGGGGGTCCTGAGCGCCAGATACTCCCACCCTTAAAACAGCCTTTCCTAAACAGTCACACTTGCTCCGTGTTGGTTAGGGTAGGGATACCGCACTCCAATACAATTGAGGACAGCAGGCTAAACAAAGAAAATCCTAGTTCTGTAATGAATTTACCTTACCACAGGGGTTGTGAGTATCCAGGAATGACAGCTGTAACACTCCGCAGCCTCTTTGACCAGAACCCGCCTAGCCCCCCTGCTCCTTCCTCTCTCTTCTGATGTCTTTCCAAATTATTTTCTGCAGAAGGAAGTGTTTTGTATGTGCTCTACCTGCCTTCTCCTTTGATCCTCATAGGTCGTAACTCTATAGAGTTAGGTAGGTAGTAATATTCTCAACATGGTTTTGCAGGATGAAGAGCCCAAAGCTCAGAGATTGTAAGAAACAGGGCCCTATTCAAACCAACAATTGGGCATCAGAGGCGCACCCTGGTGTTGTGCTGTCTCCTGTGGCTAAGTAGCATTCTTCTTGGTTGTCTTCCTATGTAGTTTGTTTTCTTATGTAAATAAAGTTGGTAATGTAAACTAGAAAGTATACTGAAATTTCCAATGCACTCCGCTTGCTGGTTTGTCCATTGCAAGTGTAATGAACAGATCAAAGCCTTTGGAGGGAGACAGATCTAAGCTTACTTGATTTTGTAGCCATTCCTTAATCGTGTGACCTTAACCAGTTAATTTAAAAGCCTGAACATATTCATTTGCATATTAGAGATAATAATGCAATGACGTGTCCTGAAAAGGTGTCAACCTGAGACTCTAAGTAAAGACTCAAGAAGAGGCTGGTGTAAGGCACATTCTAGGTCCTAAGAAATAGCGTATTCAAGCCCATTTTCCTGCTTCCCTTTTTCTCACTTCTCCCTTTCTCCTACTCAACTGCTCAGGTATGAGTGGTGTTTCCTCTGATGAAATGGATTTTGCCCTAACTTACACCCACCTGCAGCTTTATATGGAACAGGGCAAGGGCAAATCCCATCAGCCGTTCCATGTCATGGAACAATGAATTCAGAAAGGAAGTCAATGTCAAATGTAATGTTCTCTTAGGAGATTGGAGACATCAAATCAAGGGAGTGGGTCTAAGTAGTCTGAATCATTCCCAGTGAGAGCTTATACTAAAAGGAAGTGAAAAATTGAAATTCAAGGACAGGTATTGAAAACTCGTCCAATTTCCCACATGCTATTTTTTTTTTAAAGATTTATTTATTTATGCATATCAGAACTGGGGTACAGGCCAGAGGTATGGGGGGAGGGTGAGAGGACTCATCAGAGACAGAATGGGGAGCAGAACAGGCAGACTCACTGAAATACACTGCTGAGGGGAGCAGCGGGCGAGTCAGGGGAGGTCTTCTGTGCCATGTGGGTTGCTCCCTGGCCATCCAGGGATCGAACTCATGCTGCAGAGGCTGTGGATTGCTTCACAGTACGTTGCTTAACACCTTGCGCCATGTGGGAGGGAAGCCCTCCTACGTGCTGTTGATTGAAGAATTAGAACTGTTAGCTGGTGAGCTGATCACAGGAGTGACAAGATAGTATAGGCCTGAGGAACCTGTGTGCTCCCCACAAGACCCTCATCAGATTACCTTAGGAATTCATCAGTTCAAGGAGATGCCTAATTTACTCCTCCAGTTTTGTGACTATGGCATATTATTCTTTATATTGCCAAAAGAGTTATCATCAGGAGAGATGACCTCATAAACTCATATGCTCCTATACAGAAATGAATGTATTTTAGTAGTAAATAAACAGCAAAGGTGATGATTTGGAGAACTCAGATGTCAAAAATTCTATAGGGCCTCCCTGATGGTGTGGTACTTAAGTCTCAGTGCTGTCACCGCTGAGGCCTAAGTTGCATCCTCGGGGAGTTAACCCACATATGGAGAAGACAACAGACCTCTCCTGTCTCCCCCGCTGCTTCCCTCAGCAGTGTATTTCAGTAGATCCGCCTGTTTTGCTCCCCTCTCTGTCTCTGATGAATCATCTCATACCCCATGCCCCCACTCCTCCCCCAACACCTCTGGCCTATACCCCAGTTCTTGCATGCTTAAATAAATAAATTTTAGTTTTAATTTTATTTTTAATGCTTTAATTAAAAGGATGAGGCAACAATGTTAAACACAATTTTGAAAAGAGGATTAAAAAATCAACTATGATTCTGCCAGAAATAAAAATATATTTTTATTTCTATTTTTGTATATTAGATTTTAATCTCTTTCTTCATATACAGATATTTTTGAATGATTTCAAATGCAGCATATATGCCTGCCATTAGGAATATCAGAGACCTGTGAGTTTGTATATATGTTCTTTATAATTGTCATTTTCATGGCTTATGTGGGACAGGGTAGTATAATTCCCACTTAGAAATGGAGAGAGAATGACATCCAGGCATTAGATATAACCACATGACATCTTTTGCTAAACCATTTCCCTATTGGTGATACCAGTTTTGTACTAGTATGAACAATACTATGTAGCAACTGTTATTATAGCTATAAGAAACAGAGACCAATGGTAGTGTTTTAAATACACTAAAAAAAAAAAAAAAAAAAAAAAAAGACCAAAGATATACAGTGATGGACTGTTTAAGGCTGACCTGGTGTTGTTCTAAGTAGGTATCAGTGGCCTAGGCTGCTTCTGTTTTCTGTTTTGCTATCCTTTCCCTCTGATTTCTAAGTTCAAAGTTACAATAGGATTTCTTAAACTCTAGCCATAATGTCTGAATTCCAGGCAAGAGGTGGTGAGAAGAGGTAAAGGCGAAAAAGGTGTCTTTCCCACCGCTCCATTGTCTCTTCCCTTTTAAGGAACTTTTTTAGAAGTTCCATGTGAAAGTGGCTCATTAGGATGTGATCACGGATAAGTTACACAAACTCTTTGAGGCTCAGTTTCTTCATCTATAAACTGACAGTGGTAGTTCCTACCTCACAGGGTGTATGTGAAAGGCACTGTAAATTCACAGATACTTTGCAAATATTAAAGTAAAATTGTACTTGCAGTCCGATGCAGGAATATTGCAACAGCTGAAATATTTCCTATGTCTGTGTTCTTGCTGCAAAAGAACACATTGCAATTATTTACAATCACTCCCCTTCTCCATCCTGAAGTACAATTAGGAAGGAGAGAAAGCAGAACTAGGCCATATTAGGTTCATGTCAACTTTTGAGAACTTTGAGATTCCAGGCAGTGGTAGAAGTGAGGAAATGCCAATACCATCTTCATTTTCCCCATGACTTTAATGTCTGGAAAGGGAATAATAGGCTGGAGAAATCAGCCATCCTTAAACTCAGAGGCTGAAAAAGCCTGAAATAGGCAGTTCCTGAAGAATGTAGGGGCTACCAGGCTAGTGAACAAACCCTGCTGTGGGTGGAGTGGCTCTGACCTCACTAATAAAAATTGTAAGATCCCTAAGCAGACACCCTATCTTTATTTACCTGTACATTCCAATGCCCAGTACCTAGAAGTACCTGAGTAAAAAATCTACTTAATACCTCTAGACCCACCCTAGAGCCTGAGAGTCAGTCTTACATGTGACTTGTGTGACTTTAAGCTATTGTAACATTCAACCTGTCATTGTTAACTGGAACTAAGAAGTAACACCTTGGGTCCAAACATAATTTTGAATAAAAATAACTATAATAATTATAACTAACCCATTAAACATTCGCTCTATGTTGGCACTTAGTGCTTCACACAATTTAACCCATTTAATTCTTCCTTCCACTAGTAGCTATTACATTATGTCCATTTTACAGAAGAAGAAACACACTCAGAGAGGGCAGGTAATTTGTCCAAGGTCACAAAACTAGGAACAGTAAACTGTCTCAAAACTACCAAACATGGGCAGAGATTTTTTTTTTTTAAATCAGAGCTAGATTCCTCAAATAGACTGTAAGTTCCTTCAGAGAACTTTATTTCCATCTAATTCATTCATTTGTAAATGGCCCATTTGGGGCAAATGACTTTGTCTCTTTAATCCTCAGTTTGCATTCCTTAGTTAAATGTTTAGAACTAATTTCTAGGCAAGTAAACCTGCTACCCTGATGGATTATAGGTGAAGAACCCAGAGGCAAGAAATGAGCAGAGTCAGTGACATCCATTGCATCAGTTCATCCTGGTATAAAAGCCTGGACCCAGCACGGTACTGATGGGTGATCAGGATGAAGCAACAACTATACACACTTAGGGATGGAAGGCAGGGATGGGGAAGAAGAAGTGAAGATGACTTTGAGATTTGAGTCTGGGTGATGAGAATAACCATGTTTTGACCAGTAAAAGGGAAGTAGGGTAGGACTGGGTTGGGAAAGGCAAGATGAATGTACTGAGTTTGAGGTTTCTAGAGACTAGGTGCACACACTTAGGAGTGAGGTGGAAATGTGTCATTCAAAGGGAGATAGGGTGAGTCAGCTGCATTATAGAGGGTTGTCTTGAGCCTGGCAGTGGATGAACTCTGATGGAAAAAGAGTAGTTTAGCATCTGTGTATGGGCCTCTTGGATGGGGCGAGATCTGTGAACTCCTTAACATTTTAAGCAGACTATCATGTGTATGAAAAATTCCATAATTTTGCTAGGTGACTTATCCTAGACAAAGTTAAGAACTACTGGTATTTACAGAAAGAGGTGAATTGAGATGGCGCTCATGGAATTTTTACATAGTAGGTACTGAATAAAAGTACTTTGCCAATTTCTGCATTCCTGACTGACATACTTAAGATTGTGATGGTGCTTGTCTTCACCAGGGCAGACTCTTAGAATAAGATTGCCTTAAAAAGGTTTCTTCTTGTCAAGACCATTAAATGGGAGAAAGGATAATCTTCTTAACAAATGGCACTGAGATAACTGGATATCCATATGTGAATGAATGAATCTGGGCACCCTACCTCACACCACATCCAAAAATCAACTTAAAATAGGCCAAAGATTCAAATCTAAGAGCTGAAAGTATATAATTCTTAGAAGAAAATACCATTTAATATACAAATATTTGTGTCCTTGGATTAGCAGCATTTTTTAGATATGGTACCTAAAGCACAAGAAACCAAAGAATAAATTGGACCTTGTCAAAATTCAACTTTTGTTTTTCAGGGAAACTATCAAGGATGTGAAAAGACAATCCATAGAATAGTAGAAAATATTTGCATGTTATATTGGAAATATCTGATAAGTGTTGAGTATAAATATATAAGTAAATCTTATATCTCAACAGTGAAAAGACAAATAATTTAAAATGGTAAAGCATTCAAATAAGCAATTCTCCGAATAAAATACATAAATAGCGAGTAAGCACATGATAAAATGTTCAACATCATTAGTGATCAGTTCAACATCATTAGTGATTAGTACCCTCCACTAGGAGGGTAATCATCATCATCATCATCACCATCATCATCATCATCATCATCATTATTATCATTATCATCATCAACTAACATGTGTTGGCAAAGATATATAGAATCCTCATACCTTGCAAGGGGGAATGTCAAATGGTATAATCATTTTGGAAGAACATTTTGGCAGTTCCTTACAAAGTTAAATATAGAGTTACCATATTACCCAACAATTCTACTCCTAGGTAAATACCCAAGATAATTGAAAACATATGTTCACAAATACTCATGGTAGCATTATTCATAATAGCCCCAAACTGGAAACAATCCAAATGTCCATCACCCAATGAATAAATAAATATAATGTGGTATAATCATACATTGCAATATTATTCAGTCATATAGAAGAGTGAAGTACAATATATATGCTCCAATATGGATGAACCTTGAATATATTATGCTAGCTGAAAGAAACCAGACACAAAAGGATCACAAACACGTGGTATGATTCCTTGTAAATGAAGCATCCAGAATAGGTAAATCCAGACAAAAGTAGGTAAGTGTTTGACAGTATCTGGGGAGGAGAATGGGAAATAATGACTAATGGGTATGGGATTTCTTTTGGGGGTGATGGAAAACTCCTGAAATTAGTGGTGATAGTTGCACAACCTTATGAACACACTAAAAATCACTGATGAATTTTATGATATGAATTTTATGATATTTCACAATAACCCCCACACCGAACCCCATCATCTGAACCCTATCAACGACGAACATGATTTAGTACATTTACTTGGAATATATTACTGTACCATAAAATAACATGCTATGTGTAAGTTAGTCCTAGCCTAGAAAGACTTTTGTTTTACAATAAAAAAAGTAAGTTTTGTAAATCAACATAAATAAATTCTTAAACTTTCATAGTTTTTGTATTCAAATATAAGAAGGTGTTGAAATGATCATTCTGAGTTAATTTCTGTGCTTAAAACTTTATTTTTCTGCTGAATTTAGGGAATATTTGTGATGTTAGACTTTGGAATCTCAATTTAAATAGTTTAGTATTCTCAGGGTGAAGGTCACATAGTCCTGGAAAAGTAATGTTGTCTGCTGGTTCTGAAAGAGTTTCTAGCATCCTGAAAATGTGATTGTGTGATGTGGCTGCTTTTACTTTCACATTAAACACCATCCTTACACATAAGACATTTGTTTTACAAAGTTTTCATTAAAATGTTGCTTTCTAATTATAAAATAATCCTGTTTTATTTTGGCATCATAAAATAAAATCAACTACCTTTGTAAAAAAATTGTATTTCAATAATTTCCTCTTCAAATTATTCTTCTCTGATTCTGGTAGTTTTTAAATAGGATAGTGGTAATATTCATAATCCAAGAAGAAGAAATCACATGAGCCAAGTCACAGAGTTGGGAAAGTAAAAATGTATCAGGGAATGTGGTGGATTTGGATGGAACATAGGTACATGCATAGGGGAAACAAGAGATGCAACCGAAAAGGGGACTCGCTCAATTACTGACTGATCTGATGTTCTGGCCCCAAATATGGAAGAACTTTTTGGGTGCCAGTCATTACTCTGTATGCTTATACATGAAGATCTGGTGCTAGCACACAGGGCTTAGCAGTCAAGCTCTGGTGACATTTAAACAAATTTTCAATTCAAATTCACTTAAACAATTATCAGGGTGTGAATATGCACACATATACATACAGTTATAGTTTCTTTCTTTTATATAACTCATATACTTATGTCTGTATTTCTTTATAGACATTCATTTAATTAAACCTATGGTTTTATTTATTTATCATTGCCCGTGCCCATAGGAGAGCTTTAAATTCTAGTCACACTGATGCTGACAAAATGCAAAACAGCCATTTGAACCTTAGGCCTTGTGACTCTCCATGCATTATCTGCATATAAAGAGCAGAGCCAAAGAGGCTTCTCTCTTAGTCTTGATGTCCAAGCCCCCTACCCTGACATTTCATTTTATTTTATTTTATTTTATTTTATTTTTAATTTTCTAGAGGCATGTCTTATTTATTTATTTATTTATTTATTATTTGTTTGTTTGTTTGGTTTATACATGCACTGGGTACAGTCAGAAGCGCAGGAGGGTGAGAGAATTCACCAGAGCCAGAGCGGGGAGCAGAGCAGGCAGAAGGACCGAAGTACACTGCTGAGGGGAGCAGCGGGCAGCAGGAGAGGTCTGCTCGCCATGTGGGACCCTCCTCCGGTGGCCGGGGAGCAGCCGGCGATCGAACCGGCTGCAGAGGCTGCAGGCAGCTTTGCAACCCAGCGCTCAACCGCTGCGCCACCGGGGAGGCCCCTGACATTTCATTTTAAATAAGTATCAACACAACTCTGAAATCTGCATTTTGAAAATAACTGATATTTCTACTCTAGATGTTCACTTGAGGAAACTCTGCCCTAGTTCTCTGCTACCCGGTAAGCCTTGTCTCATGTGGGGACAGTAGGACAATTTGGGAGCTGGGTTTAGCCTTAATTTCTGGCGTAGCCACTTACACATGATGTGACATTAGACAAAAGCTTTTCTGAGCTTTTCCTTCCTCTTCGTTGAAAAAAGGACATAATATGTTTCCTGAAAAAAGCTGCCTTTCTAGATGTATGTTAAAAGAGGCCTTTTGCTGCTTTATCCTGTTACGGGGCAACCCTAAAGGGAAATGGACCATCCCTAAATGGGATGGCCCGGGTGTGAATCCTCACCTGTGTGCTTAAAAAAAAACTCCGAACAAGACCCAAGGGCAGGCACACAGAGAAAGGTTATAAAATTTTTATTTATAAGGGAAATGAAATGGGGTAGGGGGAGGAGGAAGGAAGGGGAGACAGAGGGTATTCATTGGTCAATACATCCAGTGATGTTGTCTGAGCTGGGACCCCAGGTGCATGCAGGTCCACCCCTGCAGGTCCACATGTCTTTGGTTTTATACCAAGCATGGCTGCTCAACTCCTTTGTTCCCAGTAATCCCCCTTTCCAGAAATCAAGACTCATGGCAGATCCATGGCATGGTGGGAATTGTAATCCTCAATGCCTAAGATCTTTGTGGCATGGAGGTGGGGGTGAGCTTTTGTGATGGGCCAGTGAGGAGCTCTGTGGGAGGTGCTGGGGAACACAGATGTGAATGATGTGTGGGCCTGGACTCAGGACACTCCCCAACTAGTGAGGAAAAGAAGTCCCACCTGACTGTAACATGTGCCAAGGTTTTTTGCAATCCAGGGAGGGAGAGGTTAATTCCGTCACTGGAAAAGAATCCCAGTGAGAACACTGACATTCATTAAGTCTAGTATGTTAATCTATATTTGTAATTTCCTCTTCCTAGATCTTAACTCAAGCCTCAGATCATGGTTTAAGCTTTTCTGAGCAGGAGCACCCAAACCCAAAATAAAAAGAACTGAAAATAACAAAAGAAGATGTTAATGGTCAAGACTTCCCATGCCAACTTTAGACCTCAAGCCCCTAAAAGACAGAAACTGACTACTTTTCTCCTTCCAGTTTCTCAGATCTCCAGAGAGGCCCCATGGGCATGTTGGTTCCCTCATGAATGCAGCCAGCTCACTGACGTCCTGCAGGCCTTTGCTTCCGGCACCACCTGCAAGCTGGTGACCGAAATCTCTCCTTTCACACTAAACAACTCTGTTTCTAAGACCAGTGCTAGTTAGGAGCACTGGAGCAATTCTTGCCTTTCTTTTAAGACATACTATGGTATGTCTTTTAAACAGAAGAGAAAAGAAACAGAAGAGACAACAGAAGAGAAAAGGAAGGATGTGGGTTAATTGGGTAAAAGAGGTTGATCATCTGGTGAAGGAGGATAGAATTGGACACTTGAGTGGTGCAACTTAATGTACTATATGCAGGTGTTGATTTATAAAGCTACATATTGTGAACCAATGCTATTTCAATAAAAAATAAAAATAAAAGCACACCATTATAAGGAAATTTTGATAAAAACAACAAATACATTGCCTGCTTTTGTCACTCAGCCCCTCTAGCTCCTCCAGCTCCACTCACTCAAGCATACCATCACCTGGGGTTTTTTAAGTGTCTAGAAGTCATTATTTCCTGAGCAAGTCTACTCCCTGTAGAGCTGCAGTGTGGTCTGTGGCATTCCTTTCTTCCTAGGATTGTCTCACTGGAGGGAGGGTGACCAAGCCAGTTGGTGGAGCTCAATGCTTTGAAAAGGTGGGAGCTTGGGAATGGAGCACAGAGGAGCCCCTTGGCCCTGGCTAATAGGAGTGGCCTCCTATTGACCATCAGTATACAAAGATGTTAAGTCACCCGAACTGCCCTATTGTGCTGGTTGCTATTGGCTCCTTTTGTTTCAACAAACAAAAAAAAGTAAAGTGGTTGTTTGCTGAAGAAGCTTTTGTTCAGTGGGGAAAAAAAAGTGCTTCTACCTTAGAACAGGAAAGGCGTCAGCAGGGTAGAAGAAAGCCCTGGGCAGCCTTCTCACGGAGCCATCTGGTGGCTCTTTGCTGTAAACGCGTGCTGGGAGCTGCCGCCGTGTGGGCTGAGCTCACTCTTTTTGGAGAAATGGCCTTCCTCAGCTCAGGAAAGACTCCTTTCCAGACGGTGTACAACATAGCTGCCTACTTTGACTCCTCGCCTTGGTTTTCTAGGGCCTGACGCTGGGCTTCCTGCTCTACCACTTCCACTCTACTGCCATCTCCAGATTAGCTTCTCTGGTTCCAGTCCCACCTAGGGCCTCCTGGCCAGCCCCAGGGCCTTTGCACTTCCTTTCCTTTGTGTCGGATGCCTTTATCTAGCATCTTCTCAAGACTGGGTCCTTCTCATTGCTTATATATCAGCTCAAATGAGCTTTTCTCAGAAAGGTGTCTCTGATTCCTTTCTCTAAAGTAGTCACTACCCCAAGTCATTCTCTATCACAAGTCTTTGTTTTTTATCACTCATATTTAGTAGTATCTCAAAAATGATTTCTTTCATTCATCGGCTTTTTCCCTTGTCTATGGTATACTGTACTAAGTCTGAGAGAGCAGAGCCTCTCCTGTTTGTCTCATCTCTGTATCCCTGCCATCAAGAAAAGTGCTGGTTTATATATTTGCTGTTCATTAAATAAATGTGGAAAAATGAATGAACTGAAGGCCTAAAACATGAAAAGAGAAAAGCTTTAGAGGCCAGCCAGGTCTATATGATATTGTGTTGGACTCCTCCTTCCCGCTCCTTCTTTCCAGATGGCAGTCTATTATTGAAAGATCTACTTCCATGGCTAACACTTTAATATGGGACTATATTTTGGTTGTTAGGAACTCGGTTCTTTTCCACCACCTAATCCCATTCTCTCCTTTCCTTGGTTCAATTTTTCCTAATGTATATTCACACACACTTTAATAGCTTTAACAGGGGCTGCATTTATAAGGGAAAGTCATCTCCCATCTTTGAGGTGCCATGGTTTGCAGACATTTCCGAATATTTTATGAAAAAGCATTGGAAAGCAAGAAAAATTCATTTCTCACCTGATCAGACTGTGGAGCCACTGTAGAGTGCATGGACTTCCACAGTTGTCTCTTTGGTTATTAATGATGTCTCTTCTGAGCCAGCAGCCAAGACTCTACTTGTTCAGGTCCTTTAAAGAAGGGACTTCAGATTCCAGGGGCACCAGGTGATTGTTAGCCAGGGTTCCCCTAAATCTGGGCCCATAGCTGGTCAAATGTTCTCTTTCACCTTTTCTTCAGTTTTTACCAGTTGTGTATGCACATTTGAGAACTGTGAATGTCCATTGATTTCCCCAAACTCTTTTGGGGTTATTTTCTTATAATCACCCCAGCTCCTGATTCCTGCTTTCTTATTTTGTGATTGTGACTGTGCTTTTTCTATTATTCTATTCAACATTTGACTCATACCTAAAATTAAGCCTCGTACCTGAGTTCCACTAACACAAACAAATGAATAATGAAACAAAAAAGTCACCTTCACATATGGAAGTTCATGGCAAAGATTTAATGGCAGATTTGAGAAGATGATGGAGAGGTCTTTAATTGTATCAGGACACAACTGCACAATGAAAAAAGACATTCAAATTCTGGAATCACATCTCTAGGAATTTTTGCTGGACCATCTCATCTGTCTCCTCTCTTTTATTCATCCCCCCACCTTCCTGGATTCTCCCACAAATTGCAATTCTTATGCAAAGGCATTCAACTGCTTCCCATATTTTTCATATCCAAGGCCATCAGAGTATTCAATTAATTCAAAATGTTTCCATTACTCGTCTTAGGAAGCAGTTATGGTTTAAACAGCATTTTCCCCTCTTTTGAAAGTGAATTCTCCAAGGTAAGCCAATTGGAAGCCGGTGTCTTGTGTGTCATTTGGAGGAAGAATCGACAAAAATGTCCACATTGACACTGACTTTTGAGGAGCTCACTCATCATCTGCTTACTGTTCTGTTCTGAGATGTTAAATGGCCTGTAGATTGGTATGAGCTGCTGAAGTGAATCTCTTAGCTTATGACTGAGGGTTACCCAGGGATCCCAAACTGTTAAAGGAATCATTCTCTGAAAGGGGTACAACCATCTCTCACACAAGGCAAAGAAACCATACTTTTAGTTTGAAAGTTTTGCAATAAAATTAATGTGTGTGTGAGAGAGAGAGAGAGAGAAAGAGAGAAAGACAGCACATTCCTAATTATAATTTGCCATTAAAACTCCCCAAATAAATTACCCATTCCCTTGGGGGCAAATGCCCAAATAGGGTTGGTCTGAATTAGGCCACTGAGGCCGAAAACTTGCCACAAGTCTAAGGTAGCTTCTGTTGGGGAGCCATAAGAAAGAAATTAAGTGGGTCCCAAAAAGCTAGGACAGAAGGAAAGAGAGAAAATTAAAAATCAAACTGCAGCTCAAGATAACGGTTGCCATTGTCTCTGCCAAGGACAGCCTTCCTATATGTCCCTCACCCACGTGTCTCTTCCAAGTATCTCTTCCAAGTGTCTCTACATGTCTCTCCTCCATGTGTCTCTTCCAAGTCTCCATTCCAGCAGTACCAGGGTGCAAGTCAGCCTGCAGGAGCAAGAGCGTGAACTGCCCGCCTGTCTTCTGTATTATACAGGGACTGCTCAGCTCCACCCTAGTTCCCATTAGCTCTCCAGCCCAAGAAGTCTGATTCATGTTGTAATGGGGCTTAGAATCCAACGTGGCTGCATGTAAAAGGGGTTAGGGAAGATGGCGCCTTTTCACTGTGCTCTTCCTCCTCCTTTTATGGAGATGCATTCTGTAGCAAGAATCGCCAAAGTTTTGGAGTAGTTTTATCTCCATTGGACAGCAGAGAACCACTTAGGTGTGTTTGTCCGTTTACTAGGTATGTCTCTTATTCTTGGGTGAATGAGAAGTTTTTATGCATTTTTCTCAGCCTGGAACTTAATACCAAGAGAAAAATGAAAGCATTTTCTACCTTTTTTATTGGCAACAGAAGAGCTGGGCTGGTTGCAGAGGGCTGGAGTTGGTTTTTGAGCCGGCTGTGTTGTGAAGAAGCCCAAGAGTGAGACGGAAATCAGAGAGTCACAGAATGTGCCAGAGTCCTTGGGGGACCCGGGGAGAAGCTGCTCCTTACTTTGTAGCTGTTGGGTCCTAAACTCAGAACAGTGAAGCAAATTAATTGCTCAAGGTCATACCTCAAGGCAGTGTAATTTATGGTCCATTGTTCAATTTGGAAGAAGGAATCCCCTTGGACTTCCCTGACATTGGGAACAGACACAAGTGAGGGGTGTCAGGACTACCCGGGGGAAACCTCAGCTCTTTGAATCAAGGAAAAAATGAGTCAACTGCTTGCTCTTTTCAGCTCTTGAACTTTAAAAATCTGAGTTGTGGTTCAGTGTTTGAGGTGGTGTGTGTGTTTGGTGAGGGGGTGGGAGGTGACACGGAGGATTCAGAAGATGGTGATTAGGTTCTTTGAGATGTCTGGGGGAGGAGGAAGAGCATGAAAAGGAGGTGGATTCTTGCTTCAGTGGAGGAATAAAGAAATGCAAATAGGTCAATTGGATGTCAGCTCTTTCCCTCTTGGACTGCAGTGCAAGTAGGAGCTTTTCTTAGGCTGGCTGACTGCTATATAAACTGGAAATGTGGTGAAAAAAGTTGCATAAGGTTGTTTGTGACAGAGAATATGTTTTGACCAATTTAATTTAGCTCAACAAGTAATTCTCATGTACCTAGTAAATGCCCAGCACAAGGCCAGATGTGTGTGGGGAACCAAAAGAAAGACTTTTCAGTATTACCACATCTAAAGCTGGACACTCTTATTAGGAAGCAAGACACATCAACATGAAACAGACAGAAAATGAAACTGAATAGCTTCCATACCAAAAATTGTGGTACATATGCTTTGTATTCTGGAAAGCCATGAAGAAAGGAGCCAGAAGGAGGGCTCAGGAAGAGATGAAATGAAATCTGCTAATTTTGAGGGCTCTGTCTTCAAGTGTACATGTATTCCCTAGCATGAGGTGTTGCTCATAGCAGGTGCTCAATAAAATCTCAGTGATGGAGGAAGGAGAACCCACAAGAACAAAGGATTGGATGTGGGGGTAACCAGAGGTTGGCAAGGGCTGGACCAACATAGCAGAACAGAGAAGTACCATCGGAGTTATGGGAGTGGGGGGTGGAAGTGGAGTCTGCCTCTGGCTGCAGAATCTACTTGTTCTGAGGCCCAGGGAAGCACAAGAGACGAAAAGGTGGTACTGTCCTGTGACTCAGGAAGACGCCTGCTAGATTAGGCTCTGACCTCTCATTCTGCTTACCTTAGCTTTTACACATGCCAAAGACAAGGCAGTGCTGTGAAATCTCTGCCAGTTCTACATTCTAGAAAGTGCACTTCAGGATGGGGTGCAGGATGGACATTTGGAGACCGAGAAACTTGTTGATTCCTAGAATCTGGGGGTTGAAGACATGGACTGGGGTGGTAGTAATGAGAGTAAGCAAGGAAGAAAAGGATTAGGGAAATTTGGAAGTGATTCTAGAATGCTTCTGGGTGTACTCAGTGGAGCTGGAATTATACCAGTTGGAGCTGGCTTTTAGAGAAGGCGAGATTAGGGGGAGTGCTGTCTTTGTGATATGAAGTGACTGAGAAATCTTAGCAGCAGCAGGAAATGTAGAGTTAGCGGCTGACTGGATGAATCAGGGCAGGCCAGAGTGGGACCTTTGAGTCAGACAAGAGGTTGCTTTGACTCCTGCTCTAAGCTGTGTGGCCTGGAGCACATGACTAGGGGAGTGGGACCAACTCATTCAGTTTGCATGGGACTTGCCCAGGTTTAGCTTTCAAGAGCCCATATCCTGGAACCCACTTTGCCTGGGATTTTCCTGGTTTGAAAACAAGTCCCATGTCCTGGGAGCTCCCTCAGCTGTGATCAAATTGGGATGATTGGTGAGCCTATTTGACCAGCTTTAGCCTTATTTCTTCACTGGAAAAGTAGAGGAACTGTTAGGGGGGAAAAGGATGTCCCAAAGCTAATTCCATATAGGCTTTGTGGACTCCACCCCCACCCCAGGCCAAAGCCAAAGACACTGGGAACTCCATAACAGAACAACACCACCTTCATCAGAGTGTAAAGTGCATTAAACGAGAGAGTACCCGTAAACACTCAGCATAAAGACTGGCACAAAGAGGCACGCAACAAGTATTTGTTGGAGGAATGAACTAGATAGATCCAGCAGATGAACTGTTGGGTGCACAGGGGCTGGGGACACTGCTCCGGAGTCACCTTGAGATGTCTGCAGAGCCAGGTGGCCTTGTGCATAGAGCTTGTGGATTGGGATTTCTATTGCTATTCATAAAAGAGGGTTTGCCAAGAAAACTGGTAATGCAAACAAGGGAGATGTTAGCCCACTCAAGAGGGCAAATCTAAACAGCAGCAGCATTTACATTTCAATAATGCTTATGCTAATTGTAAGTGAATATATGACTTTGCCAGAGAGGCTTGCATTTCCTCTCTCTGGCCCAACTGATGCAGTGGCTGTTTGTGCTCAAGTGAAATAAAACCACATTTTGTTTCAATATTCACTCATTTACTCATTCAACAAATATTAGCATTTTTCACGTGTTGGGCACAATGCTAGGCTCTATGGAGGCTACAAAGAAACAAGAGAAGTAGAGCATTTTCTCAGAGCAGTTACAATAACATTTTGTTTAATATTTGTTTATCTTCCTTATGGGGAACTGAAGTGGGGTGAGCAGAGAAGGAGGGAAGGGGGAACATCAAGGAGATGGGGGCAGAGAAGAGAGAAGGGTGAAGCAGAAGGGGTAGGGCAGAGGAGAGGGGAGCAGAGAGGAGGAGCAAGGAGCAGAGAGTGGGAGGAGTTGGGAGGAGGGGGAGCAGAGAGGAAGAGGGTGCAGGGGGGAGGGCGGAAGGGGGTAGGAATAGAGAGGAGGGGTGAGCAAAGAGGAAGAGGCAGGGAGGGATCTGGGAAGGAATTTCAAACGAAGGCATATCAAAAGAAGGGTCTGAGGTGGGGAGAGGGGTGGAAGGCGGTAAGAGCAGCAGAGAACTTAGGCTGAAGGGAGACAGGAAGGAAGGAAGCAGCTCGGGGAGCAGGTGGAGAAGAAAGGAGCAGATGAGGAGAAATACTAAGGGCAGGTGGAGGCTCAAGGCATGTGCTTGCTAAGTTACAGTCACTTGTGACATGACCCCCTCCCCCCGCCCGAAAGAAAATGTTGAAATTACACACATGAGGGGTTTTTACTCTAATGGTGATTTTTTTTTCTTTCTTTTTAACCACAGCTGAGAGGAAACCAGGGTAAAGACCAGAGAAAGAGGAGGAGGAGGAGGTGGTCACAACCACCACAGGGGCTCTGCCTGGTTCTGTCTCCTGCTCCAGATGTCACTTCCCTTCTCAACTCTGAAGAAGAAGGACCCAGCTCTCAGCTGTGGTGGCCAGCTGAGACCCTCCTGATGGAGGTAACTCCTCCAGGAGCAGCAGCTCCCCTGAACCTCACAAACTGCGCTTCCCCAAACTTGTTCCTCCTCAGAACCACTCTGCTGCAACCCTGACACCACCCTTCCTCCCTCCACCTAAGAGGCAAAGCAGGGTCACGGACAACATTTACTTCCTCTTCCTTTCATTTTTATTTCAAAACTTATTTCCCATTTCCATTTTCCTGGGTTGGATATCCCTGAGGCTTTCATAAACCCATAGGCTCTGGATAAAAATGCTTAACACACCCCAGAGTTCGAGAAGGAAGAGTTATATGTAAATAATCGGTTCACTTGGCCTTGGAAGATGACCAGGCTGGAAGGACCTTCAGACAGCACAACTGTTAGCCAAGAGCTGCAGACCAGGAGGTTGCAAAATTCCATGATCTGAGCCAAGTGGTCAGATCACTGGCTGCCTCAACTGGCAAAACTTTAAGGCAGTCTAGCCAGCCCAAGAATGGCCGCCATTGGGGTGCATGTCAGCAATGCCACATTCGCTTAGTTCTTGGGTTATAGTTTTAAGGGACAAAATTACTTGGACTGTAGGGATGGAGAGAAAATGTGCCTTTACCCCTGTGGGTGCTTCTTGGACTGGTCAAACAAATTAACATTAAACAGGTTAGTGGGAGAAAGGAACAAATTTAATCACATGGATACGGAGAATCCATATGGACTAGAATCTAAAGTAAGTGGAGCAAAAATGAGGATATATTTATTCCAGTCTAAGGAATAGGATAGGCTTCAAGGAGAGAGATAGGGATTCATATGATGAGAAGGTAACTTGTATGACAAAGGCCAGATGCTTTGTAAGTAGATGTTTGCCCTGCCATGTAGATAGGTTTCTTCAATACAAAGGTTATTTCTGGTAAAAATCCTAACTCTGAGCAATACCCCCCAATTTTCATTCTTATAAGTTAAGGAAGTGATAAGGATTCTCAGGAACCTGCAGGGGTGCCATTGATTTCAGCTCAAAATAGTCCACATGTCATCCTTTGAGAATTTAGGCCTGAGTGGAAGCTACGCTACTGCATTTTAATTGTTTTTTTTTTTTTTTTAAACAACACCAATCTATTTAAAAGATGCTAAGTACAATCGGTCAGGCAACACCTGTCTGAATGTGGCTCTGTGGTATACCTCAGACACTTTTGAGTCCAGTCTTCCATATTTCTGGGCCTTATTTTTGCTTGTACCCTTACACTTTAGGTATCACTCACCTGCCTGGACAGTCATGTTCCAAAGCATGGCATCTGCTGCATGTGTCCAGAGACTCAGGCTAGCCTAGAGATGATGACGTTACATTATGCTTGCATGTCACATAATAGTTGGCAAGCACTTTGCCACGTGGTATTTCACATAAGCCTGCAACAGCTCTGCCAGATGGGTATGATTATCCCCAAATTGTAAATGAGGAAAGGAAGCTCCAGAGAGGTGAGTCGATTAGCCCAAAGCCTTCGTACTAGTGAGAGATCCAATTTCCTGACTAAATTATATGCTTCAATTGTACCCTGACTTAACTGCCACCAAAGCTGTCACCTGCCAATGACACAAAAAGTAAAGATAAATAATATGGGTTGATTTTCACTGTTTGCCTGGCACCATGCTAAGTACTTACATGGTTACCAGCTAACACACAAGGGAGTTTATGTTTTTATCCCCATTTTACACAGAAGAAAACGAAGACTTAGAGGGATGAAGTAAATTACTCACCGTCACATGAAGAGGGAGTAGAGAGTAGGGATCTAAATCCAGCTCATTTGACCCAGAGTTAATGTTTGTAATCCCTGACTGTCTCCCAGCGGGCATGCCAGAGGTAGGGCATCCAATCAAACTTGGACCCTTGCATTTAATTATCCGATCAGTTTGTCACCTGTTTAAAAATGTCAGTGTCCTGGATGTCAGATTCTGCTTTCCAAAAGTCCTGTTCACCCAGTCCTCTGCAGATAAACACAATTAAATTTGTTCCCTATTTGGGTTTCCGGTGGCGGAGGAGAAAAGGAGGTTTGAGGGGACCGAGGGGAGTGTGAGGTTGGAAGAAGGAAATGAGGATTTCCCAGTCCAAAAGGCCAGAGTGCCGGGGGCTGCAGGGTGGGAAGGGTGTTGTCATGCCCGCGCAGGGACACGGTGCCATCAGTCCTTCCCAGCCACATGCGCTGCTGCAGTCTTTTTGATAGTGCCACATATGGCGCCTTCTTAATTGAATTTTTCATAATAATTGATCTGACCTGTAGCATTCTGTTAGCTTTAGCAAAACAAATTCTGACAGGTTTCGATATTAGAACTGAAAATATGTTCCCAACTAGCCGAGGAGCCATAAAGCAGGCTGAAATCATACTAATGATAATGTACAATCTGCTTGCTACCATAAAGTTCTTATTATTTACATGTAGCAAACCATCCAGAGATAATGTGAGCCTTGAGTCTCCTTCCAGTTTTTGCTGATCTTCTCTAATTTACCAAGTGGGGGCTAGGGAGAGGCTAAAGAGACTTCCCAGGTCACTTTGTGTGCCCTTCCCGATGCCTCTATGTGTTATGTGACTTCTTCACGGTGCTGCTCATGAATCTCTAGATTAGAGACATCCTCGTGGGCTGGAGGGCTATTTGGATAGAGTCCTTGGTTCAGGGAAAGGAGATGCAGACTAATTTCCTCAGGTGTTTCTTCTCTGGCATCTTCCCTGAAATAGTCCTGGAGGCTCCTGAGTCAGGCCCTGGTTCTCCTGCCAGGAGCACTTAGGGAGGCGATTCCACTGGGCTGAGGAACCCTTTCTGCTTGCAGCCTAGATGTCTATGACTCCAAGTGCTGGAATCCTGGATTCCTGTCTAAACAGCCCTCAATCCTCTTCCACACACAGGCCTCGTTCTGAGTCTGACTTCCTGAGAGTACATACTGTTGTGGGGATCACATGCAGAACTCAGTGTTGAGTTCTGAGGGGGAGGGGAGAGGCAGCGATGACAGTAGGGGCCTGTGAATGAAGCACGGACTGATGGCCAGAGGATCTATGTGCATGTGAACCAGGCCTCTGACAGCTGGGACTGAGCCAGGGGCGAAAACGAACCGGGTGTGGGCTTGGACTTGGGGCGCTTCTTATGAGTCATCTTCACTGAGAAACTCTGAGGGCTTGAAGTTTGAACTTGTGGGTCATTATGAACCTTTGTTTGCTGAGGCAGAGGATGGAGCATATTTCCTTCAGCAGTTTGTTAGCTTGACTCTACTTGTTATGCATATGGCGAGCGGGGCTCCATTTGCACTCTTTCTCCAGCCCATGGGAATGTGACCAAGGCTGAGCTTGTTAGATGAAATAGGTGGAACACGCAGTGGGCACAACATGGGACTTCTCCCTCTCCAGCTGATGATTCCGTGAAATGAGACTCACTAAAGAAAGAGTGGTGGGAACTTGGGTTCTCTTTTGGATTTGGTATCAAGTAACTGAATGTTCTGGGCCAGTTATTTTGAGGGCTCCAGCTTGCTGGTACACAAAAGAGAGAGTGCTAGATCAGCATATCCCAAATTGTATTCTGAATCGCTTGCCCTCCCTGGTGACCTCTGAATAAAACAGTTCCATAGTCAATTACATTTAGCAAACACATTCTTCTTTGAGAGTCTTAATGCACATGTGAATAAAAAGCTTTCTGGAAGTCCTAGAGTCCAAAAAAGGATTTAGTTTTTGATTTAATTTTAATTAACCTAGTTTCTCACACTGAGCATTTATTAAGTGTTTATTGTGTGCTAGGAACTACGCTGTGTGCTCTATATGCATGTTTTGTTTAATTATCACCCAGTCATATGACGTAGTTATTATTTTTGTTCCACTTTATAGATGTAGAAAGTGGGGACTCAGAGAGACCGAGTAACCTGCCCAGAGGTAGGACTGAAGCCTTGCAACCTGATTCTGGGGCTGAAGTCCTCACTCATCCCAAAAAGCAGGCTCAGGGTCTTTTAGGTCACTAAGGAATCTTGTAGGTCACTAAGGAATCTTTTTGGGATATTTTTCTCTTTTGGTGGTTATTACCACAGATTCAGAGCAATTTCCTATGGACTTCATATTTATTATAATCAAACAATCTTTCTCACTCTAAATATTTGTCTAAATTGGGGACCTCCCTGGTGGCGCAAGGGATTAAGCACAGCACCATGAAGCGATCCAGAGCCTCTGCAGCTCAAGTTCGATCGGGAGCAACCCACATGACACAGCAGACCTCTCCTGTCTCTCCCTCTGCTCCCCTCAGCAGTGTAGTTCAGTCAGTCTGCCTGTTCTGTTCCCCACTCTGTCTCTGGTGGATCCTCTCACGCCCTGCACCTCTGGCCTATACCCCAGTTCTTGTATGCATGCATAAATAAATCTTAAAAAAATAAATATTTGTCTAAATTGGAAAAAAATTAAAACACTATCAATTACAAATGGCACATAAAAAGATGCTCAATGTCATTAGTCATCAGAGAAATGTTAATCAAAATTACAATATAATCTCATACCCACTAGGACTGTTATAATCAAAAAGTCCAGAAAACGAGAAATGATGGCAAAGATGAGGAGACATCAGAAACCACATACACTGCTGGTGAAATGCAAAATGATGTCGCTACTTTAGAAAACATCCTTGCAGTTCCTCAAAAAGTTAAAGACAGAATTACCACATGATCGAGCAATTCCATTCATATATATGTGTATATATATATATATATACACATATATATGAATATATGTCCAAGAAAAGTGAAAGTGTTATGTCTGCACAAAAACTTGTGCATATATGTTCATACCGGCATTATTCATAATAGCCAAAAAGTAGACCTAGCCCATCATCATCAACTGATTAAGAACAAATTACAGCATATGTGAACATGGACTATTATTTTTCATAAAAAGAAATAAAGTACTGATACATGCTACAACACAGATGAACCTTGAACATGTTATGTTAAGTAAAAGAAGCCAGACACAAAAGATCACATATTGTACAATTCCATTTAAATGAAAGGTATAGAAATGGGCTTCCCTGGTGGCACAAGGGGTTAAGATACAAACTGTGAAGCTGTCTGCAGCCTCTCCAACATGAGTTCGATCCTGGCTGGCCACCCACATGGTGGTGGCTGGCCTCACATGGTGCAGATACCAACATGGTGCAGCAGACCGCTCCTGACTCGCCTGCTGCTCCCTCAGCAGTGTACTTCGGTCAATCTGCCTGTTCTGTTCCCCACCCCCACTTCTCTGGCCTGTACCTCAGCTCTTGTATGCATACATAAATAAATCTTTAAAAAAAATAAATGAAAGGTACAGAATTGGTAAATCTAGAATTAGGGCTAGAAGTGTGGGGGGAATGAAAGGGAGAATGATAGCTAAAGGATTTAAGGTTTTTGTAGTAATGAAAATGTGCTAAAATTGGCCTCCCTGGTGGCACAAGGGGCTACGCACTACACTATGAAGCAATCCGCAGCCTCTCCAGCACAAGTTCAATCCCCGGCCCACCAGAGAGGAACCCACATGGCGCAGCAGACCTCTCCTGTCTCGCCCGCTGTTCCCCTCAGTAGTGTATTTCAGTCCGTCTGCCTATTCTGTTCCCCACTCTGTCTCTGGTGAATCCTCTCACCCTCCACATCTCTGGCCTGCACCCCAGCTCCTATATGCATAAATAAATAAATCTTTAAAAAAATCTATAAAAAAAGAAAAAAGAAAATCTGCTAAATTGATTGGGATAATGACTTTACAATTCAGTGAATATACTAAAGACCATTGTTTTTCACACTTTAAGTGAATGAATTGTATATGTGAACTATAGCTCAATAAAATTGTTATCTCCATAAATCTCTCACAACGTGAAGATAATTTGAAAAAGAAATCAGCTGAATTACCCTATTGCCACAATTTTTCATGTCTCACCTTCTCTCCTATTTCTGCCCACTGCATTGCAGGCAGGTGTGTTCCCTCCTATTGAACTGGTATCCTAGTAGCAATGATATATTTACGCATTGATTCTTTCATTGATTAATAACTATTTTGTTTGTATATCTCTCCAGAGAGTCCATTGAATCCCAACATATGCCAGGCACTGTGCTAGGATACAGCAGTATTGAGTAATGTAGACAAGATCTCAGTTCAAAATGAGCTTGCTGTCAACTTGGGGCAACTGAAAAGGGCCCCAGCAATTTCAGAGTAGTATGAAAAATTCTGAGACTGTGAACCTTGTGCCTGGGGAGGTCATGGAAGAAACCCTCTTGAAGAAAATATACTTTCGCCTTATTGAAGGATAACGTTTGAATCATTTCCTTTTTTTAAAAAAAAATTTTTTAAGATTTATTTATTTATGCATACAATAACTGGGGTACAGGCCAGAGGTATGGGTGTGAGAGGATTCACCAGAGACAGAGCAGGGAACAGAACAGGTGGACTGACTGAAATACACTGCTGAGGGGAGCAGCGGCAAGGCAGGGGAGGTCTGCTGTGCCATGTGGGCTCCTCCCTGACTGGGTGGGAACTCGTGCTGCAGTGGCTGCGGACAGCTTCATAGGTTGCATCTCAACCCCTTGCGCCATAAGGAATGCCCTGTTTGAACCATTTCTAAGGTCTCTCAGTGCTTCAAAAATATAGGGCAATAAGATAATGGGTTGAGTTAAGGTTGGAGGTGTAGATACAGACCAGATAAATTTGGGCCTAATTGCCGTATATTGGAGACTGTGCTAAATTGCAGTGGGAAGGCAGTGAAAGTTTTTAGGCAGGTCAATGGCGAATTTTCAAATTATTTTAATTGAAATATAAAAAGTCAAAGCAAATTGAAGCATTGAATCCAATTTGAAAATCACTTATTTTTTTTTCCACCCTTTAATTTAATTTTATTTTTTTAATAATAAATTTTATTTTTATATTTCCCATACAATTGCAACCCCCTTATTTTGACCCCAATCCCTCCCTTCCCGCCCCCTACCCCCCATAGAGTGTCTCTGGTTCATAGTTGTTTGTTGATTTTGATTTTCACTTTCTTATAGTTATTCATTTTCCTGGTCCCTTATTTAAGTTTTCTAGATTCCTGCTATGAGTGAGACCATCCGGTATTTTTCTTTTTCTTTCTGGCTTATTTCGCTGAGCATGATCCCTTCCAGCACCATCCATGTTGCTGCAAATTGCATGTGTTTATCTTTTTTGAATGCTGAGTAATATTCCATGGTGTATATGTACCACATCTTCTTGATCCAGTCATCTATTTTTGGGCATTTGGGCTGTTTCCAAAGCTTAGCTATTGTAAACAGTGCTGCTATAAACATAGGGGTGCAGGTGCTCTTTGGAATTGAAGTTTCTGTGTCCTTTGTGAAAACCACTTATTTTGAATGAATGCTGTGTTTGAGAAGATGAAGGGTTGGATAAATCATTTGTAAGCAGGAAAACAAAATATTACCTGTTATTGCAGAATTTGAAAAAACAAAGCAATAACTTTTAGATTGTCCAGTGATTTCCTTTTCAACTAGTAGTTTTTAAAAAATGTAGCTATGAAACAATTTTGTTATTATTATCAAATAGTTAATGAGTGATGATTACCAAAAAAAAGTAAAAGCAAAAGCAAAATATTTATTATTTAGCTTATGCTTGACATAGAATATTTGTCAGCCTTCATTTTATCAGAAAATGGTCTCTGATAGTGCAGTATGTATAACTGCATTTTGGTAATCACCATAAATGATGACATGAAATCAGTATAGATTTTATGTGTGCAAATGAACCACCTACACTTAATTTTTTAAAAATATGTGCAATCTCCAAGGGACTATGGTGATGGTACACAGGTGAATTGGTGGTGGGAATTTTACAGGACTACACCTGAGAGAGAAAGCATGCATTGTACGAAAAGAAAGAATGATGTAAAATATATATAAAAATGCTTGTTGCCACCCTACATTCATATGTTGAAGTCTTTAAGCCTGGTGTGATGGTATTGGGAGGTGGAGTCTTTGGGAGGTGCTTAAGTCATGAGGGTGGAACCCTCATGAATGGAATTGGTATTTTGTCAAAGAACTTTCCATCAAATGAGGACACAGTAATGAGGCCATAGTGAGGAGGCCACAGTGAGAACAAGGAAGAGGACCCTCACCAGAACAGCACCATGCTGGTGCTTTTATCTTGTTTCCCAGCTTTTGGAACCATGAGAAATAAATTTCTATTGCCACCTTGTCTGTGACATTTTGTTATAACACCCCAAATGGACTAAGACAGTACTGTATTCTCAAACATTTCATTTGAAATGTTTTTTTCCACAGGTGTCATAATTTTTGTTTATAATGGCACATTTAATCAAATCACATTTAATCAAAATGCACATTTAATCAAATGAACACCACATTTTATTTATCTCTATTGCTGGACATGGAGGTTTTTGTTTCCAATTTTGTTTCCAATTTTTGTGCCACAGTCTTGCTTATTTTAGTCAACACAGCTATGGACACCTTGTTTTTTCATGCATACAACCATGCCACCCCATTTCCCATTCTGGTTCGCATTGCAATTAACACTTTATTCACATCATTTTTCTAGGAGTTATTTTCAGGAGTTACTGTCAAAAGGATTGAAATCTTTCAGCTCTGACTTAGTCTTACCAACATGCTTCCCAAATGGACTGTGCTAATTGATACTCTACCAGCACAAGAAAACCAAGGGCATTTCTTCATGTTTTCTTTTCTCTTTACTGGTAAAGGGGACTTCTTTCTGAGTGCACCATTGTTCTAAATTCACTGCTAAACTGTCTAAAGTCTGAACAATTCATCATTTACTAGGCATGACATATATAAAGTAGGAAAACCACATAAAAATTTAGACTATTAGTCAGGGATAGAGTGTTTGAAAAAGGAAATTGCCCAGAACATGAGTTAAAATAAAATCAGACTTAAATCACAGTGTTGCTGATGATTTAAATTTGCTAAGCTTCCTACTTTATAGTTTTCTGTGAAGAATTAAATTTTTCCATGAGATCCTCAGTGCTTCAAAAAAAATTGTCTTTCAATACGTAATAGTCATTTTGGAGTTGTTTGTCCATGAGGAGAAGCCAATAGGGAAAGGCATTTGTCTGTCACATAATAAAAATCAATTTAAACAGAATGTGGCATTAATGCCCTCCACTGAAAAACTGTCAAAATAAAGATGATGTTAAAACATCCTTGCTATTATGGCACATAAAAAAATGAATTACTTCTCATTCTGTACAGTCCTATAGGTAATAACATTTCTGTAACTGCATAGCAGTTACTTTAGTTGTATTTGCGTTTGTCCTGGGGAAGAACAGTTGGTTCCAGGAAAGCTCCAGCTATAGGAGATTGTCTCAGCTAAAGTTAGACACCCATGTAAATGGAGTACATATCATATTGGCTTCAAAATGATTGGTTTGAGACTTGAATGTTAAAATTTATCCTTTCCTCTTTGAGTTAGCTCTGCAGGAACACTGGGCATGAGAGACTTTAGAGTAGAAGCATGCTGTACAGAGTTGGGAGAATTGGAATCTGGTCTCTACTCTGTGTTTAGTTACTTCATTAATGATCTGCAAAGCCCTGGGTAAGCAACTGTTTGAATCTCTTGATAAAGTCCACATGAATTTACTGGTAGGAAAGTAACAAAGGATAGTTTATCACTTGTCTGGAAGAAGATATTAAATTCTTCCTTTAGATTGTCTATACTGTTGTCCAAAACATATCAGCAATGCCGGGGGCCACTCATGTCAAGTTAGCCTGTTCAGGAGGTGAAGGGTTTCCTAACAGGAGTCCGATTAATGAGAGGGAGTATGGAGTAGTAGGTGGCTATATGGTGGACAACAGGAGTTCTGTTATTGGGAATTGAGCTTTATCAATATCTTCCCTGGCATTTAGGGAAATATCTTCAACCACTGAGGAGGTTAGCTGGTTTTGTGATATCCTTCCAGTGTGGGCATTTAACGGTTCTGTAATTTTTTTCTGAGGAAGTTGTAGTCTCTATATTTATTTACAATGGAAATTCCACAATCTTCAGTAGATCAGTTCTTAGAATCTCATCTCAAACAACTGTCTGTTTAGTTGAGGGGACTCCCTTGTACTGTTTAGATCATACTGCTGAAGTGTAGCTGCGATGGCCTATGTTATCATGTATTATCAACCAGAAACTATTTTTAGAAGCCGAGGAAGAAAAAGACAATGTTCATATTTCATTCAGATTTCCACAGGGGCATACAGACAGTACAATGACAGAAAGGCTTGGAGAACTGCGAATAATTACATAGTGATAGAGTGACTGTCCTTGTGAAGAAGTGGGGTATCAGAAGGGTATTTGAAGATTAGGAAATTGGAATTGAGGAAAAGGTGCAGGTGGGTCTGGTAGAAGATCTAAGGTCCTCTGCTTTGTTAAAAGTAGATCTTGGGTCCTTAGCTCAGCAAGGAGGCTTCAATTAATGTTTCTTATTGACAGGGCATAGGAGATTTAGTGTCTTGTGAAAGTCCGTTATTTTTTAGATATCATGTTCAGCTTTTGCTCCCTGCACTTCATCTTGGTGGGCACATACACCATATAAAATATTGTCATTTTTAGGAGCAAATCAGCCCTTCCTGATGATTATAAGTAGATAATTTGTGCTTACTGATTGCATGATTGAATCAATATAATGAAAATTCTCCTTTTATTATGTTCTTCATTGCTATTGTGATTTCCCCCCTATTATTAGATTTTATTCAAATCTCAGGGTTGTTTTGGAAAGTAAATATCTGGAGCTCTTCAACCAGCATTGTTTTAGGAGGGTGAAGGAAGAAGAGGGTTGGGGAAGTGAGGAGGGATAATCTTGTCCCAGCTAGATCTTGAAGGAGATTTAGATGCAGAATTAATTTGGGACTTTAAGGCAGAACCATTATCTCCCTTTATTTTCTACCCTCTGTTTCCATGAAACTAGCTCTATAGTACTAAACATATACTCTAAGATTTCAGACCTGGTGTTGAATTTGTAAACATTCCATCTTGAGGCCCTGCTTGTAGGTTGAGAGAGCTCAGTTCAATGAAGAGTACAGTATCCAAACAGCTTTTGTGGGTTCTCATGACAGCCACCCACCTGGTTGTGCAATGTAGGAAGAGTTTGTGTTCGTACATGACCTTCTCTGCAGGCTCGGGTGGCAGGTCACATTATTCCTTGGCCGAGGCAGTAGGTTTTCCCATCATTAGTACAGATAAATCATAACAGTAGGAGGCTTAGATAATGTGGTTCATGTACCTGTGGTTTGTTTATCTTTCTGAAGATACTTAGCAGACAGGGAGTCCCTGAGATTTACCAAATATTCTCTCTATGCAGAAATTGGTTGCTGATGTAAGTGAGTAAAGATTATACAATCTGTGATGGTTAATTTTATGTGTCTACTTGACTGGGCTAAGAGATGTTCAGATAACCAGTGAACATTTCTGGGTATGTCTGTGAGGGTGTTTTTGGAAGAGATTTGCATTTGAATCAGAACACTGAGTAGAGATCAACTTCACCAATGCGGATGGGCATCATCCAATCCACTAAGGACCTGCATAGAAACAAAAGGTGGAGGAAGGGTAAATCTGCTTTCTGTTTGCATTAGGATGCCCATCTTCTCCCACCCTCAGACATCAGTGTTCCTGATTCTCAGGGCTTTAGACTCAGAGGGGTACATATACCTCTAGCAAGCCTGGTTCTCAGGCCTTCGGGTTTGGCTGGAACCATGCTAACAACCTTTCTGGGCCTCCAGATTGCAGGTGGCAGATGGTGGAACTTCTCATCCTCCATAATCCTATGAGCCAATCCTCATAATAAATCCCTTTCTATAGATATATATATATCTTCTTGGTTCTGCTTCTCTGGAGAATCCTGGCTAATACACTTGCTAAAACCTCTTCAAATTATTATCATAGAGAACAGTCAAAACCTTTCATTCATTCACAAGCATCACTTTTCTGAGCACCTAAAATGTGCTAGGCCTTGGGGATACCTAAAAATCAAAGTCATGCCCACTACTTCATGACAATATCTCTCACTGGTGGGGGAGATTAATGAGAAAACCCCAAAGTACAGTAAGTACAATGGGAACAGAGAAAGTCTGTCTTTACTCAAAGGTGTCAGGGAACATGCCCCCCAAAGTCAGAGTTGAATAGCCCCATTAGGGAATCTGGAATTGTCATCAGGGAAAAGATCTGGACAAGACATCCTAAGTCAAGGAGCAACATGCAAAAAGCAAAAAAGTAACAAAAAAACATATTTATAGGAACCATGCATGGTATGGAATGGCTAACATACAGTGGTATGTATTTATTTTAGGACAAGATAGAAAGAATGTGGTGAATGGGCTTCCCTGGTGGTGCAGGGGATAAAGTCTCAGCACTACCAAGCTATTGCCAGCCACTGTGGCATGAGTTCGATCCCTGGCCAGGGAGTTGACCCACAAGGCATAGCAGACCCCTCTGTCTCCTGAGCAGTGTATTTCAGTAGATCTGCCTGTTCTGCTCCCTGCTCTGTCTCTGGTGAATCCTCTCACCCTCCCTCCACCTCTGGCCTACACCCCAGTTCTTGTATACATAAATAAATAAAAATAAATATATATATATATTTTTAAATAAAGGATATGGTGAGCAATGAAGTTGGAGAGACCAAGTCATGAAGGATGAAGTTTCTTCCCTGTGGACCATTTGAAGGTGTTTGGTCTTTATCTTTCACCGATAAGCATGTAAAGATTTCAAGCATGAGAATGACATTCACTCAGTAATGTCTGAGTGACATTCAACTGAGTACCTACCATGTGCTGTTGTGGTTTTAGGTATTGTAGATACAGCAATAGACTAGAATTCTTAATTCCTATCAAACATGAACTGATATATATTTTAGACGGATTTCTGTGGCAGCAATATGGAGGATTGGCTGGGCTTAGAACCAAGTAAGAAATGGAATTCCTAGACTCTTTTTGTTTTAGTTGCATCAAGACTGTCTGGGATATGTCAATCATTGTTTTTAACAGCCCCCAGAGCAGAACAGTAGCTTATCTGCAGTACTTAAATTCTCAAATACTATGACCCAGGTAAACACTGATGAGAAACCTGATGAAACAGCAAGGTAGGCCATTTATCGGAATAAAAGTCAGCTTTTACATTGATTCAAAAGAACACCTGTACCCCTATGTTTATTGCAGCAAAATTTACAATAGGTAAAACCTGGAAACAACCCAAATGCCCAAAAATAGATGACTGGATCAAGAAGATGTGGTATATATACGCAATGGAATATTATTCAGCAATCAAAAAAGATAAACTCATGACATTCGCAGCAACATGGATGGAGCTAGAAGGAATTATCTTCAGCGAAATAAGCCAGAAGGAAAAAGAAAAATATTGGATGGTTTCACTTATAGCAGGAATATAGGGGAACTAAATAAGACATCAGTGTAAAAAATAATAACAGTACAAAACACAACAAAGCAAAAACAGACAATTATAAATCAGAGACATCCTGCAGGGGTGGAGGAGGGAGAGGGATCAGAGGGAGGATGGGAGGAGCACAGGGGACGAGGTGATGGTGCACGGGTGCACTGGTGAAGGAAACTATGGGGACTACACCTGAAGGGGTTCAGGGAAGCAAATATTTAAAAATGAACAGTGATGTAAAAAAATTAATTAATAAAAAAATTTTAAAAAGGGTCAGTTTTTACATGTTAGGTTACTAAAAGATAGAAACACTTGAAAGATAAAGGAGTTGTGCAAAGAGTTTAGGAAATAACCATGGAGGAGCAGGCAAGTGAAGATTGAGAAGAACATATTATACAGTCAGCTACCCCTTGGGCAATGATCTTACTGGGGAATTCTGGGAGGCAGCAGAGAACACACCTTGGAACTATCTCAACCAAGGGATTGGGAAGCTGGGGCGTTTATCCAGTAACTTCTTGTTTATCAGTGGCTAAGAGCTGTTGCCAAGGGCATCAACTTCCAACTTGCCCTGTTCACAGATGAACCATACTGCTAAGCCAGAGAGTCATATGTTTTCATGGGAAGTGACCATTGGTGTATTGAGGTAGAAGTCAATGGGATATGGGTGAGGCAGTGTTGGCATCTGCTGCAGGAGAAGGGTATTTTGCATTCATAGATACCAGACTATATTTGCAATAATATGTATGAAACAACAATCTTAAGGATGACGTTAGGTCAATTAGGGGTAATTTAGACCCCAGGGTACATTAGCCTAGGTTTGGAATCATTTTGATGGTCACAACTGACATGTAGTAGGTAGGC
Source organism: Talpa europaea (assembly GCF_964194135.1). Taxonomy (NCBI): domain Eukaryota; kingdom Metazoa; phylum Chordata; class Mammalia; order Eulipotyphla; family Talpidae; genus Talpa; species Talpa europaea. Next base: position 60,502,839 of record NC_140077.1, read on the forward strand.
CAGAGATGGTATTAAACATTCTATAATGCACAAGCTAAGCCCTACCTCTCTGTTCCAACAAAAAATACATAGTCCAAAATGTCAAGAGTATTGAGATGGAGAAATTCTGGATTAGATTAATACTATTTTAAAAATAAGAACTCCATGGTTCAGAGAAGTTTTATAATTTGGGGGGATTTTATAAACTCAGTGCTTGGCCCAGCCAGGATTTGAATTGAAGTTTATCTGCTTCCAGATTCTGTGCTTTTTGATTTATGTTGGTTTCCTTTCCAAAGAGAGAGAAAGAAGGAGAGAGTAAGAGAGAGAGAGAGAAACAGAGAGAGAGAGAGAGAAAGAGAGAAAGAGAGAGAAATTCGAATCCCAGAGGCTCACTGAAAAAGCCTCAGTATTGGCCATGCCTTCTGGTGCAGGATTTCAAAGGAGACTGAGGCTGTTTGGAACTGGAAGGAGATGGGGAGTGAGAACCTTTCCCATCTTACCTTGGCCTCTCTCTCTGCTGGGCAAGCTGGGACAGGCTCAACGGGCACAGATCCTGGATCTGCATACCAGGGCTGGCAAGGTGCCCTTCTCTGGAAACCCTGACTCCTTCCCAATGCACAAGGATGTCCTTCTTTGCCAAAGTTGGCTGGTGATCCTTTCTGGAATGGCAACTCTCCCCATCCCCCCAAGGCCCGGACGATCTTCTGGCAAGCACATGTATTGAAGAGTTACAGGTGGTGCAGACACGGTTTGGAAGGAATCCCAGCTGGGCCTCCTCCCAGGAGCCTTCTGATCACTCACCAGATAACTCTAGCTGCTTGCAGAATCCCAGGAATCCTTGCTGCTCCAGGAAACCAGCTTCAAGGGCAACAAGAGCTTCTGAGAAGCTAGAATAATCTTGGAAGCTGAAACTTCTTTGTCCTTTTGCCTCCTTAGGTTAAAAATACTTTTGCAGTAACACCAAAGTCTTCATTTTTTAATGGGGGGGGGGTTGACTATAATAATTAGCGGAGTGGGAAATATGAGGGAAGGACGGACAGGCTAAAAATTTGATGATTTGATCCAGACAGTTTTGGGTCCCCGAACTTGTGTTGTTGTTGTTGATATTATTATTATTATTGGAGATGAAGTGTGCACCATTTTTCTTTGGGCATAGGACACAGGCTGTTTTGAGAACTTTCAATTCTGCAATGTCAAGTCTTCTGGCTTCCAGACCCACATTCTGTCTTGGGGAGGTGGGAGAGATTCACATCTCTCACATATGCTGTTCTTGGTCTGTTTAATCAAACTTTCATTTGATGTTAGTTGGGATTTCACATGTGGACCAAGTATAGACAAATTAAGTGATTCCAGCAGCTTAAGGGAAGAATTAACCTTTGGCATCAAATAAATTAAAACATAGCTCATCTCAGTAATACATTTTTGGAATCACTGAGTAGTAGTGAGTTTATTTGTTTATTAATTTTATCTTCACCTTTTTCTCATCTATTCAACAAGCAATTATTAAGTTACTTCGCATGTCAAAAACTTAATAGTTGCTGCAGGAACATAAAGGTAAATATGAAAAAGTTCTGATCTTGAGAAGCTTCCAATCTAGTGGAAAGGAGAGACGAATAGCTATTTGTATTGCAGGACATAAATATTACAAGAGATGTATGAAAAGTATGGTGATTCTTTTCTGTTTTAGGTCATGAAATAATTCTGGTATAGTGATGGGACAGCAAGTGTGGGCTACATTTTGAAGAAAATAGGTCTTGGAAAGAAGAGAAAAATAGTCCTTTAATCTAAGAGATAGGCAATCTTCAGGAAAAATCTATCAAGGAGGCTAGATTCTCAAGGAATTTAAATTTCTTTAAAACTTCTTGTACCATTCTACCATTGTTGTCTTCATTAAAGCAACTAACATTGTATTTTACATCACACTATTCAAAATGTGCCTGTAGATATTTGCTGGCCAGCGAACTGTTCCATAATGAGATAAGTACAGAAATTTATGGTGTTTAGAAACACTCGCAGTTTGACAATAACTTTAAATTTGATGACTCTAATAATTATTTAAAAAAATGGGCTTGTGTTTTGTATATCTTTTTAAATTTTCATTGTTCTTGTATTTTCCAAAAGTATTCATTTATGACACATTGCAAACAAAATCATAATAATAAAAAAAACTATTCCTTACTATTGATGGCTCAAGAAGCACTGTATAAATGATTACTTACATTTGTCTTCCTACTAGACTATAAGTTGCTTCAGGGCAGGCAGGAGCTGCATTTTTTCATGTTTGTATTTCAGTTCTGAACTTTCCAGTAGGTGCCCCTTTATTTTTTGTTGAATTAAATGGAAACATAATTATTCACAATAACCAAGTTATGGAAATAATCTAAATGCCCAACAACTAATGACTGGATAAAGAAATTATGGAATATAGACTCAATGGAAGACAATGCACCTCTTTGAAAAGATGAAATAGTGCTTTTTAGGACACAATAGATGGATTTGGAGGTGATTGTGCTAAATGAAACAAGTCAGAAAGTGCAAGACAGTTACTGATGGTTTCACTCATTTGCAGAATATAAATAATGCAAGAAAACAAACTGGCAAAGACCAACAAAAAGCAATTCTTACATTATGTGAAAAATATACTGGTCACCAGAAGGACTGAAGGGAAGGAGGAGTCAAAGGAAGGAAGAGGATAAGACACTGGCCCTGGAATTTTGGTGGAGGGTGAGGGAATGTCACACACATGTGGTGGTGTGAAGTTGTACTCCCAGAATTACATTGTTTTGTGAATGACTGACGAATTAATAAAAAAAAATGGAGACATAAATGGGAATTGAGTCAATCATCTATGAATTCATTTCAAACTTTAGAAAGCCTGCTTGTGTGTGTGTTTAAGGTTGATTTATTTATGCATACAAGAACTGGGGTGCAGGACAGAGGTGCAGGGGGTGAGAGGATTCACCAGAAACAGAGTGGGGAACAGAACAGGCAGTAATATATTGCTGAGGGGAGCAGTGGATGAGACAGGAGAGGTCTACTGCACCATGTGGGTTGCTCCCTGGCTGGGGATCAATCTTATGCTGCAGTGACTGTGGATTGCTTCATAGTGCTGATGCTTAACCCCTTGTGCCACCAGGGCAGCCCCTGCTTGTGTGTTTTAACTTGAATTTGCTCTTGGATTCATAATGACTGGGATGTCTACTGTTCCTGTGGCCATGATTCCCCTTGCCTCTCTACATCTCATGGCTCCAGCAAGCCAAGGGGCTCCCATCTCTGCGTGCAGTTTCCATGGGAAAATTCCCTGTCCCTGGCTATGTATGAACTCTTGAAAATTCCTATGAGCAAGTTTAGTTTTGCTTTTGGTTGTGCTTAGGGGAGCAGTGTTTTGATTCTTCCTATTCTGTCACCTTGTACGTGGAGCATCCTCAGAATTCATCCCTTCATTCCCAGTGAAACAATTTTTGATTTTATTGTCTCCAATAATACTTTCATGCTTCAAGGTTGTAGTTCTGCATTTTAATTTTTTTCAACTTATCTATGGTTCATGAATCTAAAGGTTGAAACCTACCATCTTTATTCTTTCTCCTTCACTTCCCACATTTAATATTTTGAAGCTTTTTCAGTTTTATTGTTTAACTAAATTGCAGAAATAGTGATGTTACCCATTATTTCCCTTTTATAATGCCCATTGTTTTATCATTCATTCAAGTACTTGTTCTCCAATTATTAAGTAGCTGTTATGTGCTTGACACTCTGCTAGGCATGGAATACAAAGAATAATGGAAAATCTTCTGACTCTCCAAGATTTATAGTCTAGTAGGAGAGATAGGCATATAAATATAAAAGGACACTAAGGAATTACAAGTAGAGTCATGCATCACTTAACAACAGGATGTGTTCTGAGAAATGAGTCTTCAGGCATATTTGTTGTGTGAACATTACAGAGTATAATTATACAAACCAAGATGGGGTAACTACTCATACCTATGCTATATGGTACAGCCTGTTAAGACCAGTGTTGTATATTCAGTCCATCATTGATCAAAATACCATTAAGTGACTTATGATTATACTAGGATGGACAGCCAAATGAGAATCAAAAGGCACACAATATTGGGAGTGATCTGTTCTATGTTGGAAGCCAGGAAAGGCCTTCTGGAAGAGGTGTTTTGAGTTGAAGTGGGAATGTTGGAAGGGGTGTTTGCCAAGGAGAGAGTAATGCTGGCAGAGAGTACTCAGGGGAGATATATGGTGGTGTGATTGAGACTGTAAATTCTGGAGCCTCTTCCAAATCCTAACTATACCACTCTGGCTGTGTGACTTGGTTAGTTAGTTATCAGGCCTGGGTCACAATTTCCTTATAAGTAAGACAGGAATAATAATAGCCACAGCTTTATAGTTTGTGTGTTTTAAGGGGTATTTTTTATATAAAGTATTTAAAACAACCTATGTATAGGAAATTTTATACATTTTGGTATGAAGATTTGAGGAAGAAAGCTCAATTGAGGTCAGTTTCACTGGGGATCAGATGATGTGGAACTTTCTATATATTCTGAGGAATTTTCTACTTTATCTTGCAGATTATGTGGAATTACTGAAGACTTTTAGCACAAAGCAACACAGTAAGATTTGTGTTTGAAAGGGTTACTCTGACGCAGGATAGAAGAGGGAGAGTGGGCGTTATCACAGTCACTGGGAGACTATGGCTCTCTTCCCAAGAACACATGATGGAGGTATGGGAAGGGAGTAGGGATACCAGTGAGCTCAAACCTAGAGGACTGAGTGTTAAATTTCATGATGTGAGAGGGCATGATGCAATCTGGTGATTCGTGTCCTGGCCTGGTGAACAGTTGGTACTTTTCACAGGAAGAGACTTAGCTTTTATGGAAAGACTTAGCTTTGATGGAAAGACTTAGCTTTGATGGAAAGATGGTGAGCTAAAATTGGTTCTTGTTAAGTTCTAGGCAGCTGTGTGACATCCACAAGAAGATATCAAATAGTTAATTGGATCTATGAGTTCAGGGGAGAGATATGCACCCAATCTCTGGATTTGAAAGCCATCTGCTTATTGAAGGCAGTGGAGATCTTATTCAAGTGGATGAAATAACCTTGGGAAAGTCATTTTTTTGAGAGAGGCATATTAATCTAGCATCTTTAGAAAATAATTGATAATATCCACTTGGGTCTGAAGAAGGAGTTTGGGTGAAGCCTCTTAGTATGGTAGAATCATTTACAGAGTATAAGCAGAGTCTTTAAGGTCAAACTAAGACCTCAAGGAAAGAAAGACTTTGTAGAGTGGGCAGGAGTTGCCAAACAGAAGTAGGAAAAATAGAAAACAAAATTTCGGTGAAAATAGAACACAAGGTAAAATGTGGAATTGAGGCTATTCAGTTATTTCAGAAATCCTGGAGTGCAAGAACATAAGGGGTGAGGGAAGCTCCTTGGTTTAGATAAAAAGTTTCAGCTTACCAGGCTTGCAGGTATGTTCTTGTTGTCTTATATAATTTTTGCATAATTTTTGGAATTTCCAGCTCTTCTTTGAAATTTGGGAAATCTGGCAATAATACCTCATGGCATTCTTAGTGTTCCCATTTTAAAGGGAGGAAACAGAGGTATGGAGTTGTTAAATAATTTGTTCTACTTCACACATCAAATCCATGTTAAGGGGCCTCCCCTGGTGGCGCAGGCGGTTGAGCGCAGCACTGTGAAGCTGTCCACAGCCTCTGCAGTGCCGGTTCAATCCCAGCCGGACACAGAGCAACCCATATGATGAAGCAGACCTCTCACTCGCTGCTCTCTTCAGCAGTTATTTTAGTCAGTCTGCCTGTTCTGTTCCTGCTCTGTGTCTGGAGAATCCTCTCACCCTCCCGCACATCTGGCCTGTGCCCCGGTTCTTGTATGCATGAATAAAAAAACAAATCTTTAAAAAAAAAATCCATGTCAAGATTCAAACTCAGGTTCACTTGACTAAGAAAATTAAGCTTTTAACCAAATCTCTTATATCAAAGTTCTGCTTGATATTTAGCTCTATTATTTTGGTAAGTACAGACAGTCCTTAACCTACAATGACCAGACTTTATAATGGTGTGAAAGCAATTTGCATTCAGTAGAAATCATACTTCAAGTTTTTAACTTTGATCTTTTCCAGAGCAAATGATACTTGGTCCCATACTCTGTCATGTTGTGAGGCAGCGTCAATGAGCCACAGCTCCCAGTCAGTCACTAGATCTTTAGGGTAAACAACCTATCAGCTATTTCAAGCCTCATCAGAAGAAAGAGAAATTGCAGACCCTGTCGCAGTAGAATCGTCATCATCCAGCAGTCAATTTTAGTTCGTTACCAACATTTTTCAGTGTGCTTTCAGGTATGTATTTTAATGGTGAGAAAAATACAACCATTCTGTTTTTCACATTCAGTGCACTATTCAATGTTATGGGAAATATTCAACACTATTAAAAACTATACTTTGTGTTGCATCATGGTGCTCAATTAAAGGTTAATGCAATGTTCTGGGCATATCTAAGGTAGGCTAGGCCAAGTTCTGACATTTGGGGTATTACAGGTATTAAATGCATTTTCATCCTTTGATATTGTCAAATTATGATGGGTTTATCAGGCTGCAAGGCTATGGTAAATCAAGGAATATCTGTATTTTACTGCTTAGAAGCTCTGTGTTATTTGTTGGCATTTAAAAAGTTGTTCATTAAGGTTATCTATGAAAAATGTTGGAAATGGTGTAGAGAAATAGGAACTTGGTACACTGTTGGTGGGAATGTGGACTGCTGCAGCCTCTATGTAAAACAACAAGGAGTTTACTCAAAATATTAAAAATAGATCTACTATCAGATCCAAGCAATTCTACTACTACATATTCACCTGAAGAATGCAAAAATACTAATTTGAAGTGATATATGCATTCCTTTCTTCAGTGCAGCACTATTTACAATAGTCAAGTTATGGTGATAATCTAAATGCCCCACAACAGACCAGTGGACTAAAAAGATAATCGAGTCCACCCAACAATCTCATCTACTCAGTTCAGCTCAGTGAGTCTCAAGTTGTTGATGGCTCTGTAGCACAACTTTTCTTATAGAATTAGCATATCTGCACAATGGAATGCCACTCAGTCATAAAACAAACAAACAAACAAACAACAACAGCAACAACAAACCATGAAATCTTGCCATTCAGGACAACATGGATGGGGAACTAGAGGGATTATGCTCAACGAAATAAATGAGATAGAGAAAGACAAATACTGGATGATTCACTTATATGTGGAATATAAAGAAACAAAACAAAGGAACAGACAAAACTAAACAAAAGCAAATCCTAGAAAACTGACTGTAGAATTGAAATCACTGCTGGGAAAGGGTGGGCAAGAGGGAGTGAAAGGCACAGGGAGCCTCGTGTTGCATAGTGGGAGATTAATGGGTGCTTTGGAGGTGGGTGTGGTAACATACATCTGAGGAGATGTGAACCTCTAAATCACATACAGTGTTTAAACCAATGGTACACCAATAAAAAGATATGTTATTTAAAAATAAATGCGCCAAATAAACCTACATAAAAATTAAAAAAATGAAACAAAAGGCTGTAGAGACAAGGAGGAGCAAACACCAGAAGCCTTGCCTGTGCCCGAGTCTCCGAGGTATCCGGGTGGTGTCGGCTATCCTCCCTGTGGTTTCCTAATGCACTTTTCCTCTCCCACCCCACATTCAGACACTGCTTCAAACAAAAGGCACGTCTATTTTCTTTCCACTAATGGGTAAACTTGTCGACTGACTCTAGCTTGACAATTATTACTTTGAAAGAAACGTCTAAAGGTTTAATCATCAAGGATGCTTAGTCAACGAATATAATTCTGAGGGGCTTTAGAAGCAAAATAAATAATCTGGCCTTCCCCATGCTGTGAGGTGTGGTGGGAGCCAAATGAGATGATGTTGTTAATTTAAAAAGTTATAAGTCTTTCTTCCAACTGATGTAAAATCTGTTTGTTTTTTTTTTTTTAAAAAAACAGATTTATTTATTTATGCACACAAGACCTAGGGTGTAGGTGTAGGTCAGAGGTGCAGGGGGTGAGAGGATTCACCAGAAACAGAGTGGGGAGCAGAACAGGCAGATCTGAAATACACTGCAGAGGGGAGCCGTGGCCAAGACAGGAGAGGTCTGCTGCACCACGTGGGTAGCTCCCTGGCCAGGGATCAAGCTCATGCTGTAGTGGCTGCCAATGGTTTGATAGTGCTAACTTTCACCCCTGAGCCACCAGGGAGGCCCTGATGTAGAATCTGTTTTTATGTTATGACTCTGATCCTTACAAGCAAGACTCCTTGGTGCAGTTATTCTGAAAGGCGATAAAGAAACGAAGTCCAAGCAGAGAAGTTGCAGAGGAGGAACATGTGATGAGTGTGTTGTTAATCAGGTCTTTGTCCTTGGGCTAATTTTCTAATACTGCTCAGCCTCAGTTTCTTGCTTTGAAAATGGAGATGGTAATGGAAAGTCTTCTTGGGGGTCACCAAGATAGTAAGAGTTAATATGTGTTAGTAAGAGTTAGTATGTGTTAAGTGCTTAGCAGAGGACGTTCCGTGGAGTCTCGGCAGCAGAAATGACAGCTATTCTACTATTCTTAATCACTGTCTTGATCTACTTGATTATCCCATCTACCCAGATCATCGGGGTGAGCCTCAAGTTATCCACTGCTCTTCAGTACAACTGTTCTAATAGAAGCCTCTAGACTGCCTGGCTGCTGACCAAGGATTTTTTCCCCTCCCCCTTTTCCCCTGTTAAAATGCTATCATTTTCTCTGTGCAAACCATAAACACTGGCAGAAAACAAGGCCTCACCCACTAGGTTGCCATGAGCTTAGTTCCAGCAGCAGTGGCTGATGAGGAAAAGGAGTGGTTTCACCTTACTGGGGAGAAAAAATTGTGCTGATTTTATAAATCGGAAATTCTTCAAATTGACCAGAGTGCTTTCCCTCTAACCACCCTCATTCTCAGATCCTTCTGGGAAAACAACAACAACAACAACAACAAAAAACCAAAAAACAAAAACACAGCACATGGAAAACTAAAAAGGAAAATAGAAAAGACCTCAACTTCTCTCTTCTTCCAGACTGCTTCTTTAATTGGTAGGTCTGGATGTGGCCCCACTCACCCAGTGGTTGCATTAGGGCTTAAAGACTTGATCAGCTGTTTGCACTCACACTTGTCCTAGTTATTCAATACTTTCTGCTGTAGGTCAAAATGACTAGACATTCTGGTTTTGCAGGGACTGTCCCCAGTGACATGGTTCAAAGTATTTCTTTTTAGCTACCATATGATGTAATGTGGCCCTTTATTATTTCCCTTGCCCCTCAGACAGTGACATGAAGTGATTACTCTTGCAAAATGTTAATTGGAAGGATTAAATATCATCCATATTTTTCCTTCTTTCTTTAAGTGGAAGTTGAAATTAAAATTGAGAAGGTCTAGAGTAGCCAGTAATTGCAATCCAAAAAAGCTGGGGACTCTGAAAAACCAAACCGCAATGTAATTTCTATCACGGAGGAGGCACAGATTTGGTCAAACTAGTTTGGAGAGTCAAGAGAGTGGCTTATTGAAGCAAGTTGAAAATTAAGACTCAAACCACCTCAGGAAAGTGAGACCAAGCCAGCATTAAAAGTAAAATTACGTCGAGGATAGCCCTCAAGTCAGGGCAAGGAAAGTGACTCAAATAACAGAGTTCTAGCTTTGACTCTCGCTACTAAGCTTTTCATGAACACCACAACTGGACCTTTTTTTTTGTTTCTTTATTTTCAATTTGACTTCCTACATTTTCCATGTGTTACATACTAGAATGATGGCTAGCATTCTATCAATAAGATTAGGAGGGATGCTGATCGTTATCTTGTCTGAGACACTGTGGAGGATTTTTTTTATTATTATTTTTTATTTTATATATTTTTTACATCTTTTTTTCATTTTTGTACAATGTATGCATTTTCATCTTGGTTATAGTCCCTGTAAAATTACCACCACCTTTTTTTTGATCCTACTCTTTTCTCCTCCCCCCCAACCCCCGTAGTATGTCTCTGGTTTATAGTTGGCTATTGATTTTCATTTTTGCTTTATTATTAGCTTTATTATTGCTACAAGTGAGCTTTATTATTGCTACAAGTGAGACCATCCAGTATTTTTCTTTTTCTTTCTGGCTTATTTCACTGAGCATGATCCCTTCCAGCTCCATCCACATTGCTGCAAATGGCATGAGTTTCCCTTTTTTGATTGCTGAGTAATATTCCATTGTGTATATGTACCACATCTTATTTATCCAGTATCCTATAGCATTTGTATATGCCACACATTAGCTATGTTCCCATCCATAGAAAATGAGATCTGGGGGATCACTCTGGAAACTCTTTGTCCATTTGCAAACTTTAAATTGTGCTTGATCATGTTGCTTCCCAGAATGTTTTTTATATCATTTAAATAAGATAAATGATGGCAGAGAAAAGTATTTGAACATTATCATTGGGTCACCTATCTCCTTTTGAAATGTGGCAATTTAAATGGTTCAGTTATGTTACATTTTAGAGAACGGTGAATCATGGTGTGTGTGTGTGTGGGGGCATATCACTGAACCTACATATTCATGATCTTCAGAAGCTTATAAGTATCAAATTAACTGGTAACCATTGTGAAGCTTCAGATATATCTTTTTGGGCTGGACTTTTAGCTCCCCTACTATAGGTGGAAATTACTATAGCCTAAAAATAACAATAACAAAAAATATTATGGCAGCTAATTTTACTGAGTGCTTACCAAGTGCCAAGTATCAGACATTGTTCTAAGTGTGTGTGTGTGTGTGTGTATCAATCTTTTGGAACATTTAATTAAAAAAAATTCCACTTCATTTATTTTGAGTCAAATGTATTCATTCCATTTAATTTTTTTCTAACCACATGTGGCTAATGGGTACCATACAGACAGCAAAGATACAAAACATTTGCATTATCATAGAACGTTTAATTGGACAGTTCTGCCTCAAAACTATCTAGGGTATGATATTACAAGTATAAATGATGGAACATTGTAAATGGTGACAAAAGCTGTCAGTTAGGGAATCTTTGAAAGAAACAGCTCACTCAAATTAGCTAAAATTAAAAAAAAAGGGGGATTTATTGATTAATTCAGGAAGAACATGTTGATCCCAAGGGCAGAAAACACAGGTAGGTTTCAAGAGGAATGAGAACCAGTTCCCAAAGATGATCAGTGACTTAAGCGTTTACGTCCCTTCTCTCTTTTGTCTTTTTCTCTCCCTGTGTCCTCTTGTGCCCTTGCCTTGCTTTCTCCATATACAGGTGGCCCTTCTCTTCCCCTCTCCTTTCTCTTTCCTTCTCTTCTCCCTCCATTCTCTGCACACCATTTTTCTCAAGTTTGGTAACTCTGGTCCAAAGAGATCTCATCAAGACCATGTTTCATCCCCTCTGTAGAGGCAGGAGGGGCACAGAGCAGGATATCTATGATTCGGGGTAAAGGAGGAGTCCTGGAGCCCTCAGTGGCTTATTCAGGCTTTTATTGAGTTTACCAGGTACACGGCAGGCAGGGGTGCTGGGTGCACAGGAGGCAGGGAGACCTCCTAGCCCCCAACAAGTCTTTTCTCTCTCTGGGCTCTCCGGTGTTCTCTCGTGGCCTCTGCTTCTCTGCTCTTCCTTTTGCCCTGCTGCTGCTCTGCTGTTCCGCTGGTGTCCCCACGACGCCACCCTTATAAGCCCAGTCTCAGCTTAGGTGTACCCACTTATGTATGCCCACAGCCCACTCCAGGTGCCCGCCATCAGGCATGCATTCAGGACCACAGGGATCCATCATCAATCCTAATGGCGGGAGGGCAGAAAAGCCTGATACTTTTATACTTTACTTACCTTACTCCCTCTCAGGGATAATTCCTAGCAAAGACTGGGTCCTGATTCCAAATTCCCAGAGAGAGAGTCTGATTAGCCAGCTGGGTGTGATTGCTCCCTTTGCTCCTGTCACCTGGACGCGGGAGGATGGGGAGAGTGGCCCAGGCCTACTCAGGAGGGCAGTGGCGGGGGTGGGGTGAAGTGGATGCTCTAAAAAGGTGTATGAGTGGGTTGGGATGGATCATGGAATCACATGCTCACCCTTAATACCTGGAGAGGTCCATTGAGCTTAAGATTACATGAGAAGAGGTCAGCAGATATTTGACCAAGGCCAAGAAGAAAAAGTGCGGGCCTCCCCGGTGGCGCAGCGGTTGAGCGCTGGGTTGCGAAGCTGCCCGCGGCATCTGCGGCGCGGGTTCGATCCCCGGCTGCTCCCCAGCCCCAGAGGAGGATCCCACATGGTGCGCAGACCTCTCCTGCCACCCGCTGCTCCCCTCAGCAGTGTACTTCAGTCCTTCTGCCTGCTCTGCTCCCCACTCTGGCTCTGGTGAATTCTCTCACCCTCCCGCGCTTCTGACTGTACCCAGTGCATGTATAAACAAAAAAACAAACAAACAAATATAATAAATAAATAAGTAAAAACATGCCTCTATAAAAAAAAAAAAAACTATAAAAAAAAAGAGTTTAAAAAAAAAAAGAAGAAAAAGTGCATGATGCCTTTTCTTTTTGTTGATTAGATATAATTGACATATAACGTTATATTCAATTCAGTTATACCATCTAAACAATGTTTATGTTTCATCTCTACAATCTCTTTTAAGGTAGAAACCATGAATATCTTCATTTCACAAATGAGGGAATTGAGGCACAGAAAGATGAATGATTTGGCCAAGCTACTCAGTTTAAGTTAGATGGGATCAGGATGAAAAATATAGTTAAGTCTCCATTCATGAGGAGGATGATTTCACCACAAGGGGGTAAAATAGTTTTCTCAATAGCAGAACTGAGACTAGATCACTAGTTAGCTTCTCTTTTGTTATGTCACACTTTCCACCCCCCTGTTGAATGGGAGGTAAACTAAGTGATTTCTAAGCTCTTCAATTCCTAAATTGGTATTCTACGAGTGAAGCAAATATGAAATTTAGCATTGCCTTGAAAAATTCTTTTTCGATTTAACCCTTTTTTTTTCTTATAGGAGATAGGAAAGTCTTTCAGAAATGATTTTTTTTTAAATAATAAATTTTATTTTTATATTCCCCCATACAATTGCAAACGCCCCATTCTGACCCCAATCCTTCCCCTCCCGCCCCCCATCCCCCAAAAAGTGTCTCTGGTTCATAGTTTTTTGTTGATTTTGATTTTCACTTTCAGAAATGATATTTTTAAAATTTATTTTTATTTTTTTTTTACATCATTGTTCATTTTTAAACAATATTTGCTCCCCCTCCTCAGGTGTAGTCTCCATAGAGTTTCCTTCCCCAATGCACCCGTGCACCCTCACCTCAGTCCCCTGTGCTCCTCCCTCCCTCTGATCCCTCTCCCTCCTCCTCCCCTGCAGGATGTCTCTGGTTAAAGATTGTTTGCTTTTGTTTTCTTATGTTTTGTATTGTTATTATTTTTTTTACACTGATATCTTATTTGGTTCCAATGTAGATGGAGCTAGAAGGAATTATGCTCAGTGAAATAAGTCAGAAGGGAAAAGAAAAATATCAGATGGTTTCACTTATAGCAGAAATGAATTTGAACAGCACCATGCTAACCATCATTCAATAGATATGACATGAAAATAATTAATGAAGTGACTCTTTTATTTGATTCACCATTACTTATAAATAAAATACCTAGTAGTTAGAAAGGATGGGCTCCCCACTTTAAATCTATATGTAAAATTCATGGTAAGTTGAGTAAAACAGCAATAGGAACAGCAACCATTACTGCTGATAATTATTTATTGCAGTATTTTTGGTGTTACGTAGACATCATAGTGAGGTCTGCTTACAGGAATTTTGGTAGCATCTGCCAGAGAATTCAAAGGTGTAGAATTAAAGTTTTTTTTTTTTTGAGGATTTATTTATTTATGCATATAAGAACTGGGGTACAGGCCAGAAGTGTGGGGGGTTAGCGGATTCACCAGAGACAGAGTGGGGAGCAGAACAGGCAGATTGACTGAAAGACACTGCTGAGGGGAGCAGCAGGCAAGTCAGGAGAGGTCTGCTGCGCCATGTGAGTCACCTCCTTGGCCGGGGATCGAACTCGTGCTTCTGTGGTTGCAGACAGCTTCATAGTGCTGCATCTTCACCGCTTGTGCCACCAGGAGGCCCCTAGATTCAAAGTTTTAAAACTTTACAATAATTAATATGCAATGGAATATTATTCTAAAAGTAATTCTGCCATTTGCAATAACATGGATGGAAATTGGACAAAAAACTAAGGGAAATGAGTCAGAGAGACAAAGACTAAGACTGTGTGATCTCACTTGTGTGTGGAAGCTAAACAATCCAAATATGAATTTTAAGATAAATAAGTTCTGGAGCTGTTATGTATAGCATCATGACTAGGTTAAGAATACTATATCATGTATGTGAAAGTTGCTAAGACCTTAACTAGAAAGATCTTGACAAGAAAAATTTATAATATGTAAGGTGATAGATGTTAACTATATTTACATGATCATTTTGTGATGTACAAACATAAAATCATCATGTTTCACATCTAAAGTTAATCGATATTATATGTCAGATATATCTCAATAAACTCAGAGAACCAAAGGTTATGACTTTTCATTCGATCAGCTGGCCTGTGTGCCATCCTTAAACAGTCTTGGATTGCTGAACATACATTGCACCTTCAGGAGAGATTTCTTTGACTTAACTGCTTCTCTAGTGCTGCCCTGCAATTAGCACAAAATTCTATAAATGTGATTATTGTTGGGTGTGAATGATTTGTGTACCACTATCTTCTAAAGTATCTCCCAAGGAGGGACCTGTGCCTTTTCAGTGTTGCTTCATCCACCCTTCGTAGGGCTACCTAACTTGGACCATTTGCTCAGTAATTGGTAGTTGAATGGACTAATCCCAATCACTAGGCCATTCTACTTTCTGAGTGATTGAAGAACAGCAGGTGGGGCCTAAAATTTTGGCATGTGCCCAATTTATATTGTACTAAACTTTCTGATAGAGATGATACAAATGCCTGCAACAATTGGAGTTAAAAATTTTCGGCATTCTGCTTTGACTAGCTAGTTTATTACTGAAAGGTCTGCCTGGAGAGCTATGTAAGAGTCTCTCTTACTAAGAAGAGGTTACTGCCATCTCTTCTTTCTCAAAAAAAAAAAAAAAAAAGTATATTCAGCTGATATTAGGGCCTATTTTGGGCCAGGACCTGACCTCTGGCCTCTAGATCTCCCAGGAAGAACAGGATTACTTCGACTATTCAGGGTCTTTTGTGGTTCCAAATGAGTTTCAGTAATGTTTTTCTATTTCTTTGAAGAATGTCATTGAAGCTTGAGATGGGTTGTACTGAATCATTCATTACATGACTTCGGGTAGAACAGTCATCTTGACAATGTTAATTCTTCGAATCCACAAGGAGGGGATATCTTTTCATTTTTTTGAGTCTTCTATTTCTTTTAACAATGTCTTACAGTTTCTTTGGATTAGGAGACCCTTTACCTCCTCTGTTAGGTTTACTCCTAGGTATTTAATTCTTTTTCATGTAATTGTAAATGGGGTTGTTTTCTTAATTTCATGGGTTGCAAGGATGGCAACTGATTTTTGTATGTTGACTTTGTTACCTGAACTGAACCTGTTTATTACCTGTTTACTGAACTCATTTATTGTGTCTAACAGTTTTTTAGTGGATTCTTTAGGGCTTCAATATACATAGGATTCTATATATTATCATGCCATCTGCAAATAATGATTGCTTTGCAGCATCTTCCTTCCTGATTTGGATTACTTTTGTATCTTTTTCTTGCCTAATTGCTCTAGCTAGGACTTCTTGTAATATTTTGAGTAGTAGTGGTGAAAGTGGACATCTTTGTTTTATACCAGATATTTGTGGAAAAGCTTTCAGATTTTTACTATTGAGAATGATGTTAGCTGTGGGTTTGTGATATATGGCTTTTATTATATTGAGGCATGTATCACCACTTTTTAAGGGTTTTCATCATAAATGGATCTTAAATCTTATCAAACAATTTCTTGGCATCTACTGATATGATGATATTATTTTTATCTTTCCTTTTATTAATGTGGAGAATTACATTAATTGATTCTCAAATGCTGAACCATTCTTGTGTCTCCAGTATAAATTCCAGCTGGTTAGAGTGTGTAATCCATTGTTGAATTCAGTGTGTTAAATTTTTTGTTGAGGATTTTCACACTTATATTCATTAGGGAATAGTAGTTTTCTTTTTGTGTGTGTTGTCTTCGTCTGGTTTTGGCATTAGAATAATATTTGCCTCATAAATATGTTGGGAAGTATGGCCTCTTACTAAATTTTTTGAAAGACTTTGATCAGGATAGGGATTTTTTTCTTTTTCTTTTTTAAGATTTATTTATTTATTTATATAAGCACTGGGTACAGTTAGAAACGCGGGAGGGTGAGAGAATTCACCAGAGCCAGAGCAGGGAGCAGAGCAGGCAGAAGGACCGAAGTACACTGCTGAGGGGAGCAGCGGGCGGCAGGAGAGGTCTGCGCGCCATGTGGGACCCTCCTCTGGTGGCTGGGGAGAAGCCGGGGATCGAACCGACACCGCAGAGGCTGCGGGCAGCTTCGCAACCCAGCGCTCAACCGCTGCGCCACTGGGGAGGCCCTGGATTTTTTTCATCTTTGAACTCACTTGTGAAGCCATCTGGTTCTAGACTTTTGTTTTTTGTGAAAGTTTTGATTACTGTTTTAATATTCTTTTTTTTAAAGTTTTTTTTAAATTTAAATTTTATTTTTATATTCCCCATACAATTACAACCCCCTATTTTGACCGCAATCCCTCCTTTCCCTGCTCCCCACCCCCCATAGAGTGTCTCTGGTTCATAGTTGTTTGTTGATTTTGATATTTTCTTTCTTATAGTTATTCTTTTTCCTGGTCCCTTATTTACTGCTTTTCAATATAATACTGGAAGTCTTAGCCAGAGCAATAAGACAAGAGAATCCAAATAGGAAAAGAAGAAGTCAAACTATCACTATTTGCAGATGATATGATAATATATATAGAGAACCCCAAAAACTCCACAGAAAAACTAATTCAACTCATCAATCAGTTCAGTAAAGTGGCAGGATACAAAATCAACACGCAAAAGTCAGTAGCCTTCCTATACACAAACAATAAATCTGAAGAAGAAGAAATAAAAAAAACCATCCCTTTTATTATTGAAACAAAAAAAATCAAATACTTGGGAGTAAATCTAACAAAAGAGGTAAAGGACCTATACAAAGAAAACTATAAAACACTGTTAAAAGAAATAGAAGACACAAAGAAATGGAAAGACATCCCCTGCTCATGGATTGGAAGAATAAACATTATTAAAATGGCCATCCTACCAAAAGCAATATACAGATTCAATGCTATTCTAATAAAAATTTCAGTGTCATTCTTCAAAGAAAAAGAACAATTATTGATGAAATTCATATGCAATCACCAAAAACCCCGAATAGCCAAAGCTCTCCTGAAAAAAAAAAGAAGGGAAAAGAGGCCTCCCCTGTGGCACAGTGGTTGAGCGCTGGGTTGTGAGGCTGCCCATGGCCTCTGCAGCGCCAGTTCGATCCCCGGCTGCTTCCCGGCCACCGGAGGAGGGTCCCACATAAAATACATAGAAGAAAATATAGGAGAAACACTACATGATATGCACATCAAAGACATCTTTACAGACACATCACCCAAAGCAGTGATAGTGAAGTCAAAGATAAAAAGCTGGGACTACATCAAATTGTTTTAATATTCTTACTTGCAATTAGTCTCTTCAGGTTTTCTATTTCTTCCCTATTCAATCTTGGATGTTTGTATATATTTTAAGATTTTGTCCATCTCTTCTAAGTTATTCCACTTACTGGAATACCAATATTTATATTAATCTCTTAAAATCCTCTGAATTTCTGAGATGTCTGTTATAACTTCTCTTTCATTTCTGATCCCATTTACTTGAATAAAAGCTTACCACTTCATTTTTTGTGAGCATTACTAGAGATTTGCCTGCTATACTTACTTTTTCAAAGAAGCAACTTTTGGTTTCATTAATCTTTTAGATTTTTTTACTTCCATTTTATTTATTTCTGCTGTAATTTTTATTTTCTTTGTTCTACTGGCTTTTGGTTTTGTTTGTTCTTTTGTTAGTTCATTAGGATGAGAGGTAGGATTATTTGAGCCTTCTTGTTGCTTGCTGTGGGCCTGTATTGCTATATTCTTCCCTCGTAGTACAATTCTTGCTGTGTCCCAGAAGTTCTGGAAGTTTGTGTTCTCATTGTCATCTGTTTTGAGGTATTTTTAAATTTCATCTTTGATTTATTCATTAACCCAATAGTTATTCAGTAGTGTGTTGTTCAGTCTCTGTGTATTAGAGGATTTCCTGCTTTTATTTTGGGTTGATTTCTAGTTTGGTATCTTTGTCAACAGTGAAGATGCTTGGTATGATTTCAATCTTCATGAATTTGTTGATACTTAGCTTGTGACCCAATATATGTTCAATTTCAGAGAATATCCCACATGTACTTGAGAAGTATGTGCATTCAGCTTTTTTGAGGGGCAGTACCCTAAGGTGTCTATTAAGCCCACATTGTCTAATTCTTTGTTTATGGTTATTGTACTCTCTTTTTTTCTGTGTGGTTGATTTGTCCATTAGTGAAAGTGGGGAGTTGAAGTCCCCTGTGGCAAATATGTTTTTCCCAAGGAGGTCTGCTTTCAGATTTGATAGTAAGTACCTTATATATTTTATGTTCTTTAATTTGTTACATATATGTTGATGAGTGTTATGTTTTCCTGATATTTTGTTCCTTTACTGGACACTATATAGTGTCCATCTTTGTCTCTTGTTACCTTTTCCTCATTCATGAACATGGAATGTGTTTCTTATCTTTAATGATTCTCAATAAGGATTTTTTTTTTACAAATTTTCCCAATACAGTCTTACACATCTTTTGTTAGATTTATTTCTAGGGACTTACAATGCATTGTTTTCTCTATAAGATAATCATATAATTTTCAGAAAACTCTGATAATGTTGTGAAATCTATTGATTTATTTTCCAGTATTAAACAAATTTGGAATTCTTGGGATCAATCCAACTTGGTTATTATATGGTATCCTTTTTATGTATTGCTTTAGTCAACTAGCAATTTTGCTTGTGATTGCCTTGAAGTTTGCTTGTAATTTTCCTTTTCACACTGAATTGCTTTTGTTGATCTTATCATAGAGATTGAGATGCATTTCCTATTATATTCGGTTTCCCAGAATAATTTGTGCAAAATTGAAATTGTTTTCCCTTCAGTGTTTGAGTCTATTTTTTTTGACTATTTTTTTTTCATACACAGAGAATTTTTTAGTATCAATTTAATTTCTTCAATGCTTGTGTATTTCTTCTTATGTTAGTTTTGGTAGTCGTATTTTTAAAATAATGTATTACATCAGCAAATTTTAATTTATTGACATGTTATATATAAAAACTAATGATCTTTATGATTTCTGAAAGATTTGGGGTGAGATCATCTCCCCATTCCTCATATATTTATATCTTCTTTTTAAAAATTATCAAGTTTCTCCATGACTTACCAATTTTCTTAGTTTTTTTAAGGAACCAATCTTTATTTTTTTGATATGCCCCTTGACTATTTGCTTTATATTTTATTTATTGTTGTTTCTATAATTATTATTTCCCTTCTTCATATTTCTTAGGTGATTTTCCCTTCTTAACTTTTTGAGAGTGATGTTTAGTTTTTCAATTTAAAGACTTCCTACTTTTTTGATATCATAATTCATGTATGGTAAGATGATACTTTCACACATTTTAACATCTTTGAAACTAAATATACGTTTTCATTGATGGGATGCTACAGTTCATTTGTAAGCATTTACTTCTTCTTAATGGTATATAAAATATTGGCCTGTTTTACAATTGATTATATTGTAGATTCAGTCAAAGGAAATATATACATTTGAGGTTATGAAACTCCCTCCAAATAGTGCTTTATCTTGATCCCACAAGTGTTTTATTTTACTTGTTTTTTCTTACTCAGTGCTATATTCTGGATCATTTCTTCCATTTTTTCTACCAATTTATTAATTTTCTCTTCAGTTATGTGTCTTATGCTACTAAACATGTAAGTTTTGCTAGTTAATTTTTTCAGTTGTAAAAAATTTGTTTCTCAAATTTACTATGCCACTTAAAATTAAAGTTTCCTATTCTCTGTACTATTTTCAAACTTATCTATTTATTTGGACATAAGAAAGAGTTGCTTTATAGTCTATTTGACTATTCCAATATCTGAAGATTTTTTGGTTTGTTTCTATTTTCTGCTGTTTCCTTTGATTTTCTCTCACGGAGTTTTTGTTTCCCTGTATGCCTGGCCTTCTTTGACTGTGCTGGCCATTATGCCTTAGCTAAAAAAAAAATTGAGTAGAATATGCATATATTAAGGTGCACAAATCTTAAAAGTACAGCTCAAATGGTATTCATGCAGCCATACCCCAGATCAAGGTCTAGAATGGATCCAGGTCCTTAAAGACTCCTTGTGCCCCTTCCCAACCACTCCCAATACTACTCCCTCTTGTTACTATTATTCTTACTTTTATCATCATAAGCTATCCTTGTCATCACATAGTACAAATTATTTGTGGCAATAGTCTGAGGATTGCAGTTGGGATGAGGGAATATTCCTTCAGAAGGTGTGTTATTTGTTCCTTCAGGCACATGGGGAAATGCCAGGGCAGAACAATTTAAACCTAAGTTCAAATTTGGTATTCTCTGGATCTTTAAAGGATCTAAACCCTGGCTGTAAACTTTTAGGATATCTGATTAACTTCAGGATCCTGGTTAAAGAGGTAGGTGCTTTATAAGAGACTCCACCTTGGGCAGGGTCTGCACCACTGGCTTTTTGTGTGCTAAGTAATGAGTTGTTATTCCTGCCCTCCATTGATTGGGCTTCATTTACTAATAAAATTGTATGTGATGATTTGATGTATGTATACTTTGTGAAATGATTATCACAATCAAGTTAACTAACATATTCATCACCTCAGTTACTTTTATTTTGTTTTTTTTTTTATGAGGATGGTTAAGATCTACTCTCTTAAATACATAATACAGCATTATTAACTATAGTCACCATGTTGTACATTAGATCCTCAGAAATTATCCATCTTATTATTGGAAGTTTGTACTCTTTGACCAACATCTTTCCATTTTCCCACCCACAAACCCTTAGCTACTATCATTCAACTATCTGATTCCATGAGAATGACTTTCTTGCCCCCTTGAGATTCCATATAGAAGTGACACCATACAGTTTTTATCTTCCCTGTCTAGTTTATTTTTCTTAGCACAATGACCTCTGGTTTCACCCATATTATTACAAATGGCAGGCTAATGCTTCTTTTTATGATGGTATATTTCATCATATGTACATTCCATGTTTTTCTCTCTCAACTATCTCACATTTTCTTTATCCAATCATTTCTTGGTAGACATGCAGGTTGTTTCCATAGCTTATCTTTTGTGATTAATGCTACAATGAACATGGGAGTGCAGGTATTTTCTTGGGGTAAATATCCAGTAGAGATATTGCTGAGTCACATAGTAGTTATATTTTTATTATTTTGAGGAACTGCCATACTGTTTTCCATATTGACTGGTCCAATTTATATTCCCACAAACAAATGACAAGAGAGGATTTGCACTTTGACTTTTATCTACCTTGCCTACAAATTCACCACAACAGCAATTTAGATTTATAGCTTTTACTTTATATTAGCAAATGCCCTTAGGACTAGGAAAATTGGAATGCTAACCTTATCGTCTGAGTCCTGCTTTTCCTAGATGTTTTTCCAGGAACTCATCTTTTTTTTTGTTGTTGTTGTTCTTTAACATTTCCAAGAAAATATTTTATTTCAACATCCTGTCCAGTTTTAAAAATTGTTCTCAAGAGGAGGGCTGTTCTGCTGTAATTGTATTCATCTAGTATTTAAAAAATATATACATATTTTTTCAAATGAAATCTTAGGCAGATTTGTGATATATCAAACCCATAAAATATCAATCTTAAGTAAAATTATCCACGTGTTAGTTGGCCATCTATCTCTCTCAGAGGTCATTTTCCTTTTGGGGTTAGGAATTATTTCCTGCTTCCTGTCTGGGTCCAGAGTGGTCTGTATTTGTTAGGTGCCATTACCTCACTTTCCATATCCTAATGACTTTAAACTAAAGTCCCTCAGAGTTCCCAATACATTAAATTATTAAGAAGAAGTTATCATAGAGAATCACAAATATTATGATTTATTGAAAAGCTTATCTAACAAATACAAATTTTGGTGAAAATGTGAAGTTTCGATTCCCTTCTTGAACACAAGGCCTAGGTCTAATGCTCCCACCTGCCTTGCCATTGTCTCATCTTTTTGTTTTGATCACTTATGTTATCCATTTGCTGTTATAACCCCTGCTCATGGCCCATTGTCTTCAGAAAGATTTACACCTTGCCAGCAATGTGGTTCTTGATGTCCACACTCATCTCCTCTCCCTTCTTTTCTCCCTCCCTCCTTTTTAATAAATTATTGATTTTTTTGCTGATCATCTCACAAACTAGCTGTGAGCTATTAAAGTATTTGAATTCCCCTGAGGGCCTGCTCTAAAAGAACTTGTGAAGAATTCTTTGGTGAGCAAGAATTTTAATTATTAAAACTTAAACTGGATTATTTTATTTTTTAATTCATCTTTTTTTGGTATAACTGAATAAACACCATCTACATGTACCACGTCTTCTTAATCTAGTCATCTATCGCTGGACACTTAGGTTGTTCCCCCAACTTAGCTGCTGTAGATAGTGCTGCAATGGACAAAGGCGTGCATAGATTCCTTCAAATTAGTGTTTTTGTATTCCTAGGATAAATGCCAAGTGTAATTTCTGGATCATATATCTATTTTTAATATTTGAGAAACCCCCATACTATTGTCCACAGGGGCTCGACTAGTTTGCATTCCCACCAACAATGTATGAAAGATGATGTGGGTAATCGAAACTTCCTTCCCCAGCAATGAAAGAGGGTAGATAGCAGCAGAAAGGAAAGCACATAGCCTTGACCCAGTGTAGCTGATGGCTAAGACCTACCTATTTTCAATTACATGAAGTCAGAAGTAGACTTAGACATTCTTGCTTTCCGAAGTGGGCGTGAGCTATGCTTTTTGTTTCCCAAGTTGAGTGGAGTCCAGGTTGATGTGTAAGAGTCTTGAACAACCCATTAGAACATAATTTATTCACATTTTTTCTCTCCCAGATTATTTCGGGAGAAGAAAGCCTTGGTTTATTTCTCCGTCAAGCAAGGAAGATGAAAAATGAAACCACCAAAACCAAACAAACATCTGAAACCGAGTTTCTAAAATGACAACTTAGAGTTTTGCAAACAAAACAAGTCTTTGCATGGATTTTAGAACTTGGCTATGGAATTAAGATTGAGGGTAAGTTGCTGTATCCCCCATTTATCTAATATCTGTGGGGCAGCATATCTCAGGCCATTTTTTTAATGCTAGTGCCTCACTAGCAAAGAAGTTACTACCAAATTTTTTCAAAGTTTGCATTATGAGAGTGATGCATTTTATTTTCTAAATATAACATCATTATCATATTAGATATATTGTTTTTCAAAATACTGTGCCTTGCTCTTCATTCCATATTACCACCTTTAACCCTCCAGTCCTTGCTTGAGGATCATTGAACAACACCTTTCAGCTGCCCTACTTTTGCTGCAATAAATCTTCAGCCAATTCTGGCAAAGCGTCTCAGGGTCTTCTCCACAGAAAGTCCAACTCAATCTTTGCAATGTTTAGTAAAGTAAGAGAAGGTTTGGCATTTCTTTAAGCACATAATGCACGTGCAGGCACTCAGATTTCTTGATGAAACACTTTTTAAAATGATTACTCTGACTTGAGTTATGTTGTTTGGAATCTACGAGAGTCACATGGTCTATGAGTGTAATTACAGTTTTTTGACTAAATAAGATCTTTCATTTAGCTCTCCCTCTGCCTTAGAAAGCAGTTTTGATTTTTTTGTATCATGTCTAGTGGCCAGAGGATTAGACCATTAGCACATGAGGGAACAAAACACAAAGAAGTGAATTTTTCCCAAGTCAAGAAATAAGCCAATCCCAAGAATTCTTCACAATTCCTCAGTGCCTGATATAGTGCTGGGTGTGTAGGTGATAGCTAGTGAATATGTTTAGACTGAAAATTGAAGTTTCCTGCATAGACATACATACTTGAAGACCAGTCTTCTTGTTTTAGGGGAAAGGTTTTGAATGAGGTAGCAGAAGTGTAGAGGAAAAAGGAATAAGACAAATCTTGGTTTCAAATGCCATTTCTCCTTTCATTTTTTGACTTTGGAAAAATTACAGGGTAAGTCTCCATTGATCTTCTGTAAAATAGGAATTATAACACCTGCAGCATGGTTTATAGGGATTAAATATTATGAATGTAAATTTCTCAGCACATACTTGTCTTTCATTAAGTAGTAGCTGCAGTTATTATTGTTAATAAAGGAACAACAATACTGCCTTCAGAATTCTTTTATTAGGGAAAAGCTTCCCTGAGCTAACTCCCTCCTAAATCCCTGTGACAGGGTCTGGCTTAACCCCAAGTTTCTGAAACATGTAGCCTTTGCTTGAACTCTGCACCCAGTCCCTTTTCTGTAATCCCTGTAGACCCCAAGTTCAACTGACCCCAGAGTGCCTTGGTCATGGGGGAATTAATGGGACATTTGGCCAAAAACTTCAAATGGACATCTTCCAAGGACAGAACATTCTGGAACCCACAGTGTTTCATATCTTCTTCTCACAGTGGCTGGAGTCAAAACAAAGCTAGAAGGGAAGTTGTTTAAGGGGGTACAGAACCAAAAAAGGCTAAGAAATGTTTTTTGAATTTGTGTGATTTTGAATATGTATTGGTATCATATTTAGGATCCTTTTGGTGAACTGGTTGATCTTATAAGCAATGAAGTTAATTTGAAAAATGAAAAAACTTAGCAATGGAAAGGTAATCCTTATAAAAATTCACTTTAGTGGTTTTAATATCACTTTTTAGCATTATATTAATTTTATGTATTATGGCTCAAGTAAGAACAGTTGTCCCATTTTCAAATTTGATCATTTTAATTGCAAATATAATTTTAAAAAATATCAAGAGTCACATAGTTGGTAAAAGAATCTTCTTTTAAATCCCTGGGGGTGGGCGGGTGAATGTTTTCTTAAATTATCTTGGTTAGAGGGCAAGTACTTTTTAAAATTTATCTTTGGATCAGCAGAACCTTTTTAGCATAGTGACTGACACACAGCAGGCAATAAATAAATGTTTGTTGAACAAATGGAAGAATAGGCTAATGGAGATACAGCATGATGAGACAGATTACTCCACACAGAACAGAAGCCCTCCATTTCGCTCTTGGCTCTCTCACTAATCTGCCATGTAACTGAGACAAGCCAGTGACTCTCTCTGAGACAGACAGTTCAGATTGTGAAGCGAAGAAGTGTAATAATACAGAGACATTCTACTTGCCTCATAAAAGTGGCATGGAGTGCAAATAAGACAGTGAATGTGCCGTATAAACCAGAATGCATGATACAAACATTAGGAAAAATATAGAACTTGTTGCCATTTCTTTAGTTCTTAATCAAGATACCTTTGAGTTTCTGAGATGCCAACCATGCTGGGAATAACTAATATTCTCACTTAGATCATGCTGTACAGTGACATAAGTAATAGTAATAATATTAATAATGATTCTTGTATTGAGCAATTATAAGCTAGCTCCTGTGCTAAATATGTTACATTCCTTTTAATCCTCATATCAACCTTGTAAAACAAGGACTATTATTATCTTCATTTTGCAGACAAGAAAATGGGGGGTTTAAGCCATGCCATTTAATGATAAAACTGATAGAAATAATATTAATAATAATTTGTTTAATATTAATAACAATAATAATGATGAATTTGTTTATTTTAAAGTATTGTAGATCTTGTGCTAAATTTCCTATTAATTTATGTCTTTGCAACAGATCTATAACACGGGAATTATTATTATTGTTAATTTGCCAACAAGAAAATGGGGCTCAAGTGATATTTACCACTTGGTCTGTCTGAATCTAACATTCAAACTCTTCCTCTATGCCATACTGCTCCTCACAAAAACTTTTAACAGATTTGGAGCACCACTGTCACCCAGGCTTCTTCACAGGGCGATTTTATCGAATCCTTACCACCACGAGTGAGGTAGGGCATTATTATTGTCATACCATTTTACAGATGGTAGAACTGAGGCACAGAGAGGTTAAGTAACCAGGTGTGCATGACTCCAAAGCTCTGCTGCACTACACAGTGCTGATTTTGTGAGAATTTTATGTGTCTGTGTGATTGTGTAGAAATAGTAGCATATACCTAATCATCAGTTGTCTGCAAAGACAAGAACTTAGAATGCATAATATTCCTCCCCTAGCAGGTGACATTTTTATTTCTAGAAAGAAGTTAAGGAATGGCAATGTTGGCCTCCAGGGGATATGTTTCTAAAGGTGGCAGAAAAGGACCTAAAGGTAATTGCTGTGGGATTTGTGGATAATGCTTGCCCTCAGGCTCCTATTCTCCTTCCTGTACTTGTAGGAACTGCTGGTATTAGGAATCTTATCACCCCAGGAGCCACACATAGTTCACTTCCATATTGCAGTGCAGGTACAGGAACTGACCTCCTGCGGATCAAAGCTCCCAAGTAGCTGTCCTTCTGGAGGGGAGAGAACATGAACAAATGGGTTCAGTGTGGGTGTGGATCCTGACCTGCTGCTGCTGGCTTTCAGAAGCTGCAGCTTCCCGAGGGTCTCATGGAGTGATTCCTGTTACAGAGGTACAGGAGGACCCTGGTGCTGGTGCTGGCGAGAATAGAGGGGTGAGCCTACTACAGGGATATAGAAGCGTTTCTGTGTCTTAGTGCTCAGATTTGCTCTTCCAGGTCTTGGACATTGCTAAAGCCTAATCTTGATCTGCTTCTTTCACCTTCTCCCACCCCTTTTCTTCCCTTTCTTTTATGAAGCTTTAATAAAAGGAAATCCATAATATCCCCTTCCTGGTTAAAGAAGCCAGGTGGGTTCATTACCGACAGATAAAGATTATGAAAATCATGCCAGGTTCTGCAAGTTTCAACGGACTTCTGTCCAGTGAGCTTAGAGAGGGGGGTGCTCTGGTAGGTCCTCCCCATTGTCCAGTAGTCCTCATAAGAGGGATCCAATCTCTGCGTTTCTAGACTGCTTCTGACTGGGCGATGTGGGAGTCCTGGCTTCTGAGAGTCCAGAGTTAAATTTCCAGTAACTTTTTGTGTCCATTGACAGCACAGAAGTGGGCAAATGCTACAAATAAGGCCTCTCTCGCCTCCTTGTAGGTGAAATATTTTCCAGCCTATCACTGTACTGGTATCTTGTAATTTTGTAGTTTTTGCTCTAAGTACTTTGTGAAATGTCTTGCTAAACCCCATTCAATGTTGTTAATTTCCTAAGATCTTTATTATAAGCCAATGTCAAATCAGAAAACATGTTTTGTAAGAACTTTGTCAGTGTCGTTTCCTAAGCCTAAAAACCCCATTTGCTGTACTTCTATCTGGCAAACTTCAGGATCCTGAACAAATGTTCACCTTCTTTGGACCTTAACGGATGACTTCAGACAGAATCAATTATTCATCCCTGAGCAGCAACCCATCTTTGGTACATGGATGTACTAACTTCATTATAGTTCTTTTTATACATTTACACACTACTTAACATTAGGCTCTTATCTAGAGCATTCTAGTGCCTTCGATATATTAATTCTCTAAAATATATGCGCATATATATATATAATTTCTCTATTTCCTCATGATGGCCCCATGAGATTAGTACTATTATTAAGTCCATTTTAGGAGTGAGAAAACAGAGACATGGAGAGAGTCAAAGTAATTTGTCCATACTCACAAATCCTAACCGATGTAGTCTGATTCTGAATGTTCTTTGCTGTTTACGTATCTGTCTTCCCTGTAGGTGGTCAAGATTTATTGTTTGTCTTTTTGTTTTTGTGTTTTTTGAGGGTAGCATCTGGATCTCACCTATTTTTGGATTTATAGTGCCAAGCACTCTTTGTGCTACCTCCACACACTAAGCATTCAACACACATGAGGGGAATCGCCATGACTCTGTCATGTTCTCCTCTTGAAAGTTCTTGCATGGAAACACAATTCCTAAGAGAAACTGGAGAGAAGCTGCTCTTAGAAGAAAGATGGCCCACTGGACTGATTGTGCTCCTGGAGGCAGCCCCTCAGGCATTTTTACAGGGCCTCAGATTCTGACACCATTGCGTGTTGAAGAGTTAGACCTTAGCTCCAAAATTCCCATTTACAAAATATGGTCTCACTTTCAGCTCATGTTAGTGCTGAAGTTTAGGTATGGTCAGTGCCAGTATTAGGGCAGGGTGGCTGGAGTGGGGGCGCAGGGACAACAAAGAACAGAGAGGGAAGGTCACTTAATAACAGAGATCTTACTGCAGGGATAACTGGTTACTCTTTACTTGGGGAGATAGCTCCAGGAAGATGAAAGTGGGAGAAAAAGGGAAAACAGATTTCAAAGGGTGGAACCCCACTCTCAAAGAACACTGTGTTTGCTGGGCTGCATGAGCAGAGATGCCTCTCTCCCAGGGAATGGGCCCTCTCACATTATTCCCCTGAACATGTACTTCCCTCGTCTAAAATGGCCATGCTTCTGGTAGGAATACCCTGCTCATCGCCAAGGATCCTGCTCAAATGACCTGTCCCCTCATCTCGGGGAGGTCTTCTCTTTTCCCCTCTGCTGCACCAACTGAGCAGATTATCCAAAACAATGCAGAGTCCATCAAAGCAGCTAAGAGTACAGTAGATGCCATTAGTATTCCATAATTGCTGAACACATGAGTTAAAGCAAAGAAAGAAAGGGATTGGGGAGATTCCTCTTGTGTTGGCTTCGGAGAAACCAGGCTCTTGCTTGTTCTTACATGCTCTCAATTCTCCCATGGTTATGGCCATGGAACAAGGCCACATGGGCCTCTTTGGAAGCTTGCCTCCCTCTCCCATCACATCTTTCTTCTGGCAGAAAATTACCCGGATTCTGGAAGGTGAAGTCACACTTGACTCCAATGAAGTGTGCGTGGAAGAGTGTGTGTGTGTCAGGAGGTCACTGAACTCTCCTTCCCTCCCCCACATGTTTCACCTCACCAGTCATCTCTCTGTAAATCATCTGACAGTTTCTTTATTTATAGTAAAGAGTCAAGTCAATGTTTGGCATCTAGGAAGCTATGGAGAAGAATCTACTCCAGAATGCACTAAGCTCAAGTGAGGCATGCCAAGGGGTAAGTAGTGATAATCATAGGAGCAAAATTCTGGGCAATTTGGTCTGTAATTAGGCAGAGGTCTTTCCCACCTCTACCTCTGGGATATCTTCTAGAAAACAGTGGATTTCCTCCCCAGGCTATGTTGGGGCAACCTTTGTTCTTCCTAGACAGCCTTGGGTTGCAGACCATGAAGCAGACCAGGATGGACAAAGTCTATCCAGGCTCCTGGCTCATTGCTTTTATTCAGTAATAACAAACACATGGCATTTCAGAGTCCTTGCCATGCCTGGAGGACTTGGGTCCTATTCTTATCCAAAAAGATCTGACTGAAATCAGGCTAAAAGTGACATGGCCTGCTTAGTAACCCTCAACATCCTCTTACAGGATTCTCTGACTCAGAACTCACAGACAGGATGTGATCTCAGCTTCTCACATATCTCCTTGCACATGGGCAGAGTTGTGTGTTTCCTCTATGGCTAACTGGGGTGGGAAGAAATATTAAACATGTGTGTGTGTAGGAGACCCACAGGAATTTCTTGGGGAGGATCTTGAAGAGATCCTTGGGGAAACCCAGCGGGTTGATTTTTTTTCCAGACTTGCTGTTCCATTGTCTAGTTCTCAGCATTTTACCCATCAGTAACTTACTACCCAGTAGAAACCCAAATAGTCACCTTGCCTTTAGTCTCCCCGCTCCCCACCACTTGCACAGGTACACCAGAGCAACATGTCCTGCTTTTTCTGAAAAACCAAGCCTTCTCTTCCCCATCTATCTTGCATTCCTGCCTCCCTACCTCTTCTCATTCCTTTTGTTCATTTCTCAAACAGCAGTTAAGTTCCCTTGTGGTTTTCTACCTACATCCTATCAGTTCCTTCAACTCAGGGTTGAAATTGATACTTACTAGGAAGACTTTTGTGTTCCATAAAAACCTTCCTGAAATACCAACATCCCATGGCATAATTTATTTAACAAATTGTTCACATCAGACACTGTGCTAAGGGCTTTCCATGAATTATTATAGTTAATACTCATGATAATCCTAGGAGGTAGTTACTATGATTATCACACTTTACAAATGAGAAAACCAAGGATCAAAGAGATTAAATGACTTGCCGACCTTAATACCTCAAGAGTATTAAACTTACACCAATTCAGGGATTTGAACTTACGTTTCTTTGATAGCAAAGTCAGGGCTCTTAATTATGATAATATACTGTATCTTAACCCAACCCCATGATTCTTTTCCCCCCTTTCATTGAATTCCTTTATAGTTTGTGTAGGTAGCTTAGGATCCATTTTTGGACATTTGGGTTACTGGAGACAAGGGGGGATTTTTGAGACCAGATAGTTCAACACTTTTTTTTAGTAGTTGAGAAGATTGAAGATTAAAGAGACAAAGAGACACGTCCATGAGCTTGATGATTAATGGAAGAACCAGATCCTGGTCCCAGATCTCTGAACTCATGCTCAATCCAGTGCTTGATAGTATAACACATATCATCTCTTTGTGGTCTTGAAAATTTATTCTCTCCATATTTCAAAATTACATGTCTTGCCCTGTAGTATTAGTTTCTTTAAGGATAGAGGTTATATTTTCTACTTTACAGATATGTTTCTAGTCTTTTTTTAAATTTATTTTTTATTTATTTGTGCATACAAGAACTGGGGTATAGGCCAGAGGTGTTGGGAGTAAGAGGATTCACCAGAGACAGAGTGAGGAGCAGAACAGGCAGATCTACTGAAATACGAGTCAGGAGAGGTCTGCTGCATCATGTGGGTTAGCTCCCTGGCTGGGGATTGAACTTA
This sequence comes from Talpa europaea, assembly GCF_964194135.1. Lineage (NCBI taxonomy): Eukaryota > Metazoa > Chordata > Mammalia > Eulipotyphla > Talpidae > Talpa > Talpa europaea. The sequence goes on from NC_140077.1 coordinate 60,534,067, forward strand.
TGCCGTGGTGGCTGCTGATAGCTTAATAGTGCTGAGACTTTAACCCCTGCACTACCAGGGAGGCCCCATGTTTCTAGTATGAAGAAACTAAGTAGGAGAGGAGAGTAAGTATGCTGGCTCCATAAAAGAGCTGTCACCATCTATATGCTGGTAACTGAATGGAAAATAAAGGAGGCTCTGGGATTGACGAGTACATAGTGAGCACTCAGTAAGTACTTTTCAAGTGAACTAGTGAGTGAATGAGATGGCGTCAGGAAGACCAGAGCTGAATTTGAACTGGAGGGTGTTTCCAGGAATAGAGATGAAGTTTTGCAAAACACTTCAAGGAAAACACCCAGCTTTGAATGCTGCTAACAAGCTGATCTTTCAAGAGAATTGCAACACACATGTATGAAGAGATGAGTCAGTGGAGGAGAGTTATTGAACCTGACCAGCAAGGTGAAGGGAACACTAGTGGTCTCTGACTGTCTATCAAATATGCTAAACATCTGTGCAACGTCACCAAGACCAGCTCTGCCTACTGGTCAGTGGACATGTCTCTGTCGATGGTGATCTATCCTGTTTGGGGTTGTTCATCTCAGGGATCTGAAAGTTGTAATTACTGCTGTAGGTGAAGTGCCAGGTGTTGCAGTCATGCTTGTGGACCTTATTTAGTGTTTCTCAAACTTTAATGAACACATAAATCACTTGAGCAATTTTTGAAAGGCTGATTCTAACATAGTACGTCTTAGAGCCTAAGAGTCTATATTTCTAGTAAACTACCAGGTGAGCAACCATGCTTTGACTAACAATACCGGTGCTCTGTGGAAAAGTTCTGGAGTATTCAACTACTGAAACTAGCTCTCTGTTCACTTCTCAGAATTCTCCTTTGGTCCTTGATTCCTGTTATATGGCTAGCTCTCCAACAAAGGGCTGGTCTTCCAACTGACTGATTATGCTTCTTCCATGGATTAGGATTAGGGATCATGGAGTTATTATGAAAACAAATTCATGAAAGCATTAAAACTCATATTTCCGAGATTTACACCTAAATTCCACAGAGGGAAGACTTGAGTCACTTGCAGACACATGTTTATTTCTAAGGTCTGGCACATAGTAGTCCATCCAAAAATGCCAAATAAATCACAAAGGACAGAGAAGGTAGGCATTAATCAGATAATCTACAGTCAAACTATACCTTGGTAAAATTAGCTTCATGTATAGGATGAAGAACTAAGTCAGAAAAGCACCCAAGTAAACAAAAATAGGTATTTCAAAGATGATACATTTTTTTAAGGAATATTACTTATGGAGGAATTCTAACTCCTTGCTCGAAGCCTGTTTGTGTTTTTCTATTTATAAATTAAAGAGGGAAATAGCTTATTATCAATATAAACAAAGAGATGTGATATCTCACCTTTCCTAAGATTTTTTTAGTCAACAATGTACTTAAAAGTAGCTTTATTGAGATATCATTCACATTTCATGAAATTTACCCTTTTTAGGTGTTATTTATTTGTACTTATTTTCCAAAACCTGACTGTCTTTAATAGATGAGAAAAGTCAAATTAAAGGGTTTTCGAGAGAATAGGTGACAGATACAGGGAGACAAGGGACAAGACAAGAGATAAGACAAAAATAACATTAAAAGAAGCACAGAAAAGTACAAAGAAGCCCAGTAATGTGGAACTATTAAGTTTAGTGTAAACCCTTTTCTAACTTCATCATCTCCAGGAGGATGGGTCATGTGCAACCCAGTACAATAATTGATGCACTTGATGATGCCCTTGAGTTGTCAGGAAAGGGTAAGTTCAGCTGAATGTACTCTGCTTAAAAAGGCAGAGAGATCTGTGATCCATTAACAGTCTCATTACAGTGGCGACAGAAATAATTACTAAAGTTTTGGGCTCTTGATGAAGTAAGTCTTCAGCTCTCTCCTCATTGAGTCAGTCTATGGGATTCCAGGAAGTCAATGTTTTATGGAATGGGTTGAGAGATGTGAGCAAAGGGCAGCCACATGCACTGGGTCCTGCTAGCTTGTGTGTAAGTAGGGTGTCAGGCTTCCCTGGTTTGGCTTTCTTCCCCCAATTTACACCCTTCCTTTTTCTTTTTGGACCCTGCTGTCTTTTTGTGGAGGAATAGTATGTCCTGAATGAACCTCACCCACTGATGCATTATGGACTCTACCCCCACCTCCATGTTAAGGCACTGAGGACTACAACTCCCATCATGCCATGAATCTGCCATGACTCTTGACATCTGGAAAGGGGGATTGCTGGGAACAAAGGGTGGAGTTAAGCAGCCATGCTTGGTATAAAACTGTACACTTGTGGGCCTGGAGGTGACTTGGTTTTGCCTGCCTTCAGCTTGTACCTGGGGTCCCAGCTCAGATAGCATTTCCAGTAGGACATATCAACCAATTAATCTCTCTCTCTCTCTCTCTCTGTCTCCCTATCTCTCTTTCTCTCTCTGCTCCTCCTCTTTTTATTTCCCTGTAAATAAACCTTTTATTAACCTTTCTCTGTGCGCCTGCATTGAGTCTTGCTCTGAGTTATACTTTTTAAAAGCATGCAGGCTAGGATGCACACCTAGGCCATCTCATTTCCATTTTGGGTTGCCCTGTAACATCTTGAGATCCTGCTGACCATAAAACTGAAATCTTTCTGGGTGGGAATTAGGATGGTCCTGCCCTTGAGATGCAAATCCATTTTTCCTTAGGTTTAAAAATCTGAAACTCATTTTTAAAAAAAGATTTATTTATTTATGCATAGAAGATCTGGTGTATAGGCCAGAGGTGTGGGGGGTGAGAGGATTCACCCAAGACAGGATGGGGAGCAGAACAGGTGGATTGACTGAAATACACTGCTGAGGGGAGCAGCAGGAAGACAGGAGAGGTCTATTGCACCATGTGTGTTTACTCCCTGGCTGGGGATAGAACTCATGCTGCCGTAGCTGAGGATTGCTTCATAGAGCTGATGCTTAATGCCTTGCACCACAAGGGAGGCCCCCAAAATCTGATACTCATTGGTCCCCTAACTCTTCTCCAGCTGCAGCAGGGTACAAACATATAGATGCCCAGTACCAGGATGCTACTTATAAGAGCTTTCTTATTTCTGTAGCATGACAATTTTTCTAGTCTCTTTCTCTGAGGGACTTGCACCCTCACAGGATTAGACAAGACACTCTCTGAGCTTTAGTTTTTTTTTTTTTAACCTGTAACATGGAAAGAGCAAACCCTGCCCTAGGCATGTCACAGGGTTAGTGTGGGGTTTATCAATAATTTTTTAAAAGTAAGTAAAATATATTGAGTGCAGTTCTTTTTTAGACACATCGTGAATATATTATCTCATTTAATCCTTACATTACTTTGCATATATTATCTCATTTAGTCATTTTATTAATGCTTGAAAGTCAATAGTTTTATGATCCTCATTACACATCTTGGGTAAGAACTGGTGAAAACTGAATTTGAAGACAGGTCCTCCAATTCCAGAAATTAAATGAGATAATGCTGACACAAGAATGTTGGAAGTGCTACAAGTCTCAGAAATATCTGAGATTAATATTACCTCCAGGACTATATTATAGGCCACACAAATATCCACCTCCATCTTCATCTTCCTAACTTGACTTTCCTGGCTAACTTCTTTCCAGACTACAGTGGACTTTGGAAACATTATGGCCCCATAGGCTTCTTTTCCTGACACCTCTGGACTGTTGGCATATTTAACTAAAGGATTGTAGCAATCAAAGCTGGTATTTGACACAATTCTGGTATTGGTCTGACCTCTCCCTAAGCAGCAATGCTTCACCCAAATCCTTGATAAGGAAGAACCAAACATGTTTGCTCCTTTATTTCTGATCACTTAGAAATAGAGCCACTTTGCTTCTAGGATCAAAATGACTTGGAGGTCACTTTCCGCCAATCCCCAGTGGGGATCTCCTGTTTATCTCTTCTCTGTCCCAACACACCATCTCAGATGGAAAACTTCTGTCTGGCATGGAGCATGTTACCCTGTATCTGAAGTCTAGCACTCTGAAGGCAGGTATACCAGAGCTGTGCGAATAGTTTCAGGATTTGTAAATGTTTAATTTTATTTCTGGATGGCCACTTTCAAGCAAGATCTGTTTCCTTGGGTGTGCTTGGTCTATACAAGGAAAAAAATATCTTTTACTTTAGCTTTCTTCCTGACTACTTCCAATGGTCAATTGTATTCATCTTTGCCCTATTATGTGATTGAGTGTTACAGTACCTCTGTCCTATTCAAGTTTATCCAGCTTATAAACATAAGTAATTTTTTCTCTACTATATTTTGCAGACTATTACAAATTCTTAGTTTGATTACCTATTTATATTCAGAACTACAGTGTTCATTAAGTTAACTATTGGGCTTTTTTTTTTTTAATAGAAGCATGTTTATTTATTTATTTGTTTGTTTGTTTTGTTTATACATGCACTGGGTACAGTCAAAAGTGCGGGAGGGTGAGAGAATTCACCAGAGCCAGAGCAGGGAGCAGAGCAGGCAGAAGGACCCAAGTACACTGCTGAGGGGAGCAGCGGGCGGCAGGAGAGGTCTGCGCGCCATGTGGGACCCTCCTCTGGTGGCCGGGGAACAGCCGGGGATCGAACCAGCGCCGCAGAGGCTGCGGACAGCTTCGCAACCCAGCGCTCAACCGCTGCGCCACCGGGGAGGCCCAACTATTGGGCTTTTGATTCCATTTTTAGTCCCTTTTATTTCCACCAATCCAAAGCTCCCGTGATATTAACCCTTTACCTGCCATCAATAGTAGGCCTCCGACCTGAGAGAAGCTTTCTGACTGCCATGACCAATTCTTATTTCAGCATCATCTTCATAAGATGCCATTAGGTCTGTGTCTTCCACGTCCTTTCCAATCCTACCCACTCCAGGTTCTTTTCCTTATGTCCTTTGACTAGATATGTTTGCTTTTCGGACAAAGTTAGAAAAGATCTGCTGGTGAGCTCACAGCTGGAACCAAAGAAGAAAACAAGGCATCCAGCTGATAGCCTTACTTTTTCTCTAATCAATAATTCATTTTGAACCAGAATGTTTGAGGAAATTGAGACTCAGCCTGATACAGTTTTTCACAAACAAAAGGAAACGAGCAGAAATCTAAAACAAAATGCAATTTGGGACATGGACCAAACAAAATGAAAACATCTTGCAGGGTGATAAAGACTGTGTAAGCTTCTTTGTTTCAATAGGATTGCTTTTGCAAAATGCAAGGGCATGGCTTATGTTTTGTTTTGAAATGTATCTGAGTTATATAAACACAGCAACTGTGGCTTTTGACTTGTCCTTGTATGAATGGAAGTACCCTAAAATCTTACATAATTTCAATGCCACAGTTTAATGGAAGGCAAGAGCAGAAGGTACTTTATCACTGCAAATAAAATGCCCAACAAAGGAGACGAGTAATTACCCATACCAATGTGGACGTCTTATCTTCCTCTGGAGAAAACCACCAGGATCAGGAATTTTAGGGCTGCCCAACTGATTTCAAGGTTACCCATAATTGAGAAAAACTTGGGCCTCCTGTTTCCAATGCACTTTTTGTTCCCTAGCCTCACCCCACCCGCATCATATTTCCTGCTCTCTCTTGCCCCTATGTTACTCTCGTCATGCTCCCAGGACTCATGTTTACTTGCTAAGCTTTGGCCTTTTTCATGTTTCTCCTTTGACAGGTGAATGGTGACATCTCAACATGCCCCATGGGGCCTTCCAGGGGAAGTCTAACCATTTCCCCACAAAACAGCCCATGGATGGTTCCCATTGTACAAGCTTTCCCTGTCCTGTGTCCAAAACACAGTCTGATCTCTGAAGATTGACTGCCCTGAGGTTGGAGGGAATTGTGTCATATTCCTTCTATTCAACCCAATTTTAGCTGCACCCTCCCAAACCTCCCATGCCCATTTTGCCATGGAGGTTTACTCTTCTTATTTACCCATAATTTTTTTTTAACTTAAAAGACTTTTCTAGACCTCTTGGTGGGTATTCTTACTTTGTCTCCTCTTTCTTTGTCCTGTTTTTTTTTGTGTGTGTCTGACTTTCAAAATCTTGCATCTTATAAGAAGTATCTATTATAAAATAGCACCGGCACTTTACAGTAAATTAAAAAAAAATGTCTTTGCATGTGGGAAGAGAACAGAGCTGGAAGTTCAAGAAACAGCTAGAATCTGAGAATATACGCCTGAATGGGGACAGTGGTGTGGAAGAACAGGGGAATACAGTTTAGAGTTAAACTAACTCCTTTCTTTCCTCTTCTAGGACTATAATTCCAACTTTAGCTTTCAAAGAGTCACCATTTCCAAGCCTCCATGAAGGGCAGACACTGCCCCCAGTTCAAAACTTTTCAAAAAGCAGATGCATACTAGTTTCTCATCAGGGGAGAAAAAATTAAGAAATTAATGAATTATGCTTCTATTGATATTTCTATTTTCAAGGGTAAACATTTCTTTGATTAAGGTCTCTTGAGAAAATATTTACCATGCCAGGTTCCTGTTTATAAAATAGAAGGTTTGTACACTACAAAGACCAGTATCTCTATGAATGGCCATGAGAATGGCAGGATCTCTTATTTAAGGAACACTCACAAATGAAAAACACATTTGTAGGTAGAGACCTATATTAGGTAAAATCTGGCGCATCTCCAGATTTTATGTATGCAAGTGTGTCTGCACACAAACATTCAGCTGCCTCTTCTCTTTGTGATCGTTGGATTTACTGTAGGACTATAAGTTGGCACTTTAGTTTGGGGGAGGGGATTGTGGCATTTTCTGGCAGGGAGAAAAGTATCTTAAAGCAAAGAGTGTATGTTCTAAGTTTTAAATTGTCTTCACTAGGAGTGACATACTTCTGACAGTTTGGATGACTTTTAAGAACTTTTGCAAGAGTGCTATAAATATATTTTTAGTCATATTCATCATGAATATTCCCATACTTAGAAGTAGGTTTGAAACAAAGCAACCACTTTGTCATGAAGTGGCCTCAATGACCCTCACTCTTAACTCTTGACCAAGCTTGTTGTCTACCTCCAACAGATGTCTTACTTTAACCCTGGTTTTTCTTTATGTCTAGATTAACTGTTGACCCTGCAGATCCTAATGATAATTTAGATATATTTCTAGTCTACTTTATAGTATACTTAAGAACTTCTGAAGAAGGAGTCCATTAACAGCAAGATAATTCACCCAAGATTGTTTGTCTTTATCACATTTGATTTGCCACCAATTTCTCTCCATCCACAGTGACAGCCAAAGGAACCATACTTCTTTCTAGTGACAGATGCCTTTTCAAACTTCAGTTTGACAAAGGAATCTGTTTTTTTTAAAAATATAAAATATGTGTAAAAGTAATATGTGAAAGTAACCAAATTGGTGAAATATAAAAGTAGCCAAAAATGTAAAGTCTATAGCTCACACTTTCTTGCCATGCTATCATTTGGAAGTGATGGAGTAGATATTATTTAAATTGAGATCATTTGATTTGTTTCCTACCACAGATTTTCTGTCAATCATTACTGATTTTCTTTTTATCTTATTTGACATAGTTCTATAGTCCATCAAAGGAGAAGCTTATGATAAAAATAGTTTTTGTGAAGTTTTAGGAAGACATTTCAATGCATCTTAGTGCAAAAAAAAAAAAAGATTTTCAATTTAAGGTTATGGAACAAGAGAATTAGCAAAATGAAAATAAACAGGCATGTGGTTCCCAAATAGCAGATTGCACTACAGGAACATAACTGGGTAGAATTTTTAACTATCTCAGCAGAGACTCAGGGTAAATGTGAAAGCCACAGCCAAGGCCATTCAAGCTTTAGTTGCTCTGAGTAAATAATGGATTTTGTCTGAAGGCAATGACCCTCTATCCCATTACTGTCCAACATTAGTCCTACATGATGGGTAAAGTTTCTATGGTCCAAGGTGTTTGAGATACAAATTCACAAACATATTACAGTCAGGAATCATTTAAGACATTGTTTGACCCAATATTTCTTACAGCTGTCCTCCCAATGACACCTATTACAATCTCGTGGAAGTGGAGCCCCACTGATCAGGCTGAGAAATGGCTGTGTCTTCTTCCTCCCTGATTCTCTTCTGTGAATTCAGCAAATTGCATTGACCCCTGATTGTGTGCTTTTTTAAAAAAAATTCTTTTTTTTTTTTTTTTTAAAGATTTATTTATTTATTTATACAAGCACTGGGTACAGTCAGAAGCGGGGGAGGGTAAGAGAATTCACCAGAGCCAGAGCGGGGAGCAGAGCAGGCAGAAGGACTGAAGTACACTGCTGAGGGGAGCAGCGGGCAGCAGGAGAGGTCTGCGCGCCATGTGGGACCCTCCTCTGGTGGCCGGAGAGCAGCCGGGGATTGAACTGGTGCTGCAGAGGCCGCGGGCAGCTTCGCAACCCAGAGCTCAACCGCTGTGCCACCAGGGAGGCCCTAAGATTTCTTTTTATTTATACAAGAACTGGGGTACAGGCCAGAGGTGTAGGAGGGTGAGAGAATTCACCAGAGACAGAGCAGGGAGCAGATAGGCCAATTGACTGAAATACACTGCTGAGGGGAGCAGCAGGCGAGACAGGAGAGGTCTGCCATGCCATGTGGGTATCTCCCTGACAGACCGGGAATCGAACCCGCATTGCAAAGGCAGTGGACAGCGCTGCGCTCAACCCTCCGCGCCACCAGGAGGCCCAACCTTGGTTGTGTTTATGAAGAGTGGTGTTGTTAAGACCAGGCAATACTCTTACAACAATTCAGTACTTACAATTTCATTTCTTCTACTTTGGCAACATGGCATTTATAATTTCTAACTAAGGAAAGGGGGAGAAAAGTTGAAGATGCTTCTAATGAATCATGGAGTCTTCATCAAATTTTGTACCTCTCCATTCCTTCATCGGGGAAACTAGGGATCTGCTTTCCTTAGGCTATTCCCAGCTCTAATCTTCTATGATTTTGATGTGTTGTTTCATGTTCCTCTTACCTTTCACATCCTCATACTCAGAAATAATCTCCCTATGGGTTTACAGTTGAACCAACCTTTTATTCTCCTTGGAATCGTCAGTAACTGGTTAGAGGAAGTTAGTGGACTCCTGTTATGTGTTTGGAGAGCTTCAAGGGAACATGGTCTTGCTGGGTTTATAGTCCTTAGCCAGCAATGTTTTGAAGTCCTTTCTTTTCTGAGCCTGAGGCTTAAAGTTCATTTCTATGAGATAAGTGGGCCCCCGACCCAAGTACAATGTTATCAGGTGCATGGCCAACTAGTATGTGTCTTCCAGGCAGCAGATGAGATGGCTGTTAGGTTTTCTTTCCTTTGCTTTTTTTTTTACTTGAAATATTACCCTGATGACTTTCCCAATTTAATTTCACATATATTGAGTACTTCTAGAAAATGTAGAATATTACACACAGACACACACACACACACACACATTCATAGAAGAAAGTAAAAATCACCCACAATTACATCACCCAGGTAGATCAACTCTTAATCTATAGTCTTTATCTTTTGTACAGTTCTGTCTCTGCTGTCAGGGGAAATTTATTTCCTATTTGTGACATTTATTTCCATGTTTAGGGATACCCATTTCTCACAATACTGCTGAACATGTATCCTATATCTTGCTTGATTCCTAGAAGGGCAAGTGTTATTGGACTGACAAGATTGGGAGACAAACTAGGTGTAAGCAACCCACCTCCTCCTTTTTCTTTGTTATTGGAGTGTGCTCTGCCCAAAACTTGTGGCTCCAGTTACTTTCAGTCATGCAGCAATTTCAATGATAGATTTACAGGAGGCATCTGGGGAGGCTGGGTGGTGAAATCTGACTGACAGGAGTTCAGGATTAAGATATTTGTTTACCTACAGATGTAAGTCACAATATATGACAATAAGTTGTTAATCAACCTTGCCAGCAATGAAGGTGCATCTTCCTTTGCCTTCCTCTTCTCCGCTGTCTCCAGTATGGTTCAGAACTCAGCAGGGAAGAGTTGTAATTTATGGTCTTCTGGACCTGCAGTATCTCGACTTCTAACTCTCCATCTTGTCTTGAGGCATTTTGTTCAAGCTGAGCAGAGAACCAGATTCAGTTCATGCTAGAAACATACCCTTGCCTCTCTCTTCCTTTGGAATCTATTTGTACCTTATAATGCAAAGGGATTTTTGTTTTATGATTGGTGGAGGAGGGGAAGGTTTGGGATTGATAGGGAGAGCAAAAGACTGATGGAAATAGTACAGTATCTTATTCTTGTCCAAGTCATTTACTGGATTTGAACTTTATGGTTAGAGGGATAGGATCCCCAAATAAGAACTTTTCAAGAGAGTTCTGGACCAAGCAGAGATGCTTTGGGCCCTAGTGACAATTTGTGATCCAGAACTCTGGAGGGAGATATTTTTCCAACCTCTGGATCAAACCCTGCAGTGCTTTGGCACTCCCAGGAGCTGAAGTGAATCCTTGGCACAGATGACATGGTTTGGACTGTAGGTAATGGTGAGAGTTTCATGGTCACATGACAAGTGATCTAAGAGAGAAAGAACTGGGAGGGTGCTGAGGCTGAATGTAGGGAGAATACGATATACAGTTTGGAAGTTCCAAACTTTGGAAGTTTGGAAACTTCCTAAAATTATTGAGGAACATTTTGAAAGGACCTAATTTCTAGGAATTGTCCTGGTAATAGTTTAGATTAGTTACTCATTTATCTCATAATTATTTATTGAGTACATGCTACAAGCCAGACAGTCTTCTGGGTTCTAAGAATATCCAGGTGAACAAGTTGGATCAGGCTCTTTTCTCCCTCAGGAACTTAGACTGTAATTGAGAGATAAATTTGGTGATGATCATGGTGGAATGGTGATGATGTGATTACTTACATTTGTCTGGTAAGGTGTGGGAATTCTGTGTGTCCAATATTTTCATAAACTTAATAAATCATAATCACTTTTTATAATTAAAATTGTACTAGAGCACCATTTTAAAGTGCCTACCGATATTTCCTCAGATGGCTGTGTCCTCCCTTCTCTAAGTCTTCTCTTAGGTTGGGCATTTGCTGGCTTGTGTTATAAATCATGGTGTTAAAACCACATTACCTGACAACAGCCCCACCCCTCAAGGTCCTTAATATTTTGTCTGTACCCTTAAGGCTGATTTGGCAATTGTCAAAAAGACTAGCCCTTCCCCCCTTTTCTGATGCTCAACAGCTTTGTCATTGAGGAGACTTTCCTATGTGACTTGATCAAAAGCCTGCAGCCTTTCTCACTGCTGCAGGTACAATATTTCTTGGCCGGTGGCTGCCTAAGATCCCATGGTGCCCGAGCTATGCAAAGTTGAAAAAACAGATCTCTTGTTCATGAGTCTTGCCTTCTCCAGAAAGGCTCCCACGATAGTGTCCATGGTGCTCCAGAGTGTCAAAGACTTCTATGAAATCACTCTCATAGAGCATGGGTTGGAGATAGATGTCAGGTAATAATCTTCATCCTGTCTCAGCCTTATAACATCAATCTAACCTTAGCCTTATAACATCAATCTCTAGCCTTATAACATCAATCTAAACATAACCTGCCTGGTTTCTTCCCTCTGGCGGGACTGCTTCCCAGGCTGCTTTTCAGTTAGTCTGTTACCTCTTCTCACCCCTGACCTGGACTGAACCTGGACTTCTGCGTCTCTTTACAGCACCCAGACAAACCCAGAGCCCAGCTCTCTCTAAGCCCCAACAGCAAACACAGCACAGCGCTCTTGCAGCCAGTCCTGCTGGTGAGCCCAACATCCTCTCCTGCCCAGACCCCAGCATTACTCGCAGCATGGCCAGATGATAGTCCTCCATGATGAACTTATTATTATTTATACTAAGCTGCTTCCCTGAATGCTTTCTTAAGCAAAAATTCCTTAAAGTAAATTTCTGGGTGAAGGACATGAACATTTTTAAGGATTTTGATACATAGTCCTATACTGGGCCTATATACAGAGATTGAACCAGTCTTGCTTTAGCATCAAAAGCATAGAGAACAGAAGCCCTGTTTTGTTTTGAGCAGGAGCGTGTCCAGGGCACAGAGTTAGGTAAAAATGTTGCTATCAGTCCTCCTTTGGGAGAAGTGACTCAGTCATTAAAATGAACAATCTCCAAGAACAAAAGGTCACTGAGCTACTTTCTTATTTTTCTCCTTCCTCCTCAACCTGCCACCCTTCCCCCACAAAAAAAGTGGTCACACAGTTTCACAGCTGCAGTCCCACCAGTGGGAGGGCTGGTCTCTGAGGCGGGGAGAGATGTTCTCAGAGCTTTTGGTGCTAACATCCTGGGAGGAGCAGTCACCAGCACTGAAACAGGGTAGTCCCCAGGAAAAGGGTAGGTCCTGGGTTCTCTGCCACACCGTAAGAAGTGGGGGAGGTGAAGCAAGAAAAGACTAGGAGAGGAAGCAGAGAGAGAGAGAAGACTAGAGGAAGAATAGGAAACTAAGGGAAAGAGACGTGGCACCCCTCGCCTTGCCTTGCCCACTAACAGTACCTTCCTAGGACAGGCTGTTAAAGAATTCCTGTGTGTCTCATCAAAAGCTCAGGCCCTTGCATTTCATCTTTCTGAAAGCATTTGAGAAGGGTCTTATGGCAACAACACACGTTGCCTGAGAATCGTGTTTGTTGCCTGAAGGAGAGCGTGGACTAGAGCAGGCCTGCTTGCACTGGAGGTCCTGCCTGCTGGGGTGACCAGCTGTAGCACTGCAGGTCCCAGGTACATGGAACAGTGAGCAACTTGTTCCCAAAAAAGTAGCGGACCTAAAGTTCCCACCTCTGGGAACACTAAAAAGTTAGACAATCAGAAGGTGGAGACAGTGAGTCTGGAGGGATGGGTTAGCATGTGGTGAAAATAATTTGGGGCTGGAAACCAGAAATCCTAGGTTCAATTTCTCGTTCTTATTATGAGCTTGGAGATCTTGCGGGGGTCAGGGGATGGGGGTGGGGGTAGTTAGCACTCCACCCTATGTTGCATTTTCCTCTTCTGGAAAACTTGAACTATAAACTTGCCCCGCTTCCTTCATGGGATGGCTGCAAGGATCAATTATGATATTCATAAGAAAGAAGCGTGTAGATGGTAAAACTCAATCAGCATAATGTGGTCTCATTATTCTCAGGCATTTATGGTCCATGACATGTGAGTCTCAGGGGTGAGCTACTCTATTTATTCTCACATTTGGCTCAGGGTAAATAAACACCCGTGTCAGATGCCCTAGATGGGGACTGGGGCAGATCTGGAGATGCCGGACCAGGGGCAGTTTCAACCTCTCGGAGCTGCTCTGACTCCATCCTGTGAAAAGGCGGTGTTACTACCTCGGTGCCTCCGGCCTCCAGCACACTCTGTGTCACCTGCCGACCCCCTCCCCCCTGGCCCCCACATCTCAGAGGAGGAAGGGTGAATTTGGGGTGAAGGTGGACAGCAGATAAATTCCATTTTGTCAGTCACAGAACGTGCTTTTCCAAAAAGCCATCAGTACATGTCTCAAGAAGAGCAAAAAGGAGATGGGCTGTCTTTTTTCCTTCTCTTTATTTTTTCCATTTTGTAAGAGGCCAATTTACTGAAATGGGTCTTTAGTGGGACGTGTTTTAAATGAGACACTCTTTGGAACACAAAACATGATGGGCAATGTGAATTGCTTTTTGTGTTCGGAGTTTTTGGTGCCCACATTTGCCTGCCTGCAGTTCACTACTTGAGAGAGAGGAATAGAATGGAAAATGCTGTAGGCACTACAGAGAGCCCATTATCTCAAAATAATTCTTCCCTTTTAGACAGTCACTGCAGCAAGGCTGGGGGCAGAGAACAGATGTGGCTTCTAGTCAAGAATACTTAGAACCCAAACCAGAGATCCCACTATGGGAATAGTTAACATCCAAAAGGAAAGGCCATCCTTGGCAGGGTTCTCACTGAGCAATAGTGTCTAGCCCTTCGAAATGCAAATGCTGTTGTTTGCAGCACAAAAGCACTGATTTTCCCTTCAACAGAGCGTGTACTATTAAAATAGCATGTCTTGTGTGTAGTTGCCGCACATTCTTTCCATTTTTTTTTTTCTGTGTGAGTCAGAGTGCAGATTCTCAACAAGACCAAAAAGAAAGAAAGCCATCTAATTTACATGGGCACAGAGTATCCACATCTGGATAGAGTTAGGGGGAGCAGGAATTACTTGCAGCATTTAAATATAGGCTTGCAGCGCTTCTTTCACTTGACCATATGAGGCATTTACGTATAATTCCATGAAAGCAAGACCTAAAAGTCTATTTCTTATTAAAAGGGGCTGTTGCTCCTGTGAGCCAGCCATTACAGGAACTGACCCAAACCTGAAAGCTGACAATGAGTGGCAAGAGGCCATCCCACTATCACCAGGCCCCAGATGCCCAGAGTCACACATCACTGTTGAAGGCATGCTAGGACCCACCATGTCTGTGCCAGGATGCTGGCGAGGTCTGAGATCTGTCCCACTGGGAACTCCCAAGTGTGGGACTGAGCTGCAGATGTCGGGAAACCAGAAGTCATTCATATTATCAGCTGCTTCCCCCACCCCACCCCTGCCCCAGGGGTCTTGTACATATTAATGCCTACATTGGCAGATGTGCTTTCAGTTCAAATAAAATGTGGATAAAGAGAATACGAATAGCAGATATACAAACACCAGGAAGTAGAATATGAGTAACTGGTGTAGGCACCAGGTAGAAAGGGGAGAGATAAATGGCCACCTCCTAAAGCTGGGGGCTCATCAATACCTAATTACTGGCACCTATGGAAAAATTCCATGGATTTTACAAGGAAGCAGATACCTTTATTGATGTCTGGATTGTGGTCATCCTCTTGAAGACCTTGATGAGGAAAATGGTACATAAATATAGAAGATTAAATTGTGAGAGGCTAACGAGGCAGAAAATAAATTTCATTTTATGGACTTATTCTCAAATTGACTCCCAAAGTGTTAAGATATCACTCAGCTCCATGGAATTGCTGAGCCCCACCTTCTCTAGAGATATGTAAAAGGCTGTTGATTACTGATATCCATTCATTCTCTTTCCTAGCATAAAAAACTTGCTGAGATTTACTGGGAGCATTGTCATCCAGGTAGACACTATATTTCCAAGCCTTGTGTGAGGTAGCATATGAATATATGGCATGTGATGGCTGATGGATATGGTGTGAATGGTATGTACCTTTGAACCATGACATAGTTGGGATGCTGACCATCTTGCACAGTAGAAAACCCACATATAACTTCTGACTCCCCAGAAACTGTACTATGATAGCCTCTGATGACAGGATGCCTCACTGATAACATAAACATAAAGTGGGTTGACACTTATTTTGTATGTTGTAGGCATATAGTATATCCTTACCATAAACTAGAGAAAAGAGAATGTTATGAAGAAAATCACAAGGAAGAGAAAATATTTACAGTCCTGTACTGTTTACTTGCACTGTAAGTTTACAAGAAAGTCCACAGATAAATGGACCTATGCAGCTCAGATCTTTGTTATTCAAGGGTCAACTCTATTACTTTTATGTTGTGCTTTTAAAAAGGAATGAACATTCACTTCCTTAATTCTCCCCATTTTGAGGACTAGTAAATGATGCAAGAGTTAGAGCAACCATCTTGCACCCAAGGCAGAGTCTATGTTGATAAAGAGCTGCCCTAATAGCCGTGGATTCTCTGTATCTGGACTGTTAAAATGTGAGAGAAATGTATGAGAAAAATCAATTCTGAGTTGTCATAAATTGCAAAAACACGGTTATTTTATATAACCTCAAGAAAAAAAACACACATTGCCAATTAAGTTATGACACAATGGTAAGATGTTATTGATTATAAGACACATTCCCATTTCAGAGTTGTTCAAAAGTGAAAAACTGTATCTTAAGATCATTGAAATATAATAAATGTTTAAGCCATTGTACTTGGAATTTCTTTGTGACAACAATGTATATCATACTTAATACAGGAGTTGCTGTCAGAGTGGGGTGCTGCCATAATAGAATCCCCAAATAAGTGACTTGGTTGGGTGGCAGGAACCAAGAAAACACTGCAAGCTGGAAATTTGGAGATTTCTTGTTATGTCATGACAAAATAATCGGAAAAGGTTTCTTTACTGAAACTTTGGGAGGCAAAATGCAGGCAAAATCTAGAAACTTGAGTAAAATAGGTTGAGACAATTCAGAACATTTATGTATTCTCAAAACCTTTTTCCATTCTCAGACTGATGACCTCATGCCACTTTTAAAAGATGATATATTCTAACAAAGAGACACCCTACTGATTGGGAGAAAATTTTTGCACAAAATGCAACTGATAGGGGACTGATCACAAAAATCTACAAAGAGCTCACATGACCCAACAAAAACAAAGTAAACAATCCAGTCAAAAAATGAGCAGAAAAGCTAAAAAGACACTCCTCCAAAGAGGAAATGCAAATTGCCAACAAGTATATGAAAAAATGTTAAACATCACTTATAATCAGGGTAATGCAAATCAAAATCACAATGAGACACCAGCTTACATCAGTGAGAATGGCACATATTAAAAAAAAAAAAAAAACCAGCAACAACAAGTGTTAGTGAGGATGTAGAGACAAAGGAATTCTCCTGCACTGTTGGTGGGAGTGCAAAGTGGTCCAATTACTATGGAAAGCTGTGTGGAAGTTCCTCAAACTACTAAAAACGGAGCTACCATACCACCCAGCAATTCTACTCCCAGGAATCTACCCACAGAACACAAAAACATTAATTCAAAAGGATACATGCACCCCCATGTTTATTGCAGCACTATTTACAATAGGTAAGCTATGGAAACAACCCCAATGCCCCAAAATACATGACTGGATCAAGATGATGTTGTATATATACACAATGGAATACTATTCAGCAATCAAAAAAGACAAACTCGTGCCATTTGCAGCAACATGGGTAGAGCTAGAAGGGATCATGCTCAGTGAAATATACCAGAAGGAAAAAGAAAAATATCAGATGGTTTCACCTATAGGAGGAATATAGGGGAACCAAATAAGGGGTCAGGAAAAAAAATAACAATAATAATTAAAAAAATGCAGGCAACTATAAATCAGAGACATCCTGCAAGGGAGAAGGAGGTAGAGGAATCAGAGCAGGGGAGAGAAGAGTGCAAAGGACTATGGTGATGGTGCACAGGTGAATTGATGGTGGGAATTTTAAGGGGACTATACCTGAGAGGAGAAGCCTACAAGCATACATTGTACACAAATGAACAATGAAGTAATATATATACATAAAAGGTGACATATTCTGAAGGAGCAGCTTTAGCAGGTGATAATGTTATAGCCGTAAGACTTCTTGCCCAGACCCAAAGCAGAAGCAAAGCTCAGATTAGGGGTGTTGCCTTGCCACTCAAACCTATAGTCTCAGAAGATCCCAAGGAAGGAGAGAGAGACATGGGTGGAGTAAAATTAAGTAAATATAAGATCAGTTAAGCAAACCACAAATCTGGATGAGTTCTTTGGCTGTAGTTAAACGTGTATGAATCAGCAGGAACCAAATAGCCAAATGCCTGTGATTTCTCCATCCCCCAAACAAACTTAATCTCCCAAATATGCTCCAGGCAGGAAGTGAATTATAAAATGTACACAGCTCCAAAGGAAGTGAGTTCTTCACCACTTACCTCAGGTGTGACAAGTGAGAATAATTGGAAGGAAGATATTTTCATTGGATAGAAGTAAAAAAATTCAAGGAAATTGTCAGGGAAGGGGAACTTTGGTAATTGCTATGGACAAGTGACTGCAGTGTTTTCCCATCTTCCCTTTGCCTAATGGGAGTTCAAATTGCAGTTCATTTGTTCCTGCTCCACCTTTGTGTGTAGAGGGTGTTTGCATATAAGAAAGGGAGAGATAACACTCCATCAGCCCTGAGGAGCCTCGTCCAGACTTGATGGCAAAGACTGTGCCTCCTTGGAGAGCCCAGCCCTGGAGCCAGATGCATTAACTAGAGGAGGCATTTGGGTTAAACCCTGAGGGGGTGGGGAGAGTGTGTTCCCTTTGCGGGAGGGTGTGAGTGTGAGTGAGTGAGTGCTTGAGAGACTGGAGAAGGGGACTGGGTGGAGACTGCTGGTTGTCCTGCATCTGTTCTTTCCTTACTTTAAGGAGAGAATAATAGTAAACTAATTTTGTACTTAGATCAATGACAGTGTAGCTAGCTGTGCAGTGCAACACGTTACAGGTAATGGGACTTGGGTGGGCATGATGAGTCACTGCTACATTGTGCCTTTATAAGGCATGAAGGTGAGGTCTGTCTGTGTGCCATTTGCCCTCATGCTGCTGTCTGGGGTGCCTGGGATGCAGACGCCAAGGCAGGGACTGGGCCAGTCACCTTGAACTCAGGCAAGTGCATCCCAGAGAGCAGATTGGCTTTCCTTCCTTAGTCAGGCAATCTCTGGATCACTGCTTGAGAAAGAACAAATTTCTTATTAAAGCTGCTGCTGTTTTGAGTATCTTTATTATATAGCAGCTTAGACTAGACCCTATGTAATATAAGTACTACCTGAAAGCTTGTTCAACTCATGAATTCATAGAAATCTTCTAAAGGATTTCTGCTTTAGGAAATTTATGCCAAATCATAACTTTATCTCAAGGGGGAGATAAGAAAGAAGATAAAATCTAGCTCTTCTGTGGGCTTTCCATTTCCTAGAACAGCCCAGAAATCCCAGACAGGAAGTAGAAATAGTAATATTGCTGTAGCAGCTGAAAGCTGACCAGGAAGCAATGTGAACCTCGCCTTCTGTCCAAAGATGTGAGTAGTTTTTCTATGCTAAGTGTCATCAGACCCCTTTCTGACACTATCGCTTATAAACCAGCACTGTACTTCTGTCAAGGACAGGAAGAGACACATTTATTTTCCCCAACTGAAAAATGTATCCAATAGTTTTTTAGCCAAGTGTAGTGTAAAAGTCATCATTTTTTTAATTCTACTTGTCAGTCACTGGTAAACTGGTTAAGTTCTGTTATGGGTTTCTTGAGAGATCTTATACAAAACAACAATTAATACTTTGGGATTCCAGGCACAGTCTTTCTGTATAAGTCACCCAGATTCTCTAAGTAAAATGGAACATGTAACTTTCTTTGCTGATTTCAACCAGGTAATGTCAGCAGCTTTGATAAGGGCGACTGAAGCAGTATGAACATAGGGACATTAAATAAATGCTGATCCAATGACTTATCCCCCATTCCACCCACATTACCAAGGACATTTTACATCCATGTGAACCTTGACCAATCACTGCACAGTTGTTTTAGATACAAGAAAGCTGAAACATTTTGACTGCTAAGGGCAGCAGTGGAACTGGGACATAGGTTACAGACACTTAGCTTACTCTTCTGCTTTCCTACTCTCTTAAGAACCTCCACTTGTTCCCTCCTCAGGGAAAAGACTCACAAGATGTAGAGATCCCATTGGGATTTTCGACAGGTGGCTTAGGGAGCTCTGAGTGATATTCACCCCTCCTTCACAGACTAAGCCTCCACTCTTGAAGGTCAGCAGTCATCCATCAACTGAACGGATATTTATAAATCAGGTGCAAGTCTAGGTGCTGTGGATATAACAGCAAGAAACAAAAATTCCCTGCCCTCCTGGAATTTACACAATAGAAAACATGATAAATTATGAAGAATGTTAAAGTGAAGTAGAAGCAACCAGATAATGGGGATAGAGAGAAAAGACTGGGGTGGTGTGACTAACTCTGTGATCAGCATGAGCTTCATGGTGATATTGTTAGGACTGCAGGTAATGAGGAAGTAGGAGAATGGACAGTAAGATATTTCAAAGAGGAAGCACATAGTTGAGGAAAAGGCCAATTCAAAGACCCTGAGACAGGATGATGCCTGGCTAATTAGTAGAACTTTAGCTTCTCACATGCTTCATAAATGGTCATGATTCTTTTAAAGTATCAGCTTTCTCCCTCCTTCCCTCCTTCAAACCTGCTTTCCTCTCCTCCTTGTCCCTTCCCACCTCTTTTGTTTGTTAAAAATGTAAATAGTGCAAAAATTTTCTCCCAGTCAGTGGGGTGTCCCTTTGTTTTGGTTATTGTCTCTTTTGCTGTGCAGAAGCTCTTTCATTTGATGTAGTCCCAGCTGTTTATCTTTGCCTTCACTATCACTGCTTTGGGTGATGTGTCTGTAAAGATGTCTTTGGTGTGAATATCACGTAGTGTTTCGCCTATATTTCCTTCTATATCTTTTATGGTTTTAGGTCTTATGTCTAGTTCTTTTATCCATTTTGAGTTGGTTTTTGGCAACTACAAACCAGAGACACACTACAGGGGGTCAAGAAGGGAGTAGGATCAAAACAAGGAGGGTGGGAATGGTTACGGGGACGATGATAACCAAGATTAAAATGCATACATTGTACAAAAATGAAAAATGATGTAAAAAACATAAAATAAACTTAAAAAAGAGTCAACAATTTTAACATGTAACATAAGTAAATAAAAAAAGCTCCTTTGTAATATTTGAAAGTTGAAAAAAGAGTGTAAATAGTGCTGCTCTCTCCTTTACATGGTTCTCTGACAAGTGCTCTTACTAGCATATAATAGTGTTCCAAGTGCTTCACAGGTTTAATTCATTTAAATCTCACAACAGTCCTTGGATGCTGGTAATATTATTATCCTCATTTTGCAAGTTGGAACATACAGAGTTAACTGGCCCATGAAAACACAGGTAATAAAGGTCAGAGATAAGATTCAGACTCAAGGATTTGGACACCCCAGGATTTTGGTAGGACAATTTATACATTTTAACCATAATATTATAAGTTGCCCCACCAATCTGTTACTGGTAGGACATAGTCTACAGTCCAGCCTCAGGTAGGGGTCAAGTCTTTGCTAGGTCCTCTAAGAATAAACCGAAATTTGGTGATTGATTTTGAGTAGGATCCCCAGGGTAAAGTGGATCTTCCATAAACAGGAATGGTTGCTGAAGGGGAAAAAAAAATCCTTCTGTTTTCTTTAGAACAAAACATCCAAGTTACATGGGAATGTACCACATGATTTTTGTGAATTGAAGTCAATTTGGCACCAGCAGAAATAACCTTAGGAACAAAGTTTGTATACAGTATGTTCTTACGGAAACCACATTTAGAACGTAGAGTAAACTGTTAAAGAAAGACCCTTCTTTCTGGAGTTGCATTAGCTGTCTTTGGGTGGGGACAGCAAGTTGTTTCGTTTATAAGCTTTGTACATCAAAAGCTAGATCTGCTTACACTTTAAAACCAAAAGGAGGAGAAAGGCTTATTTTTAGCTATCTGAAATTTAAACCAAACCAGCATTGACATATGGATGTCCCAGGCTGCACCATGTCAGAAAATTTCTTAGAGATGACATTAAACAGCAATATATTATTGCAGCTGTAGAAAGTCAATGAAGGTCTCCTCTTATAACTGAGTTTAATAGCTAAAGGGCCACTGGGTTAGAGATATTGGATTTCTCAGAATTAGGCCAGGCTGCCTGGGATTTGGGTTGTCACGTGGGAACTGAGTTCAGTCCCATGAGGATAAGAATATCAGTGTATGTAGGCGAAACAGATTTGTTTTTTTGTATGCGAGTCAACCATGTGACCAAAGGGCTCTCTACTGCATTTAATTTCTAAGAGAAAGGTTTAAATTTTGAAATTTCATGTGGTAGGTAAATTCAAATATACATATTAACATAAAACAAATTGCTAGGGATATAAAATAACCACTCTACATTTTTTGTTATACCTTTCTACCTAGATAGATAAATAAAATATTGAATTAATGGTGAGACAACTATAGATATATAGACACACTGAATTGTAGATTAGTTTACTCTACACAAAATGGGATAAAATCATCCCATCTCACTGGGAAATCTTTTTGCTGTTATTTTAATGTTGGTTGATGTGATATTTCACTTAGTTTTCTCTGTTATTAAATTTTTCAATGCCATTATTTTTATTTATATACTTTTTAAGACCATTTAGGTTTTACTTTACTTAAGGCATACTCTATTTTGGTGGAGCCCTAAAGCTCGACCTGACATTATCCCTGGAATGGTGACTGCATTAAGTTAAATGAGCAAAGGAATTTTACAGATGGAGTTACGGTTACTACCTCTTGGACAGGTAGATTATCTTGGATGATTGGGTGGGTCCAATGGAATCAACTGGGCCCTTCGTAGTGCAAGAGAGAGGCAGAAGCTTAGCTCACAAAGATGTTATGTGGGAAGGCCTGGTCCTACTGCTATTAGCTTTAAAGGTGAAAATGGGGATCCATTAACCAAAAAAGTAAGTGGCTTCTAGAATATGGGAATGCCCCTTAGTTGAGAGACAGAAAGAAAATGGCAACTTCAGTCCTATTACCACAAGAGAACAGAGACCTATGCTCATCTACAACCTTCACAAGGGAATGCAGCCCTGTAGACACCTTGATTTTTGTTCAGTGAGACTCCAAGTAGAGAAATAATGGCTGGACTCCTGACCTACCGAACCAACAGATAATAAATTTGCATGGTTTTCAGCCACCAAGTCTGTTGTGATGTGTTATAACTGTAATAGAAAATGGTTATACCTATTGTATTTTTTGGGTCATTTTCAATTGTTCACTAATGAATGAATATCTTTATAGCTAAACCTTGATGTACATCTTTGATTTTTTCTTTAGGGTGAGTTCATTTAAGGACAACTATTGGGTCTGTGGTAGATCAAATTTTCACCTTTTTTATGTGCAGTACTTTTTCAGATTTAAAGAGTATAATTTTCTGATTGGGTAGGGCAAAGGGATAAAGGAAGGCTGGTGTTTCTTTTTTAAAATTGTTGATTCTAGCTATTGGTATCCACAGTGTATATATTATAACTCTTTTCTCCTTTTAGGGGGCTACAGCAGCCTTTGTCTTTTCTGTGTGGATTGAAATAATTGTTGCATTAGTGGGATAATGGCCAACTCAAGAGCTGCTTGAGATCGCAATGATGAAGCTGCTCCCTCAAATGTGGCATGTTAGTCAAAGTGCATCAGACCAAGCTTTGGAATCAAAATGGAATTTGCTTTTCTCTTCAAATACCACTTGTGTTGGCATTAAGGAAGGGTGGGGGGTGCGTTAAATATCCATTACTTGGCAATCAACTTGAAGTATGTTTATTTAATGGGGTTCTCTCCATATATGTTAGTCAGAGTTGGTCAGAGACTAACTGCCTCTTTTATAAGCCTCAAGGGTAATTGTGGTCAAATACATTCAACCACATCAGAAATCAGAATTATCAAGTGGGAGGCTGCTGGTAGGGAGGAAGGATTCAGAAATAGAAAATCATCCAAGGTGACCAGATGTACCTTAGCTATGTTTCCAGTTCTAAGCCAGCACTCATCTTTCATGTTTAGGAGGGCTTAAAGTTTAAAATAATAACATTAGATTTCAGATAACATATTTAACATTTTGGCTATTCATTCCTTTCTGGAGCTGTACTGTGATCACATGTTTTTTTAATTCAAAGTGCATGGAGATAAAGCTTTAGGACTTCTCAGCTATATTCATATCTGAAGCAATGAACAACAGATAATAAAGTAGTCACATTAAAATTTTTACTTAAAAAAAGACCCATACTAATATTCTCTTTTTATTATTATTCAGGTAGCATTAATTTATAATACTGTATGTGATCCAAAGGTATAGGATCATACCTCTTCCAATGTATGTCACTATAGCACATCCACTGCTAAGGCACCCATTGTCCATTCCAATATTCTTTTAAATACTGAAAGTCGGGCCTCCCTGATGGCAAAAGGAGTTAAGCACAGCACTATGAAGTTATCTGCAGCCTCTGCAGCATGAGTGTGATCCCTGATTCTTGGCCTGCCAGGAGAGCTACCCACATGGCGCAGCAGACCTCTCCTTTCTCACCTGCTGCTCCCCTCAGCAGTGTATTTCTGTCAGTCTGCCTGTTCTGTTCCCTGCTCTGTCTCTGGTGAATTGTCTCACCCCCAGTATCTCTGGCCTGTACTCCAGTTCTTGTATGCCTAAATAAAGAAATATTTAAAAAATATAGGGAAAGTCTCTGGGGAATCTAACATCACACTTAATTTATAAAAGGTAGAGTTATACATATGTGGTGTGCAATGGGGGTACTTTTCTTTTCCTCTCTTTGTTTCTATCTCTCTGTCGCTCAGTGTATGTATGTATGTGTGTGTGTGTGTGTATGTGTGTGATTTTAAGTTCCCATGATCAGAACAGTTATTGCTTTTGGCAAACCAAATACTTATTCCTGACAAGTAATTCCATGAAGAATAAAACTTTGTTTAAATTGGAACTCTAGTCAGAGATCTTATAAACAATGCTATTAGCAACTTTAGTTGTGGAAAGGCAGCCAGTATAGATGGCAGTATAATGGATTTGAACAGACTGACTTTCAATCCTACATCCTTGACACTAGCTAATTATGTTTCTTGGTGGCATTTTCTTTAAAAACCTTTGAGCCTGAGTTTACCCCTCTGTAAAATGGGGACAATAATATTCATCTGGCAGAGTACTCACATTGTTTAGCACACTACTTGACATAGATTTGGGCTTCAATGAGGAAGGTATATATTAGTTTTTTTTGTTAATCCATAATTATATTAGTCAGGGCCTCCCCTGGTGCAGCAGGCAGTTGAGCACTGCACTGTGAAGCTTTCCGCAGCCTCTGCAGCACTGGTTCGATCCTGGTCTGCTGGTGAGGGTCCCACATGGTGCAGCAGCCTCTCCTGTCTCACCTGCTGCTCCTCTCAGTAGTGTATTTCAGTAAATCTACCTGTTCTGCTCCCCACTCTGTCTCTGGTGAATCCTCTCACCCTCCCGTGCATCTGGCCTGTACCCCGGTTCTTGTATAAATAAATAAATCTTTACCAAAAAAATTATATTAGTCAGATGCAAGGGGCCATATCTGTATTTCCCTTTGGATGCAAGCCAAGATAATCTGAATGTCTCATATGTAGGAAAAGGGACACCATAAATGAATAAATTAATTTAAGGAAATGTGACGCCTGTTCTTGACTTAACGTCACCTTTCATTCATGTCAACTAATGTCAGCTAATAGTAGAATTAATACCAGAAGGATCAAGTCTTCCCTTTGACTTTTATGTAGTTTCATAGATAGAAACTACATATGAAAACTTACTTTGTATATGAATAATTCCAACTAAGCATGTCTTTTTTCATAAGCATATAACCTGAATTTATTTCATAAACTTTCTTTTATAAATATATGTAAACATATTTCTGACTCTTCTGTAAACATATAGCCTTAATGCATTTGATAAATCTTCTCCATGAAAGTAAGAGCATTTTTACTCGGTCATTGAAATTAGAGTGTCATTTGAACCCAAGTGGCATTGCCCTGTTTAAAAACCTTCACATGTATTGAAACAAAAATCCATACCACTTACATTATTGATTTTACCTCAGTAATTCCTCCTACCATATTTTTCATGAATCCAATAAGATAATTTCTGTTGGTCTCAAATTGGTCTATATAACACCCTGGTGCATTAATGCTATAGTGGACAGCTCTTGTTTTGTCTTTTCAATAACATCCAATAGCCAATTATGTTTGACCACATCCCTTAGATCCCTGGGAAACATGTAACCCAAGCTTGACCAATCAGCATATTTTATCCTCCTGACCACAGGAGTAGCTATGGGTAGGTAATCCAAGGTGGTCGAATAGGAGGCAATACTGAGATGAATCAACTGGAGAAAAGTGATATTTGACCGCTCTAGGGAGGCAGCTGAAAAGAGAAAATGTGAGTCTACAGCCAATGGCAGTCATTTTTGGCAATATTTTGCGATTATTCTTAAATAGGAAGTCAACACAGAGAAAAAGTAGAGTTGAGAGATTGAGGGGGACATTTAAGGAAGGATCCTTGTACTTTTCAGTGACATGAGTCAATCAACTTCCTATGTTGTGCCAGTTTGAGTTAAATGGTCTGTGTAGCAAATACAAATGATCTCTTGTTTGAGATCATGCTTCTCATTTCCTAAATACTGCCTCTTTTTTATTCACTCAAGAGCTACCTTCCTTGGGGGCCTCCTTCCAGTTCCAGCTCCTTGATAAAACCATATTCTTTTTTTAAAAGTTTTATTGATTGGCCACTAATTTACATAAGTATATGATTTTGGGAGTATAATTTCATCCCTCCATATGTGAATGTGCCTCACTTGCCCTCCACCAAAGCTCCACTCCCACAAACCTGTCACCCTCCCTTCTCTACTGTTTCCTACCTTTCTCCTTCTGGTTACCAGCACAATGTCAATACAGCCTAAGTATTGTTCTTTTTGTTTTTTTTTTTTTTTTAAATAATAAAATTTTATTTTTATATTCCCCCATACAATTGCAAATGCCCCATTCTGACCCCAATCCTTCCCTCCCGCCCCCCCACCCCCCAAAAAGTGTCTCGGGTTCATAGTTTTCTGTTGATTTTGATTTTCACTTTCTTATATTCATTTTTGTTTTGCTGGCTTGTTTTCTTTGCTTATTTATATCCACAACAATGAAACCAGTGACTATATTTCATTTTCTGACTTCTTATTCTTAGCATAATCACCTCAAAATCCACCTATTTTATTCTAAAAGACACTATTTTCAATTTTTAATAGCTGAGTAATATTCCATTGAGTCTATATTCCACAATTTTTTTTATCCATTCATCTATTTATGGACATTTATGTTGGGTCCATGTCTTGGTTATTGTGAAAAATCTTGGTACACACACACACACACACACTCCAGGTATATATATAGAAGAGCATAAATCTGATAGAGTAGTATTCAATTACTCAGGCAGTGGGAGATTTTCTTCCTATGACCCCTTGATAATTAAATAATGCATCCTCGATCTGACCATTTAGCACATTCTGCTATATCTCTATACTAGCGTCTTGCAGTTTCTGTTGTGGGTGTTTATTTTGGAGACAATGGAATATAATATTTAGTGTGTCTTTTTTAAAGCTTGATTTGAATAATCATGCTGGAGGACAGAGATAGGTTCATTTTTTTCTCAGTCAAATGTCTGAGAAAGAATACTGAGAGTTTAGATACCAAGTCTCTCAAACGATCATATGAACCATTACTTTGTCCGTGACCTTAGTCCCTGGAAGTAAGATGATCCATCTCTTTGTAAAATAGATCACCTGGGCAATAACCCAAGAAGATTTCCCAGCGTGCTTATAATTGAGTATAAATTATAAAGTTATATTTATGTATGAATGTCATGCCAAACTAATCTAGTGTCATGTAAATTCAAATAGTAATCAAGAATGTATTCAAGGGCCTCCCTGGTAGTGCAGGCAGTTGAGTGCAATGCTGTGAAGCTGTCCACAGCCTCTGCATCATGGGTTCGATCCCAGCTGGCCAGGGAGCTATCTACATGGCACAGCAGACCTCTCTTGCTTCACCTGCTGCTCACCTCAGCAGTGTGTTTCAGTCAGTCTGCCAGTTCTGTTCTCTGTTCTGTCTCTGGTGAATACTCTCACCCTCCCGCACATCTGGCCTGTACCCCAGTTCTTGTATGCATGAATAAATGAATCTTTTTTTTAAAAAAAGAATGTATTCAAGTTTATCTCTATGAATTAACACTCTGGAATGCTTTGTTGCAACCATTCGGCCCTGGAAACTATCCTTTTGTGGTCTTGAGATCTTAGGTGTTCAGGTGACTCTGGCCATCAAGGTACCAATATTTAGAGACTGTGAAGAAGGAAGAGTCATAGTGTTTCAGTAACCCCACGTTTTTGCATTTCTGCCCTACTCTTAGTTCAGTCTTGAAGCTATTGAGAGAAGGGAGGAATTAGGTTTCAAAAATCTCCTGTTGCTCTTCCTTTTCTTTAACATTAGCTGATCTGAAATTCAGTCATTGAGGCCAAGGTTACCTAATAGATAATAAAGACAGATCGATGATTTCATAAATTCAAACTGAATTGTCATCAAAAAGTAAGGGGGAGGTAGGGGATCTAGTAATTCTGGTTTTGCCTTTTGCCATTGATTGAGCATGCATTCATTCATTAATCATATATCTCCATCATTTCCACTTTTTGATCACTAAGATCTGAGCATTTTACCTATGAAATATTTCTCAATCTTTTCCTTTCTGTTGATTTTCACTGGACTAGTCTTGGTGTCATTTAAAAAATGTTCCCTTGGGGCCTCCCTGGTGGCTCAAGGAGTTAAGTCTCAGTGCTATGAAGCCATCAAGCCACTGCAGCACTAGTTTGATCCCCAGCCAGGGAACTGACCCACATGGTGCAGCAGACCTCTCCTGACTTGCCTGCTTCTCCCCTCAGCAGTGTGTTTCAGTCAATCTGCCTGTTCTGTTCCCTACTCTGTCCCAGGTAAGTACTCTCACCCCCTACACCTCTGACTTACATGCCAGCTCTTGTATGTAAAAATAAATAAAATAAATCTTTAAAAAACCCACAACAAGAAAAAGGAACTCTCCTGCACTGTTGGTGGGAGTGCAAACTGGTCCAACCACTATGGAGAGCTGTGTGGAGATTTCTGGACCTACCAAAAATAGAAATTCCATATGATCTGGCAATTCCACTCCTCAGTATTTACCCAAAGGACACAGAAACATCAATTCCAAAGAGCACCTGCACCCCTATGTTTATAGCAGCACTATTTACAATAGCTAAGCTTTGGAAACAACCCAAATGCCCAAAAATAGATGACTGGATCAAGAAGATGTGGTACATATACACAATGGAATATTACTCAGCATTCAAAAAAGATAAACACATGCAATTTGCAGCCACATGGGTGGCGCTGGAAGGGATCATGCTCAGCGAAATAAGCCAGAAAGAAAAGGAAAAATACCGGATGGTCTTACTCATAGCAGGAATCTAGAAAACTTAAATAAGGGACCAGGAAAAAATAAGGGATAAGAAAGTGAAAATCAAAATCAACAAACAACTATGAACCAGAGACACTCTATGGGGGATGGGGGGGGAAAGGAGGGATTGGGGTCAAAATAAGGGGGTTGTAGGGCCTCCCCGGTGGCGCAGTGGTTGAGCACTGGGTTGCAAGCTGCCCACAGCCTCTGCAGCGCCGGTTCAATCCCCGGCTGCTCCCCAGCTACTGGAGGAGGGTCCCACATGGCGTGCAGACCTCTCCTGCTGCCCGCTGCTCCCCTCAGCAGTGTACTTCAGTCCTTCTGCCTCTCTGCTCCCCGCTCTGGCTCTGGTGAATTCTCTCACCCTCCCACGCTTCTAACTGTACCCAGTGCTTGTATAAATAAATAAATAAATAAATCTTTTAAAAAAAGGGGGGGGTTGTAATTGTATGGGGAATATAAAAATAAAATTTAAATTAAAAAACCCCACAACAAATTAAAAAAATAAAATACTGTTCTCTTAACTGATACTCTTTGCTCTTTTATACTATTTTTTCAATCCATCCTTCATGATGGTAAATTTATTTTGATATATCACAGATGCTGTAATCTGCCTCAAAGCTTTAAAGGATCTCCATCTTCTACTTAACATATTTCAAATTCTTCACCATGGTCCTCAGTATTTTTCATGATATGGTTCTAACTTACCTTTTATATATTATTTGGTCAATGTAGTGTAAACTAAGTGCTTTTTTTTAATGGACACATTCTTTAACTAAGACATATGAATTAAATAAATATTTTAAGATTAAGAGCTATTTTAGGTACTTTGAGATCAGTTGTGTGATGAGTTAGAGAAAAAGAAATGCCAGGCTTAGGTTGACAAAGATAGCTAATTTTTTAAAAATGGTATTAACTGTGCATTGTCTCCCTACAAAAACCAATAAAAATGTAATCAATGGCATTTGTAATGAAACTTTAGCAAGCACATTGAAAACATTGCCAAAAGGGTCTCCTGGTCTTGGTTTTACTATTCAACTTTAATGGAAAAGTCTTTTCTCATCAAGGGACTGCTAGTTCCAGGAAACAGGTCCTCAAACTCTTCTTTCCTGGAAAGTATTGCTCAACTGAGCATTTCTAGTGTCATGAGCCCGGAACACAAGATAAGGAAAGTCACATTTTGAGGAATCCCAAGGTAAATAAATAAAATTAAATAAGCTGTTAAAATGGAATAAGAACACTTTTCAGTTTGGCTGGCAAACACAAAAGCAGAAGATATAAGCAGACTTGAAACAAATCCATCACTTTTTAACAAATGATCAGAGAGACTAGGAAGTTTAATAAGGTATTTCGGGGACTGGGGTGATGGAAAAAGTTATTCTAGAAGACCACTCTTGTTTCATGTGCCTTAGCTCTTCTAGTCACAGTAAAATCTGCTAATCCCATTTTTTAACTGTCAGAATGGAGTTAACATCTCCCATAAAAGACAAATATCATATAAATGCATAGCCAAGTACTCACACCTCACTATTAAATTCACATAACACCCTCTCTTTCCTGAAAGAACATGTATTTTACATATGTCATTTCTGTACACTTTTGGCTCTCTGTGAAAACCCTGCAGAAAATTGTTGAGAGACTTAATCAAGGTCACAACATGATGAAATTACTTGGAAGCTGGCGGGAACTCAAAGACACCCCATCCAATGCCATACGCCTTGAGTTCACACTGCTGGGTAAAGCACTTTGCAATTGCATGCATGTTTAAGTGATATATCAGTGCTAAATGGTAACACATGCAACACTTCCCACGTAGGATATGTTCTTGGCTAACTCTGTTGGAAAATATTATATGGCTATTTCTCCCAGTTAAAAAAAAAAAAAAAACAAAAAAAACTTTTTTTGATCAAAGTTTGAACAAAAAGGAAGATCCAAAGACCAAAGTCTTCTCATCCTCGTTTTACGGAGGCTGTTAGGTGTGAAGGCAGAATTGCATAGCTCAGGTATTGTTTCTGGAGAGTATCATCACATTAACACAAGCATAACCCTGTCCAGCAATAGAAGGTAATGTTGCAAAGTAAATTCTGAATCCTTTTTAAAAGTTGCACATTCACGATGTATAGCTAAGTAGGTGCTTGTCCCAAGGCTGGAAAATGTGCAGGCCCCACAGGAATTGACAACTAGCTTGTCCGAGACTGGTCTTTCTGCAGACTAAGAAACACACTGTCTGTTTTCTGAAGACTCTTCAGAAAAGAGATAGGGCTTAAAGCACTCCATGAAGTTAAAAAACCTCCCAAGGTGTGGATATGAACTAACCAGCTCCTAGCATTCCTGTCGGCATTAACCAGAATCTAATAAATGTTAATGTGGCTGGAGAATGGGATTATCTTTCAACTTCTCCTAACATACATTCAATCGAGACAGGTTAGGGTCATATGGTGGGACAGACAGTTACACCTCTCTGGATATCTATATGCATCTCCACATCTCTGAGTCCTCTTGTAGGTAGATGGCCAGAGGGTTGAAGCGTTCAACAGCTGATGAATTCCCTGAAGCTTTCTCTTCTGCTGCCATGGTGACCTTGAAACTGTGTGCTCCAGGTTTCATCCCTAGAAGATGCAAGCAGACTGAGCCCTGAGTTTCTCTGGAGGACTCCTGTGTAGTGCATGTCTATGAGATTGAGAAATAAGCCTTTCTGTTTTAACCCCCTGAAATTTAGGGAGGTATTTGTTACCACAGCACAGCCTAACTTATTCAGTCTAGTACACACAAGATGAGATAATTTTCCTGTTCTAAAAGAACTTGGTTAACTATGACTGATATCACCTTTCTTCAAGTTTAGCTCATTTCTCACTTCCTCGATCTTAGGACACAGCTTTAAGATTGTAAAATCTGGAGAGGGGCGGAGCAACATGGCGGCGAGGAGACGCTGCGAGTAAGATCTCCCATTAAAAAAAGTTAATAGGGAGGAAAAGCGGCAGGTCCCAGTGAGAAGTGGGACACGGAAGATAAACGGACGACTCCAGCAAACTGCCCAAAGAAGAAAGTGGCCATAAAAGAGGACTAGAAGGGAGGGAAGCGCAGAACCCTGCTCCCCTCCCCCGCCCACAGAGGCGGCACTCTCCGACGGCAGAGAGGAGGGAAACAACAAACCAAAACGGCCAACAAGAACAAAGGACGCAGCAAGCGGGACTGTGAGTGGAAAGGAACTATTGCAGCCACCACACCCCGTGAACGGGAGCTGAGGCGAACCCTGCAGGATTCGCCGCGGCAGGGAGCGAACGGCTCCGGGCGCCATTAGAGAAGAACAAAGACCCCGGGAGACGCGCACACAGCCCGGGCTGCCGGCGCGCTCGGCGCGCTTGAAAAGCAAGTGCAGACCAGGATAGCGGCTGCCCAGGTCCCCGCGCCTGCGACCTAGGCTTGGGAGACGACCTAGGCTTGCGGGGAGACACGCGGAGGTCCTCACTGAGGTGAAGGTCCCTCCCTGAGTAAGCAGGAACCAGGCGCCCAGGCACGGGAGCGGTGCAAAAGGCGCCATTCCCGCGCCACTGAACTGGGCTACAGCCCGCGTCTTGGAACTGAGGGCTTTGGAACTGAGACCAGGGGCACGAAATTAGGGGCGTGGGTTCCCCACAACGGTGGGGCACAAGGCAGACACAGCACCACAAAGCCGTTGAGGTGTACCCTACCATCCCCGCTCTGCTCCCTGTCCCACGGGGTGGAAAATCAGCTCCCCAAGGGCTCTAGGAGAGATCTCTGGAGCCACCTAGCGACTTGAAGCCAGCAAAGGCTCCTGAAGGAGCTAGTGGCCAGCTGGGGAGTTAGCCCACACCCGGCCCCTTCCGAACAAGTAGTCTGAGCCCACAGGGAGAGCAAGCACCCACAGCCAGGGCAGACCAGGCACGCAGAAGAGTGTCCCTGACACCGGACGTGCAGGGAGTGTGTCCCACATCACCATTTTAGAACAGGGACATTTCTTCAGT
Organism: Talpa europaea; assembly: GCF_964194135.1. NCBI lineage: Eukaryota > Metazoa > Chordata > Mammalia > Eulipotyphla > Talpidae > Talpa > Talpa europaea. The sequence goes on from NC_140077.1 coordinate 60,566,891, forward strand.
AAAGACTACCTGCAGAAGGCTTCCTCAGGAGCCAGAGGTGAGCGGGGGAAGTTCACCCACGACAGACCCCCTCTGGCCTGCAGTCCAAGCCCAGAAGGGGAGCAGGAACCTACCGCCGGGGCAGACCAGGCGCACAGGGGAGTGTGTCCCCACATCGACATTTTAGGACAGGGACCTTTCTCCAATAAAGACTGCTTGAAACTGACAGATGACTCCTGGAGGAACCAGAGGGGAGCAGAGAAGCTCACCCAAGATGCCGGCCAGTCCCAACAACACAGTGTCCCAACGCATACGGCAAATTAGAAAACAGACAGTAGGGAGGAGAAGAACCACACGCAACCTAGCAACTCTCCAGAGAAAAAGCACACCACAAAAAGAAAACCAGCCCCCAGATTGCAACGACAGTAACTTGGAAGAACTTCTGAGCCTTCCAGAAAGAGAATTTAAAATTGCCGTGATTAAAAAACTGACAGAAGTCATAAAGGAAAACAATGATAAGGGAAAAATAATCAACGATCAGAAGAATGAAATTGAGTCCCTAAAGAGGGAAGTAAAAGAAATGCAGGAGATCAAAGAATTAGTGGAAGAACTAAAGAATTCTGGGAAAAGAAATGAAAGCGAAATTGATGAAATGGAAGAACGAATAAGTGCTCTTGAAGACACAGAAATAAAAAGAACCAAAACAGAAAAGGAAAGAGAAGTACGAAGGAAAAAGAATGAAGAAAGACTTCGGGAACTATCTGACTCCATGAGGAAAGGAAATATAAGAGTTATAGGAATACCAGAAGGAGAGGAGAGAGAAGTAGGAACAGAGAAAATATTCAAAGAGATAATTGAAGAGAACTTCCCAAATGTGAAGAAGGAGCTGAAAATTGATATACAAGAAGCAAGAAGAACACCAAACTTCCACGACGAAAGAAAAAATACAGCAAGACACATAATAGTAAAGCTCCCAAGAATCCAGGACAAGGGAAAAATAATGAAGCTGGCAAGAGGGAAGAAACAGATAACATTCAAAGGAAAGCCAATCAGGCTGACATCAGACTTCTCCGAAGAAACACTACGGGCAAGGAGAGAGTGGAGGGACATAGTCAACAGACTCCAAGAAAACAGATGCCAACCAAGAATACTCTATCCCGCAAAGCTCTCCTTCCTCTTTGAAGAAAGAATATGGACCTTCCCAGACAAACAGAAACTCCGGAATTTCATTGCAACTAAACCCCCACTCCAAAAAATACTACAAGGAGTCCTAAAGCCAGAACCTCAGAGGGACGAATAACAATGAAAGAAGGCCAAAAAAAAAAAAAAGTTATTAAAAGAATAAATAAATAAAATCAAAGGAAAGACAAACACAATGGCAAATACAGATGCTAACATATCAATATTAACTCTAAATGTAAATGGACTAAACTCTTCAATAAAAAGACACAGAGTTGCAGCCTGGATTAAGAAACAAAACCCAACCTTTTGCTGTCTCCAGGAAACACATTTAGCTACAAAAGATAAAAATAGGCTCAAAGTTAAAGGATGGAAAACAATCCTACAAGCAAATGGACCAAAAAAGAAAGCAGGAACAGCTACACTTATATCAGATAAAACAGATTTCAAACTCAAAAAGATAAAAAGAGACCCCAATGGTCACTACATTATGATCAAGGGGACAATACTTCAAGAAGAAATAACACTCATTAACATATACTCACCAAACGAAGGAGCACCAAAATATATCAGACAACTGTTGTCCTCTCTGAAAACAGACATCAGAGAAAACACATACGTAGTGGGAGACTTCAACACACCACTATCAACAATGGATAGATCAACAAGACAAAAAATAAGTAAAGAAACCAAAGCTCTAAATAAGGACCTAGAGCAATTGGGCTTAACAGACATCTATAGAACACTAAACCCCAAAAAAACGGAGTACACATCTTTCTCAAGCGCACACGGATCATTCTCCAGGATCGATCACATACTGGGGCACAAGACAAACATCAACAGATACACCAAGATTGAAATCATATCAACCATCTTTTCTGACCATGAAGGCATCAAACTAGAAATAAACCATAAAAAGAAGGCAAGGAACATTCCTACCTCATGGAGATTAAAAAACCACACTACTGGAAGACCACTGGACTAAGGAGGAGATCAAAGAAGAAATTAAAAAATTTTTTTGAATTGAACGACAAGGAAGACACCAATATCCTAAATGTATGGGATGCAGCAAAAGCAGTAATAAGAGGAAAATATATAGCAATAGAAGCTCACATCAAGAAACAAGAAAGAACTCAAAGAAACAACCTAATCTCGAAGCTCAAAGATCTAGAAAAAGAATAAAAAAAAAACCCCAAAACCAGTAGAAGAAAAGAAATAATAAAAACCAAAGCAGAAATAAATGAAATTGAAACTAAAAAAACAATCCAAAAGATCAATGAAACCAAGAGCTGGTTCTTTGAAAAAATCAATAAAATAGACAAACCCCTAGCCAGGCTCACAAAGGAAAAAAGGAGAAAACACAAATAAACAGGATCATCAATGAAAGAGGAGAAATCACAACGGACACAGCAGAAATCAAAAGAATAATCAGTAACTACTATGAACAGTTATATGGAAACAAGTTTAACAATCTAGAGGAGATGGACAAATTCCTACAACTCTACAATCACCCAAAGCTAGATAAAGAAGAAATAGAACACCTAAACAGACCAATTACAATTAGCGAAATTGAAATGGTAATCAAAAACCTCCCCAAAAACAAAAGCCCAGGACCTGATGGATTTACAAATGAATTCTACCAAACATTCAGAGACGAATTAGTGCCTATCCTTCACAAACTCTTCCAAAAAATTGAGAAGGAAGGGACAATACCAAACACGTTCTATGAAGCCAACATTACACTAATACCAAAACCGAACAAGGACAACACAAAAAAGGAAAACTACAGGCCAATCTCCCTAATGAACACTGATGCAAAAATCCTCAATAAAATTTTAGCCATCAGAATCCAACAATGTATCCATAAGATAATTCACCACGACCAAGTAGGATTCATTCCAGGGGCACAAGGATGGTTTAACATCCGAAAATCAATCAACGTTATCCAACACATCAACAAAAAGAAATATAAAAACCATATGATAATATCAATAGATGCTGAGAAAGCTTTCGACAAAGTGCAACACCCATTCATGATAAAAGCCCTTGAAATTCTTGGGATACAAGGAACATACCTCAACATCATAAAGGCCATCTATGACAAGCCAACAGCCAGTATCATTCTCAATGGTGAAAAGCTGAAAGCAATTCCATTAAGATCTGGAACAAGACAAGGATGTCCACTCTCACCACTGCTTTTCAATATAATACTGGAAGTCCTAGCCAGGGCAATAAGACAAGAGAAAGACATCCAAGGAATCCAAATAGGAAAAGAAGAAGTCAAACTATCACTATTTGCAGACGATATGATATTATACATAGAGAACCCCAAAAACTCCACAGAAAAGCTAATTCAACTCATCAATCAGTTCAGTAAAGTGGCAGGATACAAAATCAACACGCAAAAGTCAGTAGCCTTCCTATACACAAACAATAAATCTGAAGAAGAAGAAATAAAAAAAACCATCCCTTTTGTTATTGAAACAAAAAAAATCAAATATTTGGGAATAAATCTAACAAAAGAGGTAAAGGACCTATACAAAGAAAACTATAAAACACTGTTAAAAGAAATAGAAGAAGACACAAAGAAATGGAGAGACATCCCCTGCTCGTGGATTGGAAGAATAAACATTATTAAAATGGCCATCCTTCCAAAAGCAATATACAGATTCAATGCTATTCCAATCAAAATTTCAATGTCATTCTTCAAAGAAATAGAACAATTATTGATGAAATTCATATGGAATCACAAAAAACCCCGAATAGCCAAAGCTCTCCTGAAAAAAAAAGAAGGGAATGGAGGCATTACACTCCCAGACTTCAAACTATACTACAAAGCCATAATCATCAAAACTGCATGGTATTGGAACAAGAACAGACATACAGACCAATGGAATCGAATAGAAAATCCAGAAATAAACCCACAGATTTATGGTCAACTAATCTTTGACAAAGGAGCAAAGACTACGCATTGGAGCAAAGAAAGTTTGTTCAATAAATGGTGCTGGGAAAACTGGGTCGCTACATGCAAAAGAATGAAGCTTGACCACTACCTCACACCATACACAAAAATCAACTCAAAATGGATTAAAGAACTAGACATAAGACCTGAAACCATAAAATATATAGAAGGAAATATAGGCGAAACACTACGTGATTTGCACATCAAAGACATCTTTACAGACACATCACCCAAAGCAGTGATAGTGAAGGCAAAGATCAACAGCTGGGACTACATAAAATTAAAGAGCTTCTGCACAGCAAAAGAGACAATAACAAAAACAAAGAGAAACCCCACCAACTGGGAGAACATTTTTGCACCCAACACTAATGATAAAGGACTGATCACAAAAATCTGCAAAGAGCTGATGAAACTCAACAACAACAAAGAAAAGAATCCAGTCAAAAAATGGGCAGAAGAGCTAAAAAGAAACTTCTGAAGAGGAAATGCAAATGGCCAACAGGCATATGAAAAAATGTTCAACATCACTTGCCATCAGGGAAATGCAAATCAAAACTACCATGAGATACCATCTTACACCAGTGAGAATGGCACATATTAAAAAAACTAGCAACAACAAATGCTGGCGAGGGTGTGGAGAAAAAGGAACTCTTCTACACTGTTGGTGGGAGTGCAAACTGGTCCAACCACTGTGGAAAGCTGTGTGGAGATTTCTGGACCTACTAAACATAGAGCTTCCATATGATCCAGCAATTCCACTCCTAGGTATTTACCCAAAGGACACAGAAACATCAATTCCAAAGAACACCTGCACCCCTATGTTTATAGCAGCACTGTTTACAATAGCTAAGCTTTGGAAACAACCCAAATGCCCAAAAATAGATGACTGGATCAAGAAGATGTGGTACATATACACCATGGAATATTACTCAGCATTCAAAAAAGATAAACACATGCAATTTGCAGCAACATGGATGGCGCTGGAAGGGATCATGCTCAGCGAAATAAGCCAAAAAGAAAAAGAAAAATACCGGATGGTCTCACTCATAGCAGGAATCTAGAAAACTTAAATAAGGGACCAGGAAAATGAATAACTATAAGAAAGTGAAAATCAAAATCAACAAAAAACTATGAACCAGAGACACTCTTAGGGGGGCGGGGGCGGGAGGGGAGGGATTGGGGTCAGAATGTGGGGGCTGCAATTGTATGGGGAATATAACAATAAAATTTATTATAAAAAAAAAGATTGTAAAATCTTTGTCCATTCTTTGCCATGAGCAATAAGATGATGCAATTCATATTAATTTTTTCATAAAAACAAACACACATAACTGCAATATTGGCCTTGAAATATTAGTGTGTTTTTATTGGTGTGCCCTTTACTTGAAAAAAAATCCTCAGCTGTTTATCTTACAGTCTTACAAAATGTGCCTCAATTTGACATTCATGAATTTCACTTTCTTTTTGATAAACTATTTATCCATAGTATATTTGGAAACATCTCTTTCACCATGACAGCATTAGGGATTTTTTACTAAGCTGTTAATATGACATTTCTGATGTCAGACCTATGCCATTAAAATAGCTTTTTTTAAAAAAAAAATCAGTCTCTATACATAGGTGATTGTCAGAGATCATGTTTACATAACTTTTCGCTTTAGCCTAAACCCCCAAATCACTAGAGCTACAAGGATGCACTATGTAAAAGCTTCAGACAATACAACTAGTGGCTAAAGTCGCACATAATTACAGTTCAAACACTAATTTGTATGCCTTTTTGGGTTTATTATCAAAATGAATTATTTAGTCTTTTTAAAAGCCAGCTCCAATTTCTAGGAAATGCATGATAGAATTAGCTATTACCACAGTCACTGGATGAACACTGCAAGTAGAATATTTTAGAATTCATTGTTCGTTCGACCTTTATTTTGTGAATTAAAATGATCCCACTTTTGGAGTTTCTTCTTCATTGCTCATGAAAACGTTGTACCTTTCCTGGGTGCCAGGTTCTGACTTTCAAATTTGAGTAGATTTCTAAAAGGATGTTGATAGAAACATAGAACCTGAGTTATAGACACTAAACTGAGTGACTCTGATGAAGTGATTTTCTGGAATTCAGTTGTATCATCTCAAAAAATTTTTTAAGGCATATTATATTCTAGCATTGTAAGTTTTTATGGTCTTCACATATGTCTTAAGGACACAAAGAAAACAACATGAATAACACATCTATCTAGACGAATGTACCTGTACATAGACAGATGAATTAAAGTATACACATTTTCTTAACTTTTCAGTTGACTTTAAAAGCTCTTAAAAGAGGTTAAAATTTGAATAGCATTTACCTAGGTTGTTCATTTGAGAATATTTACCTTTTCCTTTTTTGATTTTAAAGTATCAATAACTTATTCTTTCAGTCTATATTTTAGGTTGAACAACAAAACAGAGTTAACACTTTGGCTCTCTATAGAAATGTAGTAGTAATTTTTATAAGTAAGTGTTTGTGATGACATTTTACCTGAAATTACAAAGACTGCTCTTTTTTAAGACACTAGAAAATCACTCTTCTCAGACCCCATGCCCACCAATGATTTTTTTTGCTGGTGAACCTTAGCTTAAATAGCAAAGATTTGCCAAGATCAGACCTATTTTTAAACTTTTTTAAGATTTATTTATTTTTATACAGGAGCTGGGGTACAGGCCAGAGGCACGGAAGGTGATAGGATTCATCAGAGACAGAGCAAGGAGCAGAAAGGCAGACCGCCGAAATACACTGCTGAGGGGAGCAGCGGGCGCAACAGGAAAGGTCTGCCGCGCCTTGTGGGATTCTCGCCGCTCAGTTGGGATCGAACCCACACTGGAGAGGCTGCGTACAGCTTCATAGCACTGCGCTCAACCCGCTGTGCCACCGGGGAGGCCCATCATACCTGTTTCTAAGACTAAACTAAAATACCCTGACACATGATTCCTGATGCCCACACACCACTTCTCCATAAGCAGATTCAGGATCCCCTAGTCCATGAACAGCAGTCTCATAGCCTCTGTTTTTCAGTCCACCTCTCTCTACTTTACATAACGGACCTTGGGGTAGACATGACTAACACTCATAGAAAATAGTTTATTTTAGAGCAGGGACTACACTTTTGTTTCCCAATCATGTTATATCTGGTCGCATCTTAATGAAGTCGTGCTTAAAAATTTTCCTAAAGTCAATTAATTAGAGTCACAAATCCACAGAGATGCTGTTTACTTTCTGTCAAAATTCGACATGTTTACGTCTACTGAGAGTTACTTATTTTGCATTGGTATTATGGCTTCATCTCCTTTGGGCTAATTGTTTTACAAGCACAGGTGATTTTTTTTTTTTTAATTCTTCTAAATGTGGACCAGTGTCTACATTTTCCCTCTACTACCTGGGTTCAATATACCTTTGCACATACGGAGAAGGGAGCATAACACTGCATGCTCCCTTTGTAGACTAGCTGGGTCTAATGCAGGGATTGTCTGACTTGGCATTAACCGGGCATTTTGTGCTGGATAATTTTGTTGTCATGAACTGTCTGTGCATGGGGCGAGGGGTGGAGTGTGGGGTGTTCAGCATCATCCTCTACTCACCAGATGCAGGAGCATCCTACTTTGTTGCCACCTCCCACTAAGATTGTCAAAGTCAAATATATCTCCAGACCATGTGACTCTTGGTTGAGAACAACTGATCCAGAGGACTCCAGTGTTTGATGAGTCTTGGGATAAAGTGGCTCATCTCGGCCTCTCTAACAACTCAGATGATATCTGTCTCATCTGGAATTCACAAGAAATGAATGTAACCAGGGTTTAGACAAGTGCTTCAAAAAAGCAAGGCTAGGCAATGCATAGCTGGTCACCAGAAATATACAATAATAAAAATGATATGGGATAAGGCCAAAAAAAAAAAAAAAAAGAACAACCACAACAAAAACCAGAGGTGGTTAAATCAGTGCCTTTCAAAGGCTTTTCCATGAACATATCTTCTGAAGAGAGGATTAAAAATGGAAATTCCAGGGCTATTCTCTGGGCCTACTTTTTTTAAATTTGGGTTTTAAACAATTTCCAATGAGATTTTTATACTCCTAGGAGTTTGGGAAATGCTGCTTTAAACAATAGGCTTATTTACTTATCTTTAAAAAATTATTTTAAAACAACCAGGGACAATGTATTACTAGTATACACACAAAATGGAACTTGGCCTTGCTATAATAAAAAGTACTATACCTTAACTTTTTCATTTTCAACTTAGCTAGCAGCCTCTTAAACCATAACACGATCCATATGTTCATAGGAAAAAAAAAAATTCCCACCAGAATGTGAGGTTGGTCAGGCCTGTTCAGTGAGCCTATCAAAGCCATAAACATGGTGGATGTTGGAATACAAGCTTTTCCGTTGGCAAAATGTGGGCACCCAGTGCCTCCATCACCACTTTCCTCTCTGATCTGTGCTGCTTCTTTTTTTCTGGACCACGAGGACACATTTTTGAAAATTCGAAGGAAAAGTAAAAAGGAAAACAAGCTCAGGTAAAGTGTTGTTTGGCAAAAGAATAAGGTAAAATTATATGGGTAGTTGCTTCTAAATTAGTTAAAATAACTAATTAGCCTTCAACTTCTCCTAACATACATCAATCGAGACAGGTTAGGGTCATATGGTGGGACAGACAGTTATATCTCTCTGGATATCCATATGCTTCTCCACATCTCTGAGTCCTCTTGCAGGTAGATGACCAGTGGGTTGAATCATTCGACAGCTGATGAATTCCCTGAAGCTTTCTCTTCTGCTGCCATGGTGACCTTGAAACTATGTGCTGCAGATTTCATCCCTATAAGATGCAAGCCGACTGAGCCCTGAGTTTCTCTGGAGGACTCCTGCACAAAAATATGTTTTGAGTCTGCGTTCCTATAAGCCCCCAACTCAACACCCAGTTTCCCAACTGTAGTACAACTGAAGTCACAGCAGTTTATGAATGGACAGATATAATAGTAATTAATTTCTGTGCAAAATATTTATTAAATATATATATAATTGTTATTAGTTTTTTCCTTCGCTACCTTCCATTGCCGGCAGCAATTCAAGGCACATTCTAGGCAACCTGGAACTATTCACTGATAAGAATACAGAGTTGCACAACTCTCAGTGCCTAAATTTTGTGGCATAAAGGCATCAGAGTATCAACGTGTGCACTGTGCTCCATGGAAGCTTTTCCTATAGTTCATAAGAGATTGGCAGCAGGAAGGTACCAGACTCCGCACCGGCCCCTGGAGAGAGGATGGATGGTTACTGGCTGGGTGTAGGGTAAATTGATTTTCAGGCTTTTCTGCTCTCAGCCATTAGGACTGCCCTGCCTGATGGTGCAGCTGCATTTTGTTACATTGTTATAAGTTTATTGTTTACTTCTTTGGGCCAGCCATGGCAGCAGTATTGAGATATTCCCTGAGGGAAGCAGAGGCAGGAAAAAGGAGAGAGGGGGAGAAAGATCTCCAGGGAAGGCCAAGTGAAGACTTGCTGGGGGTTTGGAGACCTTCTGGCCTCTTGGCGCCCTCACCCCAGCCTGCTATGTACCTGGTTGCTGCAATACATGTAAAAGCTCAATAAAAGCCCAAGAAAGCCACCGAGGGCTCCAGGACTCCTCCTTTACCCGGTCTGCATAAAATCATAGAAAACCTTCTCTGTGCTTATCTTGCCACTACACTGGGCATTGAACTAAACAGGAGCTTGTCGGAATAAGATGGAAAACAGAAACTGCTATCAGGGGAGATGACGGTTGAAAAGACAGACGCTCAGTTTTCCATTGTAACTATGTTTCTTTAGTTCAAAACATCATTAGACCTGCTGATCCCACGTGAGGAAATGTAAATACAGGTAATCCAGTAACGTGATGCCTCTGAAAGCCCACCCTGACTTTCTGCAATAAATCTGGCCTAAGTCCCTTCAGATTTATGTTCTAGAGATTTTCTTTTTTTTTTTGTTTTATTAGCACATTTACTCTTATTTGTCAAGCAGTTGGGTTGGTATCTGTGTGTCTATAGATTATAAATGTGTAGATAAGACACTAATAGGGACTCAGACTGGGTACAGAGGGATGCATCTTTCACCGACATTTACCATCCATTATAAAGGGTTGAAACTTGAAACTGGAGAGATCTCTCTCTTAACCCAGGCTTGCCTAATATTCTGGCATCCTACAATTTCGTATTCTTTTTAAGGGAAAGAAAAAGGAAAGTAGGAGGGTGGGAGGATTTGTCTTTCATTTTCTCAGTTGGAGAAATGAGGAAATGTGGTGTTTTATTCACAGGCAAAGTTTTTTTGGCAAATCTTTTGAAAGTTAGTGGGATTTTATAGATCCTCTCTACCTACTCCACCCCCTCTATGCTAGCCATCCCCACCCAGCTCAGAAAATATCTTTGGCAGATGGCACCATTACCCTCAATTCTTTAATCACACCTTTGCCATGTGGCTTTGCAGCCCCCCACCCTGCCAAAGGCATATCACATTTTCCTACTGGCTATGACTTGCTTGGCCAATGGGGTGGCAACCGCAATGGCCAGTTCTATACCTGGACCTTAAGTGGCATCATTTCTCCCACCTCTAGGAGAAGAGCTTCCTTCATGAAGCTGCTTCCCCACTGCCTGAGGTCCAGAGCCATACATAGGGGACCTGAACCATGCGGCCCAGGGTAGCCAGGCCTATAGCTTGGGGATGAGCCCATAGCTGAGCCAAGCTCCTTTGGAGATGCATGCATTGTGCAAAATTGAAAAATGATGTAAAAAATAAATAAAATTAAAAAAAAGTAATAAAAGTATTAATGGATGTTCCTATAGCCCTCAGGAAACTGGGACCTATAAGAAATGGGCTTTTTGTTGGAGGACTCTGGGTGCTTTGGTGGTGGGAGATCTATGGTGACCACACCTGACAGGAGAGATCCTATACTGTCAAAATATAATATTAACTAGGTTGTAAAACAATGGTTCTTCATTTAAAAAAATTAAAATTTAAAAAAGTCATTATTGCTTTGATTCACTGAATTCTGGAGTGAATTAGTTGTTATGCAGTAATAGCCAACAAACACAATGGCCTTAATCCCTTTAAATTCATATGTTAATTCTCAACTCAATATGTTTAGGGGCAAATGGATACTTTTCTAGCCCCTTCAAAATGCTGCAAGAGCTGATACCAACGCCTTTGACAACACACTGTTGGAGATTACCTTCTCTTTCTGGATCTTTTAGTTGCTATATTCACAGCCCTGAGCTTGTACACGGGACAGTCCAGACCAGGGGAAAATGTGTGAATGTGGTATCAGTAGTCTTGAAATTAGATGAAGTTTCTGGAACTCAGTAATTGTAACTTTGGAGAGGACTTTTCAGTTCTCTGAATCTCAGTTTCCTCACCTGCTGGGCTGGTGGAAGAGAGTAGAGATTATGTACACAAGTCTCAGCACAAAAATAAATGGCAGGTGTTGTTATGTTCCTGGAATAAATCATTGAATTTTGTCTTCTATCAGCCTTGGTGACCTGGACCTTCTTCCTGACAAATATGGTAACTTCCAGGGCTCTTTCCAGTGTGTGTCCAGGTCTGATATTGCTGGCTGGCCCTGTGTGTTCCTTTCCTGGTCTACTCAGTTAACTTTCAGAGGGGTCATCAGGCAGTACACCTGGCTGTCCTGTTTACATGGCATGCAGTGCTCCTAAAAACAACAGCAACAAAGGTGGCACAAGGGGTTAAGACATAACCTATGAAGCTATCCACAGACACTGCTGCATGAGTTCGATCCCCAGCCAGGGAGCTACCCACATGGTGCAGCAGACCTCTCCTGTCTTGCCTGCTGCTCCCCTCAGCAGTGTATTCCAGTCAATCCACCTGTTCTGTTCCCCACTCTGTCTCTGGTGAATCCTCTTACCCCCCCCCCCCCAATCTCTGGCCTGTATCCCAGTTCTTGTATGCATAAACAAATAAATCTTTTTAAAAAGGAGTCATAATAGACACTATTGAGTGCTGACTAGGTTTAAGGACTTTGCATGAATGATCTTGTTTAATTTTTGAAGAAATCCTATTATGCACTGAATCATGTTTCCCCCCTCCAAATTCACGTTAAAGCCTTAACCTCCAATGTATCTCCAAATACAGTCCTTTGCCTCCCCCTCCTTTGCCTTTAAGAGGCAAAGTTTAATGAGGTCCTGAAGGTGGGGCCCTGTTCCAATGGGATCGGCCTCTTAAGAAAGGAGGGAGAGACGAAAGAGCTCTCTTCATGTGCTCAGGGGAAAGGCCACGTGAAGACACAGCGGGAAGGTGGCCATCCGCAAGCCAGGAAGAGAGGTCTCATCAGAAGCCAGCCATGCTCGCACCTTCATCTCATCCTTCCAGCTTCTAGAATTGTGAGAAAACAAGTTTCTGTTGCTTAACTCACTCAGTCTGTGGCATTTTGTTCTGGCACTCCAAGGTGATGACAACTCTCTACATGGTTAATATTATCACCATTTCCATTTTACCGTTAAAGAAACTGGGTTCAGAGAAATGAAGTAACCCTCCTTGCCTCATCTCCAACAACTGTTGGAGACAGAATTCCCACCTTCACAGCCCTACTCCTGCATCTGTATATTGAATCCCTCTGCTTGTCTGGGTCTTGATGAGCTCTGGAGCCCCTTACTCTCTGCAGGCATATTCTAGGTATGAGGTAAGAGTACATGCAGCCACCAATATGAGGAAGAACTGATGTTGAGCAAGCAGAGCTAGGCCCTCAGCTCAGGTTACAGAGGTACTCAGAGGCAGCAATGTGGCCTACTAAAGAGGCTTCTTTTGGTCAGAATTTCAGAGGATAGGCCCACCGTATTCAGGGGAGGCTGCCTAGAAAAAAAGACACCCCCTTCAAAAAATTGTTTTGTTTTTTTGTGGACAGTAATAAATTCTTTAGAGTGTAAACAATTCCACTCAATACATATTTTATCAAGTCATTGCCTGACATAAAAAAGTAGCTGGTTATATAATATTTATAAATGTTAATAAACATACAATAGGATATTTTTGAAATACCTCTTAGTCTGTCTTCCCTCAGTGATAAGTCAGTTTTGCTTCCTACCCTTATTCTACCATTTGGCCCGGACAAGACCTCAGGGCAAATGATACCTAAAGAGGAAGGGCTGTTGGGAAATCTCTGTCACACAGGCAATGCAGGGAAGCCCGGTGTTTCCCGTGTCCAGGGAGGAGTGAGGAGAGGACACACAGGCAAAGAAGCTGGTGATGGCGCCGTGTCTGATCTCCCTACTTACTTCAATCTCAGGGTGGAACTCCAGGCTGGTGGAGGAAACAGGACAGTGTGGTAGAAACTTCTAGATAGACTTAAGGAGAATTGAGATTCTTGAATCTAGTGACTTATTTTCCTCAGGGTTTGCTGGGGACCCCAAGGACAGATCTTCTCATGTACTGTGGACATTTGGGGCCAGGTAATTATTTTTTGTAGGGGAGATGTCCCATGCACTATTTAACAGGGTCTCTGACCTCTACCTGCTACATGCTAAAAGTACCTCCTCAATTGTGACAATCAAAAATGTCTCCAGAATTTGCCAAATATGTCCTGAGAGCAAACCTGGTTCCCCACAGGACCCATTGTGCTAAGAGATGCCCAGCTTTTGAGTCTGTGCTGGAGACAGAGTTGACAGAGCAGCTTCGTTGGGAAGAAGTTGGGGGTAGATGAGTCAGAGGGAGGGCTCCCAGCTCTCCAGGACCTGCATGTGGGAGCAGGAAATCCCAAAGTTCCTGTTTGTCCAGATGATGTGTTCAGATGCTAGGAAGGCCCATAGTACTACAGAGATGGAAGCAGGTCGCTGGATCCATGGTCAATGCCAGTCCCAGACAAAGCACACTCTGTGGTAGAGAAGAGCAAGAATCAAAGGAGGGTGTGCATCTTAAGCCTTCACCTTCCATTTGTATTCTTTTTTTTTCTTAAAGATTTATTTATTTATGTATAGAAGAACTGGGGTGTAGGGCCTCCCCGGTGGCGCAGTGGTTGAGCACTGGGCTGCGAAGCTGCCCACAGCCTCTGCAGCACCAGTTTGTTCCCTGGCCACCAGCGAGGGTCCCACATGGAGCACAGACCTCTCCTGCCTCCCACTGCTCCCCTCAGCAGTGCACTTCGTCAGTCTGCCTGTTCTGCTCCCTGCTCTGGCTCTGGTGAATTCTCTTACCTTCCCGTGCTTCTGACTGTTCCCAGTGCTTGTATAAATAAATTAATTAATTTTTTAAAAAAAGAACTGGGGTGTAAGCCAGAGGTGCGAGGGTGAGAGGATTCATCAGAGACAGAGTGGGGAACAGAACAGGCAGACTGACTGCTGAGGGGAGCAGCGGGCGAGTCAGGAGAGGTCTGCTGTGCCATGTAGGTAGCTCGCTGGCTGGCTGGGGATCGAACTCATGCTGCAGTGGCTGCCAATAGCTTCATAGTACTGACGCTTAACCCCTTACACCATCAGGGGGGCCCCTCCATTTATATTTTGACTTTATGTTTGGTGAGAAGTGGAATGAGGAGACACTCTAGGTAAAATAAATTTGCTATGGTCATCCAAAATGTATTATTGTTAGAAGAGATTGAGGTGCCATTAATAATATGGCAAATATACAAATAATCAGTGCAGTGGGGGACTCCTGAGGAAGATTATATCAGTAAGAGAGCAATCAAAAAATGACATTTTCATTGCACACCTGAAGAACATCTGAATTTGTCTGAGTCTTTGAAGTAATAGTAACAACAGCAACAAACACACACCAAGATGCTTACTGAGTTCTGAGTGTTTGGAAGGGATCATCTCCTTTAAGCCTCAACAAGCAGCCCTAAGAGGCAGATATTTTTACTATGGTCTTCTTACCTATGAGGAGAGTGAGTTTAAGCTAAGCTCAATTACTGGTCCAAGGTGTTGTGTTTGGGAAGAGATAAGGTTTTGATTCAAACCCAGGTGAAATGGTTCCAGAGTCCCAGTGACTCTGCGCTTTCCGACACTGCCTCCCTATTGCTGTCTCCTTTTGTGTCTCTGTCCCATATTCATTCACGTATTCCTTTTGTTGTACTTGTGGGACAAATGATATTATTCCATTTCTTTTCCATAGTAATTTCTAGCATTTAAGTTCTATGGGTCCTGATTTCTTTTCCCTTGGGAACTCCAATGCTTTCAAGACTGAGAAAGAACTGAAGGGCGTATTTGTTGTAGTAGATTATTCATGGTAAAGAATTTGCTGCACCCAGAGCAACAAAGATCTATTTGTGTGTAGACTGCAAGGGTGGCATCTGTGTCGCTTCGAATACCATATGCAGAGCACTGAGCAATGAGTTTGCGCCCTGGCCCCATGAAGTGCCCTCAGTAATAAGGCTTTGTAGATAGAGTTACTGGATACTGCTTACTACTTCTCAGTGCAACTCTTTCTGAAACAGCCAAGATCTTAGCATTTTTCAAAGATAAAACTTAATTACATTAAAATGAATCCTTTGATTTATTTATAGCTATCAGTTTCTATTTAAAAACTTTTGGGTTTTTACAGTGTCTCCATGGACCTGACCTTTCTCAGCTTCTTATCTAAGTATGAAGAGGTCATAGGGCAACCATGAGATACCCAAAATAATCTATTTTTGTATATAGTCTAAAAGTCGTTCTTATTTAATTCATTCGTTTTGTTTCCTTATGTACCAAAAATGGTGAAATCATTTACTCTGTGTCTTTCTCCACCTGACTTATGTCAGTAAGTCTATTACCCTCTAGGGCTATTCATTTTGTTGCAAATGGCAGGATTTCATCTTTTCTTTTCTTTTATTTAAACATACAAGAATTGGGGTACAAGCTAGAGGTGTGGAGGGTGAGAGGATTCACCAGACACAGAGTGGGGAACAGAACAGACAGAGTGACTGAAATACACTGCTGAGGGGAACAGCAGGCAAGTCAGGAGAGGTCTGCTGCACTGTGTGGGTAGCTCCCTGGCTGGGGATCGAACTTGAGCTACAGTGGCTGCAGACAGCTTCATAGGTTGCGTCTTAACCACTTGTGCCATCTGGGAGGCCCTTCATCTTTTCTTTTTATAGCTGTGTAATATTCCATTGTGCATATATAAATGCCACATCTTCTTTATTTTTTTTTAAAAAGATTTATTTATTTATTTATATAAGAACCCAGGTACAGGCCAGATGTGTGGGAGGGTGAGAGGATTCACCAGAGACAGAGTAGGAATAGACCAGGCAGACTGACAAAATACACTGCTAATGGGAGCAGCGGGTGTGACAGGAGAGGTCTGCTGCACCATGTGGCTGGGACCCTTGCTGGCAGGCCGGGATCCAACCGGAGCTGCAGAGGCTGGGGCAGCTTCATAGCGCAGCGTTCAACTGCCTGCGCCACCAGGGGAGGCCCCATATCTTCTTTATCTAATCACTTGTTAATGGGCACTTAGGTTGTTTCCCACTCTTGGTTATTGTGAATGATGAGTATGGGGGAGAGCATGTATTGCTTAAATGACTGTTTTTGTATTCATTCGGTAAATCCCAGAAACGGGATAACTGGATTATACAGAATTCCTGTTTTCCGTTTTTTGAAGCCTGTCCATGATACTTGCCATAACAACTGCACCAGTTTACGTTCCCACAGCGTAAAAGGGTAAGAGAGCCTTCTTGTTTTTTTTTTTTAAACTTATTTATTTATATAAGAATGGGGGTACAGGTCAGAGGCGCTGGAGGGTGAGAGAGTTCACCAGAGACAGAGCAGGCAGCAGAACAGGCAGACAGACCAAAGACACTGCTGAGGGGAGCAGCGGGAGAGGCAGAAGTCTGCTGTGCCATGTGGGTTTCTCCCGGGCCAGCCGGGAATCGAACTCGCACTGCAGAGGCTGCAGACAGCTTTACAGCTCAGCGCTCAACCCGTTGTGCCACCAGGGAGGCCCGAGCCTTCTTGTTTTAAGGACACTGAATCTTCAGAGTTTTATGGAAAAACATTTTTAAAAATCATTGGAATGGGTAGAATGATTTCTATTTTCTATTTAAATGTTGGTTGTGGTGATTGAAGATGGCTGGAAATTTTCTGGACTCCTCAAACTATGGAGCAGATTCAAGGTCTCTACTTGAATTTGGATTAGCTTGTGATGTTTTGACCCCTAGAATGCAGTGAAAGTGATGGCAGCTGTGGGCCCACCCTTGAAGAGGACTAGCAAGAGGACTGGGTCTACTGGAAAGTAAAAGCTCCATGTGAGAAGTCTGATGACCCTGGGGTCGCCACATTGTCAGAAGCAGGAGCCACATGGAGGGGACCCTAAGAATGAGTTGCCAAGCAGGGAGGGACAGAGCCAGAGTGTGTGTGAAGCACTGTAGCCTTAGGCAGGTGAGGGAACAAGCCATCCCAGAATCTCAGAATGGATCATCCAGGCCCTGCTAGGATCAGAGATGAATCTACAAGCTGAACTCCTCCTAAATTCTTACCCCACAAAGTGGTGACACAAATAAAATGGTTGCTTTAATGGCCACTAAGCTTTGCAGTAGCTTGTTACGCCACAATAGATAACCAACTTTACAACTACTGATGATCATTAATGCTGATCCTAAGTTATTTCTCAGGGATAAAACATTTTGAAGATGTTAGACCAGGAAAAGTTCTTAGAAACCATCATCTCTAGTACCTTGATGTCACAGAAGAAGAAAAAGAAGAAACTGAAATCCGGTGATGCTAAAACAGCAGGACCCACACCTACTGAGTCATAGAAGTAACAGGTTGACTGCTGTTTGAACAGCTTCGTGACAACTGTCCCAAATAAAGACATTTCTTGGTCTTCTAATTTCTCATGAAGATATTTTCTTCTGCGATCAGTTTAGATCCCTCAGTACTCCTGCCCCCACCAGAGCCTGCATTCATGGCAGGGCTCCTTCTGACCTCAGAGCCTTTTTTCGTCCTTCCTCCAGCTCATCCAGGAGCAGGGTTTGTTCAACTTCAAAATTAGAGAGGCCACCAAGGACCTTGTGATCATGTTATCAAGTTTCCTTCCTTTAGAACAGGCACTGGGACTGTTGCACTGGAGGCCAAGCCAGGCAAATGCCAGGAGGGCAGGATTAGGGCAGGATCCTGTGTTATTTGCCTCTTGACTTGGTGCTTGGGTCCCCCTAGTCTGCCTTGCTTGCATCCCTTGCTCACAGTGCTTCTGCATAGGACTTCTACACAGCAGCCCTGGCTGTCCTCATGGCACTTGTGCTCAGTATAGCACTTGCCCATGTAGTTTCTAACTTAACAGGGAGAGGGCAACTCACTGGAGACCAAGTTGATCTCCCTCAGTTTTACTGTCCCCAGTGGGGAAACCAAGAAGAAACCTTCCTGCTGTTCTCCGTCATTGTCCAGCTGAGGTGTAGAACAAAGCAGTCTTCACTGCATTTGCCCAGTCCCACTCCATGGAAAGGTGCTTCAGCTTTCAGGGACAAAATAATTTCCCAAAAAAGGGAGAAACATTCACCTGTGCAAATGATGGGAATCTTATACTTAGTAAGAAAGCAGGGGAACAGTTCAAACTTATCTCCAAATGAAGAAAAGGATAGAAAAAAAAGTGGGGCCTCCCCTGGTGGTGCAGGTGGTTGAGCGCCGTGCTGTGAAGCTGTCTGCAGCGTCTGCAGTGTGGGTTTGATCCCAGCCGGCAGACGAGGGTCCCACATGGTGGGGCAGATCTGTCCTGTCTCGCCCGCTGCTCCCCTCAGCAGTGTATTTCAGTCAGTCTGCCTGTTCTGTTCCCCACTCTGTCTCTGGTGAATCCTCTCACCCTGTACCCTGGTTCTTGTATAAATAAATAAATAAATAAATAAATAAATAAATAAATAAATAAATAAATAAATAAATCTTTAAAAAAACCAAAAAAAAGTGAAGAGAAAAGCATGAACCTTAGACAAACATTTTTCAGAGAGACTCTGGGAAGATGTTTCTGTCAGGTGGGATGTTTTGTTAAAAGATCTCAGAGCTCCACTCTGGACCTACTGAATTGGGCTCTCTGGAGGTAATAATACCAATTTTCAAAGATTCTCTGGGTCATTCTTGTGCTCACTGAACTTTGAGAATGGTTGCCTTACAAACAAACTTCATGAGGCCTTTTCTGGGGAGTCAATGCAAATATCAGCTCTGATTTATAGTGCCCTTCCTAAGGTCTGCATGTACACACTTGCATGTGTGTGCACACACAATATTTCATAACCTTCTAATGAGAAGGAGGCTGGTGGTGTGGAGGCAGGCTAATTTTAATCTTTATGTGTGGTTTTTAAACCTTAAGACCCACCCTCCTCCCTTTGCCTTATCTTTGCATGAAACGTTTCCCCTTTGGCTTTTCTGGCCACAAGGGAAATTCCCAGGTGCAAGAGCAGTCCTCAGCCCCAGGAAAGACTCTGATGTGGATCTTTGAAGATAGAGGAACTTAAATATTAAAGGATCCACCAGGTGCCAATAGACTTGAGCAGGAGTCCCAAAGGGGAATTTGTTTTCAACATAAATACTAATAATACGGTAATTGTGAAGCAAATATTTACAGTGTGTTGAGTGCGGGCATCAGCATTCCCCTTTGCTCTCCTGTGAGATGTGGGGTCCGGTGAGGCAGGCGAAATATGGAAAAGTGAGGATCTGGGAAATTTATGCTGGATGCACATTCTTTTGTCTCCTTCATCCCTGACAATTTTTGGTTCCCCGCCTCATCGCCATTAACCCTTTGGTAACAGCCTCCTGCAAGTGGTCCCACATGCTGGAGAATATAAAACTTAGAACGGATTAGAACTTGGAAAGGAAAAGATTAAAATACTGTATTCATTCCATAAGTGTTGGCTAGCCAAATATTGCTCAAGTGTTACCCATTCTTAGGATTTAGTTCAAATGCCAGATTCTACATGAAAAACTCACCAAATGGTATTATTAGGCACTACTAGGTTTTTACTGATTAATATGATATTAATTCTGTAGTAATGTAGAGATTGTATAATTATATAATAAGTTTTTGATGCTAGTAACATTACTATACTAAATAGTAATACCCATAAAACATTACTATTAACTAGTTAAAATAATACTAACTAGATAATAATAGTCTTAACCATAATGACTAGCGTTTACTGAGCAGCTACTAGACATCATGCCCAGCCTTCACAAGCACAATGCTTACAACCTTTCTGTCATGTGGATAATCTAGATGCTCTTGCTATGCAGAGAAGGAGATGAAGTTTCTCCCAGCCAGTATGTAGTGAGACAGCAATTTGAAACGAGTCCATTGGACCCAGAGTCCCAATAGCTGTCATTCCTCCTACTCCCCCAGGCCCAGTATAGCTGTATTTTGCACTTTGACCAGAATACTTGATCACTCTCTGCCTCTTCTTATAGTGATTTATGAGTTGTCAGCTCCCAGAGGGCAGGATACCATTTATCTCTGAAAGTCCCAGAACCCTATGCCCTGTGCACATTCAGATAAGTGCTGCTCAAATGCCTGTCCCGATGGGTTAAACTTCCACACTCCCAGCAGGGTGGGCCTACTGGTGATAGTGGCAGCCACCTCTCCTGCCTGTGGTTCCAGGATAGAGCTGATCATTTCCAACTTATTTCTAGTGGAAGCAGAAAGTAATTTCAGTATGATTCCCATGTAACTTTCATCCATCAAGGACCAAGGTGATTATTATTTAAACATCTGCAGTGTCAAGCAGATTGAAATGAGTTTCATTAAACCATTTCATAATGATAATAGTGAGAATAGAGACCACCGAAAGCTTACGATATGTGGAGTACTCCGCTAAACCCTTTGCAAAATGAGTCTTATAACACTTATTACCACTCTTTGAGGTAGATTTTATCTTTTCTCTGTAAGTGAAAGTTGAAATATTTGCCCAAAGTCACCCAGTTAGTGAGTCACAGGCTATGGATTTGAAATCCAGTCTGACTCCAAAGTCTGTGATTTTAATCATTTAATCACTATTCTGATCAACCTATTCTTTCCTTCCTTCCTCTTTCATTTCTTTTCAAAAATATTTATTGAATGCTTCCTCTGTATGAGGCCTGAGTTGGGTGACTAAAACAAAGGAGAGAAAACAAGCCACGTCCTTGCCCTAACAGGATATCAGGGTAATCTGAAGATGAAATAGGTGATCGTAAAATATGGTGGAGATGCTCTACTGGAATACAAACTACTAGAACAGACTCCTGGGTGTCCTGCTGAGTTCTTAAAGTGCAGCTGAATCTTCAAGCAACCCTCTGGCTGT
Source organism: Talpa europaea (assembly GCF_964194135.1). NCBI lineage: Eukaryota > Metazoa > Chordata > Mammalia > Eulipotyphla > Talpidae > Talpa > Talpa europaea. The sequence goes on from NC_140077.1 coordinate 60,588,253, forward strand.
ATGTTGTAGGTCTATTTGTTTGTGACAATGCTGAGGTCATCAAAACACTCATGCAAGGCCACGTAGACAGCAAGTGACAGGCTGCCGTTCAAGCTGGTCTATAAAACCCAAGGCATGTGCCTTCCTCACGAGACCAAGTCATTCAGGACTGACGTAAAGGAAGCTAAGCTGGAAGGACTGTCATTCTCTATGGAGGCCCTGGGTTTTCCACTAAGAAAAAATGGAGTGAAAATGTCTTCTAGCCAAACTAGCTTCCCTCCACATGCTTCGGGGGGAAAAAAATCCAAAATCTTGTGTAAGAATTTTGTGAGGGACATGGAAGAAAACGTTAAGATAGACAACCGGCCCTAGATAGCCACTTCAAGTTCTGCTATAATAGAATTTGCTAGGAAAGTTATTCCTTAGTTCATATTATTTTGATTTTATACTCGCCCTATCTTGAACTACTGGCAAGAATCAGTACTTCATGATCAAGGAATCGAGGACCAGAACTAAATGCTTAAAGAAATACAAAGATGTCAATATACTTGATCATGGGTGCAAAATCAAGGCGGTGACCCTACCAGGGGGTACTTGGCTCTTATCTGTTGACTCACTAGAAGCTTCGGGACATTTAACTCAGTCTTGTGAATTAAATAAATATTTTTTTTTTTATAAAATAAATAGAATAGTGCAAAGTCTGCACGGAAGAATAAACTATCTTGCTGCCTTGAGAATCCCATGTATGCTCTAAAAGAGGAGTGGAAGGGGGCTCAGAGGCAATATTCTCTTTGAAGGGCAACTAGAAAACTTTCAAATAGCTGAAGATGGTTTTGATAGGCACACAGTGCTGCCTTCGAACCATTATTGAAACAATCAGCACAGTAGCAGTCTCTAACAGAAGTCTGTGCTCATTGATCCAAACCAGCATCACAGCTGTAATAAGAGACAAGTTTTATACCTTCATAGAGCATGGGGCACAGTAGCTGTCCTTGCTCCTTTTGAGTTTTTGAAGTTTCATGCTGTAGTGGTTTTGAGAGGGTCCAGCAAAGCTTTTTCCAACAAAGCTATGCTAATGTCCTCTTCCTCTCACCTGTGTTCTACCTGCCACCCAGTGACATCCTCAATCCCCAGTGTCTCACAACTGCTCCCTGTCTTTTAGTGGTGTCTGATTACATTTTAAAAAACTGTTCTTTAGACATGAGACAACCAATTTCCTGCCTCATGTGTGCATTTTCAGAACAATGCCAGCGGGGCTAAGAACACTTTTTCTCTGTTGACTACACAAAAATGTTTTTAACATTTGCCCGAGGCTATAGTTTTATCTGCTCCAGTATATTAAAAACACTGTATTGGGGAGTCTTTGTTAGAGGGAGAGTATTTAATTAGTCAAGGGTTTTTGAAATCATCTTCTTGAGCTTGGATATTGTAACGAAGAAAAATGGGCCCCCAAATGGCATTGACCTTAATACCTGAAAGCAAAATTTTAAACAGAAAAGTCGCTTTGCTTCTGTTTCTTCACCTTAACTCCATCCCCTCCACCATTTTCTCATTAGTGTGAGTTTGGAATTTGTTGGTTGATGTTATAGGTTGTTAATGCATCATGCTAATGAATGTCATTTTTATCTGGCCAGAAATCCAAGCAAATCCAAATTCAGGAGAACTAAGCCATCATTTATTATTTTTCTCAATACTCAATGAAAGTATTCAGACATCCCGATACTTTTAAAAAAGAAGGCATTGATCTTCTGTGTGAGGAAAAGTTGACCCCGAGCAAAACGTAACAGTTTCTTGTGAAAGATGATGTGTTGTGAAAAAGTTAAGAAAGACTTATTAGCCTTACATGATATAAAATTAGGGTTATGAGAGATCATGCTGTAAGGAAGAGGTTATAGACAGGTGACCCACTGACTAAATGGAGCCCATAGATGTGTTTTGTTTGGTCCACACAGAACTTTCATGGAATTTAAAGTTACTTTCAGCCTTTTAAAATGAGGAGGAAAAAAATATAGAACATCTTTATAACCTCGACTTAGGTAAAAATTTCTTAAATAGGGCATCAAAAGCATCATTTATGAAGGAAGAAACAGGTAAATTGGGCTTTGGCAAAATTAAAAACTTATGTTTTTGAAAGATACTTTTGGCAGAATGAAAGCCAAGTTACATGCTGGGAGAAAATATTTGAAAATCAAATATCTCATAAAGCACATGTATGCAGATGGCAGGAAGCACTCTCACAACTCAGTAATAAGAAAATAAATAAACCAATAAAATGGGTAGAAAATTAAACACGTCACCAAATAAAATATATGGACAGCAAATAAATTCATAAAAAGAAACTCAGTTGCATTGGTAATTAGGGGAATTCAGCTAAAACCACAACAAATACCACTGTGCAACTATTAAAATGACTAAAATTAAAAGGACTGCCCATACCAAGAGTTGACAAGCAAATGGGACACTCAGATATAGTTGGTGGGAATTAAAGCAGCCCGGTCATTCTGGAAACAATTTGGTACTTTCTTAAAAGGCTAAATATTTAGTTATTTTATGATCCAGCCATTTCACTCCTAGGTATTTATCCAAGACAAACAAAAGCATTTACAGAGAAATAATATAGTAATTTTGCTCTAGTAGCCACAAAACCAGAAATGACGCCAATGTCCATTAACAGATGAATGGATAAACAAATGAGTAGCAATAGAATGCTATGCAGAATGAACTACCAATACACACAATATGAATGAGTCTAAAAATAGTTATGTTGCTTGCAAAAAAAATCAGACTGAGAAAAGCACACACTATGTAATTGTATGTATATAATAGTCTAGAAAATTAAAATGGCAGAAAACAGACCTGTGGTTACTTGAGAAAGGGGCTGAGAGAAAAGATGCACTATAAAGGGAAACAAAGAAAATTTGGCAGTGATAGAAATATTAATACCCATTTTATATTGATTGTGGTTCTGGCTCACAATGAACAGATATATATTTATATATACTCTCATCAAATTGTACACTTTGAATATGTGCAATTTATTGTGTGCGAGATATATTTCAACAAAACTACTAGAAATACATAGGTTACATCTAAATTTTGGGATGTTGGACTTCTCTTAAAAACTCAGGAACTTGGGGGCCTCCCTGTGGGGTTGAGTGCCGCACTGTGAAGCTGTCCTTAGCCTCTGCAGTGCCGGTTTGATCCCCACCGGCTGTGGAGATACCCACATGGCGGGGCAGACCCCTCCTGTCTTGCCCACTGCTCCCCTCAGCAGTGCATTTCTGTTGGTCTGCCTGTTTTGTTTCCTGCTCTGTCTCTGGTGAATCCTCTCACCTTCCCACACATCTGGCCTGTGCCCTGGTTCTTGTATAAAAATAAATAAATCTTATAAAAAACCTTAGGAACTCTAGGTATGTATTCTGCAATCCTTTTGAAAAATATTTATTTATTTATGCATACAAGAACTGGGGTATAGGTCAGAGGTGCGGTGGGGTGAGAGGATTCACCAGAGACAAAGTGGGGAACAGAACAGGCAGACTGAAATACACTGCTGAGGAGAGCAGTGGGCGAGGCAGGAGAGGTCTGCTGCACCATGGGGTAGCTCCCTGGGCCAGCTGGGAATCAAACTCGTGCTGCAGAGACTGTGGACAGTTTCACTGTGCTGTGCTTAACCCTTTGCACCATCAGGGATGCTCCACTAGTTTGCAATCCTGCATGACATGAGTGGGCTGGAGAGTCACTGAGCTTTTTTTCCTGTTAAGATCTCTTGTCACATTGATTCTCATATTTAAATTTTCTTTTATTTGTGAGTCATTTACATAACTATATATTTTGGGGGGTACAAGTCACACTTCCATACTTCACTTACCCTCTCCCAAAACTCCAGTGCTGTTATCCTAATTCCTTTCCTTCTCCAACCCCTCCTCCCTCTACCCCATTCCCTCTGGTAACCAGTCTATTTTTCGGTGTCTAAGAATTATTCTTGCTTTGCTTTGTCAGTTTGTTTTCTTTGGTTATTTAAATTTCACAAACCATCTGGTAACTGTCTTTCACTTTCTGACTTATTTCACTTAGTATAATCACCTCAAGATCCATCTTGTCCCAAAAGGCACTATTTATCTTTTTAAATAGCTGAGTAGTATTCCATTGAGTATATACATACCCCACAATTTCTTTATCCAGTCATCTATTGTTAACCATTTAGGTTGTTTCCATGTCTTGGCTATTGTGAATAATGCTGCTATGAACATAGAAGTTCATAAATTTTTCATACCAGCGTTTTCATATTCTTTGGGTAACTACCTAGCAAAGATATAGCTGGATCATATGGTATTTCCATTTTTTTTTTTTTGGAGAAATCTCCATATCAATTTGCATCAAGGCTGCACCAGATTACCTTCACACCAACTGTGGATGGGTGCTCCTTTTTCTCTTGCCAACATTTGTTGCAGCCACTCTTTTTGACATAGGATGTTCTCACAGGGGTGAAGCTATATCTCATTGTAGTTTTGGTTTGCATCTTTCTTATAATAAGTAATGCTGGGGGCAGCCACTGCAGCACAGGTTCGATCCCCAGCCAGGGAGCTACCCACATGGTGCAGCAGACCTCTCCTGTCTCTCCCACTGCTCCCCTCAGCAGTATTTCAATACATCTGCCTGTTCTGTTCCTCACTCTGTCTGCGGTGAATCCTTTCACCAACCGAATCTCTGGTCTGTTCCCCAGTCCTTGTATGCATAAATAAATAAATCTTAAAAATATAAGTGATGCTGAACATTTTTTCATCTGCCTACAGGCCATATAAATGTGTTCTTTAGAAAAATGTAGGCCTTTTGCCCATTTTTTAAAATTTGACAGCTGCCTATCTGTTCAGCTTCTGCTATATGCTCTGAAATCATTAATATACTCCTTCTGTAATACCATGATCTTCATTTTCTGAAATAATGTAATCATGAAGTTTTTCAAGCATGTTAATCATATCCCACAAACAGTTCTGGAGGCAAGTTCTGGAAGAACTTTTATATACCATTGTTATACTTATCAGTTACAGATATGAATAATGAATAATCAGCACTAGGGTTTTTTTTCAAAGTCTTTTATATTTTAAATATTTTCCCTACCACCAAACCACCTGTGCCCATACTCCATCTCCCTCCTTACCCTTTTGTCTTATTCCCTCTGGTAACCATTGTCTTCTTTTTGCCAAGGTCAAGTTTTATTCCTTCTAGCCTTTGTGTATAAATGTTTTTTCGGTATTTATTCCACAGATAAGTGGAACCATCCAATACCTGTATTTCATTTTTTAACTGATTTCACTCAACATAGTTACTTCAAGGTCCATCCAGTTTGACCCAAATGCCACTGTTTCATCTTTCTTCACAGCCATATAATACTCTACTGTGTATATTTGTTCCACAATTTCTCCCTCCATTCATCTGTTGAAGGGCACTTAGTTTGGTTCCATGAATTATAGATTGTGAACAGTGCTGCTCTGTGCAGAGGCCTAGATAAATCTTGTTGTATTGGAGTTTTCGTATTATTTGGATAAATACCTAATAGAGGTATTGCTGGATCATATAGAATTTCCATCTTCACTGGAAAATATATAGGAGAAAAAGTATAGGGGACATGCTACAGGAAACCTACCACAAAGATATATTCGGGACTACAACCCCAATAGCAAGGGAAACAAAAGTCAAAATAAACAAATGGTACTACACCAAATTTAAAAGCTTTTAGACTTCAAAAGAAACCATCACAAAAACAAAAAGGCAACTTACAGAAGAGAAAAAATATTTGCACACTACACATCTGACAAGGGGTTACACTCCAAAATCTAAAAGTTCTTATGCAATCCAAAAACAAAGGAAAAAAATGCCTCAATTAAAAAAATTGATCAAAGGACCTTAATAGTGACTTCTCTAAAGAAGACATTCAGATGGTCCCAGACATACCAAAAAATGCTGAGCATCACTTATTATAAGGGAAATGCAAACTAAAACCACACTGAGATACCAGCTCACCCCTGAGAGAATGACCCATACAGAAATGAATGGCATTAACAAGTGTTCACAAGGTTGTGATGAAAAAGGAATTCTCATTCACAGTTGGTGGGAATGCAAGTTGCTACAGTCCTTGTGGAAACAGTATAGAGATTTCTCAAGAAAATAAAAATGGGACTTGCCCATTTTTTGATTGGTTTGCTTAGATTTTTTTGTTATTGGATTGTGTGGGTTATCTATATATTTTGGAAATTAACCTCTTGTCAGGCATGTGGCTGGTGAAGCAACAATGATCAAAACTATGTGGTATTGAAACAAAACCAGAAATGCATACCAATAGAATAGAATAGAGAGCCCAGAAATAAATCCACACAAATACAGACAGTTAATCTTTGACAAGGGAACACAACTATACTGTGGAAAAAGGAAAGTCTCTTTAACAAATGGACCACCACATGCAAAAGAATAAAACTAGATCCTTACTTAACTCCACATACAAAAATTAATTTTAAAAAATTAATTCAAAATAAGTTAAGATTTGTATATTCAACCTGAAACCATAAATATTTGCAAGAAAACAGAGGTGATACGTTGGACATCAGCTGCATGGATGTATTTGGGCATACAATTGCAATGGCAAGGGAAACAAAAGTAAAAATAAACATGTAGGACTACTTCAAATTAAAAAAAAAACTTCTATACTTAAAAAGAAACCATCATAAAAACAAAAAGACAAGTTAGAGATGGGAGAAAGTATTTGCACACCTCGCACCACTGCTTTATTTTATAGGGCATCTCTATTCTCACTCAGTGCTGCTTTACTCATTGAAGTCACCTGCTTAGATTTTGGAAACATTTGAGTTTATTATCCCTAGCTTTGCCATGCTTCCTGCAAGTATTTAGTTTTCTTTTTTGTATGTGTGTATTATTTTTTTCATTGAGGTAACATTTGATATACAATGTTGCAATATATGATTCAGAGGTATAGTTTCACACTTCTTGAGATGTAGGTTACCACACCTCCCACCACCAAGATACCCAGAGTCCTTCACCATAGTCCATTGGGTCCCTTTCCCTTTCTTCCCCATCCTTCAGCTTCTCCTCTGGCAACCTCAATTCTACAGTCAGATTTGGTGAGTTTGTTTTTTTTATCTATTCCTTTATGTTCTCTATTTTCCACATGTGAGTTAAATCATCCTGCATCTGTCTTTCTCCTTCTGACCTACTTTGCTTAGCAGTATTCTTTCCAGTTCTATCTCTGTTGTTGCAAATGGCAAGGTTTCATTTTTATACAACTGAATAGTATTCCAGTGTGGATATATACAAGTGTGTATCTTGTTAAATCCACTCATCTCTTGTTCGGCACTTAGGTGGTTTCTATAGCTTTTCTATTGCATATATATATATATATATATATATATAAAGAAAATAACCATGCAGGGCCTCCCTGGTGGCTCAAGGGGTTAAGACACAACCTATGAAGCTTGCCACAGCCACTGCAGTATGAGTTCGATCCCTGGCCAGGGAGCAACACACATGGTGCAGCAGACTTCTCCTGACTCACCCGCTGCTCCCTCAGCAGTGTATTTCAGTCAATCCACCTGTTCTGTTCCCCACTCTGTCTCTGGTGAACCCTCTCACCTCCCACAACTCTTGCCTATACCCCAGTTCTTGTATGTATAAATAAATAAAATCTTAAAAATAAAAAAACCATGCATGTATACCCCTTTGAATTAGATAGATACCTATGAGTGGAATTGTTGGATAATAAGGTAGATTTTTTTTAAGATTTATTTATTTATTTATACAAGCACTGGGTACAGTCAGAAGCGCTGGAGGGTGAGAGAATTCACCAGAGCCAGAGTTGGGGACAGAACAGGCAGACTGACGAAATACACTGCTGAGGGGAGCAGCGGGAGCGGCAGGAGAGGTCTGCGCGCCATGTGGGACCCTCACCGGTGGCTGGGGATCAAACCGTCGGTGCTGCAGAGGCTGCGGGCAGCTTCGCAGCCCAGAGCTCAACCGCTGCGCCACCAGGGGAGGTCCCAATAAGGTAGATATTTTAATTTAATTTAATTTTACATCACTGTTCATTTTTGTACAATATTTGATTTCTCCCCTCATTTTTTAATCCCTATAAAACTCCCACCACCACATCTATGGTAGATATATTCTTAATCTGTTGAGAAACCACCGTGAGAACTCTATTAGTCTACATTTCCACCAAAGGTATAGTTGTCATCCTTGCCATTTCTGGTCTTCTGGATATGGGTCATTCTCACAAGTGTGAAGTGGTATCTCACTGTGGTTTTGATTTACATTTCTCTGATGATAAGTGATAATGATCATAAGATATTATTAAAGAAATAGAAGAAGACACAAAGAAATGGAAAGATCATCCTTGTTCGTGGATTGGAAAAAATAACATTGTTAAAATGGCCATCTTACCCAAAGCATATACAATTCAAAGAAATTCTCATCAAAGTTTCAAGGGCATCTTCAAAGAAATAGAAAAACATTATTGAAAGTCATATGGAACCACGAAAGACCCCAAGTAGCAATTGTAACAAAAATTATACTGAGCAAAACAGTATGATATTAGAATAAAAATAGAATGCATATACCAATGGAATAGAATTGAAAGACCAGAAATAAGTCACACTTACATGGACAGTTAATATATGACAAAGGAGCCAAGCATCTACAACAGAGAAAGAGAATTATTTTCAACAAATGGCATTGGGAAAAATGGAAGTCCATATGCAAAAGAATAAAACTAGACCGCTACCTCACACCATACACAAAGGTTAATTCAAAATGTATTAAAGACTTTGATGTAAACCTAAAACCATAAACTGTAGGATAAAGCATCGGTAAAACATTTCACATATTTGCTTCAGAGATGTCTGTGGACGCTACTCCAATGGAGAGGGAAACGAGCAAAAATAAACAAATGGGACTACATAAAACTAAAAAAGCTTCTACATAGTAAAAGAAACTAGACTTCTCCAGAAAAGACATGCAGATGGCCAACAGACACATGAAAAATGTTCATCCTCCTTTATCATCAGCATTTCAGTTTTCAAGTGTTCTCCTTGCTTCCCAGATTAAGTTCCCTTCAGGTAAGTTTTTCAGTGTAAGCCTAATGTCAAAGATCACTATGACAGAGGGAATCAGGGATTTTTGAGAGTAAATCACTTCTTTTCGTTCCCATTTGCAACCTGAAATAATTGGTCTTTGCCTACTTGGGAGGATGATTTTAACACTTCAACTCATAAATAACACTGGTCAGCATGAATAAAAGAAATCTTTATTAAAGAGAAGAAGAGTTGATAAGTCGTCTATGATCTTCTATGGTTAAAACTACAGGGATCCAAAGGTGAGAGTATCCCCAAGATGGCACTGAAACCAGTCCTCAGAGGAGCATCCTCTTCTCATTGGGACTCAGCCTGACTGTGTCCCCTAGTCCCCTGTGTCACCCTAGTCCAGATCCACTAGAATACCTGTCTGCTTAATCAGAGCCAAGTTCCTCGGGCTCCCTCAATTTTTGAATTAGAAGCCCATGAATCCCTGTGCTGATCTGGGCAATAATTAAAACCCTTGCAGCTACCAAGGGCCAGATTTGAATCTCTTCTTCTTTGAGATCTGTATCTTCTGTTTATGGCTCAATTGCTTATATAGTCATGAAGACCCTAAAATGGGGTCCTCATATCTGTTTATCCTGATAGAGTCCACTCCTTTGAAGCTCAGATTTTGTCTAGATGACAGGTTAGCATCACACCAAGTGACTGAAAACCCTCTCTAACTGTGGTGCACCTTCTATCTCTCTAGAGGGAAATATCTCCCCATCTTTCTATAGGGGAATCTATAATCTTTCCTGAAGGTACCATCCCTGTTAACCATGTGGTAATCTACTCCTGGATTTCTCTTCTAGAACATCTCAAGCATCTGTTATCTTCTAATACTCATACATCAGTGCCTATGTTCTTATTTTTCTTTTGGAAGAGCTGCTTTTACCATGTTGGCTGTAGGAAATTTCCCACCATTCTGAACAGCAAAGCTCTATAATAATGACAATCTTGTTATGGAGTGAAGAGTGACACCCAAAATTCACATCCACCTAATACCTGAAATGTGACCTTAAGTAGAAATAGAGTCTTTGCAGATATAATTAATTAAGATGAGGTCACTTTGAGTTAAGACGGGCTCTAAATCCATTTAACTGGTTTCCTTCTGAGGAGAGAAACAAACAGACCCAGAGGGAGAATGTCATATGAGGATGAAGAGATTTGAAGCTGTGTCTACCAGCAAAGGAACATGAAGTCTTGCTAGGGACTACGGGAACTAGGAAAAAGCAAGGAAGGAGCCTCCCCTACAATGGAGAGAAGGGGAGAGAGTGGCCTTGCAAGTATCTTGATTTAGAACTTCTAACTTGCAGAACTGTGAAAGAATGCATTTCTGTTATTTAAGCCTCAGAGTGAAGTACCAGGTTGGATGACTGAAGGAATAATGAAACTAAGTGATTCTGAGGCTGGTCAAAAAAGTCAAGAAAAATTCTGATTAACCTAACAAGACTGATTTTATTTTATCCTACAGAAAAAAAACCTGAACTTTAATGACACAAATAATGACCACCTCTGGGGCCAGCTCTCTAAAACAGATGGTTTTTATCATTGATCCTCCAAAAATTATAGTGTGGTGTCTTATCTCCCCTTTACAAGAGAAAGAACTAAAGAGTTGATAGGTTAGGAAACTTGGCTATGCTCATGCCACTGGTAATGGTCAGAATTTAAAATTTATGCTTCTTCCACTACACCACACTGCATCTTGCTGTCTGAAGATGCCTTCCAAAAATGTTTGAGCAATAGACATATCTCTGAACTAATTGTACCACGTCCCAAGGTGACAGATTTGCAGAACAAAACTCTTGAACAGTAAGTTCTGGTATTTTTGTAAAAAAAAAAAAAAATTCCCTGTCATTACTTACTGCCACTCCTTGTCTATATTATGCTGGATTCCTTGCTTCCCTAATGAATAATATCACTCCCCTAAGAGGGACCGAGGCTTCTTTTCCTTCTTGTACAGAACTGAAGATGCTGTCAACGCTTAATAAATAAGCAGCATCCACACCAGCACAGTGATCCTTACAAATTCTGGCCCCCAGCCTCCAAAGACTAAGAAAAATGTTCAGTTGTGCAATTTTCCACTCTTTTAATAATCTTAACAGCGTGGGTCATGTTAGTCTTAGTTTAATATTATAATCTAAACAACATTTCACTGAATGCAGATCAAGGGTCAAGAATCATCCAGGTCAATGTATTCTAAGACCACTCATGGGAGGAGCTGGTCGGGCTGTTTTGACCTTTCCAGTATTTGCAAACTGGCCCGGCTTTTTGTCCCTTTTCTGCCTATGTGGCACTTAGCACACACATAATAACAGAAGAGTAGAAACATTTTTATTTTTTCCCTCTTCTTCTTTCGTAAGCTTGGTAAGAAGGACCAGCTCATCCTTGCAGGTTGGATGCAGGAGCTGTTTGCTTGTTGGCCGGCACTGCGATTCCTTCCTGGAGTCAAGCTTGGAAGTGTCCATCTCCGCTACTCAGCTGTGAATCCTGATCATTCTCTATTCCCAAAGAAATGTAGTTCACCCCATGTGGAAAGGGTTATTGACAAACTGTCCTCAAGCTTCACTTTCCCTCTTTTCTACATGTGAGGGTGACTGGGCAAGGCATGCGTCAGTGCTGGTGACAAGGCACTGAGGGACAATGGCCTGTGTTTGGTTCTAAGGGCCAACTTTGGACTGAATGCAATCTTGAAACTTCCCCAAAATAGCAAATTCTCTAGGAAACATTTCTGGATTGAACATTTAATTTCAGGCCTCTTCCTTTAAAGCTTTTGTTGTTGTGAAATGAAGTCTTTGACTTCTCTTTCTAAACTTCCCTTCTTATAAAATCATTTATATCTATATTCCTTCTTCTGAATATCAGTTTCCTCCATCTCTTCCTTTGTCACCTTTGTACTCAAAATTATTTAATAATCAGATACTTTCAAGGTAAAATTCAGAATGGGCTATCACTCAAGGCCTACTGCAATCCTCAACCCCCTTTCAACTTGTTTGTAAAACATTTGTCCATCCCACCCTCCTATCCATGCAGTTAACAGAACTTTTTTGTCTATCTAACAAGTGCCAGGCACCATACTTGATGTTGAGACCAGAGTGGTGACACAGATAGTCCCAGCCCGCCTTCTCATGGAACTTATAGCCTGGTGTTAAAAGGGGACAACAGACACGGTCATGCGGTGTCACATATTGTAGAAATGGGGCCCAGTGTGCTATGGGTGAACATAGGACGTATATGTAACCCAGAATCTGAGTCCTATGGACATTTTGTGGAGGAAGTGATATCTAGGCTGGAATCTGACTATGAAAGGAAGTTAGCCAGGTGTACTACAGTTTTCTTGTGACTGGAATTTTTTAAAATATACTTTATCTTTTTTAAAAAGATTTATTTATTGTTTATACATGAACTGGGGTACAGGCCAGAAATGCGGGAGGGTGAGAGAATTCACCAGAGATAGACTGGGGAGCAGGGCAGGCAGACTGATGAAGTACACTGCTGAGGGGAGCAGCGGGCAAGACAGGAGAGGTCTGCCGCTCCGTGTGGGTATCTCCCTGGCCGACCGGGAATCGAACCCACACTGTAGAGGCTGCGGACAGCTTCACAGTGCTGTGCTCAACCCTCTGCGCCACCAGGGAGGCCCTGTGGCTGGAATATTATGTATGAAGTCTGGAGGGGAGATAGCAGAGAACAATTGGGAACAGAAAGAAGTTAGTGTAACTGGAGGGCGCAGTGAAGGAGGGATGGAATTAGCAGGGTGAAGACTGGAAACAGAAAAAAGACCAGATCCTGCTGGACTTGAAAGACTGGTGAGTTAAGACTTGGTTCTAAGGTCATTCACTGAGGTTTTAAGCAGGGGAGGACACTGATAAGATTTACTTTAAAAAGAGATTATTCTTGCTGCCTTGGGACAGTGGCTCAGAAGAGTGCAAGATAAAGAGACTGGAAATCCAGTTGAAGGCTGCAATTCAGAAGAGAGAGGACAGTAGGAACCAGGAGCATGCCAGAGAGGACAAGAGATGTGGCTAGATTAGAGATATTTGATATCATGCTGGTCTCAAATATGTCACATGATTGCATTCACATCATACATTCGCTGCCAGGCAAGCTTTGCTCCTTTTCCCCACAGATTCAAATTCTGTCCAAATTGATGTTATCACTGCATAAAGAATGCTCCGACCTTCAATCTCTAGAAGTATGAATGCTTGTAAGATTTTTTTTCTCTGTGCACTTATATCACAAAGAGAACTAATTTACAAAGTCAGCTGTAGTTTCTATAGCATATTTATTGTCTCAAGAGGATGGCAAGCAATATAAACAGAAACCATATTGATTCATCTTACTATCTTCCTTCTCTCAGTATCTCCCACTTTATCTTGTGCAAGACAGATAAACCATAAATATTTGTCCTGTTGACCAACAAACTGGGATCTTGTTTCACTTCCAAGAATTTTCTAGGTGGTTCTCTTTCAGGCCTGATTTCAAATGGCACAAGTAATCAATCTTAAGCAGTTCACTAATTTATTCATTTGCTTATGCTTTTATTCATTCACTCAATATATACTTATTAGGTGCCTCTACGGTTAATTCTCTGCTTTCTGCTGAACTACCCATCTCATTTTAGATACTGTATTTTTCATCATAGAGTCAGCCCCTTTTCCTGTTTTCCATAGAAAATAAGGGTTGAATGTACTGAAAATGTTTTTCTGCTATACGCACAGCGGAGCACATGGTACCCAGATGAGCCATCTTATGGCATAGGAAGGAACTAAGGTGTGGAATGACTTCTTTATTGTCCCAGGTGGAGCTCTAGCCTTCTGTAGTTGGCAAAGGTCTTGCCCAGGGGATTTAAGTCTTGGTATTTGAATGTGTACTGGACTGAGTTAATCTTGTCCTGTTTTTTAAATAGTTCCTGATGTTTACCCAGTAGAAACAGAATTAAATAGTGCCAGATACTCCAAATGCATGAATCAGATGAATCAGCATCAGAGTCTTACTGCAAAACTCTTTATGTACAGGAAACATTTGCCCTTAGCCCCTGTCAACTCCCTCGCCTGCCATCCCCCTGCACTCTATTCTGCCAGTAGTGGCACTGGACTAACTATGTTTTGGTGCTAAGCTTCTGAGTTCCAAGATTCTTCAGAAATGAGATTGCTTTAAGTGATTTTTATGCTAGCATGGCATCAAAGCTCCTTTTTTGGCAAAGAAATTGCCATATATGATTAAAAATAATTTGGGGGGCAGGATTTCTACCAGGAATTGAACAAACAATGTACTGTGTTAAGCTGGTTCCAAATTCCTAATGCATCTGCTTTGTACAGTCCCCATTTCATAAAACTACAATTCCTCATTTGTTTGAGTTCTTTCTGCTTGTGTGCTAGAAGAGTCACACCCTTTATTTCTGGCCCTCAAGGCACCTTCCTAAGTTTGGGAAAGTCTCTTATTTGAAGTCACATAAGTCCTAACTAAAGCAGTTGTTGCAAGCATCCCTGTTCAACATTTAGTAAGCTAGCCCATTGCTTTTTCTGACTGGGGAAGATTTAAAACAACTCTTCAGTTAATTTCCTGATGACACTCCAAATCCCAATCCATTTTCTTGCCAGAGCCACCATTTTGGATTCTGATGCTTTCCCTAGCTTGTCTCTTGAAACTCCCCAATTGAGCAAATATGGCTGCATAGCATAAATCAGATGTTTCATTTTTAAAATATTAGCTATATGAATATGTGGATAAATTTGTAGAAATTTCTAGATTCAACAAGCTGTTGTGTTAGGTCTTAATTGCTCAGCTGTGATCATAGAACATTTCCTACGTTGCTTATGCCTAATTTAAACTTAGATATTTCTTGATTTTGTTTGTTTGTTTTGATACTGGATTTCTATATCATTATGTTACTTTAGTTTGCAAGTAACAAAATCCTAACTTAAACAAAATAGGAGGTTATTGGCTTACATAAACTGGAAAGTTCAAGGGTCAAGGTTAGTCACAGATGGACTCAGGGCTCAAGAGATTTTCAGCTCTCAGTTTCTCTCCATACCATGACCCTGCCTTCTGCTATCATTGACTTCAGTATCATAGTTCATGAGCAGTAGAAATGGCAGTTTGTTTTAATGAAAGTACATCCTCTAGTTTGTGGGTTCTGTGCTAAAAAGTGAGTTTCTCTCACCAATATTCTGAACACAGTCTGGAAACTATCATTGGCCATTTTTTTTCCCCTAGCTACTCCTTTTGGAACCAATTACTCTAGCCACTGGTGTGATTCGTGTGAATCCTGGGATGGGGAGATTGGACTGGGAGTCTGGGCAGAAGAATCCCCTAAACACCAAAACAGAAGAGATACCCTCTTGGTAACTAAGTAAGGTGGGGGAACCAAGACTCCCTTTCTCTTTCCCTTGCCATATGATGCAGGATTAAAGGAGATTTTGGGTCTTCCTGGTGGCTCAAGGGGTTAAAGACGCAGCACTATGAAGCTATCTGCAGCCACTGCAGCACAAGTTTGATTCCTGGCCAGGGACGTGACTCACACGGCACAGCAGACCTCTCCTGTCTCGCCCGCTGCTCCCCTCAGCAGCGTATTTCAGTAGATCCACCTGTTCTGTTCCCCACTCTGTCTTTGGCTAATCCTCTCACCCTCCATACCTCTGGCCTGTACCCCAGTTCTTGTATGCATAAATAATAAAATCATTAAAAAAATAAAGGAGATTTGACCCATTAAAAGTATTTAAAACTCACATTTCAGGGTCTGAATGAAGCATCACATACATGTGAACACTATCTTCACTGTCATTGATGTTACTTTGGTTTTATGTTTGGTTATTGTGGCATTTTGGTGTCAGTTTCTACTTTCAGTTTTCTCTTCAGCAGTCTTTCAATTTTATGTCATATTTTTAAATAGGGCATTCTAGAGCACATTTTCAAAATTCTCCCTTTAAAAATTAGTATATCATTCTGAATTCACTTATAGGGGCTGAACAAATAAATGGAATAAATTAGCTTTTATCTTTTTATAAAGTTTACATAATTCAACGGTTAAGAGAGATCTGTTAGCATTATCTTAAATGTGCCATTTTGCCTGAATTGAAAATAAGCAGATTAGCATATAAAATCCTGTTTGACAAATTTGGCATAGTCAAGATACTTTGTATGGGCTTCAGCAGAACTGAATAAAAACCTTTTCCCACCCTAATCCTTATATGCCAGGGGAAGGGACACCAAGGTCTACCTATGTACATCTTCATGGTGTTAATAGAGCTAAAATTCCAGTTATTCCACACACACGCAACTTAAAGAGGGGTGAGCAAAAGCCTACGGCCTCTATTAATATTATAATTACTACTACTAATAACTATACTAATGATGGCCACCAAACATTGAGTACTTAATATGTGCTAGTGATTAAAGTGTTTAGATTTATAATTTCATTGAATATCCTCAACAAACTTGAGAGATAGTTTGCATTAATTTCATTTCTGGGGAAGGAAACCAAGATTAAGAAAGCTTCTCTGAGATTTATACTCATAACTTATCACCCCTGGGATTTAAATACTAGTCTAATTTAAAAGTTCATGATTTTATTAGGTCCTGTTAACTGATAGGTCTATGGAACAGAAATAGCATTTGCTTTGGAAAATTCTTTTCCCTGGTCCTGACTGGCCAATTCTGGAGAGGTGCTTCACTGTATAATTTTATCCATGGTTACCCTTTTGAGGATTGGTTCTATGAAGCTAGAGACTTTTCATTATGTCACTGTCAGACAGGTAAATCATCTGTAAGTTTTGCTACTTGCTCAATTACTTTGTCATGTTTAGGGAAGAAAAGAGTAAGGATATTAATTAAAAGTTAGAAATCCTTGTAGTGTTCCTATAAGCTGCATATTTCTATCCTGTGTCTTAATCAGTGGGTAAACAGGGATTAATCATTTTATTCCTGCGTTTTAACATGTTAGTAAGAACAAGAAATGCTCCATTAACAGTAGGCTCAGAGTACCAATACATCTCTTCAAGGAGAGTGGGCTTGCTCAACCTGTTTTAAGCAAGAAAGATAATTTTTTTGCTAACATAATGGAAAGTTCAGGTATAGTTAGCTTTAGGCACAACTAGGTTAGGGGCACGAATAAAATCACGGACAACTGTGTCTCCATCTTTATCTCTGCTTTCTTCTTCTAGCCTAATGTCAAGAAGGTTCTTTTGGTGATATGTTGGCCAGCAGAAGGTGCCTACTCATAATTTGCCAGCTTTCAAATCCAGCAGGGAGACAGGCTCTGTTTCCTAAGAGTGCTAGTAAAAACCCCGAGGATGACACCGTGGTTTGGCTAGGGTCCCTGATCAATTCCTGATAGCAGAGAGAACTGGCCAGGCCTGGTTGTGTCCTGTCCCCTGGAGGGGTTAGTGTGAGATGACTTCCCCTCAGAACCATAAATGCTTAAAATGTGTAGAATAATGGTTTTCCAAAACAGACATGAAGAAGGGAGATTAAACAAAGTGAAATAAGCCAGAAGGAGAAAGATAATTACTGCATGGTGTCACCTATCTGTGGAATATAAAAAAACCCAAAGAGTCAGACAAAGACAAACTTTAAAACCGACCTTTGAAAGCAGACTACAGATCTGCAGCTTTAAGAGGGGGATTGGGGAAGAGGAAGAGAGACAAGGTGGGGGGAGAGTACAAAGAACTCTGGCGGAGGATTATGGGTGTTTCAGTGGTGGAAGCGCTGCAGAGGCTGAAACTGATGGGAAAAATCCTATACTGTCAAAAACACTAACAAGCATGTAATATGGTGATACTTTAATAAAACTAAAATAATAATTTAAAAAACCCCATCCAAGTAAACAGGAAAACCAGGTATCCACCATAATGTTCCCAAAACTCATTTCTCCATCTGGAAATAAATCTAAATTCCAGAAAACTGTTCTTAGGTACACATTGGTGCAGTGAAGCAGGCACAGAAAGGTGTGGTAGTGGGCTGCTGCTCACTGTGGTAGTGGGGTTTAGACATCCTTGTGGGTCAGTAGACCCAGAGGCCACAGAACTAAAACCAGAGTGTCCCAATTAGGGGCAAGGTTAGGGGAGAGTGAGATCTGCAAAGAGATTGCTTTTCAAACATCCATTTGGGGTAGTTATTAAAAAAGCCTTTCAAACACTTCTAAGGCCAGCATTTTGCTGTGCCCTGCCGGGCTGCTCTCTCAAGAGGTGACATCGGGAGATAACACCCACTGTTACTAGTGACTAGAAAATAAGGATGAAGCCGTAAATGACGTCAAACAATACAGGGCCATCAGGAACAGCACTGACAATGACGTGGGTGGCATTGAGTTAATTAGAGGTCTTCTGGAAGGGTATGGATTCATAGATTTTGCAGAAGTCACTTTTTTAACAGTTGAGTAAGAAAATTTAAACGATCCATGCTTAACATTTCAACATTTTAAATAAAATAGAAGAATAATAAGACCCAGAGAAACAGTATCTTTTCAATAGTGGAAAGTGTTTTTTACTCTTCCGGGGTTGTTTGTGATAGAAAACCAAGAAATCTTGGGCTCCAAGTAGGGAATCCTGGGTACACATGTCTAGATAGTAGAATAAATTACAGGTCATCAAGGAAAATAAAATAGAGGACCTCAGCTAGAAAGAGAAACCCACGTGGTAGTAAATTTAAAAATTCATGAAAATTCTCTTGAATTACTAAACTCAGAAATTGAATTCAATTTGATGTCAGCGAATAACCCTTGTTGCTTCAAATAAGAAAAGGGGGCAGTAAAAAACAAAATGTCTCCCATTTGCTGGTTTCCTGTGCTGTGATTAGTGGCCAGAGATCTGGGCTCCTGGAGTGAAGTGACTCCTCTCTGGATGGGTGCCCCCAGCCCTTGGGGCCCAGCCTCAACCAGGACTGAAGGCAGCACCTACTCCATCCAGAAGCAGATCTTGGCCAAAGCAACCAGTCCTGTGCTTGTCAAAATATAAGCTAAGCATGGCACATGTGATTAGAGCGGAATCATAGAACCGCCGACATTTCCAGGAAAAACGAACAATATAGCTCGGTCTCAGACGATCTGCATCTCATTAATCCCCCTTTCCACAGTTGTGGGCGGGCTGCCGGGGATGTGGGCTGCAGATGGGAAGCACTCTTGCCCGGGTTTTGTTCTATTCTCCTGGCTCCTCTTAGGCACCAGAAGTATTCATTTCCTGACATGAGGAGGGATTTGGAGCACAGGTTTCCAATTTGCTTTTTTGGACCGTTGGGACAGCTGGCTGGGCCCTGGAATATTTGAAAGGGCCAATGGAAACCCACTGGTATAATAGGCGATGCCCTACTCAGCCTCTCAGTGCATAGCTCCACCTCTGGGTGACTGGCATAACCCCTAGCTGACCTCTCCTTCCTCAGATCTCCCACTTCTGATCTACTCTGAATAGTGCTTCCAGATTCGTTTTCTCCTTAAAGTGGTGAATTGTATTCACTTTCTTAGATTGGGGAACTCTGTCTCAAAAGTCAGCAAAGGCTCTGCTTTGTTCCTAAGAGAACATTCTCCAATACTTCTATCTCAGACATGCCAGTGTCCCATCACCAGTCTCTTCCAAACACTTTGCTGGAGCCTCTCTCCAGATCTTTGCCAATATCGTTCCCTGGCCTGGAATGTTCCCTTTGCACCAGCCCCTAGTCCCATGCATTTACTCTGTCCACTCTGGCAGGGCTTTCAGGGAATTCCCCTTCAATAGCTTGCTTACATCACACGCTATCTGCTCTTCTCCTTAGATGATTAGTGGTGTCCTATTTTGTCTTTTTTTGTAGCACAGTTTTTTACACTTATGTTGGTTATGTGCAAAACCCAGACCTGGCCAGTTCTTTCTGCTGTCAGCAACTGATCAGGAACTGGGTGTGAGACCCACGACAAGCCACAGTATCATCCTCAGGGTTTTTGCTAGAACTCTATCAATTTCTTCCTCTCTTGTACCTCCCAGTAAGATGAACACATATCAGATATTTAATAATTATTACTCGAGTAGATGAATACGTAACTAAATGGTATTGGATAACACTAAAAACATTCTTATTTGAAAAAAAAAAAGGGGGTTGAAAAATTATGACCTACTCCCACTTTGCTATTTTCAAATCTGAATTTGACCTACTAGTAGGTCAAATTACTTGTTTTAATTTGCAGCAAGGAAAGAAACTGGAAACATCTTTCATTCCTAATGCCCACACTGGTTAGTAACCTGTACTGGTTTCTTAATGGCACTACCTTAATGATAGCCCCTAACCCTCAGCCCAACCCCAGGCACGCTGACTTCTCTGGTCACAGGACTCCTTGGCTCCCAGCAATTATCTGCCTAGATCCTACGTCCTGTGGGTTAGCTCCCTGATTGGGATCGAACTTAGGCCATAGCAGTGATAGCGCTGAGACCTAACCCCTAGGCCACTAGGGAGGTTCTACTTCCTGGTTTCGACCTCATTTTCAGGGAGGGCTCATCAGTCAGTTTTGCCACTTTTCTTCTCCAGGCAGATGGCAGCTTTCCCTGCCTCCTGGGCACAAAGCTAAGGCCCTCTGAAGTTTTATCTTTAAAGCCCTGTAAAAGCTCCTCTTAAGCTGGAGTACCAAAAGGGGGAAACAGAAATCTGATTTTCTATTCAGTGTCTGTGACTTGTTGAGATTAAGAAAATAAACAAAAGCAGGCATACTTGAAGCATTAAATACACATCAATTACTTCCAGCTTGTGCTATTTTCTTTAGAACTCGCATCTTGTCAATGTTATTGTCTCCCTGCTCCTCAGCACCTTTGCCCTTTTCTGGAGTCTGAGCTCACCCTTCAAGGGAATATCCATTGGGGAGCAGAAAATCAGGGAATCTGGCTGTTCCTGAGCCGAGCTGGCGCCCCGTGGTTTAGCAAACCCTGTCTTCTCTTTCCTTCCCCTTTAGGGAGCTCATGCCCCACCTAAATGCTGTAGATCACGGCCAAGAGTGGATGGAGCATCCTGACTTTCATGGGGGCCAAATAACATAAACTCTCTACTTGGTGGCCTCTGATTCACAGCTCAGAAAGAGAACAGTCCTGGCGAGAGCAGTTTGCATGGAAAAGCAGAGGCTGGACCATGTTCCCAAGTCTCATTTTCCTCCTTGGCTATGCCTTGTTTTAAAATCTGTTTTCCCTTGCTTGGAGTCAACTTCAAGAAGGAGCAGAATATTATGGGATCTCTTGGTAGTCAGGATCAAATATTCAGGTGTGATTTAGCCGTAGGGACTGCTTAGGCCAAGAACTTCATTCTGTGAACTACTCTGGGATATTAGTCTCATGTCCAGGAGTGCACTTACTCATAGTGGGGGACTCATAACTGAGCATCTGTGAGAAATACCAGGTCAAAAAAAATTTGAGAAATCAGTCTTCCCTAACCAGAAGAGAACAACAGGAGCCAGCAAGTTTATGTAAAAATCCTTGTTGGATTTTCTTTCATTCGATCAAATAGTCACTCACTCATTCATGCATTCATTCACTCTAGAAAAATTTTTACTGTTTACTATGTGCAAGGCAGAGCACCCGAGATTCCAGTGCTGGTTTATGGCAGGGCTGGGACCAGAACTTGGGGCTCTCATTCCTGGTCAGTATTTTTTTCTTTACAAATATAATAAACCTGCAGAACTTGACCATTTGTCAAGCATGTAGTCAATTTCAGGGACGATGTGCAGATGTTTGATGTAATCATCTCAATTCATTTTTAAAGCATCCTGCCAGAATTATAATGAAGAAACTGAGGCCCAGCAAGTTTGCATAATGTGCTGCTGTCCTGCAAGTGGTGTGTGCTGAAGTTAGTATTACCTTGGGGGCCGTCTAGCTAAAAAGGCCAGGTTCTTTCCACACCAGTACATTCACTTTTCACTTGCTCCCTGGGACTCCACGCTCCAGTGGGGCTGACTTCACTCTCCAGCACCGAGCTTCCTGTTTGTTTGTTTGTTTGTTTGTTTTAACCACGGAGCCCTAGTCAATGCAGCTCCTCTGCTTGACACACTTTTTCCTCGTTACCTGCATCCCTACTTGTCCCTCGGTCTCACATCTTGATTAACTCATGCTTCAAGAATGTTTAGAAATGACGAAATCTGGACACCAGTGTTTGACTTAGCTTAGCTTGCTGTTTAGACAGCCAGCATTCCTTCAAATGCATTTTATTTTTTCAGGTTTTACCAACAAGCCCAGGTCAGACTGGCAAATGGCACCACCATATTAATGTTTACTACTGGCCCTTTAGAAAAGAAAGGAAGACCTTGACCTGCCTTCTTTTTTCTTGTCTGGAATAAATTGCTGCTTGCCTGGGGGATGGCTATTTGCTACTATCCAGCCTAGTCAGGGAACACTGAATAATCAGATATTCTGATAAATAGAGTTACATTACATGGATGATCAGCTTTCACATAGTTAGACTGAAATACACTGAACACAAATACTATACTAAGCATAATGTCATATTCTTGTTGGTTTTTGCAGTGTATCCTGTGAGCACTGATGAATATTTGACAGGAACTTCCCAGAGATGCAGGAGTGTGGGCAACCAGGTAACCTGTTACCAATCTGCTGAATCTTTGAGTCTTTCCACATTTCATTTCAGAGTCCTTTTTCTGGCCCTGCAAGACAAACATATTGAATTAGAGTCAGCCTGTTGCAGGTGTGCTAGCACTATCCACTCTTGGGCCCGTGTCAGACATCACTAATCAATTGTGGCACTTTTTCCTTTGATCCCTGATGGCCTCAGGAGACTTCTAAACTCACTATCCCAGCAGCAACCCTCGGTATTTTGGAGTTGGCACGTGAAATCTATTTGCTATCATTGAAGTAGATGATCCCCAGGATCTTGGATTTTATGAGTTGCCTAAAGTGAATACATGTTGGAGGGAAGGCTAGACAGCAGGTCATTTGTAACATTGTCAAGCACTAAGCATTTGAACACTCAGCTGAGTTTGCTTTTCTTGTCCTTCAATTCGCCGATACCTATAATCTGTGGCTACTGAAAATTCTGGCAGGGATCATATGTACAATCCTGGATGGTAGGTCCAAGGGAATGGTGCTGAGGGACCAGGTCTGGGCAGCTTGGCTCTGTGCCTAAAACTCAGCTCACCTCTTAACTTCTCTTTGAAACTCTCCTAATAGAAGTGGAAATAATCAAGCCCACATCTCAGTTCACTCAGCCCACAGCAGTAAACTGGGATGCATCTTCTATGTTATAGCTAGTAGAATGTGAAACGCAAGCCTCCTGGAGGGTTATAAGCCCTTTGGAGGCAGGGAGGAGGTTTCAGTTATCTTTTGGATTCACAGCCTGATTTCACAATGGGCTGTCTAATCTCTGACCAGTTACTTAACCTCTCTCTGCTTCTTATTAAACAGATGTTGACAAAAAGCAATCAGTTATTTCACCAACAAAATGGGCTTATTGGGAAGCAACAAAAAGCAAACTGAAGTGTGAGACACATGTACACTTCCCAGAAGCAAAGTCAGCACCCTTTTATGGAGGCTTCAGGGGGCTGTTGCTGCTCAAGAAATAACGTCTTAAAACTGGGACAGAGAAGCAGCATCATGTCCCTCAGAAAAACAAAGTGTGTTCAATCCTGTGGTTTGCTGATTGTGTATGTGGGGGGGGGGGCTCTCTTCTAGCCTTCCAAACTCTTTTAAATAGGGTATATATATATATATATACACACACATATATACACACATATATATGATATATATTATATATAATATAATATAATATTATAATATATTATATATATAAATTCTTGCACAGGGAAATAATAACAGTTTATATTTCAAGGGTTTATTGTGCATATCAAATGGGTTTGTTGATGGAATGACTTAAAAGACTGCTTGGTTGGTATATTGTTGCTGTTTTTATTATTTTAATAAAATCACAGGCTAGTACAATGCCTGATGAATGTAGGAACTAATGTACATTGACTAATTTCATTTTTAAAAGACCATCTAAGCGGAGCATCCACTTTCAGAGGGCTGATCCAAGAACCATCAGGAAGATGAATATGACAGGGTCTGTCCTCAAGAAGGTGGGAAACCGGATGGGGCAGAGTTACCTGGATGATCTGCCTCTAAGGCCACCAACAACTCTGGAAGGGAGTCACATGGCAGGGGAGACAGCTTTACTCAGTTTTCTGGGCTCCGAGGATATTTTTATACTTTCAACTAGTCTTCTACATTTTGAAGCATATTCACAAATTCTGAAATTACTTTTAAGAGAGAGCATCATTTTTATTTAACGATGCTCTAAAACAAACTTGTAAGGTAGTATCATCTGTATAAGACTAATGAGGGGAGGCTGAGGCCCAGGAAGTCTGTTGCTTGCCTGAGGACGTGCAGTTTGGGGTGGCAGGAGGGGCAGCGCCTGGGCTCAGTTGTCATAGTCCCCGCACTCTCCCTCCTTCCTGTTCTCTCCAGGACCATTTTTCAGTTTTAGGTTTCCCAGCAGGTTTTCCTAAACAGCATCAAGAAAAAGCAATTTTATCAGTTCCTTCATATAAACAATGAGTTGATAACGGACTTTTATCTTCCTCAAATCCTCTGCTCCATGTCAAATGTTGGAATATTTTGTGGCTACGAGAAACCATAAACGTAGAAATGAGCAAAAATATTCCCACAAAAGGAGTCTGCAAAGCATGTCTGGGCGTGACTATGGAAAAAGAAGAAAGGAACAGCATTTAATGCTTAATGAAATGTATAAGCGACAGAACTGGGCTTTTATTCGAAACACGATCTTCATTTTGCTGCCAAATAAAATAAAACTAGTATGAAACAGGCACAAACCACTGTTGGACATGTTTCCCAAAAGACTTGGACATAATGTGAAACTGGGAATTTATATGTTGCCTTTAAAAAAAAAGTAGGGATATATGTCCCTGAATAGACATCACTTTTAACTTTCTTTTCTACAGTGGGGATAATTTCGCAAGTGGCCATTATCAACTCATCCCCCATTCCTCCTGCAGACCAGGTAATACTCGAGACCCATTTTCCCAAGTTGCAGCCACCACCAATGCAAATGAGGGGACTTGAGCCATCATGTTTACATACTTGAGAGTTCTCCCCGACACTATTGCTTCAAAGGATTAAGATGATCTGAACACAAGGGGAAGTCACTTGCGTCACTCAGGGCCTCCCTGGTGGCGCAAGGGGTTAAAGCTGAGCATTATAAAGCTATCAGCAACCACTGCAGCACTCCCAGGCCAGGGACGTGACCCACATGGCACAGAAGACCTCTCCTGCTTTACCCGCTGCTCCCCTCAGCAGCATATTTCAGTCAGTTGGCCTCTTCTGTTCCCCACTCTGTCTCTGGTGAATGCTCTCACTACCTCCCTCCCACACCTCTAGCCTAAACCCCAGCTCTTGTATGCATGAATAAATAAAATATATCTTTTTTTTTAAAGATTTATTTATTTATACAAGAACCAGGGTACAGTCCAGATGCGTGGGAGGGTGAGAGGATTCACCAGAGCCAGAGCAGGGAACAGAACAGGCAGACTGACGAAATACACTGGTGAGGGGAGCAGCGGGGCAAGACAGGAGAGGTCTGCCACACCATGTGGGAATCTCCCTGGCTGGCCGGGATCGAACCCGTGCTGCAGATGCTGCGGACAGTTTCACAGTGTGGCACTCAACCGCCTGCACCACCAGGGAGGCCCAATAAAATAAATCTTAAAAAAAGAAGACTAAGTCAATCACATCTGTTCTTAGAAGTTTTAAATCATGGAATGGATTCTAGTTGGTATTAGTAGCTGAGTGGGGTGAAAGTGCATACTGGGGCTAAGATAGCTATTGGGGTCCCTGACCTTAACGATAATTCAGAGAAAAAAGACAAGGGAAAAAAGACAGAAAAAAAATGAAGTAGGTACAACAAGGTAGAGAAGGCATGAGAAGATATGAGAAAGTGCATGTAAATCTTAAAAAGAGGAGAACTCGCTTCCCATGCCCAAATTCCAAGTCTAGTCTATGAGGTGTGACTGGGAGGCTGTATGAGGCCCTACATCTTGGCAGAGAGATAAGGACATAGAGATCTAAGTGCCTGACACTCTGCTCAATGAATGTTTGCTTAAAATAACAATAAGACAAGGGTTCTTAATTGAGGTACATGGGTGGATTCCAGGAGATCTGTTTATTTCCCCAATTGAACACAATATTTTATGTGCTGTCAATATCCATTCTTTTTCATTTTTGTGGAGAGAGGGTTTGTTTTCATTTTTACACAGGTCAATGCCCCATCCACCCCCACCTTCACCAATGTGAAAAAAAAATTAAAAGAAGCTGAAGATTCTCCTTTGCCTCAATTCATCATTCACCTAACCCCAAAAAGGAAGAGGTTTATTTTAAGATTTATTTATTTATGCATACAAGAACTGGGGTAGAGGCCAGAGGTGTGGGGGGTGAGAGGACTCACCAGAGACAGAGTGGGGAACAGAACAGGCAGACTGACTGAAATACACTGCCGAGGGGAGCAGCTGCCAAGATGGGAGAGGTCTGACATGCTATGTGGGTAGCTTCCTGCCTGGCCAGTGATTGAACTTGTGCTGCGGAGGCTGTGGATAGCTTCATAGTGCTGCGCTTTATCCCTTGCACCACCAGGGAGACCCAAGAAGGAAGAGTTTTGCAGAGTAATCATGAGCTAGATGGAATTTTCACGCGATAAGGTAAAAAGAAAAACATTTGATTTTTATATGGGCATTCTGGCCTTTTGGGCTGTATTCCATATTGCTTCTCTCACTTAGTGATCCGTGTGACTGAAACTGTTAACAGGGATGATCTCCTGCTTGGGAGAAGGTGTCACCATATTTGAGGAGAATTGGGGCCTTCAGGTCTTCCTATCATTTCCCACACCTAAGCTTCATTGGGGTCAAAATCTAAGGGGTAATCAAGTAATCAAGTCTTCATTTGCCAGACTCTTTTATCATCCTTTGTGATTATACACACACACACACACACACACACACACTTACTTACACAGTAGTAAATTCTCAGATGAAAGACTTCCAGCTACTTGGATGGCATTAATTGATAAAGATAAATTTTAAAATTTATTTTAAAATTTTAGCTTCAAAATTTTGAAAAGCATCTCCATGTATAAAATTTACCATTTTGTCTCTTTAAAGCTATAATCAAAAAAATGAAACCTCAAACATATAGTGCAAATAATAGCACAAAAGATTTATTGGACACTTATTTTATACCAGTATCTAGGCTAGTGCATGACATGCACTATCTCTAATTCCTTCAATTACTTCCATGAGATTGGACATGTTATTATCCTCATTTAAACATTAAGAAACCAAGTCTTGGAAAGGATAAAAAAAACACATCCAAAGTTACCTGAAAGAAAAAAGTGAATGACTGAATAAACTATTGTTGGTTTGCCTTAATAGGAAGCAATAGTCAACAGGAAGTATAAGTGGAATGTCATCTGTTGGATATTCGAGTTTAAAGTCAACCTCTCTCATGGTTGGAAAAATCAATTATCAATTTCTTCACTCAATAAAATTAGGTATCTTGATACATTCCTCTTCTCCAGCAATGCTGAGAGCTCTTCCTGAGTGAGTATATGTGACTCCAAAAAACAAAAAGGTATTCAGCTTAGCTTTTACATTCCAGATTCTTTTTTTTTTAAAAAGATTTATTTATTTATGCATACAAGAACTGGAGTGTAGGCCAGAGATATGGAAGTGAAAGGATTCACCAGACAGAGTGGGGAGCAGAACAGGCAGATCTACTAAAACACACTGCTGAGGGGAGCAGTGGGTGAGACAGGAGAGGTTTGCTGTGCCATGTGGGTCAGCTCCCTGCCCGGGGGATTGAACTCAGTTGCAGTAGCTGCCAATAGCTTGATAGTGCTGTGTCTTTAACCCCTGGGCTACCCTCAGATGTTCAGAAGCCCTCTGAACTCTTTCGGGAAGAAAACTTAGGTTTGTTACTCTCTACTGAGGAGGTAAATGTTAGAAATTAAAATTTCAGTAACATTTTCTGTCTTTTCAGTCCCCTACTCATTAAGTAGCAGGATAGTTCTATTAGTTTGCTTAGATTGTCGTAATAAAATACCACAGACTGGAGATGACTTAAGACAACACACATTTATTTCTCACAGATTTGGAGGCTGGAAAAGTTAAGAAGGTGTGGCTTATTCATTCTTGGTGAAAGTGCTCTTCCTGGTTTGCTGGTAACCACCTTCTATTTTTTATTTTATTTTATTTTATTTATTTTATTTAATTATTTTTATTTCATTTTATTTTATTATTTTATTTTTTTGTGTAGAACTGGAGTGTGGGCCAGAAGTGCAGGCAGTGAGAGGATTCCCCAGAGACAGAGTGGGGAGCAGAACAGGTAACTTTACTGAAATATACTGCTAAGGGGAGCAGCAGGCAAGACAAAAGGGGTCTACTGTGCCATGTGGGTTACCTCCTTGGCCAAGGATCAAACTCAGGCCACAGAGGTGATAGTGCTGAGACTTAACCCTTAGGCCACCAGGGAGGCCCTGGTGACCACATTCTAATGTTGTGTCCTCACAAGGCTGGAAAGGAAGTGGAAGGGTGAGTAAGTAAGGGAAAGAGGGAGTTGGGGATTTCTCCTTTTATAAAAGCATTAATCTCATTGTGAAAATTCCACCCGTATGACCTAATCTAATTAATTATCTCACAAAGATTTCCCAAATAATATTTCTAAATACCGGCACATTGAGGTGATGATATTCACAACATATGAATTTTGGGGACTCAGTCAGGCCATAGCAATGGTGTTTTAAAACAACCAAGGACTAATATAAGGTTGCTAATTAGGGCCTCCCTGGTGGTGCATTGTTCTGTGAAGGTTGAGCGTTGTGCTGTGAAGCTGTCCGCAGGTTCGATTCCCGGCCAGCCAGGGAGAAACCCATATGGCGTGGCAGACCTCTCCTGCCTTGCCCGCTGCTCCCCTCAGCAGTGTCTTCAGTCCGTCTGCCTGTTCTGCTCCTCGCTCCCTCTGGTGAATTCTCTCACCCTCCCGCTCCTCTGATCTGTACCCCAGTTCTTGTATAAATAAATAAATCTTAAAAAAAAAAGATAGCTAATTTATTTTAGAAAGTAACTAATTAAAATTAATTCAATTTGAGTATTTAACATAAAAAATAGAGACCAAATGAAGGTCCTTTGAGTGAAATGCACTTAGTTATATAAAATATTACACTAGTGTCCTAATTCTTCTCATCTCACTATAGACTGACAAAACTGTCACAAAACAATTTTGTGAGCTGTTGCTATTGGAGGATTTTGTACGAGTTTACGATCAAAGAGACAAAATTTGCTTTGTTTTAAAGAAATATTTTTGGGTTGGATTGATCTGTACATGCAGGCTTCCTAACTTTGAAACTATGTGGTTTTCTCTGAGGCAATGCTTAGAGGCAGAGAAATTGGGAACACTCAGTCAACGCTGGGTATTACCATTTAAGATATGTTTAGTCAGCTCAACATCAAGAATGTCAAAATGGATAATTTTAGCTCTTTATCTGCGCACAGCTCATACAAGTCTAGTTATCCAGTATAACATGTTAATTTCAATCTTCGATAAATAACTGGGCTCAGACATATTAACCCCTGCAATAACGTCGCTATGCCTCAGGATATAGTTGGAGAAGAATGTCAGCTATCTAAGACTCATGAGGTTCCAGCTCCAGCTGGGACTTCAAATCATGTTTCCAGAACACAAAGAACACTTGATAAAGTTGGAGAGAAATATTTTTCAAAAATATGTCACCAGGCAGCTTGGGAGTGATTTAACAGAACCATCCTACAGGCTATGAATTTAACCTTTGATCTCTGAAATGAAGGTCAGCAAATTTGTTTTTACTCTACATCTCTTATAATCAACTCAATGTCTGGGTAAATTAGTTTTTAAGAAGAGGCTGTGTTTGCAGATAAGTCATACTTTCACCCTCCGATTTTTAGCTGCTTAACCCTCTCTTTTCCTGATTTAAATTCTACTGTTCTCCTCAACTTTCATTTGCGCAGGAGAATCTAAAAAGGTAAGATGCACTCTGTAAAAAGAGGCAAGTGCCATGCTTTATCTGCAGAAGAAGCACAATGTCCAACAGCATGTTTTAGTTATTTTTATCTTCTTGGAGATGAACACGTAAGAAGACACTGGCTTTTATCTGTCAGTTCCCCTAAAGACTTCCTGCTAATCCAGTCTTTAAACCAGGATTGCCAAAGGATAGTTCAAGGGTTAATTCTAACCCACAATCTTGTTTTTGTAAATAAAGTTTTATTGGAACACAACCATGCTCATTCATTTAGGTATTACCTCTGGCTACTTTCATGCTGAATGACAGAATTGAGTAGCTACAACAGAGATCCTATGTTCCTTGAAATCTTAATATTTAATCTCTGGGCCTTTACACAAAATGTTGCCTTAAGTCAAAGAAAGAGTCTTGGAGGAGTGACACCATGAACACACATTGTTAGCCATCTTACAGCAATGGCTTGGGGGTCATGGAGGATGGACACTGGTTTTAATTCAAATATTCACTTTGCAGAAGCGGATTTGTAGGATGTCAAACTGACGAAAAGAGTGACAGTTGGGGATGTGTTGTAATGAGGTATAGACATATAACTAAATTTGTTCTTCCAATTCTCCAGCAGCCTCACTAATAAAACTGAGACAAACCCAGAATCCCCAGCTAATGGCAGCCATTGGGGAATAAAAGTTCCTTCTCTGCAGCAGATGCTTGGCTCAAAGTTCATCTCGAGTGCACTCCCAGAGAGAGCACAGCATGTGTTGTTCTGTGAGGACCAGCACTGGCCTGTCAATGGAATAACTAATTTAGTTAAAGGACATGGGGAAACAGGGGTAGGGGTGGGGGTGGGTTACAACTTGGAAAAACAGTTTTAACCCTTTCTTTCTTTACTTTTAAATAATGATGATTCTGTTTAAGAAATGGCTCTAGAATTTAAACCAAAAGAATGAATGCTGTCTGTTGCATTCCTTGCCAGTCACCCTGCATGGACAGCTGCCAGGAGCTGATGCACAAAGGCGATCACTGCATGCATGGTTATTTCAGTCAGAGGCACCCATCATCCTTTGCAATTATGCCACTGTACGGATTTTAAATTCCACCCTTCACTTGCCTATCTCCGAAGTCAAGTGCTTGGACTGGTAAGACTGGACTCTCAATTTCCTTCTCTAATCCAACAGCCAGGTATTCATCATGGGTCAAGGTTTTGACTTCTCCCTTAGAAGGGCAAAGACCTAACTTACTTGTTGCTGCATTTCCTGCTTTCTTTAGGACACCGTTTTGTGATCCTCAAGTTTTACTCTCTTTTGACGCTTTCCATTTTCTTAACAAACATGCTTGGGTCTCACTTGCCCTAACAATATGAAAAATCAAAAACAAAACAAAAATATCCTTTCCTCAACTTTGCTATTCTCTTTGGCCACTCCCCTAGATTTTTACCCTTTTACTCTCTGTTAGCAAGGATCAGATTAGATTATGCTGTGACAAAAACAACCTCTACATCTCAGTGGTTTGACAGGCATTTATTTCTCAGTCATGCAATGTCTGCAAAAGATCATGTGACCTTTGAACTTTCTATCCTCTATCTAGTCACGTAGTCATGAAGTGTCTTCAATCTTTGGTTTTGTCATCTATGCACGAGGCTTCCCCCATGAACACTGTTTCAGGGAGAGAGATGGAAAATCAGGCACAAAATTTTCACTGCCTCTGCCTAGAAGTTACCCACTTCACATTTCACTCAAAGAACTGTCAAATACACTTCCAAGTGCAAGAGACAATGAGCAAGGAGCAGAATTGTACCAGATCCCTGCAGTGTGCAGTGTGCAGTGGCCAGTGGGCAAACTGGCTTTGTTGGGCCTGAAGTTCTCCTGTGCCCATTCCAGCTCTGTCCATGGCTTCCCAGAACCCACAGGCCCGAGTCTGACCTGACCTGAATGTAGGCCAGAATGGGCTTTTCTCCCTTTTACATTTGGCTCTAGGATTCTATATGGACCAGTTTCAAGCTCACTTCTCTAGTTAATTATTCAGATTGAAAATGGAAAACAAGCTGATTGGTGCTAAAAGGTCCAATCAGATGTTTAAGACTGAAAATGGTCCAATCAGACTTGTAGGGTGGAAGTCCCCGAGGGGCTACAAGGCATGGCAAGAGCCAACTTGATTCATTCTATCCCAGCCTCTGAAGAAAGAATTCAGTCCACAGCCAGTCCCCAAAGAGAAGACTCAGTCAGTAGCTGGCCTTCTAAGAGGAATGATCCTTCTCCCAGCCTCTGAAGAAAGAAGGATTCTGTTACCAGCTTCTGAAGAGAGAAGGAGCAGGGGTAGAGGGGAAGCAGAGCCACTCAAGCTGATGGTTGAAACCATGACTAATTCCATATTTCCCCACATCAAATTCTGATGAAATTGTGTCTGACACAATTGTGTATGCAGGTGAGAACCCACTGGCAATGATCTGTGCCCCACCTTGGCAATGTCCTTTAACCCTGTAGCACCGTTTTAAGAATTTTGCACTGTTTCAGAACCTGATAATGGTGAC
Organism: Talpa europaea; assembly: GCF_964194135.1. Lineage (NCBI taxonomy): Eukaryota > Metazoa > Chordata > Mammalia > Eulipotyphla > Talpidae > Talpa > Talpa europaea. The sequence goes on from NC_140077.1 coordinate 60,620,890, forward strand.
TACAGTAATGCTTCCCATAACAACCAAATCTCTACCACTCTGTCTCTAGGTCCATTCATTGTCCCCTGACCCATATGTTCTAAAATCTCACTTTTGTCACCACCACTAAAACTGTGTTTTTATTTCTTAATCTTTTTTCTTATAATGACCTTCTAGTTGTCTATATAACCTTATTACCATATTTTATCTGTTATATCCTCCTTGATTTCTTTGTAGAATTAGAGCCAAACTTTAATCCTCTTCTTGGTTTGAATGGCAGCATTTACAGCATTTCCCTGCTTCCCCATGACTTTTTCTACTCACTCTTCTACTACTCTACTCACTCTTCTGTCTCAGTCTCCTTCACTCATTTCTCTTCCTGTTGCTCCTTGAGGGGAATCAAGTAGCACAGACTCTGCTCTATACTCTGAGCTCTGGGTGTCAACCTTCCACATGAGCAGACAACTCCACCTTCTAAACCTTCCACATGAGCAGGCAACTCCATGGTCTAGTCATCCATCCCTTTCTCCAGAACTCAAATTTGCTGCAATTACACTACATTTTGAAATTAACAGAAATTCATAGACTTTTTGAATAAAACAACTCTTCTTCTGACCCTCCAATTTCTGTTAATAGAATTGTGTTAGAAGCTGTGGCTACAAGTGATAGAATATCCTAAATCACTTGGCCAGAAAAATAAGGAACTTTCTTATATTAAGTAATGAGACATCTAGGTACTTCTTTCAGTTCTGGCTTAACTCCTGTTACCTCCATATGGGGCAGGTAGACTTATGCAACCCTTCTTTGTGTTTCTTTTTAAGAGTGATGAAACCATTCCATAAGCCACCCTAGCAGCCTTCCCTTTCCTTTTTTTTTTTTATGTTACTAAAATCTGGGCCTCCCCTGGTGGCGCAGCTGTTGAGTGCTGGGCTGCGAAGCTGCCCACAGCCTCTGCAGTGCCAGCTGGATCCCCGGCCGCCAGTGAGGGTCCCACATGGTGCGCAGACCTCTCCTGCCACGCCCACTGCTCCCCTCAGCAGTGTACTTCCTCAGTCTGCCTGTTCTGCTCCCTGCTCTGGTTCTGGTGAATTCTCTCACCCTCCTGCACTTCTGACTGTACCCAGTGCTTGTATAAATAAATAAATCTTAAAAAAAAATTACTAAAATCTATGTTAACATATAATTTGCATACCACATAATTCACTTATTTAAAGTGTATGATTCAATGGTTTTTAATATATTTACATAATTGTGCAGCCATCACCAGAATCAATTTTAGAACATTTTTATTGTCCCAAAAGAAAGCTAGACTCTATATATAAACAATCACTTCTTGCTTCCCTTTCTTCCAGTCTCTGACAACCACTAATCTACTCTCTGTCCATATAAACTTTCCAGTTTAAAACATTTTGCTTAAATGGAATCATCATATTCTATTTATTTTGTGTCTGGCGTCTTTTACTTTGCATATCTTGAGATCTTTCACATTGTACCATAAGCCAGTCTTTCATTCTTCTTTATTGCTTTATAGTGTCCCATTGTATAGACAGACCACATTTTGTTTATTGATTCCTCAGTTGGTGGATATTTGTGATTTTCCCACCCCTTTGCTTTTTTTTTGCCAAGAATTTTTCCATATGCTTGTGCCTAATCCCATCAAGAAAATGGAGCCTTCTGAGTACCTTGGACAAATGAAGATCCACCCTCTGAGGTTGAAAATAGATGTGTCTTTTTTGAGCCACTTAGAGAAGGGTGAATATTTGGGCAAATTACTTGGAGGGAGAGGTGACAAGTGGAGTAGATAAAAACTGGGATGAGCTATAGGAGACCTCCAATACATTTTTAGTCTTGAAACTTTGCCTTTTTCTTTTTTGTGATCACGGGCATCTAAACAGTAGCCAACTTGCACATTTGATTTTTTCATCTCTGCTGTTCCTCTGCCTCTCTCTCCCTGCTTGCCCTCACACTGATGTGTGCCTCCTTCCCCTCCTTGCTCACTTTACTTCTCCATTTTTTCCCAATAGCTTCCTTCTTACATCAGTTTCTCTGTCATGTCCATTTTTTCCTATAGTCAATCTTCTGTATCTTGTGAGAGCAATCTTTCCACAGCATATAGCTACTAGTAGTAAGGTCACAGTCCCTGTTCACGAGTCCTCCACACCTCCATTTCCAATACATTAAAGTCCAAATTCATCATTCACACATTCAAGGGCAGCCTAACTATAACTTGAATTATTTATTTTTCTAAGTTATAATAAATTCCTTTCTCTATTATGAAAGTCCTACTCATCCTTTGAGACATATCAAATAATAACTGACATTTATTCAACTGTTTTGTGTCAGCCCTGTTTATTGCTTATTGAGATTATCCCATTAAATCCTCACCAGAAATCCATGACATCCATACAAGAACCATTATCCCCATTTTAAAGATGAGGGAAATGAGGCTAAGTTCATTGCCCAAGATCACACAGCCAGGTGGTAAAGCAAGGATTTACTTCCTCATTGTTTTATACTTACTTCCTCCTTCCCAGAGCCTTTCCTGATATAGCCCGCCTTTTCTCCCCTTCCTGTACCTATTGTCCACCTTTCCTCACTAATTGTGCTCTCACCTTCCTTTGTAACCATATAGTGTTTTCTTCATAACTTTTCATTCTACTTGTCATATGTTGCATGTTAGAAGGGGGAGAAAGGAATTAATATCTATTTAACAGGTAATATGGATCTTCTAATCCTGTCTGTGTTGTGTTTACTGTCCTCTCGTGTCTCTATTGGATCATACATCGGAGGGTGGATGTATATCTTTCTCTATTTGTATTTCCAATGGCACCTAGCACAGTGGGCAATAGTGATGGTGGATGGAGGACCTGGCTGGAATGAGAAAATGAGAAGGCATGAGATGAAAAGAATGCTGGACTTTGAAGACACACAAATCTGAGTGGGAATCATAGTTCCTCACTGTATCCAGTTGACCTGGACTGAGTTACTCAACCTCCTGTAATGGGCTGAATTATGTCCCCCTATAATTTGTACACTGAAGTTCTAACCTCCAATACATCAAGTATGACTATATTTGAATTTAGAGCCTTTGAAGCAGTAATTAAGGTAAAATGAGGTCACAGGGTGTGCTCTAGTCCAATACGATTAGTATTATAAGGAGATGAAGTAGGACACAGACATCTACAGAGGCAAGACCATGTGAAGACATTAGAGGAAGATGGTTGTCTACTAGCCAAAAGAGAGACCTCAGAAGAAACAACCATATAACACCCATTACACCCTCAGAGCCTCAGTCACCTTATCTGTAAAATGGGTTCACTGGAGAATTTAATGGAATAAAATTCCTAGCACAGTGCGAGGAATTCTGAGGTACTACATTCAACCAGTGACAATTTTCCCCTCCCTGTCACCCTAAGGTAATAACTCTAGGACAGGCAATGTCAGGGTTGGTAGGGTCTAAAGCTGAAACCTTGACTACCGGTAAATAAGTAGGTTGAGATAACTAAAAGGAGTGCAAATAGCTACAACTGGGCAGATTCTGAGATTGAGAATTAGAAGACAGAAATGGACTAGAAGCTGGGACACTTGCTGTATTTTGTCTGCAAGTAACAGAAAGCCTACCTCAAAGAGAATCAAAGAAAAATATTATTAAAATAAGTAAGATGCATCTGGACCTGTCATTAAGCAGCTCAGGATGGATAAAGGAGCTTGAAAAATGTCACCTAATATTTTTTCCTCTTTCAGATGACCAGGTTCTGTCTATACTAATTCTGTCCTTCCATAAACTTCAGATTTATATAATGTAACATCTTCTACAGTTAACCTTTGAATGACACTGGTTTGAACTATTTGGGCACACGTATACACTGAGTTTCTTGTAAATAGACTACATAAACTTATGGTATTGATATATATGATAGAATGTAGTACTATGAATGTGTTTTCTGTTTCTTATGATTTTCTTAATACCATTCTTTTTTCTCATTTATTTATTGTAGGTATACAGTATATAATACATATAGCATTCAAACTATGTGCTAATTCACTGTTTATGTTATTGGTAAAGCTCTTGTCAACAGCAGGCTATTAGTAGTTAAGCTTTGGAAAGTCAAAAGTTATACTTGGAGGGGAGTCATTTTCCCTCACCCCCACATTGTTAAGAGTCAATCCGGTATGTCCATGCTGTAGATGTCTACCGAGGCTGCAGACCTTCACACCATTTTTGTTTGAAAGACCAGAAGGGAAAAATTCATACTTCTTTTAATTACTCAGGCCAAGTCCTGGGAGCAACCATCTTTGAATTCCTTTAAATAGATTGGAGTCACACACCCATCTCTAGTCTCCTCGGTGACCAGGGAGTGTGATAACCTGCTGGGTTTAAACCTGGGTTACATGTACGTTGAGCCTCACAAGAGTTGATCACAAGAAGGGATCTGAGAGAAAGCAGTCACTAGATGCCCCACAAAATGGTCACTACACCCAGGTGGAAAGAGACGTGATTTTTCTGCAATAAAGCTAATAACTCAGTCTCTCACTTTCTCCCCTCTCTCCTTCCCTCTCCCTCACTTCTGCTCATTCTACCTTTCTCTCTTATTCTTAAAGTATGCTCCTGACTCCCAATACATTTTTGGGATGACCTAATTCATATCCATTTGGTGACCTCATCATGATTTTAGAGGCACTCTGCCTACCGGGCAACTGCAAGACCGAACAGGGCAGGGCTCCTGGGGAGAGCAATGGGGCCATTCTTCAATGAAGTTAGCCATCTGTGGGGTACAACTACTTACTAAACTCCTAGAATTTGTGTTCTTGCATTTCCAAGTCCCAGGCTTGGGTAGATTCCATTGCAGGTGTCACAAACATGTGTGACATACCAAAGAAATGCAATGAAAATGATGATGATGGTTAATAGCTGGAGCACGTATGTGTCAGGCACTGTGAAGTGCACTGTAGTTATTCTAGTCTTACCTCAACCTCATGAGTACCCTTATTTTACCAATATAGAAATGGGGCCCAGAGGGGCTAAGCAAGTTGCCTAATGTGTCACAGCAGAAGTGGCAGAGCCAGAAATCCAAACCAGGTCTGCCCGATGCCAAACCCCTCACTCTTTACCTCTCTGCCCCTCCAAGCCATCTCCACATTTGGCAGGCCTGGTGGGACCGCAGTCTGCAAGCAATTAGCAAAAGTGGCTCTCCAGCAAATTCAAGAAACAATCCAATCTGTAAAAGGGGAGGGGAAAGCCATCTTAAAAGAGAAAGCTTTTTTCTTTCCCAGCTGGTTGAGGGGGAGCAGTTTGCCACAGGCTGCTGAGGGCAAGGAAGGGGTGGAATGTTCACTGAATGTTCATTCTCCCAATTGTTTTTCTATGACATTGAGCTCACACTCCAGGGAAAATGCAGGCCCTGAATTGAAATGTCGTCCAAAGCCATTCAGCCAGGGCTTTCAAAGAAGCTTTTGTTGGTAAAAATCTCTTTACTGTCTTGACTCTCCCTGGACTTAGGGTTGCCTGATAAAATACAGGATAACCAGTTCAATTTGAATTTCAGATAAATAACAAATGCTGTTTTCATAGTATAAGCATGTCTTTTACAATATTTAAGACATACTTATATTAAAATATTCTTCCTTGTTTATCTGAAATTCAAGCTGAACTGACTATCCTCTATTTTTATTCCCTAAATCTCTAATTTAGCAACTCTGCTTAGGCTTCAAGGAGGTGCCGGTCCCCTCCCACTGATGGCCTCACCAAAATGCAACAGGTTATGTCATTCTCGCAAAGAACAGAATCTGAAGACACATTCTGGAAGCTGCACACTTATGCTTATTCTAGTTTGTTCCTTTAAGACAAATCTTAAAATGATGCAGGTTTTGTAAATAACAATAACAATGATAATAATAATCCTTTCAGGATCTGGGAAATGTCTTGAGGGTTTAGGGGGGGGATCAACTTTCCACTCAAGTTCCTGGAAACTGCTCAGTGCAATTTGTATTTAATAAAGAGCAGCGAGCTTCGCTGCCACAGTCTTCTGAGAGCAGCCCACAGAGGAAGTGGGAGACAGCCCTGACCTCCTTGGAGCAGATGTTGCTCCCTGGGGATGAAGGTTGAACTTCAACCTCTGCAGAACCAAGTGACAGTGGAGGATGGGGTGCAAGAGATGGAAGTGGGAGAATGGAGAAGGAAAAAAGGGCAGGAGAGAGAGAAGGCTTCAGTGCACACTCAACATCCCCCTTCCCTCTCAGTTATAAATCTGAGAGCACATTCTTGGCATTGAGATTCTCCTACTTGGACCCTTCTCTTTGCTTGGTTCCTGGCACAATGAGCTTGGCCATTTGCTGCAGTGATGGGCCATTCCAGCAAGTGCCCCCTCTAACCTCAGCAGGCCAGCTGTCAGAGGAGCCTCTTCAAAAGGGAAGACACCCTGGGAAGGAGAGTATTTGCCAAGCAACTAAGTGTCCCATGTTTCCAGGTGTTTAGTACATATTTGTGGGTGTGTGCAGCGGCGAATACAAGGACTCATTGTGTTCTGCACTCTGAAGCTGGCTGAGGGCCTGGTAGCCAGGGTGGGTCACAATTCACTGCAACTCAACACATTTTTATTGAGCTTCTAAATCCAACGCCCTGTGCTCAGTCTGTAGGTAATGTACAATTCAGACTGATCCCTGCTTTCAAGGGACTTAAAATCTAATAGGGAATAAAGCAAAGAGACAGCAACATAACAAGCAGAGTGCATACGTATTCATGCAGGGATAGAAGCCAACGATTTTAAGATGTTTAAGAGAGAGAGATAAAACATATTTGCCTGGAGGAGGGATCAGAAAAGATGTAATGGGGAGATGGCATTCAAGGTGAGCCTTGCAGGATGGGTGAGATTCCATTAGGTTGGGAGTGGAGGGGGGGAATGGATTTGACAATTGGTATTTTATTGTGTTTCACATAGAAATAAATCCATTCCTAACACAAATCCCAAATGAAATCAACTAATGCTAAGCATGGTCTTACAGGGAATAGTATTCAAGACATGACCGATTTTATTGTTTTTTCTTCTTGGAGTAGCCTCAGCAACATCAATGACTGACATAGATAGCTCACACACACACACACACACACACACACACACACACACACACACACACACACACTGTAAACTCAGGCATTCTTCCATTGGTGTTATAAAGCAGTTATTACACTATCTTTTCCAATTCAAGCTGTTTCCATTGATACACAGATTTTGTTAAAATGTAGATTCAGTAAAAATAACCACTATGAACTAATATATAACCAATTACCCTTTCTTTGCTTTATTTATATTGTAAAAGAATTGAGTGGGTAGAAAGCTACTGTAAGGAATTTTACTGAAACATGGGTTTTGGATTTGGAACTCATGCCATTTTGAGTTCTTGTTATCACCATGGGTAACTGTACATGTACATATAACACATTTCCTTAATTGAAAAATTATGTGTGGTAAGGTTCTGTTAGCCCCAGATCAATATTTATCTAGTTTTTGGGCAATTTTTAAACTAGTGGAATATTTAAAGGACGGTTATTACTGAACACCTGCATTATGTTAACGACTTAATAAGATATGGGATGGTTTCTAAAATATTTGAGGAAACTGTGGTAAAACATTTGTTTGAAAAGGACTGGGTTTTGCTTAATTTTGTCACAAAGTACTAGAGAAGGACCCAAACTCTTTCAGAAAGAGGTGGAGGGCTTTGCTAGCCTGAAATAGCTGTTGGCACTTTTCTTGGCATAGAAACTACTGATTTATTTTGTCACAAAGTACTAGAGAAGGACCCAAACTCTTTCAGAAAGAGGTGGAGGGCTTTGCTAGCCCGAAATAGCTGTTGGCACTTTTCTTGGCATAGAAACTACATTCCAAGTCAAGGAAGTTTTGATAGATGAGGAAGAGGTAGCATTATGAGCTGATTTTATATGGGTCTAACTAATCATTTCCTGATTTAGAAAAAGGAACTCAGAAATTTTATGATGTAGGTCTTGATGGTCTAGCTTTCTTTTTAAGCAAATCTTTAAGGGAATTAAAAAAAATCTATCAGCAAAAAGAAGGAAAACTCTTGAATGTGGCCCTCCAGATGTAGTGAGGAGTGGGTGCCAAGGTCAGGCTGCCTTCTCTCAGGAAGGCTCAGCACAGGTGCTGGTCAGAGAGCAGTACAGTCAGACGCCATGAAGAACTCAGGCAAATTACTTATTCTCTTCACATTTCAATTTCCCCACCCAGTAAATGGACATCATGCTGCGATTTCACAGGACTGAGATGAGAATTCATTTATCAACAAATAGGTATTGAGACTCTCCCATGTTCCAGCCTCCTGCAAGTGAAACAGTGAGCTCTTGCTTTGATGGAGGGATTCAATGAGAGGATGAAGAGAGTCTCCTGCAAGGAGCAAATCCATGCTGGGAGGATGGGCACCTACTGACCCCCATATAAGTGGAAGTGTCTACAACGGCCCATCTCTCAGGCTTCTTTGGAAACATCTCCATCTCAAGGGCAGATAAGTTGAGTTCTACTTAGAAGTTCTACAATTTAGATAGATTCCCAGGAGTGAGCTTTACCTACACAAGGAAGGAAGGTAGAATTGGACAAAGTGGTCATTGATCACTACAGCATTTTGTGAGGCCCCCGAATTTTATATCTAGGGTTGGTATTTAATTTTTAAGGGTCCTATAATGACATGTTTTGATTTTATTTTAATTGAGGTAATGTTATTTTATAACACTGTACGTGATTCAGGTATGTAGGTTCACACTTCTTCAAATATATGTTCCCAAGGCCCTCCCTGGTGGCACAAGGTATTAAGATGCAGCACTGTGAAGCCACTGCAGCATGAGTTTGATCCCTGGCCAGGGAGGTTACCCACATGGTGCTGCAGACCTCTCCTGACTTGCCTGCTGCTCCCCTCAGCAGTGTATTTCAGTCAGTCTGCCTGTTCTGTTCCCCGCTCTGTCTCTGGTGAATCCTCTCACCACCACCACCCCCACATCTCTGGCCAGTACCCCAGCTCTTGCATGCATAAATAAGTAAATCTTTAAAAATATATGTTCCCATACCACACCTCCCATGAAAGCACCAATAATCCTCTACCGTATTTGCTCTGAGTATATTTCTATAGTTACTAAGTGGTTAAATCACTTTAAACAATGAGTTTCTTTTTTCTTTTGTTGTTCTTTGCTTTTCATTCCTTCCTCTAGTCTTCTATCCTCCCTTTCTACAACCTCCCCTCCCCGCCTTCCTTACTTCATACAAAAGGCATCAAGACTAGCTCTGGTATTCAGAAAAGCCTAATTAGTTTATGCACAAAGGACCTGTCATAATGAAGGCTCCTCCATCCACTCCAGAAATTGCTGTCTTGAGCACATTAGAAATTAACCAATGTCTCTGACAATCAATAGGAAAAGTCAGTAGAGCATTGCAATGTATGTGGTAATAATATTTATTTGCTTGCTATCTTATTTTTAGCATAAACCAAATTATTCTCTCTTAAATACCATGTCCAAAGTTAACTTGACACCACAGGAAAGATTTCTTAAGACAACCTTCCTAAGTCCAGGCAATGAAGAAATAGTAGAGAATGATGCTTTTGGTTTCACGCAACTTTAGTTGCCGTATGGTTCAGAGCAGATTTTATTTCTAATCTCAATGAACAAATTGATCAGTCAACAAACTGTTATTGATGATGTGCTTTGTGCAAGAATCTGAATTGAATTCCAAGGGAGTTACCTTCCCCAACTTTAAGAAAATAAATAATAAGGCAGAATGTTTCCCTTTGGGAACCATAAAATTGAGAAACTAATAAAAAGTTAATTAACAATTCAAAGCCAAGTCACAGTTGTCCACCCCCCTCCCCAACCACCCCCAAAGAGACAGAGAGTTTGGGGAAGGAGTTGGGAAGAAAGCTAATTTTCAAACACAGGTAGGATTTAAGCAATTCATTTTCTAAAACTTGCATAATGATAAACTAGGGACAAATGTCTTCCTAGTAACTTCAGCTGCCATGTGGTACAAAACAGACTGTATTTCTCATATTTATCAGCTAACAAATTCATCAGTCAACAAGCATTCCTTGAGTATCTGCTTTGCAAGAACTGATGTTGGATTTTTTAAATTTGTTTTTTAATTTTGGAACTTAATGAATTTCAGAACATATGTGTTGAGTGTCAGAGGACAGATTTTCAACCTCTGTAATGTTCTGGGAGAAGTTGAGCCCAGCTCCCCGGAGGCAGCCTCCTCCCCCACTTCCCAGAGACTCAGAGGCCATGCATTTGGCAGCACTTGCAGCAGAGATCTTTTGAAAGCCCAGCGTGGAAGAACGGTGGTGTTCTGCCTAGTCTTCCTCTACTCCTGGAGAACTGTGCCTCTGAATAAAAGGATAGTTGAGGCTGAGAAGCTGATGATTCTTGAGAGGGTCCTTCCTCAAACTTAAAAGCGAGCAAAGTTTCCTGCATCAAAAAGTGCAATTACTTTGGTTTAGAAGGGACTCATGTACAATAACCGGATCACTCCCAAAGTGAAAATTAATAGGGACTTGCTCCTTGTTCACTTCTAGGTTCACTGGACCCAAGCCATGGATTAAGAGTTTTGGCGTCTAAGAAAGGACAGATCATTGGGCATGTTCTGGAGCCACCCATGTTTTATGAAGCTGGGAATAGGCTGCACAAAGTGAAAAAGGAAAATGTTTAGAAATATTTTTCTGCTTAAAGTT